>NC_086232.1:35002629-35668629 GCF_036321145.2 Pelmatolapia mariae
TGCATTTATTGCAGCATGAAGTGTGTTTTCTGGATACACTGCTGCTTTTTCAGCATTCATGGCACTGTGTCAGAGCTGGCTATGAATTTCAGACAGATCAGGCCTTAACTTAACACAAAGGTTATCAATCGTTCTTTTCATCTTTTCTTATTACCCACAGCTACATCCACTTCTCTCAGGCCTAGGCTGCTCACTAGAGCTGGGTATCATCACTGATTTCTATAATCCATTCGATTCCGGTTCTCAAAGTCCTGATTCGATTCAATTTAGCCTCAGACAGTCAGAAATATTATAATTCTGATCATTTATCAGTACTGACACTTGTGAGACTTCATCAGAATTGTGAACATCACAGTAGATGCCTTTGTGTCAAAGTAACTGACAATAAAACACAGAAAAACATGAAGGAGATTTTCCTGGTCTGGCTTTTTATAACAGATAACCTTAAAAATATTCTGCAATATTCTGCAATTTTGCATAATTTTAAGAAGTTTAAATTTCTTCAGTATTGAACAGCAGAAATTAGGCTTTCTTGTCGGACGTCATTTACATGAAAAAAGAAAAAGACAGCGGTGTAAACAACGGTAGGCTGGTGGGTAATAAGCGAATGAATAATCCAGAAAACAGATTTGAGACGGGAAACTGTTCTTGAAGTACACACAGGGAGCTGTGTAGGAAGTGTAATTTTTATCGTGGGGAAGCAAAACAGCAAAAGTCAGAGGGAATTCATGACGACATTGATCAAATGTGAAGCGTAGTTTGCTGCTTCTTTTGCTGCTGGCTCGGCGAATTTTGGTTGGAGAGACAAAACCTGCAGCTCAGAATCAGCGCAAAAAGACGTAAACACAGAGCGACCCGACGCATCAGAATCGCTAAGCTCCGACAGCGTGTCCGTCTGCGGGCCGTCCGGTGAGAAAGCCGAGAAAGACAAAGCTGATTCTGATGCGTCGGGTCGCTCTGTGTTTACGTCTTTGTGTGGAATCCGTTAATGAATTGATATCGCCTTATTAAAGCTACTCACCTCCCTCTTCTACCTGCACTTTCCACTGGACCACGGCCAATCAGAGAGGTCCCGCCCCTGACTATCTCTGATTGGTTTAGTCCACGATAGGGGCATAATGTGTGTCTGTTGTTGACCACACGGAGTTGCAGAGATTTTTTTTTTGTTACCCAAACAGGTGCGACCAAGTGTTGGTAACAGTTGGTCGCACCGGTGCGACCAAATGTTTTTCTTTAGTCGCACCACGGAAAAATTTGGTCGCATTTGCGACCAAATTGGTCGCACTCTAGAGCCCTGCATAAGAAGATCATTTGTAACCTTCACTAAAGCTGTTTCTGTGCTGTGATGAGCTCTGAAACCTGACTGAAACTCTTCAAATAAGCCATTCCTCTGCAGATGATCTGTTAGCTGTTTGACAACTACTCTTTCAAGGATTTTTGATATGAAAGGAAGGTTGGAGATTGGCCTATAATTAGCTAAGACAGCTGGGTCTAGAGATGGCTTTTTGAGTAAAGGTTTAACTACAGCCACCTTGAAGGCCTGTGGTACATAGCTGGTTATTAGAGATAGGTTGATCATATTTAAGATTGAAGAATTAATTAATGGCAGGACTTCTTTGAGCAGTTTTGTAGGAATGGGGTCTAAAAGACACGTTGATGGTTTGGAGGAATTAATTATTGAAGTTAACTCAGAAAGATCAATTGGAGAAAAAGAGTCTAACTTAACATCGATGGTACTAAAAGTAGCTGTAGATAATATTACATCTGTGGGATGATTATTGGTAATTTCTATGAAGACATGGGGGGTGGTAACACAGACGACGCGACAGGGAACAACTGGAAACACACGGACTAAACACACAAGGTGTAATCATGGGAAGTGGAAACACATGAGGAAACAGCTGACACAAATACACATAATGACACAACGGGGGAAGTGTACACTAAACACAGAACATGAAAAAAAATCCTTCAAAATAAACAGGAAACATGACAGGACGCATACATGACATGAGCTTGACAATCATGAACCACGCAGACATGAAACATGACAGCTTAAGACATGAGCCAACAAGATAAACTAGACACATAAGGTGATGACACAAAGTGACCTAATAAAACAACTAAAGACTAAGCAACTTAGGGGCTTAAGATAACTAGATGAGTCTGACAAAACAATATCATGTACAAAGAACCTCAAACCTATCCAAATAATAGAAGCCACAAGAACTAAACATATTTTCAGTAAAAACATAAGTCAACAATACAGAAACTAAACACAAAAAGCTGGGTCACAGACCCAGCCTGTGACAGAAAGGTTCATAAATGAACATTTGCTTTGGCCCTGTGCCTGTCAGTGCCGCTGTACGCTACTTTTCCCTTTTAAATTCCCATCACAGGAAGGCAGGTGCATCCTCATGAAAAACACTGGTCTCAGCTGGAGAAATGGAAAGATAAATAAATAAAAATTATTAATACAGTGTAATCAGGAACCATTAGATCACCAAAAATGTGCCTGAGAGCAACACCAAGCCCTAGTAGGTTAACATTCTGGATTTCACAACTTATCTTTGTGTGTGTCTCTTTGTTCCAGGGCTTTGGCTGGTGTTCCTTTTTTCTGTTACTAATTACCTGACTTCTATATTTTTCTATCGATAATCACCACACCTGGCCAAATTATTCTGCCAACTCAAGTTGTCACTGTTATCTCATTATCTCTGATAGAAGCTGTTTGTGAGTCTGCAGGTGTTACTGACCTGAAGGCAGTTGGTTCTCAGTTGTGGTCCCTCCATACCCCACACCCAGGCAGTAGGAGATCACGCTATCCACTGAAGAGCGGTAGAAGGCCTGCAGCAGGTCCAGATTAATCTTTCTCTGTACAAAGAGGAAGTGCAGCAGCTTCTGAGGCTTCTTTACCAGGCCGATGCTGTTGCCACTTTGGGTCAGTTGCTTTTCTAATTAAATGTCTAGAGAAGCTAGTAAAGCTTTGAGGATGTAGTAGAAGGTTGGCATGAGGAACGCCAAACAAACAACACTATCACACAACCAAAAACACAGAAAAGCTGGACAAGAAACTATAACATGTTTAAAAACAACATATAACAGACTGCTTGTAGACAATGATTTAAATGTATTTTTGTGGCATTTTAGTCACAAACTTGATGAAACATAATGTCAAGAGATTTATTCTAAAAGACACTTCTTCAGCTGAGAGTCTGATGGTAGAAACACACACACGCTGCAGTTTTTACTTGCAAGGGCGGTCACAGAGCGCTCACACGAGAGTGGGGGCCCTGTGATGTGCGCTCTGTTCTTGCACTTGTCTTTATTTATATACAAAAGTAATACAACAGTGAATATGTCTATTCATAGACAGAGGAATGTTAGTGCGTATGTATGTGCATATGCAGGTGTATGTGTGTGTGTGTGATTCTGAAGGACGCGGCCCCTCTTCTTGTTAGGGATGGAAGATAAAAGTGTCCAGCTCTCCTCTTCCTGGTAAAGAGTGAAACTGCTCGTTCCGCTCTTATTATCGCTGTGGGAAAAAAACTGATAAGAAAAGAACAGAACAAGTCTTATAGTGAACAACAGTCTAAGTCATCAAAAGGTTATTATGCAGTATTCTATCACATGCAAACTTATATCATTAAAAGCTTATACTGACTACTAAGTACAATTTTCCATTGACACATAATTTCTGATAATCATTGCAAACTTTTATTTCCTTTATTTAGAAGTATGCTGGACAGACACGTAATGTCAGTGAAACAAGTCAAATGGTTTTATCTGCAAAAACATTGTTCTTGAATGTTTGACACTTGTAAATGTTTGACAGTGTAAACTCCAGTCTGGGACTTCACAGCTGTCCTGAATGTGAAAGAAAGCACGAGAATATAAATAATATAACTACACACACACACACACACACACACACACACACACACACATGCACTTTCTGATAAACTGTCTCAGACTTATCTCAAATTTTTATGATCCAAAGTTTGGACATACATAAAGATTGTATGAAATTTTAACTTCATAAATCAAAGTTCTTTCATCCAGCTGACTTTTGCACATTGAAATCTGAGATAATGTTTAAACATGAAAAGGAGGGGGGAGGGGCGGTTGTTACACACGCAGTAGCACAGGAACAGAGCGGGAGGGAGAGAGAGAGAAAGAGAGCCAGGGACAACAACGTCACATTAGAAAGGTAATTATCCACAACTATTTTCAGTTGCGGATGATAAAGGATTCAGAAAGTTTATTCATGCAGGCCCATATGACAGAGAATGTGCATCTTCTTTTTGTTTTCATATTTTAATTTATATTTAATTGTGTTGTGGTTTGCAGTGTTTTGTGTTGTTTCACTTTAAATTTGTTTAAAAGAAAAAAGTTGAAAATTTAAATAGTTAAAAGTTGAACTGTGACTACCCAGATAGCAAGGAAACATTGAAACAATGTTGAGTCAATATCAGGCGACGTCATTGAATCAACGTTGAAGTGTGACGTTGACCCAACGTCACTCTTGCACCCATTTTTAACATTGAAACAACGTCAGGTTTTGATGTTGAATCAATGTTGAAACCTGACATTGATTCGACGTTATATTTTCTAACACTGTTGACATTGAAACAATGTCAGATTCTGATATTGAAACACTGTTGAGATATGGTATTGATTTTCCACCTCTTTCGCACAGTTGCTTTTTATTGAAAAAAACAAAAAAACAAAAAAGGTCAATAGACATGTATCATTTGCAAAGTACTTTATTAAAAGACAAAGTTTCCTATTTACATTTCTATGTTTCACGTCACTTTTTATTATTTACTCCGGGATGGGGATGGATGATGTGCGTCCTGCGTGCCACCCGTACGATCTGGATCATATCTGAGCCATTTCTGGACTGCTTGAGCAAAGACCAACTCAGACATAGAGTTCGCCCCTACCTGCTGCGCCAGGCCATCTAGGACAAAAATAGACACACACACAAAAAACAAAGACAAAAAAAGGGAATTAGAGCACATGAATAAGCTCTTGTTAATTGTCTTCAGCAGTGAGAAAGTATGTAAACTCCTAGGCTGATAAACATGAAAGTCACCAGGCGGAAATCAGCAAACTGCCGCATTTGATTCCCAAAGAGCTATAAGCTGAAAATGTGATATGTCTTAGCATGGTGTGCCGTGTATCCTTTAAAAAAAAAAAAGAAAACATGGGTCCTCGGGCTGTACAAAGTGTACAACCCAAGGACAAAACAAGCCGAAGACCAAAGACTCCATCTCCAGATTAACCGGATATGAAAGTCTTGTTATTAAGAAAGACAAAGTAATATAGCAAAAAACAGACATAGGAAATGTGAAACGCACCCAGCACATCAATTGATCCCTTTATTGTTCACTTTAGGCTCATAAAACTACAATAAATGTTAAAACTTACCAAATATGCATCTGCACAGCGCTGTCTCTTTAAATGCCCTTTTTTGCTTTGTCTGGTCCTTGGTATTTTTTCCCTGCCCAGTTGAGTACAGAGGCCAGCTCCTTTGTAATGGCATAAACCATTACACAGCGGACTCGCACCTCCAGTGTGGTCCAGCAGCACCAATCAACGCAAAGCGTCTCACCTATAGACACATTTTAAGAGATGGAATTAGCGTGTCTCATGTCTTAAATGTGTATGCAAGTGCTTGTGTGTTTACTTCATGTAATTGATGATAGAAACATGTCATTTAGTTTTCCCTAAAGCCTGATTTTCAAGTCATACAAAGAATAAACCAAAGTATTGGCAGTGCAATGTATTTCTATTCCCTTTTGTTGGATATTCATTTGTTAGTTCTTGTAACTGCTAAAAGTGTTTACTAGTTTTTGCCTGTCACATATATTTGTTATACCATGTAAACTGTGAAATTCCAAGATTTTCAAACTTGCCTTGTAATAGTGGCTTCACAGAGTCTCTGGAATCTACAGAAAAAAAAAATCACAACAAGATGACATTCAGGAGTATAAATTGTTTTGTTTTTTTTAGATAAGAGTACAATGACATTGTGATGCAGCTTTAAAGCTTTTTAAAAAGCATACCATCTATAGGGAAGACATCAGACTCTGCATGCTGGCGAGATCGCAAAGCTGTGTTGGTTTGTGCCGGAGTGGCGAAAGGTGCCGGAAGCTGGGTGGGGCATTATGATGGTTGCTATCAGTGGGCTGGGGGGCAGACTGCGGAGTGGTGAGGGCTGTTTAGAAAAAGATAATTTTTTAAGTATTTAAGAATACAGACAACTTGTCAAAAAAGTTTCCTTGTGTCAGACACAGATATGTACACAGACACTAGACAGTATTTTATTACCTGGTATTTTCACTCGAGGGGCCCGGGGAAACCGTTTTTTTGTAGGCTGCTCATCCTCTGAGTCCGTATATGTGTACAGGGGATTTGGTCTAAAGAAAAGAAATTAAAAACGGTCTTAAGTAATTGTAAATATGCTTTTGGCATATTGTTTCCTAAAGTTAGTTTGATTTCTAACAACACACACAGGAAACAGAGATGTGCAAGAAGGTGCAGTATACAATGAATTTAAGTGCACAAGTGTACACGGCTTTGCATTTTTAAAAAGTTTACAAACTTCCACTTTTTGGACTATATTATGTGGTGATATTGCAGTATGCAAGCACCACAGATATGTATAAAAGACAAGATCATAAATTCTTAACAATCAAAGATATGTTTGTGAATAAAAAAGTTTTACTTGTGCTTTCTTTTAAGACTGGTCTGAGTTTCAGCTTCGGACTGAAGGTCAGACGTATCACAGCGTTCACGTGGATATCTCTGAAGACTGCGTTCTGCTTCGTGAAATGTGCCTGGAAATACAAACACAATGTACGGCCAGACATACATTACGTGTGGACAAAAGGTGCAAACGCATAGAAAAATCAGCGGTTTCAAAAATACGCTGGTACGTGTGGACGTAGCCTTATTCATTATTCAAGGCACAAACGGAAAGTCATGTACGCGTGCAACGTAAAGTTAGGTGCGCGTACAACGTACAGTCACGCATGCTGCGTGAGCTTTCAAACTGAGTCTAAAGTTTTCGTGTGCGAATTGAAGCGAGTGCTCTCCAATCATCAAAAGTAACAAAGTCATTGAACACGTTTATACAGTTAACTTTACGTTTATCAATCATATATCACAGATTTAGAATTTTTTGTAGTACTAAGCAACTACAGAGCGAAAGTCTGGGTCAAGCGCCGAGGCGACGGCAAGAACAAAGGAAACCTCGAAGCGTTAAAGCTAGCTTTGTAAGGGAATATAACGAAGAAATTATGAAACGAAAATGTTTTATTTGTTGATATACTTTGTTCGCAGTGCAATTTATTTGTTGCCGGATTGTAAGAAGTAGACACAATTTCGGGCTCCCACATTTTGTGGGAGCAACGTAAATAACAGTAAAAAAGTCGTTAATGTACAACATTAACGAGTTTTTTACTGTTCTTCAAATGCAAACATAACGAAATAACGAGTAAAAAAAAATCATTCATTCTTACCTTATACTAATCATGGTGCAGGCCAGTGCAGTGCATGAACTGATGCCTTCTCCGGTCAATTCCGCTGAGAGTAAATCAAATGTCCCGCTCTACTGTAGAAGACAATGAATACCTGAGGGGATGTACCAATGTGAGAGGGGTGCTGCGGAATAGTCCAAGTGATCGCTGCTTTAATTTCCCGGTCAACTATACATAAATTGCACGTAGACACGATTTTTTAAAGCTGGTGAACTAGACCAAGTCATTGATAACAAATGAACAATAAATCTACTTTCTCTGGTACTTTATACCCGATCAGTTGCAATGCAATTTAATGCTCAACTACAAATCGATGGTTTTTGATGGTGACCGGAGCCGAATGATCGTCAACTATAAATAGACGTTTTCTCGACGTTGTTGTTGTCACCTGGTCGACTATAAATAGATCAAATATCAATGACAAAAAAACAACGGTGAATCAACATCGTTACAACGTCTCTATAGTAAGACCGTCGGTTTACCACAGTATTTCAATGTTGTTACAACATTGGCATTTCAACCCCGACCATATACGACGGTTCGGATGAAAAATCAACATAGATTCAATGTTGTCTTGCTATCTGGGTAGTTGGTTTTTGTATTATATGATTTATTTATTACATTTTATGTGGAGTGAATAAATAAAAGTATATTTACGGTGGCCTCTAGAGACAAAGCACGTACAAACTTCAAAACACGTAGGAACTCTGAAGCACGTAAAAACTCCGAAGCACGTACAAACCCTGAAGCACGAACAAACTCCAAAACACGTAAAAACTCAGAAGCACGTAAAAAATCCAAAACACGTACAAAACACAACAGAAGTGCTCCAGAATGCTAGGCGCAGTGTTGAGCTTTTGTTACCTAGTGGCTACACAAGCCAGCAAGTACCAACCACCGGATTTGGTGTGTGGTAGTAACAGGTAAATGAACTTTTTTTTTAAATTATTTGAATATATATGAGTGCTTGTGTATAAATACACAAACAATACACATATGCTTTCAATTGTGTAATTTAAGTGATCTAAGTAGCTCTGTTTTGAAGTTCAGTTAACGCTAGGAATGTGTTATGCAGTTTGTACATGCTTTTTGGAGTTTGTACGTGTTTTGTCTCTAGCGGCCACTGTATATATTTATATATAAACATATATAAATAAAACCACTTTTTTTTACATTAGTAATTCCTTTTGTGCTTAATTTTATATTATTGTTAATAATTAATTAATTAAAGCAACAAAACAACCTGAAGAGCCGGTTCAGAGCCGAAAGAGCCCGCTCTTTTTAGTGAGGCGAGCCGAAAGAGCCGGTTCTCTAAAAAGAGCCGGAAATCCCATCACTAAAATTATTTTTCAGTAAAACAAAGTGTAAAATGGATGCAAGATGAACAGCATTTTTTTCAAATACTTTGATACTATGAATACTTTTTTTTGTAACATTGTTAATGGATGTGTGAATGAACAGGCTGATAAATATTTTTGAGGACATATTTTTACAGGTATTAATCAATTTACATTACTTGAATTACATATAATGCTATAGTTTAGCTTTTCAGTGATTAAAATATTTGTCTGTGTGTCGGGGGGGGGGTTGTCTTTTTTACAAATGATATTGTTTACAGAAGACACTGAGAGTGAGCATGAAAAGGTTTCACCCTTTTTATTTTATCATGAGTAATTTAATAACGCAAAATTTACAGAAGGAAAATTTACTAAATCAAAATACAGACCACTTTTATGGACACATTAGGATTGATATGGCATATGATTTTCACAGGATAGCAATTTTATTACAAGTTATATTATTTTCTGTCTTTTTAGTAAAACCACGTGAAATTTAAAAAAAAAATCAGCATGACAAGAACTGGTTTTGCAATGCTTGCAAAGCTTCACTCACTCATTTCCTAAAGAAACAAACACAAAAAATAATTAATTCAAAACAGTTCACAATGTTGAGAAGTTAGTTCTGAGACACAAATATAACTCACCTGTTGTGGTTTGTAAGATGGTGTCATTGAACTTCCTTTGAACTGAAAGAAAACTCAGTGTTAATTCATCTTAATTCAGAAAACATCAGGAGATATAATTATACTTATTGCAACTTGTTCAAAAAAGTTTATTTTAGTTTAATTTTTTCTGTAGTTTCCTAATATATTTAAGAAATGAGTAGATAAATGAAAAAGTTTCCTTTTCATCATATTAAATGATCAGGTCAATCAGAGTTTATTTATTTTCCTTCCAGCAAATTCTACAATGGAAAATTTGCCTACTTCAACTGATATGATCAAATATTTACCATCACAGATGACTCCGGCATCTTCACCATGCCTACAGTTGTGGACCCCAAACCCAGGATGGCTGCATTGTGTTATTGAGAGCTCATTTCCAAAACATACTACATCGTCCAACCAGATGGGTCCGCTGCCCTCTCCAAAAGCTGCATTTTGTAGTGCTGAACGAGCGCTTCCACAGCCCAGCTGTCTGCACACCACTCTGGCATCATTCAGGTCCCAGGAATCATCACACACTGTGCCCCACTGTCCATTATTGAAGACCTCCACTCTGCCAGAGCAGCGGTTCTCACCATTGACCAGCCTCACCGGTGAATCAGCTAAGAAAAAAAGCAAAACAATAATAGGAATAAATTAAAATAAGAATATTGTTAATGGGAAACAGACATGATCGGCTTGTTATTGACTCTGAGCAACAGCTGCCCATTTTATGAACAACAAATTATTTGATGCTGAAAAACCTTCAGATGAGAAAAATAGGGGGAAAAAATAATAAAATAATAAAAATATTAAAAATAATAAAATCTTAAAAAACAGTAAAGATCATACAGATCATAATAATAATGAGGGATTGCATTTATATAGCACTTTTCTAGACACTCGAAGCGCTGAATACGATGAATAAGAGCCTTGATAGATTTGCTGTTACATGTTGCATGTTTAACTTTGTCTGATGGCACTGTTTTTACCCCACTAGATATCTTCACTCTCTTCCTGCTTTCAACCACACACCCTTCAGATAAACCTGTTCTCCACATCCACTCCTCTGATAGGTCTTTTATAGCTTTCCAGCCTCTGATATTTGTCCTACTTACCTGTTTGTTTTTGACTGGTTTGCACGACAATCTCTTACTTTCAGGTTTTTGTTTGCCACCCCAAATATCCTGCAAGCTTCTGTTTTTTTATTCTTTTATATTTTCCAGTTTTGACTTTCACTAAACACCTTAAAACCATTTCTCCTTTCTTCATTAGTCAGTTTTTTGGTCGTCATTGTTGCTCTCCAGGTAAATGACGGTGACTAAGCGCTGATTGCCAAATAAGACCAAAATAAGGGCTTTTGTAAATTACCTCAAAAGAATTCAAAGGAGTCAGAGGTTTAAGCATCTACAAATTCACATGCAAATGCGAGCCCAATTATTAAGATGCATTTGCCTTTGCATCTATTGCATCGGATGCCTTCCTTTCAAAAACACAAATGTTACGAGGAGAACCCACTTGAACCTAAACACTAATATTGAATGCATAATCAACAAATGGCAATTTAGTTGCATTGTGTCAAGTATTAAAAGATTAAAAGATATAAGAGAAAACTTACATTCACAAATAACAGCGGCATCCTCGTTATGGCCACAGTTGTGGACCCCAAACCCTGGGTGCGAGCAGTCCGTTAGTGATAATTCACTTCCAGAACATCCTACATCATCCAACCAGATGGGTCCGCTGCCCTGTCCAAAAGCTGCACTTTGAAGTGCTGCTCGAGCCCGTCCACAGCCCAGCTGTCTGCACACCACACTGACATCATTCAGGTCCCAGGAATCATCACACACTGTGCCCCACTCTCCGGCATTGAAGACCTCCACTCTGCCAGAGCAGTGACTGTGACCATTGACCAGCCTCACTGGTGAGTTAACTAACAGAGAAAAGCAACAAAAGAACACAACATTAGCCATTACGATGCCTGAGACTCTTAAACATGTCTTAATATGCAAGTCCATATAAAATTAATGGTTCATGTAATCATCACATGTTTATATGTTTCGCGAGTTACCTTCACATGTTCTAGGGACTGAAATTAAGATTAACTCTATAATGACCATACCTCTTGTAGAGAAGTCAATTTAGTCCAAAACAAGTTTTGTTATTACTATTTTCTATGACTTTTTTCTATGATCTGTGAATTTTCATAGGTTAGTAAAATTATCTCATCCATGAACCAGAAATTAAGTATGCTCTCAAATAGAAATTTAAACTGAACAGGCTGAAATGAACCATAATCCTTAACTTCAACCAATAAAGGTTTTAACTGTATCACACCAAAACATTTCAGAATCTGTATTGGAACCTACATTCACAAATAACCCCAGCATCTTCACCATGAACACAGTTATTGACCCCAAATGGCTGATGCTTGCAGTCTGTCATTGATTGTTCATTTCCAACACAGGCTACATCGTCCAACCAGATTCGTCCGCTGCCCTGTCCAAAAGCTGCACTTTGTAGCGCTGAACGAGCCCGTCCACAGCCCATCTGTCTGCACACTACATTGGCATCATTCAGGTCCCACAAATCGTCACACACTGTGCCCCACTGTCCAGCATGGAGGACCTCCACTCTGCCAGAGCAGGAGTTGTTACCGTTACCGTTGAGTCTCATTGGGTAAGCAGCTAAAAGAAAAACAAGAAACATTTGATATACAGATTAAATGGTGGACTTCACCTAAACAATACTGTCTTTGAAAAACTACAAAAAAAACCCCTGTTTTCCTGCCTTCTAAATGAAAAACATAATGTACATGTAGTCAGCTTGGAATGCACAAAATAAATGTTCTAATGTTTGCTCCAAATCTGCTGCTAAGGATCTTTACACTGGAGGGATAGCACACATATTAGAACTAGAGATGGACCGATCCAATATTACATATCGGTATCAGTCCGATACTGACGTAAATTACTGGATCGGATATCGTCTCTCTTCTTTGTTTTTGGCCCACTTTGCACCAGAAAGAGGAAACCAGCGGCTGAACAACAGCAGCACGTTTAACCTTGATAAGCTGTTGTTAGAATTTATTTAATATTACTTTCTAGACCAGGATCCTTTTCTACGTAGCTGACGGCTGGTAACTGTGCAGGGGCGGATCTAGCAAAGTTTAGGCAGGGGGGCCGATAGGGCATTAACAGGGAAAAGGGGGCACAAAGACATACTTATCTTTCTTATTCTCATTTAAAATGTCTAGCTTTTAATAAATAATTATCTGAATCTTACACCCAAAGTTTTAATCTGATGTAAAATATATAGAAGTCCATTACTGTATATAGTAACTGTTAAGTCTAATATACCCTAGTAAGCTATACTGCTTTTTCCTTTGGGAAGATATGATCTGTGCAGTCTGCAATTCTGTAGAAGAAAGATGAATCTGAATCTATTTAATTATTCTTGAAAAATAATTTATTTCTGTGCATTTTTTTCACACTGCATCAAATTAAAGTTGATTACGTCGATTAAGCATCATGAAGTGGAGGGTGGGGGGTGGTTCCCTATTTTTTTTGCTGGGAGTTTGCAACCCTATTAGTTAGGTTGCTTAATATTTCTGCTAAGTACTCTTTAAAATACCAGAGTAGGAAGGATGGAGTAGGTTTAAGTTTATTAGATTGATCAGTTTTGCTGAACTATGAAATATTTTGGGTGCAGTGTATTTTTTACATACAGGTATAACAGAATAGCTTTAGTGTTGTTGTTTATTTAAACTTGAGTATGAACTTATACAAAATGCAGCAAGATATTAAAAAAACAGTTTTATTGATTAAAAGACACACTATATTGGATTCATATTGGTATCGGCAGATATCCAAATTTATGATATCGGTATCGGTATCGAACATAAAAAAGTGGTATCATGCCATCTCTAATTAGAACAATTGATCAATGAGGCCTACATTTGAAGGGAATATCACCAGGAATTCTCATATACTCAGTACATTTAATTTCACCTCGATCTGGTCAAAAAACTTAAAGTGTTTCTTTCAATTAGTTCTTTATAAGGTATCGGGAGGTGTCAGATCTTTAATGGCTAAATGTGTCAAAAGTTTCATAGCTTGAATGTGCAGTTGTCTTGTAGGAAAGCAACAACCTGCGTCCTTTTGATTATTATGTGAATTTAAAAGATTAACACTTGCAACCATTTGATTTAAATCCACTGCACATTACACTGCTAGAAACATCTGTTAGATTCATGAATAGCAAAGCCTCTTTTCTGTGCCTAACTCTGATTGTATCATGAGAAGAAAAAAATAAAAGAAGAAGCTTACAGTGACAAACAACACCAGCATCTTCACCGTGACCACAGTTCTGGACACCAAAACCTCGGTGTGTACAGTCTGCGATAGATGATTCATCTCCAACACAGCTGACATCATCCAACCAGATGGGTCCGCTTCCTGGACCAAAAGCTGCACTTTGAAGAGCTGCTCGAGCGCTTCCACAGCCCAGCTGTCTGCACACCACGTTGGCATCATCCAGATCCCACAAATCATCACACACTGTCCCCCACTGTTCATTATGGAGGATTTCTACCCTGCCAGAGCAGCTGTCTTCAGAGTTGACCAGCCTCACTGGTGAAACACCTAACAAATCATGCAAATAAAACATGGGGCACAATAAGTAAAAGAAAAACGCAGATCAAAGATAGACCACTGAGAAAATTTCAAAAGCATCTGTGAAAAAATGCATACAACGGTTAATTTCATGTACTTATAGAATATACTATAAGACAAAAATATTTAGTGAAAGTGAAGTTTTACACAAGTGGTCGAGCAGGAAAACTAAAAGGTCTTTGGGTATTTAACTGTTGAATGTTGAATACCCACAGAGAAAAAAGTTTTTTGTTCTTTTTTAACTTACCCAATTACCGGTGAGTTTAGTTAATCATTGTGTAAAATCCAGTCTAATATCATTACCAGATCATGATACCATTTTATTTATTATTCCAAATTCCTACTTTTTACTAATAACCCTTTTCCATAAGTGCTAATGTGTTCCATGCAGTTCCACCATAAAAAGACTGGTGCCAAAAAGTGAAAAATGCTGGACCACAAATTCAGGAACCCATAGTTTGTGACAACTGGGTTGTGACGAGTGTTGAGCCAGATTGGAAGAATGGATCGGGGGGGAAAAATTCACTTGCATTAAAGGCTAATAGGGTAAAACTAATGTGTTAGATAATACAAAGTCATCTAATATACCTGAAGTGCTTCCTGCAAAAAATTCCAAAATCAGGAGCAATAGAAACCCCCCAGGAACTTCCATTATGGTACAACCGCAACACAAATTTGCTGAAAAAGACAAAAGAAATGTTTGAATACATATTTACAAATGTAACAATTTCACAATATCAAAGACCAATTTTGAAATGATGAATCTGAAGGAAAAATCGTGCACTGCTTGCCTTGTCTTTGATCTTACTTTGGAGAAACTTTGTGAGGCTCCAGCAGTTCATCAAAAAGTAAATGTTCCCAGTGAGAGTGAATGTGAGAATTTATAGGCTTGCATCTTTATTCAAAGGAAATATAAATAGGTCATTGACAGTTATTTATTAAACCATGCCGTGGTAAACATAATAATTCAAACAGCAATGCTAGCAATTCAGTCATTTAACAAATTTTATTGTACTATAATCTTTCTTTGTTCAATGCCATCTGCCCTCTCACGCAACCAAGCTTGTATGTGCATGAACACAATCTCATCTCAATCTCTCTTTTTATTTTTATGGAAAGAAACCAGCCTTGGTTTTTAATCTGAACAATTAACCTGAATTGAACATTAGAGATAATATGATGTCTCTGAGAATCAGTCCATTGTTTGGTGTAATTTGGCTCTTGGATCATCCATAATGTTCACAAGTAGAACACATTTAAAGTCCAGATGTTTAGAAAAGGGGAGCCCATGCCTTTGTCTTGCTACAGTGGCTTGCAAAAGTATTCGGCCCCCTTGAACTTTTCCACATGTTGTCACATTACAGTCACAAACATGAATCAATTTTATTGGAATTCCACGTGAAAGACCAATACAAAGTGGTGTACACGTGAGAAGTGGAACGAAAATCATACATGATTCCAAACATTTTTTACAAATAAATAACTGCAAAGTGGGGTGTGCGTAATTATTCAGCCCCCTGAGTCAATACTTTGTAGAACCACCTTTTGCAGCAATTACAGCTGCCAGTCTTTTAGGGTATGTCTCTACCAGCTTTGCACATCTAGAGACTGAAGTCCTTGCCCATTCTTCTTTGCAAACAGCTCCAGCTCAGTCAGATTAGATGGACAGCGTTTGTGAACAATAGTTTTCAGATCTTGCCACAGATTCTCGATTGGATTTAGATCTGGACTTTGACTGGGCCATTCTAACACATGGATATGTTTTGTTTTAAACCATTCCATTGATGCCCTGGCTTTATGTTTAGGGTCGTTGTCCTGCTGGATAGGGCTGGGCCATATCATACCCTTCACGGTAATACCGGTATAATGTTGGGCAACGATAAGAAAATGAAATATCGCGATAGAATATGGGTAAAATGCGCATGCGCAGTGCCTTTGTTTTCATACGTACATGGTGGAAAAAGCATGGCGGCGATGGAGAATGAGAAGGGCGAAAGGGGATCATTGAATGAAACGATGAACCAGAATTGGTTTGTAAAAATGCTGCAACTTCAATGGTGTGGAACTGGTTTAGCTTTCGTCTGTCGGATACACAACAAAGCACTATTTTTGGTAGAGCATGCTAGCGGGCCGTCGTTATTACCGTGTTTTTTGAAAAATACGGCACACTTAAAATCTGAAAATCGACAGTGCCCCTTATAATCCCGTGTGCCTTATGTATGAATTCTGGTTGTGTTTACTGACCTCGGAACAATTTCATGTGGTACACGGCGCTCGAAAATCTGTCAAATGTTTTAGTACGACTTTGCTAAGCTACGAACCCGCACAGCTTGATGGATTGTCGGAGCATTACGGCTATCGTAGGCAGGAGCCTCGCGGAGTGATACGTACTGTGCTTCAACATATTACCGTATTGTGCGTGTATAACCTCTTTTTAAGTTTTGTGGATATTATACATGGTTATGCTGAGGATATGTCGGCCAATTTCCACTGGAAATTCCTTTTGGTTAAACTGTCAGCAAGGAATTTGCATTTGCACTGTTAAATTTTTATATAACTTTAATGCACATAAAAAACAGCTGCTTGTTTAAGTGAAAATACATTCTTTTTTTTTTGCACTAACATAGTTGTGGAGTTATAAAGTATTTTGTCTAGTGTCAATTATATCGTCAGTTATATCGTTATCGCAAATTTTCAAATGTATATCGTGATAAATATTTTGGGTCATATCGCCCTGCTCTACTGCTGGAAGGTGAACCTCCGCCCCACTCTCAAGTCTTTTGCAGACTCCAACAGGTTTTCTTCCAAGACTGCCCTGTATTTGGCTCCATCCATCTTCCCATCAGCTCTGACCAGCTTCCCTGTCCCTGCTGAAGAGAAGCACCCCCAGAGCATGATGCTGCCACCACCATATTTGACAGTGGGGATGGTGTGTTCAGAGTGATGTGCAGTGTTAGTTTTCCGCCACACATAACGTTTTGCATTTTGGCCAAAAAGTTCCATTTTGGTCTCATCTGACCAGAGCACCTTCTTCCACATGTTTGCTGTGTCCCCCACATGGCTTGTGGCAAACTGTAAACAGGATTTCTTATGGTTTTCTGTTAACAATGGCTTTCTTCTTGCCACTCTTCCATAAAGGCCAACTTTGTGCAGTGCACGACTAATAGTTGTCCTATGGACAGATTCCCCCACCTGAGCTGTAGATCTCTGCAGCTCGTCCAGAGTCACCATGGGCCTCTTGGCTGCATTTCTGATCAGCGCTCTCCTTGTTCGGCCTGTGAGTTTAGGTGGACGGCCTTGTCTTGGTAGGTTTACAGTTGTGCCATACTCCTTCCATTTCTGAATGATCGCTTGAACAGTGCTCGGTGGGATGTTCAAGGCTTGGGAAATCTTTTTGTAGCCTGAGCCTGCTTTAAATTTCTCAATAACTTTATCCCTGACCTGTCTGGTGTCTAAATCCAATCGAGAATCTGTGGCAAGATCTGAAAACTGCTGTTCACAAACGCTGTCCATCTAATCTGACTGAGCTGGAGCTGTTTTGCAAAGAAGAATGGGCAAGGATTTCAGTCTCTAGATGTGCAAAGCCGGTAGAGACATACCCTAAAAGACTGGCAGCTGTAATTGCAGCAAAAGGTGGTTCTACAAAGTATTGACTCAGGGGGCTGAATAATTACGCACACCCCACTTTGCAGTTATTTATTTGTAAAAAATGTTTGGAATCATGTATGATTTTCGTTCCACTTCTCACATGTGCACTACTTTGTATTGGTCTTTCACGTGGAATTCCAATAAAATTGATTCATGTTTGTGGCTGTAATATGACAAAATGTGGAAAAGTTCAAGGGGGCCGAATACTTTTGCAAGCCACTGTATGTTTTTCCTTCAGGGTCTGTAACAACATGCCTCAGAACTTTGTGTCAAGTGTAGCCTTGGTTCAACAGAATAGGGCTGGACATTTAGTCCAGAGTGCATGTTTATCACAAGTAAAAAAAATAAATTAATAAAAAACAATAACAAAAAGGGTTGTTTATTAAATGTCAGTTTTGTCAGGGCTCTGTGTGCAGGCAGATGAAGAGGTGGATCCAAATGCAGGACTCAGACACTAATTTGAAACTCAAAAACCTCAGCTTTATTGCTGGTGACCAAACAAAACATGAACAGAATAATGAACACGGAGAATCAGAAACACACAGGCATAATCTGATGGTACGACGCGACACCGAGCACGGGAAAACAAAACAGAAAACAAGGAGCATGAGTCCAGAGTAGTTCATAAACACAAGAAAAACAGTGCAACACAAACACTGGAGGTCAGGAAAACAGGTCAAAAACCAAAAACACTGGAGACCTAGCAACAGTCCAAGAAATCAAAAGTCCAGGAATACAGAAATGATCCAAACAAAACTAGAGCGGATCTCAATATGAGTCCACGAAAAAGTTCAGGGGGTCGACTCGGAGGTCAACAACACAAGGACCAAGACAGTTCGGGGGGCCGGCCGTGCAAATGGCAACAACACAGAAAAAACAACTCAGGAGGCCGGCCACGCGGAAGGCAGTGGCGGCAACAGAGCAGGTCCGGAGGCCGGCCACGAAGCCAGCGGCAACGACAGAGCAGGTCCGGAGGTCGGCTGCGAAGCCAGCAGCGGCGGCGAATTCCTTCAGGAGGCCACCCTCGACGGCCAGCTTAGACACTGTAGACTCGGGCCAATAGGAGCGCCAAAACCCACTGTAGACGACCAACTTAGAGGCCTGGAAAGCGGCCAACGAAGGCGAGGTGGAACAGGCCGAGCTGGCTCTGATGGCAGTGTTGCTACTGCAGGACCAGGCGAAAGCGGAGTTGAGGCTGGACCAGGCGGCGGCGGCGGGACGGCTGCGGAGGCTGGACCAGGCGGCGGGACGGCTGCGGAAGCTGGACCAGGTGGCGGCGGCGGGACGGCTGCGGAACCTGACGATGTGGATGCTGCAGGCAACGATGTGGAAATCGCGGGGGATGATTCAGCAGGTGACGGCTGAACGGACTTCCCCGGACCGTCAGCAGATATGAGGATGTGCTGGCTGGGTCCTCCAGGACCCTCAGCTAACGAGGCGCAGTGCTGGGTGGGCTCCTCGGACCCACCAGCTGACGAAACTTGAAGCTGGACGGGCTCCTCGGGCCCTCCAGCTGACGAAACCTGGGGCTGGACGGGCTCCTCGGGCCCTCCAGCTGGAGCAGATGCAGGACCAGAGGCAATTGGGACCCCCGGCTGAGGGTGAAGATGAGTGGCTGACTGAGCAGATGACAAAGCTAATGATTCCTCTACTAACTGCGCTACTGACTGGGCTATGGACTGTAACAAAGTTTGCAGAAAGTCTGATTGTGGTAGTGACTGAGCGGGGGTAGGGTAGCGGGGGTGAAGACTGTACGGGTGACTGAATTTAAGATTAAAGTGGTGGTGGAGTTGGTGACTGGGCTACCGGCCGGGCAGCTAACTGTGCTACAGGTGGCTGCTGAGCAGGGGACACTGGAAACTGTGCTACAGGTGGCTGCTGAGCAGGGGACACTGGGCTAAAGGTGGACGGGCAGCTGACTGAATAAACATAGCCCCAGAATAAACAGTTCCAGACGAAACAGTCTTAACACTGGAAGTCCCAGAGAGCAGCCATTTGGCTTTTCTACCTTTAAAACCCGCCTTCCAGCCAAATGGCTGGTAGGCTTTTAGCTAATATCCTTAATCACCTGTGAACAGCTGCTTTTGTTATGTAAATAAGGTGGGGCCATGCTGAACCACTTGGAGTGGTTAGTTTCCTGAGCCACAAGGAAACTTGTGTTTCAGGTTGCCATTTTAGGGAGAAATCAACACACATGGGTGTATTTCCTTTGTTGCTGAGATTTATTGATAAAAACAGTGCAAAAAAAAAAAAAAAAAAAAAAAAAAAAAAACACCATTTGTACACATATTTACAAATAACAATAAAAAGTCAGTGAGTACATTTCAACATTTTCAGCAATCACTAACAATCCTGGCACTGCCATGGTATCTGTAGTCTGCATTTACCACATGTGTATCTGTAGCAGTGAACACATCGCACAGTGGCATGATTGTTCTTGCATTTGTGTTTGACCTGACACGTGGCTCTTTTTCCAGGGCTAGGTGTGGAGGGTTGTGTCCGAAGCAACTGTTCTTTTCTTGCCTTCTTCCCAGCCATATGAGAGTTAGCCAACTCTCTTGCAAGCTCCACCAGGAAGTCCACCCGTCTTTCCTGCGTCCCGGTGCATGCTTGATACAGCACATGTGCATTCAGTGCTGCCATGTCAATCATGTTATAGAACACGGCAACTGGCCAGCGCCGTGTTCCTCTGCGGACAGTGTACTCCCGCACCATCTGGTCCATCACATCCACGCCACACTTTGTGGTGTTGTA
This sequence comes from Pelmatolapia mariae, assembly GCF_036321145.2. Classification (NCBI taxonomy): domain Eukaryota; kingdom Metazoa; phylum Chordata; class Actinopteri; order Cichliformes; family Cichlidae; genus Pelmatolapia; species Pelmatolapia mariae. The sequence continues at coordinate 35,023,236 of NC_086232.1, forward strand.
AAGGGTGACAGTGTTTGGCTTCCTTTTGGTGGTGTTATCAGTCTGAACCACGCTGTGCATGCTGCTAAGAATATAGACTGTCTTCTTCCGTTTGGCCGCATACGCCGTCAGCGTGGCAGCAGTGGTTGAAAACACCTAAGAAATAAGATAAGTTGTTATTTCCATAGCACTTTTACACACAATGAAACACATAAACATAGAACCACAAAAGACCTGCAACATACCTGAGTGGTGAATTCATTGCGATCTGTGTGTCTAGCGGATTGAGGAATTTCCCGGCGAATCTTGTTGACTGTGCCGAGGATGGTGGTTTTCCGTCTAAGAAGTTTTTGCACAAGTGAAAGCGATGTGAAGAAATTGTCCGTGGTAACATTTCTGCCCTTGTCTAGGAATGGTTCCATCAGCCTCATCACTACATTTTCAGACAGTCTCTCCCCACTGGGACGATTGGGGTCCTTGCCAAGATATGGGAGGACATTGCAAATGTACTTGGATTTTAGGTCGCAGGCCACCCAAATCTTGATCCCAAGCTTGTCAGCGAAAGATGGCACAGTGTGGCGTGAAGAACAGGTGGGGACCTGTCTCCCTTTCACTCCAATAGAAGCATACGCTGCAGATGGAAGTCGAGTCTACGGTAGTGCAACGTCTACGGTGTCTGTAGACCATTACGGCTTTTCATTGGCCCGGAGTCTACGGTGAGCGTAGACACTGTAGACTCGGGCCAATAGGAGCGCCAAAACCCACTGTAGACGACCAATCGTCTGGTCGACGGAAGTTGCGTCACCAAAACAACAACACACAGCGAAGAAGCTGGCAAGTCCGCTATTTTTTTTTTTTTTTTTTAAATGGAAACTGGCATTTCTTCTATGTTTACGTGAAGTTACAGACTCTGGATTTAGCGGAAATTAAACGACGCTGAATAGCGCATTTAAGCCTTTTTCTTTGAGGTAAATGTTAGCCGCGCGCTAGCCGACATCTAATGTATTACGCCCATTTCTAGTCTCCTCAGTGGCTACAACTGATGATCGCGACACTAGTAATTCATGTTGTAAATTCAGATGCCCATGCACCTCGTCAGCAGGCCTGGTGAGAAGTGTGGTCTTCACCAAACCTGCACACAGCAGCTGCTCAGCCGAGCAGGGCTTATATACAGACGGTGGTAATCAGGGAATGGGCAACAGGCGGGAGACACAGCTGGGAGAGATCAGGGCTAACGAGACAGGGGGAGCAAAATTGCACACACTAACATAGGACAGACTTTCACAATAAAACAGGAAACCAGAAACCACTACACAAGGACACAGACTCGACACTGAAAGACAGACTGAATATAACACATGGAACCTGAACAATACTAAACGTGAGACACAACCGAAGAACAAATCCTAAAACATGAATAAACAGAAACAAGAAACTAATAATAATAATCATCATCATCATCATCACCACCACCACCACAAGCACTACAAGAGAATAAGAAAACAATCCATCATTCAAAAATAAACCAAAACATAACAACTCAAAATACTGGGTCAAACTGACCCAGAACCGTGACAAGTTTGTTGTATCCTCAGTTGTTCTGTCAGGATTCTGTAGGAATGATAGTTTCATGTTACCAGAATGAGCCTTCTAACCCTCGCTACTTGGCACAGACAAATTTTTAATAATGCAGCATCGAAGATGATAAGAAATTAAAATAAAATCTTCTTAACACATCACCTATGTATTTTGGTTTATCAAATTAAAATATGTTTTATTGTTTAACAGAATAATGCTTAGTGGAAACTAATGTATTAGATGATAATATGAGTTTAAATACTCGGGATAAATCATCTCGAACAATGAGCAGTACACAACCGAGGTGATGAAGAAAGAGCAAGCGGGGTGGGGTGGGTGGAGATGAATGTCAAGGCTGATTTGTGATAGAAGGATAATAGCAAGATTATTACACCAATAAGAGATCATATAATCAAAACTAAAGCATACACAACAAAACACGATGGCCGTGAGACCCTGGATGTTTATTGATTTTTTATTGATTTGATTCCACGTGATTTGCTTTTATGACTGCATTTTTATTCCAGCCTCTGGTGTTAAGGTTCCCCTGAGGTTCAATCTCTTTCTTTTCTTCACCAGAGTAAATTTGGTCAAACTCACATAGTGTCATACATCACTAAAGTCTTATTTTTACAGTCATTATAGAGCTCTTAATGCCCAAGATTTTTTTCAAAATATTTCAATAAATATCTTTTGAATTGAATGTAAAAACAGACAAAGTGATGCTACTGTGATTGATCTTCCTTACAATAATGTACCTATAATAAAAACTTCACTTTTGTAGCTCATCAAGAGATGTTTTAGCTTTGCAAAAAGCAACAGATTTCACATCATCTCTGCTTGCATACAATATAAAACTCATTCAAAAGGAGCAGGTCCCAGCTTTACATCCAGTAAAAGTAATAAGCAAAAAAAAATAAATGGAGAAATTAACTCACTGCAAGTTAATTGCAAAAATGTGAGTGACTGGATGAATGATTAAATAAATGTTTGTTTCTTATCATTGTTTAGCACGTGGATGCTTAGTGGAAAACTTGTGCAACTTCTTGTTTATCCTCATATTTTATTATTAATATGAAAATAAGTAACCTCTCTAAGCAATTTAGATCAAGCTATTACACTGATAAGACATCGTATGACCTAAATCAAAAGTAAAGTACACGTGATAAGACACAGTGAAAAACATTATCTGTTTTTCCATGTGCTTTTGCCTTTCAGATTTTTTTTTATTGCAGCCTTTTTGAACTACAGGAAACAATCAGAGAGCAGGCTGAACTTAGCCTCCCTGTCTTACAAACTGAACTTCAGTTTCATAACCTACCTGTGCTAATGTAACTGATGTAAACATCCTTCAGGGGTTAACAAATTTCTTGATCCTTGTGTTTCACCCAAATAGTGTCAAACATCACTCCAGTCTTACTGTTAGGGTCTTTGTCTTAAATCTTAAAGGTCCCAAAATTTATTGTAAGCGTTTTGCTCTATGTTGAAAGTAAAAATAAATGTGTAAAAGTGATTTTATTTGATTCTTATTTAAAGATATAATACAACTTCATGTTTGTAGTTTGTCAGAAGTGTCTCTTTAACAAAAAAAATTCTACAAAGAAAGAAATATAGAGGCCATGAGTAGGTAGACATTACTAGTTTTTGAAAAATATTTTTGTCAAGAGAAAATTGTATATATGTGATCAGCTACATGAAATGTATCCTTTCATTATTTGCCATTAAGCATATTTCTACATGACTTTTCACCTAGTAATTTGTGTGCTGAACTTATGCAGATACTAACCGCTTCCTGTTGTTCTGAACATTTAGATGTAGAGAAGAAGAAAGCTCAGCTCTTTTACGAGAACATACAGATGTAGAAAAGGGAAAGTCCCGCTACTGGAGTGATGATGTTATCTTTGTAACACACACACACACACAGATCAATCTTGTATAAATAAAGAACGCAGACGGTGACAAAGCGCGAGTCCATGAGTGTCTCCTGTGCGAGCGCTCTGTGACCGTCCTCGCGAGTAAAGAACTGCAGTGTGTTAGTGTTTTCCAACTCAGACGTCTCAGCTGAAGAACGGCAGGGTGATTTAAAGAAATCCCCTGTCAATTTTGTAACATATTTTAACATTAGATCTCCTTGCCTCAGATGAACAACAAACAACACCTTGTTATTCTTTATTTAACAAAAACAAAAGACAGAAGCAGCCTTGTGAAAAACTAAGCGCATTGTTATTGTTTCCATACAAAAGAGGGTAAGTGCAGTATAAGCAAAGTGCTGCTAATCAAATGCACTTACAATGATGTGAAAAAGTGTTTGCGCCCTTCATTATTTCCTATTTTATTGTATGTCTGTCACACTTTTATGTTTCATCAAACAAATTTAAATATTAGACAAAGTAAACACAAAATGCAGTTTCTAGATGAAGGTGTTTATTATTAAGGGGGGGAGAAATACAAACCTACATGGCCCGGTGTGAAAGGGTGATTGGTTCCTAAACCTAATAACTGGTTGGGCCACCTTAACAGCAACAACTGCAACCAAGCATTTGCAATAACTGGAAATGAGTCTTTTACTGTGGAGGAATTTTGGCCCACTAATCTTTGCAGAATTGTTGTAATTCAGCTACATTGGACGGTTTTCGAGCATGAACCGCCTTTTTAAGATCATGACACAACATTTCAATTGGATTCAGGTCACGACTTTAACTAGGCATCTCAAAAGTCTTAATTTTGTTTTGTTTTTTCTAGTCTACTCTACTCTGTCAGGCAGGTCGTATTTAAGTGATTTCTTGATTGAGAACAGGTTTTGCAATAATCAGACATGGGTGTGGCTTTTACACACTGCTTTTGCATTTTGGTTTAGTTTTTGTCAGAGATAACAACACAGTGTAATATGTCATGTGTTGCTTTTTCATCCGAGGTTTTATTTCAATTATTTTAAAATCTGGTAAAGACGAGATGATTTTTTAACTTGTGTCTTGATGTGTAAAACTAGAAGAGAAAGATGGTGTACTTTATTTTTTTTACGACTGCATTCTGGGGAGAGTTATGAACTGACTGTGAAAAGATGTGGCAGCAAACTAGAAGGAAAACTAGCAGAAATAAAACTAATAGAAATGGAAAAGAACTCGGACACAGTTTTTCAGTTGCAGCACTGTTGCATGGTCATCCCAAGGATCATGCCCACGACAAGTGATGATAACTTATGATCATTAAATAGAAGAATAAATGATCAGAACTATAAAAAATTCTGCATGTACACAGACACACAAATAATTTGTAATCATTTATTCAGTAAAAATCTTTGTATAAATGTGATGATTTGGGTTAAACATATAATTCATTCGTCTTCAATATTTTTTTAACCACTCATCAACTAGAGATCCTGTCCCAGCTCTCATTGGCTGGGAGGCCATGTGCACCAGGTCTCTCACAAGACTGGAATAATTTATAATATTTATAATAAGAAAAGTTTTAAAAGTTTTGCCTTTTTCCCACCTAGAAGCATTTCTTTGTCAACATAAAATAAGAGACTACTGCCTTACAGTACATTTTACACATATAAATAAATAAAATGATAGATGGCACTTGTGTTAGCCTGACTTTGCTCACTTCATTAATCAGTAACTTCTTGTTTTTAAGAGCATATTTGGTCCCACTCTGGACTTTCAACCTTAAAACACCACACAGACATCTATTAGCAAAATTATACCACATATATCCACTATTACTTACACAGTCCAGATATTAATAGATTATATTATTTACATTTACAGACATTATATTAAACTTGTGCTCCAAAGTTGTTGTGCAGTGGACAGTGTTTGTAAACTTAACAGATTTTCCTATTTCTTCACTTGGTCAGTGGCAGTCGCTGCAAACTGCCGAGAAATTACTCGCTGGAGGTAGTTTATAGATTTTTTGAGGTCTTAAGAGCCTTATAATTCCAGATTAGAGGCATCTCTCCTCTCCAGGCTGTAACTGGATAGTTTTTGTGTTAGTCATCAAGAAGGTTCCTCGACTCCATCTGCAGTGCCTCGTCCACGCTGTGATTGTGCCTGAGACCCTCCAGATCAGCTGCCAGGAGAACCTTCAGAATAGAGGGCTGACGAAGGGAGGAAGACACAGGCAGGGGAAAGCAAAAGATGATGAGTATGAACTCATTCAGTAAGGATTAAAGGTTTTTAAGGACTGAAGGGTGTACCTGCAATCCGGCAAATATCAGATGCACTTCTCGGAGTTTGAACTGCCTCAGCAGGTCCCTGAGCTCACTGATCACTGTGTAATCAATGACGCTGACGTGAGAGCAGTCCAGCACCACAGACCGTGGTGGAGACACTGGGGAAAGACGAGCAAGTAAACAGCAGGAAACACTGAAATGTGCCCACACAGACTATCAAGCATTTCATTACCCTGCAGAGCCCGAGTGTGTATGATGTGGCTGAGATACTCGGTGGCTGGAAAAGTGAGGCCACTGCTCAACTCCATCACCAACACGCCGTGATCAGTCACCTGCAACGCAGAAATGCAATATTACAGCATTAGTCTTGTTTGATACCACAGATTTCAAATGTGTCCTCATCAAAGTTATGAAAAATGTTTAGTTTTAGTTTTTACTACTTTTATTTTTAGCTTATTCATTATCAAGTATTGGCAGGGCAAGATTTAAGAAGTTCATAGAAAGTCTCAAAGTTCTGTTAACATTCCAGTTCCAGTTCTTCATTTAGTTTTTCTTAAGCCTCTCAGAGGTGGACTCGCTGGTGTATTTTGTCCTGCTGCAGAACCCAAGTGTTCTTCAGCAGAGGTCATGAACAGACGGTCGGACATTCTGCATTTTGTATTTACACTTTTTACCACCACTGTAACTGGCTCTAAGATAAACTGAAATGGTGAATACCCCACTACAAAACAACACAGTGTCTCCTGCATCTGGGTTCTAGGTTGGTCCTGATATAAGATGCAGTCTGAGAGAGTTTAGCTGCTGGAAGCTGGGCCAGTCATCACACACTGGTGTGACAGGAAGAAGCAGCAAAACATCACAATTTAACTCCATGATGACTTTTCTCTGGGTGGATAAGGATGGATCCAGCTTTGATTCACGTGCCTACAAAAAGCAAATGTTTAACCCAGGCAAATACTAACAAAAAAAAAAATCTTATGTACCGCTTTTAAGACATTTTCAGTCAAATCATCCTTAATCATTGTCCTCTTCATCAAGATCATATCTTCTTCTCATTTTAATACCAAGTTTGCTTTCTTCATCTCTCCCTCCCCTCTTTCTCTTTTCATGTATTTTTTACATTATTAGTACTTTACGGATTAGTATTTTATGACTTTTAAGACCATTTTATGACTTAGTATTTGTGACCTTCTTAATTGTTTTTTTCTCCTGTTTTATGCTTGTGAATTCCTTTAACTCTTTACCCGTGATATTGAGTCAAACAAACTCACTTCACATGACTAGTTTCATACACTGCTTGCACACAGACATAAAGAGATAACGCACCTCTATCTGGGGTCTGGCCATACTGTAGAGCAGCAGGGCTCCAGACACAGCTATACCTCCTACGATGCCGTACTGCACCTCCCAGAAACTCATCAGGAACGTCACAAAAAAGGGGAGAAGGTCCAGCTCTATGGGGGATAAATTATCATCATTAACGTTTAAGTGCCTTTTACATCCTCCATCGATACTAGACGTTACACATGTTATATATTATGTTCTTGCCTAAAAATGGGGGACTGAGACGGTGACTGAGTCTGGCTCCAGACTCCACAATTCTCCCTCCCATATAAAGTCGTTTACAACAGTTGACAAATTGAATTCAGTTCAATCATTTTTTTCACATCTTTTCTATATATTTTGGCTACTCTGTATAGTCGAATACAAAGAACTTTGGGTAAACTCTGTTTTTAATTTAAATATCTTACATAAATAAAAGTGACTTGACTAATTAAAATAGCAAGATGACACTCACTTCGTATCCTCCACATCTTAGCCACCACACGGTAATCCACCATGGGAGCCACTGCACAGATGATGACAGCAGCTAGAGAAGCTCTGGGGATGTAATAAAAGGCCGGCATGAGGAAGGCCAAGGAAAGTAACACTATTACACCTGCAAGAATAAAGAGAAAGGAAATCATGAAACATTTAAAAACTGTATAAACAACATAAAATATGATATTTATTTGCACCAAAATAGCAAAAAAGGTGAGGATAATTTGATGTATGACAACATAAATGGCCACAAGGGGGCAGAAGAGGAAAACGTAAAAGCTGAAAGTGTCACAACTTACTGGTGACAACCCCTCCAGCTGGAGTGCAAACTCCAGTCTGGGAGTTCACAGCTGTCCTGGATGTGAAAGAAAACATATCAGAATAAACATAACTTTTATTATAACTATGAAAATAACACACACAGACACACAAACCTCCCAAAGCTGCCTGTGACAGGGTAGGCTGACACAAAGGAGCCCATGATGTTGGTCACTCCGATTGCCAGCAGCTCCTGGTTGGCATCGATCCTGTAGTCGTTCTGACTGGCTGAGGAGAAACATTAAGTTAAAATCAGCCAACAGTGTGATGAGAAAAACATTCTTTAGCTGCCTTTATTATCTAATAACTATTTAATGAGTAGAAAAATGCTTTTGAAACATGTTACGTTTTTAAAAATGTATAAAGTATTGATCTTTATTAATTTCATCTTCATGATGAAGCCTTAAATTGACAGCCATGTTGCACTTACAAGCTAAATACATGATAAATATTATCATTGCTATTGGAGTTTTATATGTTTACAGTGTTAGTTTAACATGTTAAATTATGGGACTGTCAGCTATTAGTTTTGGAGATACCAGATTAATAAAAATAAGTAAGAAGTGTGAATATCTGTACCATATTTTATGTCTATCATTTAAGTTTGCCCGAAGACATCTCATTGAAGAAGTGGAAATGTCAAGGAATTACCACCATCATTATGATTATCCTCTGAAACCAGTAACAGGAAATCATTCATATGACTAACATTACTTACCAAATGCTTTCGCAATAGCAATGCTCTCCAACAGGCCCATGAAGGGGATCACCGCTAGCCCTCCTCCAAAGTCCTTTAAAACACACAGAGAGGAAGACGAGACAGTCAGCTGCTCTTTCTGAGAGCAGAGGGATTCTGGAAGTGAAACTTTCAGCTCAATCATTTATCGAAAAGATCCAGTGTCTTCATCAGGTTACTGGCTGTTTCCTCCTTACCTTCACAATCTCTCCAAAGGAAACGACGGTGCCGTTGGCTGTAGTGTCAGAGGTGGGTGGAGGCCTGAATGGTGGCAGTCCGCGGGTAGTTTTTCCAGTGATTGTGAAGACGTGATTACCATACGTCTCCCAGGAAAATGCTATGAGGGATGCAGCGATGACCACTGCAGCGTTACGCACTGATGATATAAAGAAATACAATAAAAATGTAATGAACAGAATATTGTTATTTTTTTAAAAGAGAGACACGTTTACTCAAACACAAAGGTACTCACTGGTAGCTACAGCCCACACTACTTTCCTGGCATACATGGAGCAGGTGGAGTCACTGTCAGAGGTTAGACTCGACTTCATGACCATCAACGTGACCAGCAGAGCGAGACAAATCAGACCAAGAACCACATCACCGATCCTGGCCTCAGGGATCTTGTGGAAGGTGTAGTAAACCTCCAGGAAAAACTGCCGAGGGACACCCTGGATTCCCAGAATATTCTAGAAAAAAAGGAAGAGCGGGTAAAACCACTGACATTATGAATGGAAAAGGAAAGGGCAAGAGCAGATTACACACTCAGAGCAATCAAAATGCACTTTTGAGTATAACCTGAGTATTAACATTTAATGTTAATCAGTTCACCAACAAGCAGTGAATGATGCAAATCCACCAGTAAAAGCTCAACACAGATTATAGTGCTCATTGGCCACATCTTTGACCTGTCTGCATGAGGTCAATGGGAAATTGATAGGGTGTCTTAGTGTTTGTGTGATTTTGTGGGAAACCACACCACAACTTTTTTCCTTTTTTTTGAAGGCAACTATTAATTTTATTGCATTTGATGTATGCATGTGCAAGCAAGTGCAGCTTTCACATAAACAGACATTTATGAGAGGTGTGAGTTTGCGAGCCCTGAAAGATTTCAACTTGCATTAATAAAGAAACAGTGATGCAGAATAGAGAGTTTTAAGACACAGACTTTTCAAATATTTATTTACTAAAGTCAGAGGTAAAGCCATGTGCTTAGTTTGTAGAGAGCAGACTGCTGTGTTTAAGTGTTTTATTAAGAGACTAAACCACAGAGAAGTACAAGAACCTGACTGAAGCAGAGCGGGAATGTACATCAGAGCCTGTGCTAGTAAAAAGAAAAAGCAATAAGGAGTTTTGTAGGCAGAAGGAGAACATGCAAACTCCACACAGAAAGGACCCAGCAGGTGGATTCAAACACACAACCTTCTAGCTTAGAGGCAACAGTACTAACCACTGGTCCACCCAATGCTCAAATCATTATTGTGGTGCTTTCTGGTGACTTTTCTATTTTCTTAGATGACAGTAAGCTAGTTGTGATCATTCTAGAGATTATTTTTTTAATTCTGTGTGCTTCCCAGTGTATTTTTCAGCACTGCTTCTGTCATGATTCTGGGTCTTTTACCCAGCGTTTTGTGTTTTTTGGTCTTTTCAAGTTCTGTTTATTTTTCATTATCTTTAGTTTGATGGTTTTGGTTTAGACTTTCACCTTTGTGTACTCCCTTAGCGTTTCAGTCTTGAGCATTTAGTTCAAATTACTGTTTCCTACCTTTTCCTTCTATGCCAGTTCCCCTACGTTTAGGCTAGTTCTGTCTGCAGTTCCCTTTTAGTTATTGTGCCTCTCTTCCTGTTTTACTTTGATACCATTTTGTCTCCTTTACATTGTGTTTAGTCTTACTTTCTCTCCTGCCTCATTGTGTCGATTATTTACACCTGTGTTTATTTGCCCCAGCTGTTCCACATTCCCCTGATCTGCCTTGGTGCAGTTCAGGGGTCCGTTCTTCGTACCTCGCTTACTACATCCAAGATCAAATAACACATCCAAGATCAAATCATCGCGCCAACTTTGAGCTCGCTATTCCGGTTCTCCGAACACACCTGTTGTTGACGATTAGTACAGCTGGATGAAGTAATGTGAGATCACTGGGCGGCTTAAAAGGGGCTACGCATCGATAGTAGAAACATTGATCGGCAAAAATGTCGAAGGAGCGTGCTCAGTATTTTTCGGCAGCAGAGCAAGAACTCTTGATTGAGGGATTTCAGGAGTTTCAGAGTTTAATTAAAACGCAAGGGAACACTGCAAAGGCTGCAAAAGCAAGGAGAGAGGGCTGGCAGAAATTTGCTGACAAATTAAACAAATTAAATATTATATCATATTATATTATATTACATTATATCCTCTTTCACATTAGAGCCACAACAGGACCCACTAGAACATGGGAACAAGTAAAAGTGAAATATAAGAATATTCTACAGAATGGTAATAAAACGTCTTGATGCATTCTCAATCATCCAGGTAAGTAAATCTCCAAAAGTTGATTCTGTTCATCTGGACGTAGCGTTTTGTGGGAGAAACGTTTCGTCACTCATCCAAGTGACTTCTTCAGTCTCAGCTGACTGCAGGTTTCCCCAACCTTATAAACAGTACATTTGCATAATGACTGAAACCAGCCCACTGAAGGAACAATGGGCTGTGAGGTCAGTTCCTTAATCATAATTATGCAAATTACCATGACCATTGATCAACAATCGCTGACCAAAACCACTGATCAGTGGTCTTTGATCAGTGGTGTTGGTCAGTCTTGCACCTTCCGCAATGGGTTGCTCGCGTACAAACGGACAGGACATGGCTGCGACAGACTTCCCAAATCCACCTTCGCTTTTATAGCCGTGGTCTCTCATCTTGATTACACGAAGTAATTTACTATTACTACTCTAAAATATGAATTACATCTGAAATAATCAAATACATGAAATAGAATGATTAATAGTACATTTCCCTTTTTTTAGGAAATGACCTGTATGTATCTGTATGAAATCAATAAAAGAATGCTGCATTATCTTTAGTTACATTGATAATATTTATTTATGGAAAAACAGTGGAGAAATATCGCTGTTGCTTTCGTATAAATGAAGCGGACATACCTGAGTGGCCGCGATCTAATCCTGTTTACATAAAGTAAGCCTGCTCCCAAGCAGGTTTACGCTTACGGATCTGTTGCTATGACAGCAAGTCCCGGATGAGCTTCGGAGAACCGAACGATCCAAGATCACGCGAAATCGTCAACAATCAAATCCAGCTAACTTACTTAGCGAGGTACGAAGAACGGACCCCAGGGGTGCACACAAGTGGTCCGCAGGTGCGCATTCGCTGTCAAAATAAAAGACGCGCACCAGATAAAAAGTTGCAACACGCGTTTGCTTACATATAAAAGGCACTGTTTTTGTCCGCTAGAGTGGGTTTTTCATGGCATATTCTGCACCACATCTCTGTGCATTCATCATTTGTTTGAAGCCAGCTCACCTCCTGCAACCACTTTTCCGAGAATATGCACTTCTTTTGCGGTTCGGACTCCTTCTGACATTTCTTTGGAGGTGGAGGAACACCAAAGTAATTGCTTAAAGGAGCTTGCTTCTTCGACATCTTTAAGAGTCAAAGTCAAATTTCTGTCCTCCTCCAGAAAATCTTATGTACGCAAACGTGCGTTGCAACTTCTTATCTGGTGCGTGTCTTTTATTTTAACAGCGAATGCGCACCTGCGGACCACTTATGTGCACCCCTGGTGCAGTTATACCCTCAGTTTGGCCCTTGCTCTTTGTTATGTCATCTGTTATGCCTTCCTGTTTTCTCTGGTCTCATCTCCATCCTGGCTTCTGTTTATTTATATAATACTTTCCTTTCTGTTTTGTTTTTTCATTCTTTTAAAGACTTTTTCCCTACTGAGGCATACAGTTTGATGTGTTGTATATGCTGAGATAACTCTAAGTATGTGTGTGTTTAGTTTTTGCTGTGTGTGCATGTTTTCACTCTTACTTTGACTTGGCCAAATCCAATAGTTACTGCAGCAGCACACGTGAAGCCTTTTATTACAGGAAAAGAGATGAAGTCCAGAAGGAAACCTGCAGAAGACAAGCAAAGTAGTGGATGATTTACAGAACCAAGACATTATTAAACCTTCCAGATTTCAAATATTACAGTAACTCTTTAAGGAAAAAATATAAATTCTCATTCGATAAGGAGCTTATATTCGTAGGCTGCCCATTCATTGCCGGTTTACCGTAAAATGACACAAGACTAGTAAGTCATTTAAAAATAACCCACAGCACAATTAAGTTTGGATCGGGTCCTGGCCAAGGAGAACATGAGACAAGGTTTCATGTTCTCCTTGTGCCTGTGGAGTTTGCTCCAGGTACTCTAGCTTCCTCCCACAGTCCAAAGACATGCTTGGTCGGGTAATGGCAATTCTAACCTAGATGTTAATGTGAGCATGAATGGCTAACTATCTCTGTGTGTCATCCCTGTCCAGGGTGTATCCTGCGTCACGCCACATGAAGGCGGTGAGGGGGCTCCAGCTCCCTACGACCCTGAACTGGATATGTGGCTAATGAAATGGATGAACAGATGACTATTTAAGATCCACAGATTTTATAGTAGACTGTCTGCCTCTAAAATTTAAGTTCCTACATGATAGTTACTCGATTTTTGTGATGTTGTTTTTACTTTTGGACTTCACCTTAAATTTTACATACTGGAGGATAAACTACCAGTGCTCTCAGACTCACACAACAATGTGTGTTATTGTGAAAAAATATTTTGTTTTGCTTTCAGTGGTTCACAAGTTTTTGAATAAATTCAGGACAAGCCCAAAACTGAAATCACAAGCTTTCCACATGACCTCGGGAGCACTCCTCTCACCTAATCTCAGTAACGCCATCACAGCTTGGATGAGTCCACAGAGGAGGCTGAGCAGCACGGCTCGGTGAGGCTGCCCTCCCACCACAGAGGAGCACAAGAGGGACATGATGGCCGTGGGGCCCAGGGTCACGTCCTTGGAGGTTCCCAGAAAGGTGTAGATGAACCCCCCCATGAAGGCCGAGTAGAGTCCAAACTGTGGACAGAAAAGTAAATAAAGTCTGAACTAATTATGCAGCTAATTATTTTTTCATCTTAAAGCTCGTGTCTCAGAAAAAGAGGAAAGCCAAATTAGTTATCCAGAGGGAGGTGAACCCTAAAGGAAAGCCTAAGACTCGCCTGCACGGGAAGGCCGGCCACTTCAGCATAAGCCAGCGCTTGTGGTACAGTCGTCAATCCAACAGTGAGACCCGCGAGGACGTCCATCTTTAGCCACTTCAGGTTGTACTTTGGCAGCCATGAGAGGATGGGCAACCAGGCCTTCAGGGTGCTGTAGGAACAGCAGCGCTGGGCTGACTGTCTTCTCATCAGACGCCGCTCCATCACACTTAGAGGTAAAGACCGACGGGAGAGGAATTCAGCAAAGAGACATCTGTAGCAGAAAAAAATAAAATGCACAAAACAAAAGCCACACACACAAAGCATGAGTTCTCCCCTCAGCTTTAAATGTCATCAGCTTTGCTGGGTGCTGCTCAGGTTCCTGTTTTTTCCTTTTATTTCCTACCTCCTGCTGAGATATGCAGCATTCAGGAAAACGCCACAAAGATGCTGCTCATGCAAGCAGGTGTCAACCTGTTTGTTTGCATTTCTTCAAGCCGAGGACATATCTTCAGGTGCATGCTGTGATCTGCGTGCCACACAAAAAAAGAACCATTCACAAGCTCACCGTGTGTCATTTACAATCATATGACGATCATATGACAGCTGGGTGCTTTGCATATCTGTATGTGAACAGTCAGGACATTTTTTTTTCATGAAGTCACCTTTACCTTCAAACTATAAACTTCCTCATCAGAAAAGTCCAACAGACAGGTCCACAGTCTTACGTGAACTTGACCTCAGACTTTATCTCCCACTGTGTCTGATTATGAGTCTATGTTACCCAGACTATAACAACCTTGTAATTATCAAAAAATAATGATAATACACTAAAAACAGTGATGAGTTTGAGTGCAAGAGAGAAGAATGCACAGAAGAGACTGAATTCGTATACTACAGAATGGAAACAAAACAGAATAAAATAGAAATTTGACAATATGATATAAAATAACTCCACAGTGTTTAACCGAACTGAACTAAAATAGACTAAAATAGACGAGAACAGAGCAAAATAAAGTAGAAAGGACTAAATAAAATAGAATAGAGTAGAACAAAACATAAATTCTTACACAGCGTGATGCTTTCTCTTGGCTGGGCTGTGATTTTTTCACGTCCTTCTCTACTGTTCCTTTTGCTAAACCCACTTCCCCAAAAACATTTCGCTGACTAGGCGCGAGATAAGTCGTTTCCTGTTGTTTTTTTCTCCTCACGTGACTTGTGTCATGTGACTCCAAGTGGGCGGGGTTTGAGTTGTTTGAGGAAGCATATTTCACGTCGTTCCAACGGTGCCTTTAAGTGCTAACTTTAGCGAGTTTTATTTTCATATTTAAAGTTTATTTTTCTGTGGAGAAATAGAGGTAGAGGCCAGCATGCTCCCTCGGGTTGTTCTTAGTATTTTTTTAGCATCATGTTGCATCGGAGAGTCCGAAACAAGAAATGTGCTTCTAATAATTGGTGAGTTCACGTTTTTGTGCTCCTGGAGAAACTATAAATCCTTTCTGTTATATGGCTGGAAATTTAAAATGCTGAAATATACCCTCCTGTTGCCATTACAATTCTCTACAAAAATCTCGAGCCACCCTTTAATTCGTTATATAACAGAGGTTCAGTAGTTCCCAAAGTTTTTCATTGGACATTGGCTGCTTGTTTACTCATTTTCAATCCACTTAAAAGTGGCAGGCTTAAAAAAAAAAAAAAACTATCTACAGCATAAATGATTAATGAAAGCGAAATGGGGAAAAGGCTAAAGTACACCAAATTACACAAGAATTGAACTGAAAATCAGCAGTAACAGTCTTTTCTCCATCTTGAATGCACACATAAATCCAAATTTGAGATTGTTGGTTCAAATCATTGTTAGTATCTACAGAGAAGATCAGGAGAGAGGTACAACAGCGAGTGTCTACAGCTATCTGTAGGATAGATAGGCAGAAGTCGGTTTGTGTGTTACAATCTTGAGCCGGATGTTTTAACCTTCATGCAAGTAGATTTTATTATCGTACAAATATTCTATAAAGGAATATGTTTAAAGTAAAACTAATCTAAAATGATCTGTCAGAAAATGCCAAACAATTGGGAAAAAAATGAAAACTATACTCAGGGAAAAAGAAAAATGTCAGTGTCTCTTTACATGAAGCCTGATCCATCAAGAAACACTTTTCCTACTTAAATCCTCTGCACTGAACCCCAACCTTAAACCCATCCTGTACTTCTGAGAAGAACTGGAATTGTGACTCAAAGCCTGACTTTGCAAAGCAGTATGTAGATGACAAAGATTTTAGAGATTATTAAAAGTCAGTTATGGGCATTTTGTTTGAGCCCCCGCATCAGTTTCTGTCTTTTCCTCCTCCTCACAGCTGATGATGCAGGTTTCGAGACAGAGGTTTATAACAACTCTGTGGTCCACACGCCTCACCTGCGCTCTCTGGCTCAGCGCAGCGTGGTGTTCAAGAACGCCTTCACATCTGTCAGCAGCTGCTCACCCAGCCGCTCCGCCATCCTCACCGGCCTGCCACAGGTGAGACACACACACCTGTAAATGCCTCTCATTAAAGCGAGGTGAATTATTGAGGTGTGTTTCTCTTGTGGTTTCCAGCATCAGAATGGCATTTATGGACTTCATCAAGGAGTCCATCACTTTAATTCTTTTGATGAAGTACAAAGTCTGCCGCTGCTTCTCAAACAAACCAACGTACACACAGGTAGATAACAAAATGACCCGTTTTTCTCATGTCTATAAATAAATCTTTCTTATTTTTTACTTTTTAAACTCACTGATTCTTTCTTCACAGGTATAATTGGAAAGAAGCATGTTGGCCCTGGATCTGTTTACCCCTTTGACTTTGCCTACACAGAGGAAAACAGTTCTGTCCTCCAGGTGGGGAGGAACATCACTCGCATTAAACTCCTGGTCCGCAAGTTTTTCCAGACTCACAAAGAGGAAGCCTTTCAACGAAAGAACGGGAAAAAAGCAGAAGAAAGTAACCGGGAGAATATAAAGAATGAAGAGAGGCCATTTTTCCTTTATGTTGCCTTCCATGATACTCATCGATGTGGACACTCGCAGCCCCAATACGGAGCCTTCTGTGAGAAGTTTGGGAATGGTGAAAAGGGGATGGGTAGAATCCCTGACTGGACACCACAGTATTACACACCAGACCAAGTAAAGGTCAGAGAAATCCCAGTTTCTGCTTTAATACCTGTTTTATGTCATTATTTTACTGTTTTAAAAAGAAAAAGGCTATAAAAATCAAAGCAGGCTAGTCCATTTTGCTGAAATTTCATTGCAGCAGCTGACATTGTTGTATGCATGCCTGACAGTGTCGGGGCATGCTCCTACTGAGATGGTAGATGGTATCACGGGGAATTTCCTGATCTCCAGATCTGGACCCAGACATCACTGAGCTCCTAGATCGTCTGAGGTGCAACCTGGCAGCATCAGATAGCATGAAACATAACATACCAGAGTTGTTCTATTGGATTTAGGGGCCCAGTCGGTGGTATCAGTTACTTCATCCTCCAGGAAGTGCATGCATACTCTCGCCACATGAAGCCAGGCTTTGTCGTGCAACTGGAGGAACCCAGGAACCAATGTGCCATTGTACTGTGTGTGCTGTTGCCTAGCCTGTAGAAGTCTGTGCATCCCTGCATGGATATGCTTCCCCAGACCATCACAGAACCATCACCAAACTGGTTATGCTGAACAACATTACAGGCAACATTACTCTGCAACTTCTCCAGACCCATTCCTGTCTCACATGTGCTCAGGATGAGCCTGCTCTCATTAATGAAAAGTACAGGGTGACAGTGGTGGACTTACAAATTCTGGCATTTTATAGTAAATGACAGTCAGGCTCTATGGTGCGGGGCAGTGAGCACAGGACCAACTAGAGTACACTAAGCCCTCAGTGCACCGTCATGAAGTTTGAGACATTCACACCAGTGGCCTGCTGTAGGGCTCCAGATCAATATCCCAGAGGTTGGCTTGATGCTATACTCTGGTTAAAAAGTGTTTCTTTAATTATTTTTGAGCAGTGTATGTACAAAACTGTTTACTGTAGTAGTATGTTTTTATTTCTGGGATTGTGTCTCCTAAAATGTGGCTGTGCAGATTTCTGCAAAACTGCTCATTCAAACGAAATGAGTGAGTCAAGTCATTTGTTACAGGAAACTAAAGACAATAAATAAATGAAATTAAACAAAACATATACTCAGGTTTTTGTGAGAACAGTTAAACCATCTGACTGATTAAGTTGTATAAAAGTTACGACTGTTTTGGCCAGATGTCATATTTTTCACACCAAGTCAAAAGTCTGTTTAAATGTCAGAATTAGCTGTAGTTACAGTTACGTGCTTTGGGAGTGCATTAACGTTAATAAAAGTGTGGTCACTCATGACGTACTCGCCTAACAATAAATATTAAACGGAGTACTCATCGATGATGGTTTTACCACTGACTTCATATTTGACCAAACACCAGATAAAGCATTTAAGATTTGGTCTTGAGCTCATTGCTGCTTTGCATTACAGCCTGCACAGGCTGCAGTTGAAATTAACAGAAATTTCCAAATGCCAAAATTTTCCAGTTTGTCTTAGTCTTTACTTTTTTCTTTTTTTTTTACTTTTCACGTTACCATGATGGTTGAATTAAAGCTACAGAACTTTAACACATGATAATGCAGAATTTCCTCATCTTGTGCACTTCAGGTTCCTCCTTTTGTGCCGGATACACCTGCATCACGAGCTGACTTGGCTGCACTGTACACCACAGTGAGCCGGCTGGATCAGGGTGCGTAACGGTTTTATAACATAGAAAAAGAAGGTTGTAAAACACTAAACTACGATGTTGCGCACATCCCCTACAGGTATCGGTTTAGTTCTTCAGGAGCTCAGAGAAGCCGGTTATGAGAACGACACTCTGATAATCTATAGCTCAGACAACGGTATCCCCTTCCCGAATGGCAGAACCAACCTGTATCACTCTGGAACGGCAGAGCCGATGCTGGTGTCCTCTCCGGAGCACAGGGAGCGATGGGGAGACACCAGCAAGGCCTACGTCAGCCTGCTGGGTAAGAAAATGGAAGATAAAAGGGAGGATGCAAATGGACCTTTTCACAGTATTTTAGGTCTTAAAATTAAGCAGCTATCCATTATGAGCACAGAGTGAGCTGCAGGTTAAAGTTAAATACTTATACCACTCATTCCTAAACCTTTCTGGATTGTGAATAACAAACAATAAAAAAGTTCTAATAATTACGATCCAGTAAAGTAAAGAGTGACAGAGCAGAAGAGTCAGTGTGTTGATCTGAAGCAGCCACTAGATGGAGACGTAACAACGGAGCATGAAATATTGATAGAAGGATAAAAAAATTAATAGATTAATAGACTGTACGAGTAGGGGTAGAAGTATCTTCTCCACCTATAAACAAATACTAACAAAAATACAGAGATATGTGGCTTTCTTTTTCTTTCTTTTGACGGTGTTGTATAAATATGAGGGTATCCCTTAGTTTAAAATGTACTATTTAAAGCTAAGGGGTCTTATATTTTGGTCTGTGTGCCTATTTAAGAATTCCTTTAATTATTAGTAACTTAAGTTGAACATTTGTCAGTTTTTTGTTTGTTTGTTTGTTTTTACTATCTTTTCTTTTCCTTTTATTTTTACAGACATCACTCCCACCATCCTCGACTGGTTCTCTGTTCCTTACCCATCCTACAGCCTACCTGGCACCCCTGCCTCCCAGGTCCACCTCACTGGCCGCTCGTTACTCCCTGCTTTGGTAACTGAGCCCACCAGCTGGCACACTGTCTACTCCAGCCAGTCCCTGCATGAGGTCAGGAGATCGCCACCACTTTATCTTGATCAATTATTTTTATTTCTAGCTCTAAATTTTAATTTTAAGAATAAGAATAAGAATAAGAACAACTTTATTTATCCCGAGGGAAATTCTTTTGTCATGTACATGCTCAAAGCAGCAGGAGAGACAGAGGAACAGATGAATAAGATATAAGATATACAATATATACAATAAGAATAGTGTACAGTAATATACAGTACGATAGTGCAAGACATAGTATCGGATAACTCTAACGAAGTAATATACATAACTATATCCTGGTGAATAAATAACTTAACTATCAGTGTAGGCGATTCTAGAAAGTGACAAAGTATTGTGCAATAGAATAAAGGGAGTAGCAGCGTATGATGGGGGGATGAAAACAAATATTCAATAAGTACTCTTAGGTAATATTGCATGGTCTGGGAGGGAACAGAATAACATAGGTAATCGTCTCAGGTTTGGACTATTTTGGACTCTACTGTGGTAGCCTTGCTTGAGTCTCAGTTTAAAATATTCCTTATCTAAACTGCTGATGAGCTATTTCCGCTCCTCTTACTTGAAGCCAACTTTTTTTTCTGATTGGCTGCCCCTTACAAGCTAGAGATTTGAACAGCAGTGGGCTGCTGTGCTTACAGCCACACTGAGCCAAGAGTAGGGAAAAAAAGTCTAAAACCAAGTGCTTAGAGCAGTGTGAAGCTTTTGGCTCAGAAGGATTAATTGCACGTACACTGACATCTTTATTTTAAATTCGCTGTTGCAAAAGTATTAATAAGACAGAAAATCAAGAAAAACATGACAGCACCACTTTAATGAGAGAATAAAATGTCTTTAACTAAAACTTTCGCTTTGATTTCAGGTCACCATGTACTACCCGATTCGCTCTATTCAGCAGGGGCCGTACCACCTTCTGCACAACCTGCACTACCGTATGCCCTTCCCTATCGATCAAGATCTGTACGTGTCGCCCACCTTTCAGGACCTGCTGAACCGCACCACGCTGAGTCAGCCGACACACTGGTTTAAAAGCCTGGAGCAGTACTACTACAGAGCTCGCTGGGAGCTGTACGACACCAGGTCTGTAACAGCTGCTGTCGCTCACTTTGTTAGAGCTGATCCAGAGAAGCAAACACGACCTTATTCCTGATAAGTATCAGTCCCTGCAAAGGACGGGAGTTAAAAGGTCTTCACGGAAAAGTGGATCACAATACTTGACCTTGATCAGTGGATGACAGGGGCATCCACCGATTCCAGTGAGATAAACCTAAAACAGCTGATTTAGTGACAAGGTAACAACTTTGTCTCAGAAAACAAAGAGCAGAGGTCAAAAACAGAAAAAGAATCACATGTTGAGCAAATTTTATTAGCCATGATTGTTCAGATTTTTGTTTTTGTGATGAATCAGTATTTAAAACTTTTTTTCAAACACTGTTGCATTTGATGGTAAAGATTCCTGCCATGAATCTCCTGCCCTCCACCCACATATTCAACAACACAGAAAGAGACATGCATGGTAGGTTAATTGGTGATTCTCAATCTGCTATGGATGTGAGAAGGATAAAGTGCTTAAAGAGTACAGAAGAAACATGTACTGGTTAAATGCAACTCGTCTTTTGAAGCACTTTGAGTGGTCACTAAAAAAATGCTGTACATAAATAGCAGGCTGTTTCCATTTAAAGCTTTTTATTTCACGGTCTGTGTGTCCGTAATTGTTCACTGCAGCAGAAACAAGTGAAAAACTGAGGAGGATGTTGATAACGAGCTATGCCGTCTTTCACACTAAAAATCAGCAGCACCGCCTTTGCTGTGACTTTTACACTGAGGTTAATCAGTTGTGAGTAGAAAACGTAGATGGTCCACTAGTTGAGACACATCATTCACATCTTATATCAGACCGTTAACAGACTGTTCCCTCAGTTCCTTAGAGTGTAAAGCTTTTTTAAAGATGACATTCATAACAACGGATGAAGGTGACTGTTAGCTGAAGAGTGAACAAGCACAAACGTAATCAAGTTTCTTTTTTCTCAGTTTTTCCAATAATGAACACTATTGATAGTCTAAAACTAAAACTACACCACAGATTGGCTTTGAAAACCACATTTAGCTTAATTTAAAACTGATTTTCAACAACCTGATTGAATGCACAGTATAAAAACATTTAATGAATGACTTATAACACACTATAATGAAGGCATACACTTGTATAAGAACATTTTAACGGATTATTACTTGTCATAATTTATTTCACCATTCATTTTTTACTCCTCGTTCCTGCTGTGCTAATGACTGTTGACCTAAAGGTTTTAATTAATGAATAATATACGAACAAAAACGCCTTATTTAAATGTAGATATGTAGTGCATTTAAAAAAAGTATTTGATTGTAATATTAAGCTTTTTAAAGCAAATTAAGAGTTAAAAGTTGGTTTCATTCTTAGGCTATGTTTAGTACTTTTAAATGTAATGTATGGGGGAAAAACACCAGTCAGATATTATATTCGCAAATAAAATGCTTATTATTTTCACTGGAAATGGAGGCAAAACAACCATTCTGTTATTGAGTTTAGGGTTGTGGAGAAACTGTAGCCTATCGCATGTGTCATGGGGTGAGATTCATGTTAAACCCTGGACGGTTCAACAGTTTAATGCCAACATATTTCCCTGAAAAAATGACTAATTTTAATAAAACTAACAGAAGAGTCATTTTAGTAAATAAAACTCATTATTTTTGCATTAGATGGAGGGATTTGCAGTGAGTAATTGTGGTTTATGAGCTCAGTCTTTCTAAAATGTTTAAATATTAATAATTGCATCGCTAACGCAGGACAGACCCACTGGAAACGAAGAACCTGGTGTCAGACCTGTCCTACAGAGCCGTGCTGGAGAGCCTGAGGCAGGATCTGCAGAAGTGGCAGTGGAAGACTGGCGATCCCTGGGTCTGTGGACCAGACTATGTCCTGGAGGACAAACTGGAGCCGCACTGCAGACCACTTTACAATGGATTATGAGGGACCCTAATGGTACCTTCAATCATCTTGACTGATAAAGCTCTATGGATGAGGGCATTTATTTTGTAAAATACAAGATGTTTATTTTAATTTCAAATTTTGTATGTGAGTGATGCTTTTAATGCTTAAAATAAACAATTTTAGTTGCTTTAATTTGTACCGTCCGCTTTATTTTACTGCATAATTTAATCGCTCATCGTTTTTCTCTGTCTCTGTACATTTAAGGTTCATTTTCACCATTTTCATCCAGACTCCCACCATAACCCTGAGTTGTAGAAAGGCAACATATTTAGACACCATTTAACTGTTTTTGTTATTGTTGATAGATTGATCTGATAATTGAAGACGTGGTGGAGTTCATGACGCATGACTGGTGATGTCAGCGGATCAATCTCGAAATGGGTTCTGTTGAAATAGGACCGTTTTTCCTCTGAGCTCCACTTTGAAGTCAGACTGGTTCGTTAAATCCTTGTAGGAAGCTGTTAAAACTCGTTCACTCATCGATCGGCTCATCTTTTCATTCCTGATCTATCTGACTTTACTTCAATTCAAGATTTTGAAGCCCTTTGCTCTGATTTTGCTTGATCGAGCTGATTTCTGTGAATGAAGTAATGAATCGTAACTTTTCACTGATGTGAAAACTCAACCAAGAAATTCTGAATATTGGTCAGATTATTTTACATTGAGATTTAATAAATACGTGCAGTTAGGACACATGCACTGTCTCATAAGCTATTACTGGGTGATTTATTAAAGGAAAAATTGGAACCCTTTACCCCTCAAGTGAGGTTATTCAGTAATTCTGTTGTGCTGTGGGCGGCATTTTGCTGGCATGGTTTCACTCCACTTATTCCCTTAGATGACTGCTTCTTCCAAGATGACAAAGCTCCTCATCCAATGGGGGCACTGACTCACTTAACAGTTTCACGAGAATGAGAATGATGTGAATCATATGCTGAGACCTTCACACTTACCAATTTTGATTCTAACTGAACATTTGAGGGATTTTCAACCAACTTCTTAAGCAGCATCTCTACAACCGTCAACAAAACGACAAATCAGGGAATATCTTTTGGAAAGAGGAAAAAAGAAAGCCACCTGTCGCTCAAGTAGAGTTCTTTTAGGAATGAATCAGTAAAATACAAGGTGTCTTCCTTTAATTTGTCGATATCCGGTGTCTATTGTGTTTTGACTACAGTGTCAGTGTCTGTCACGGTCGACTGATGTTAATCAATTTCGCTCTGACCTCTTCAAGGGTCAGAGATTTGCTGACGTCCTATGACCCTCCAACTATCACTTATCGCATACACACACAAAGACATTCCAGTGGCGCCATCAAACCATCAAGAACGGATCAATGGTTTTTTTTCCGTTTGAAGATGGATCATCATCCGCCCACCTCATAGCTCTGATTTGACGAACGACCTGGGTCACGATAACGTCGCCCAGTCAGCCTATATAAGCAGCAGAAAGTTTCCTGAACACCAAGCAAAACAAACGCACCGCTGACGAGAAAAGTCCTGCGTAAAACGTGCCAAGACGGTTCCAGACATGGAGAAATCAGTCAGGTTCGCTGTGGTGTGCGTTGGAGTGTCTCTGCTCATCTCCTGCTATTCAGTCGAAGCCTGGTACAAGCAGACCACCGGTCCCAGTTACTACTCGGTTGGTCGCGCCTCAGGTTTGCTGTCCGGTATCAGGAGGTCACCGTACGTCCGGAGATCCGACTCCGAGGAGACGCTGATAGAGAGCGGAGAGACAGTCGGTAACAACGTAATCCCGGAGAGTTCCAGGCAGATCTCCATTCTCAAAAGCATGGTGAGTGCCAAAAAAGAACATACTACAAACGCTATTCTTGTTAGGAAGCGCTTTAAAACGTGACCATTCAGAGTAAAATGAAGAAGGTGTGCGCGTAAAGTTTGCTTTCCATTCAGCTCTAAGACCCACACTGGCGATTAATTAGTGCTGAAAGTTTGACATCTTTAAACAAAAAACAAACAAAAAAAAAATCAAGATGAGATTGAATTAATACTCCTGTTTTTTTTATATCATAAAGACAAAAGAAACAAACAAAGAAAACAGAAAAATCAAAGGATTGGGCGCTGAAGTTCAGCTTTAATAAAACAGCTATCGCATATTTAACCAAATCTAAACTGATTACATCCCTAACTTCAGGATTAATTATTTTAGTCTGTATGATTTTATGTAATCAGGTTTTCAGGCTGGTTAAACAGGACTCGTCTTTTCCCTTTAAATTCTCTCATGTGATTTTCGCCTCATTCAGGCCATCTGCGTGAAGGACATCTCTCCAAACCTGAAGAGCTGCGAGCTGATGCGGGACGGGACGGGCACCTTCCAGTGCAAGGCGGACGTCTTCCTCACTCTGGACTCCCTGGACTGCCTGTCCGCGTGAGTCTCGATCGGACTCGTCCTCCGCAGAATCCCGGGAGCACTGCTGTGGAAACCGGAAAAAAGGAAAGAAGTAACGAGGATGCATGAGTGTGAGGGTTTGGTGGCGACTCCCGGGAAAGACCCACAAATTGTCAATGACGGACCGCTGCAGACTCTGAATGTTCTCTTATTTAAAACCCCCAACATTGTTCAGTTTTGCTTTTGTTGCGTAGACATGAGTGTAAAAGAAAAAAACAAGAAAAACATCGGTGTGAGAGATGTTCGCTCAAGCAGTTTTCTTCCCAAATTATTTCTCATCTTTAGTGTTTGAACCCTGACATTTACCTGTGTTGCCAAACTGTATTAAATATACGAGAAGTCGACTGCAGAGCAGATTTACTGTAAAGTACTTTTATTTATTTTATCTATTAAAATGAACAAACACTGGTAACCTGCTGTGTGGTCTAACTGTGTCTTTAAATCTTCAAACTGCACAGGGGACACATAAGTGGTCCAGCACGGGATTATTTGAATCTTATCCATTTGCATGATTTCCTTTGAGTTTGCAGCATAACATTTATTTTGTACTCTAGATTCAGTACAAACCATAAAGTAAGTCTCAGGACGTAACACTTAATGAACTGTAAACATGAAAAATAATTCAGAAAGAAGAAACAAAGAATGAAAAACACATTTCATACATGCGTATGAAGCATTTATATTACAGCACAGCAAAACAACTTCATCAGGCACTTGGGGGTGTTTTTCTCACTTTTTTTCTTTTTTAGTATCCATATCACACTGCATCAGTCATTACCATATCTTGTTTATTACTGGAGTCAGTAGCACAGGGGAGCCCTGGAAACAAACTCCAGCTCAGCTAATTGCAAACAAATCACATATAGGAGGTTTCATCCTGGCTGAAAAACACAACAAAACAGGGTTTGTGTGTAATAGTGGAACGATAATTGTCATTGGTGATGGGAAGGAAATTAACCACAAGTCAGACTTTTCACTTTAAATTCTAATAAGTTTCCCCATATCAGTGTGACTGGTAGGAATCAGAAGACAGAGGGGCTGTGCACGGATAAAAATGTGGGCGTTTTTAGCTCAGGATGTCAAGTCAACACACTCTGGTGTGTTTTTAAGGTGATTAACACCTCATTAAAAAAAAAAAAAAAAAAACAGGCATGACGCACAGCAGAGACAAAGTGATGGATGAGCGGGAAACACATGATGGTATGCGTGAGTGAATACTGCGCCACCAAAGTTACTGAACAAACCCTCACCCACGCTCCATGCTGGCCCCACATTCACAGAGGAGGACACAAATAAATGCCACATGTATCTATATCCAGTCTTCAAAAATAAAAATCAGCGTCACTTTTCATAGTTTGACTTCAGTATAAAACTACAGTATAAAACATTAATGCCCTTTACTTTCAATTAAAGGTTTCAAAACTCAACATTTCGGGAACCAACACAAACAAAGCATGAACCAAGTGGTCCTCCACTTCAATCTGCTTTCAAACAGTTTTTAGAAGCTACATGTGATCATGAAATCGAAGAGGAGCAGCAGAGCTCCCGGGGTTCTCCTCACATTAGGGAGATCAGGCATCTTGTTTGCGTGACATGATCTCCATATTTCAGTATTTAAAATGTGACAAAGTTCTCACACTGCCAGTCACAGGAGCGACACGGCCTCCAGGTTCTCTTTGATTATTGTCTCCATAACCACCTGGAAGACAATCTGGATGTTGGAGGTGTCGGTGGCCGTAGTGAAGTGGTGGTAGATGAGTTTGCTGGGCGTTTTGTTTAGTGAGATGAAGGTGGCGGCGATGAAGCGGGCGGCCGAATCCACGTCACAGTCTGCACCTGACGAAGATGAGGGGGGAGAGATCAGATGTGTTTGCAAAAACTCCCAGAGTTGCTTAGTTAATGTTGAAAAGAATGAAATTCTGAATTATGTATTTGCATTTAGGAGGAGATGTGACACCAGTGGCAACCGGCCCACTGAGGCAGTGGAAGTTTCTACTTTTCTATTACAAAAACAGCTTTACTATTCAAGTTTTCACTGACAATAAGAAAGTGGAGATAAGACAAAACAATTGCAAATTATCTAATAAAGGCAAAAAAAAGTTTGAGGCGCAGATATTTAAGCACATTTTCTGCCACTTGATTTGAATTAAAACTGATGCGGTGTGTAAGCATCATTTTACTGCCTTAGCTGCTTGTGGGTTATTTACAGTTTGGTCCATAAATTTGTTGGCCAAAGACATCGTATTTGTAGTTTTGCACCTCCACCTCCACAGTGAATTTGAAATCAAACAATAAAGTGCAAACTTTCAGCTTTAGTTTTGTTACAGCCATGTTTATACTCAGTCCCCCACAGTCAGAGGTTCATAATTAATTGGACAAACTAACATGATTTGAAATATAAGGACTAGTTTTTCCATTTTAAGACAAAAAAAATAAATGTTTGAACCAAGTCACGACCCATGGACATCACCAGATGCTGCATTTCCTACCTTGAGATGCTCTGTTAGGCCTTTGATGCAGCCACCTTCAGTTTCTTTTGTGAGGCTTTCTTAAATAGATCGACAGGTTCTTATATAGCACCTTTTTTTTACTCTACTTGAGCTTTATAAAACGTGTTATTCACCCGTTCATATCAGTACTTTTTTCTAAGTGTTTTCTATCTAGCATTTACATTTCAGTGAACATATCTTGGCATCCAGGTTGGAGCAGCGAGTGACTGAAGGTTAAGTGGATCGAACCACCAACCTTCTGATTAGTAAATGACTTGGTCAGATAAGTTAATTTTCTTAACCATGGAAATAATCCTGTCATCGAGCACTTTACTATCTTTCAGATGTTTTTGGTGTTGCTGAGCTGCCCAGTGCATTCATTCCTATTAAAAATTATCAGGTTGTAGATTTGGTAAATCCTAAAGTTTTTTTTAGGTTTATCTCCATTTTTAGCCAAATTATAAATTTGCCCAAGATGTTATATCATACTTTTCCTTATTTTCTGTCATTACTGTCCCACTGTAATGCCAGTGGTCATGATTTGAAATGGTGAATGTTTATTTTAATCTCATTTTAATCACGACCAGCATTTTTAAATCATTAAATTTAGGCATATATGAGTAATCCCTGTGAGGCAGAAGTTCAGACTGCTTTCAACACTCAGTTTTAAACGGTTTGCTTTTCAGTTTTTTTGTTCTCTGTGATGTCACAGAGCGGATATCCGAGCAGCTCCACCTGCTTGATGTTCAAACCTTTTGTTTGCGAGGCGCAGCCATTCTGAGGAAAAGTGGTTTAAAGGGAGAGGTGTTAAACAGAGGAGTTTATTTCAGCCAGAGGACAAATTCAGAGTTCAAACCAAGGTGCAGTTTAAGATAAATAATGATCATTTTGAACTGTGAATCTTCTGTAGTAGGGTCTAAAAATAAAATATGGAGTTGGTCCCATTTAAGAAGTCGTGAGATGATTTATGAGAGAGGAAAGGAATAAAAAGCAAGTTGTAGTAACATTTTATACTAGATAAGAATAAATACTGGGATGAAGTAGAATGATCTTTTTTAATAACTCTACTGTTTGGATATTTTCTTAATTCAAGAGAAAACTATGTGGTCACAGGCTTTAAATTAAAGGTGTGGCCACTTTGATTGACAGGTGTACCCACACAGGGCAGCTGGAGCAGACAGCTGTCCAGCAAGCCTCCTCCCAACCATATCTGACTAACCTAACTGGACCTCTCATCTGTGTTTGTGCTGTTGGTACTTTTTGAAGCATTAAATGGCATTATCTGACAAATAACAGCTTGAAGTTTGTGCTTCAGTTTTAATTAATAAGTGAAATTCTAGTGTTTCATTAGTCTGTTACTAAGCAGTAATTAGCAGATTTGTGTGTCTGTGCGCTGCAGCTTGCTTCAAAATTGGACTTAATAACAGCACTTGAATAAATGCACTTAGTCCATTTCCACGACTGATACTAACCAAGCAGAGAAGCTAAACTAGAAAATAATGAATCAACAGTCCAGCCATCCAACTTCTGTCAGCTCCAAGCAAACAAAAACACAGCCTACACATATAAAAAGGCCGGGAGCCGCTGTATTACTCATCATCACATCTGAGGTCAGTGTGAAATAGACTCTTGCTCTGCAGGCTGACCCCAATCCCAAGTGTTTTAGCATTTTTATTGACATTTGCATGCGAGCAGAGGGGACACGGCCCCTGTTGAGCCCACTGAGACACGAGAAGTGAAATGTTGAGCAGACGCAGAAATCCCCCAAAATATCACAGTTTGCAGGAGGCTAAGAGCTCATCATTCAATGTACGTGTTTAAATCCCCTAGGTGAAGCTGTGCATAATGGACTAAATATATGCTTTTATGACGGCAAATATTTATATTTGTAAAATGTGTGAGCTTCATTTAACTCTTGATAGTTTAAAACGTTTTGACATAGTATTGATGATTTTTAAACACTAAAACCTGGCAGTTCAGTGTTGGCAAAACAGATAAATACCAACATAAATTTTTTATTATAAACACATATGATACCGAGCATCTAAAGACAAATTCAGGCCGTGATGCATCTGTCTGCTGTTTTTCATGATGGTATTCAATGCTTGTGTAGTTACCGTAAATTGTGCAGTACTTTCTATACAGCTCTAAATGCACTGTGGACTCAGACAGCACTGCAAGATGGTGAACCTACTGTCTACTGAGTGATTCTGGACACAGCCATGGGCTTTTGCATGCTATTATGCTGACCGTGGTAATAACATTCCTAATGAATATCAATCCTACCTTTAAATTGCGGTAAATACAACCGCAGATGTCGCCCAGAGTGCAAGATCTTGTCTTGAAAAAGGTCTATCTTGTTCATGAATAAAATCTGCAAAGAGAAAAAAACAATGATCTGAGAGAAGGAGTTCAAAACAAGAGGAAAATCAGTGTGAAAGAACAACTGAGAAAGATTACGTTTGCAACTAAAACTCTGCAGTGACTGTGGAAAAACATGAAATCCACTGGAATAAATCACAAATATTCACATTAAATGCAAAAATCAATAGCTGTGTTGACACAAACATGGTGTGTCGATGGTGGATCAATGGCTTCGCTCCACACATCAGTGTTCAATAATGTGTCGTGCACTTTCCTGCGGACGAGTTCAACAACCTCAGCGACTCCTTTCGTAAATCTGTCTCTTTGTTTACTTCCTCAGCCTGACTACAACTAAACTACACCGCTACTTTTGGCTTTGTAGTGTACCAATTAAAACTCAAGACCAGGTTCGCTCTTTCTGGCCTCTGTCTGATCACAAAAAAAACCCCAAAAAAAAAAAAACCAGACACACACACAAGCACTTGCAAAACCCCCCTGATAATAACAACAGAGGGGAAAGGTTGTGCACATTTTCAATGAACAAGAAACGAAGCGACACCTAGGTGTGCAATTATCACTGACCAGCCACAGTGAAAAGTTAATTGAGGTGGAGGTTACAAATTTCCCTCCCACATAAAAAAAAAAAAGGTATCATTAAACACTTTTGTTTAATGAGCCTGTTGGCCATGTTAACATGCAGGTCCACACACAACCCTGCACATAAACACGTCACACAAAGATACTTAATTGCCTATTTGGCTCTAATGAAGCCTTAAATACGTTTTTTTTTAATAGCGTAAAAATGAATAACCTAGTAGAAAAGAGGATTTGGTGCAATACAGAAACAATCACATGAAGAGATTTTCTATAATACACACACAACTTAAAACTTTAAGTTAAATAAAGTAAAAAAAAGGCCTTTGTTTTCTCAGAGATTGGAGTTTCCTTTCTCCAAAGGTTAATCAAAAGTGTTAAAAAGAGGTTGCAGCCTTTGCTTCACTCTGTGCAACAACTTGTATTCTAAGTGGACCGCAAACTCAAGTTAGGTGGAATAAACTAAACAAGTTCATTACACGGTTGTTTTACTGTGATCGTCCACCAGAAATGGGAATGGAAAAACAGAGAGCCAAAGATCATCCTAATTACAACTCGCTGTTTAATTGCAAGTGACGGCGCGCTGAGAGACAAAAGGCAGAGACAGCGATCCGTGTGTGGAAACAACATTTACCAGACACATTAGCTTTATGCTCGTCTCGTGGTGTCATAGGGAACAATTGGAGAGCGACAAAGATTTAACTAATGTCTCCTCGATTCATCGGCGAGCTCCGCCCACCTGAGCCGAGCTGTCAAACTGAACTGAGGTTCCCACCTTTTCTGGACGGGCCCTTTTTGTCTTTTGACTTGAAAACAAAGGCAAAGTCTCTCTCCCGTCTCACAGAAAGACATGTTTAACATTTTCCTTTCCATCGTTTTACGCTGTAACCTTGTAGAAATATAATAAAGTGGTTTCCAACATAGGGCTCGGAGCAACATGGTGTTACAGGAGGGTTAACAAGATAGGAAGGAGTATATTACATTAGACACTCAAGGACATCTTTTTCTGTTTGTATTTATTTGTCGGGGACTTTGTACAAGAACATCACTCTCCCAAGAGAAGAGATGCATTGTACCGGATTTAGCTACTAGCTAATTTCCATCTGCAGTCCCCGAGCAAGTCAAACAGGAATAAAATACACAAAAAACAAACAAGACTTATAAAAATGTAACTGAGATTCCCAGCCTAACAAACTGAAACACGCCAGCTGATATAGAATGACAAAACAAAGCCAAGTCTGATAAAAATCACAACCATCAAGAACCATCAAACTTATATTGCATGAATCTTTAAAAGGAACTTAAACACTATAGCTATTAAGAGATTTATGTTCACAGGAAGTTTACTACTTTCTTTTGTGGCGCATTGAGAGAAAGCACAGCTTCTCGTAGGAGCTTTAGAGTCCCCTCGAGCTGCTCTGAGCTCTGTCCTTAAATGTTTTAGGACAAACAACAGTCTTTAAAATGAGATGCATACCTGAATATAGAGGTAAATTCGCAGAACTTGAAATGTTATATTGACTACGAGTGTTATAAAGACGAAACTGCAACACTTTGCTATGTAGGACTTGA
Organism: Pelmatolapia mariae; assembly: GCF_036321145.2. NCBI lineage: Eukaryota > Metazoa > Chordata > Actinopteri > Cichliformes > Cichlidae > Pelmatolapia > Pelmatolapia mariae. The sequence goes on from NC_086232.1 coordinate 35,055,359, forward strand.
TTTTTAAGGGATTGGTTATAATGTTGCAACACGAGCAGCTGCAGTAGTTTCCTTCAAATTCCTTTCAAACTTGCAGAAAAGTAGCTTTGCTATATTTTCATAACTTGCACGTCTTTTGTGTTTTTGAAAGCCAAGTGAAGGAATTCAAATAATAAATATTTGACTTCTTCAACGTTGTCTATTTTATGATGATGAAAAAAAAGTTTGGAAATGGTTTCTGCTGGTATTTTGTTATAAAGTGCGTTGTTATCAACTTCATCCATATTCAGCTAAAGATTTAACTCAGCTGAAATCTTTTCTGTAACATGAGACAGCTTCCTAGCCACTTGCTCAGCACTGCTCCCACTCCCACGGGAATCACAGTATCTGCATTCATTCATCAGATTTTACTTATTAAACTCTTTATTGTATTACAATTAAACTTTCATCTATTGAGCACTTCACTTTAAAAAAAATTAATCTGAGCCCCTTCTTTTATGTATTTCTTTCCCTCTTTGATCCATTTTATCTTGTGTTAATATATCAGTTTCATTGAGGAAAGTTGTTTTTCATGTAATTTGCCAGCTTCTGGGCTAAATAAAGTATCTCATCTTACTTTATGTGGATAGTAGCTTACCCTCTCTAGCACCTGAGCCACAGCTGCCTGATAAAATGAGACTGAAATGCAACACCAATAGCAGTCAGACTGAAATATCTCAGCAGATACTGCCATTAAGTTTTCCTGATGGATCCGATCATTTTTTGCGATCCCTTTAACTTTTCTCCTTAAGCCAAAAACTGTTGGGAACTACTGTCAGTCCTCGTTGAGAGAACTGAATTTGTTTTGTACAAATTACCAGTCTGATAAGATGATAATGAATAAAACTAGCCCACATAAGCACAGAATCATCACTTATGCAGTTTCACAACATATTTCTGATTAAAAAAGTGAACAATTATAAAGCCAGTCTATGAATAAAACACGTCTCCTTCCTATGATGGCGCTCTGTGGACTTTCTCATATCTACCCTCCTGAGGTCAAAGATGAGTTTCTCACCATGGATGTGCTGCGGAAGAAGATATTATTGCAGATGGAGGAGAAGAGCTTCATGCTCTCTTGAAGACGATTCTGCAGAGAGAAGATATTACAACCATCAAACAGCTGCAGAGAGAACAGCAGACACACTGTCACTTTAAACTCTGTCTTTAATAGTAGTCTGACCTAAAAAATAAATCAATAAATGAATAAATTAAAAAAAGACTTCTACGTTCGGTCACTGAACAAAACAAACATTTGTGAATGAGTGATTCTGTGCATGCTGTACCACAGAAGGCTCTTCCACCAGGGTCATGTCGTATCCGCTGAGCGATACCACGAATAGCACCGCCCGGACGTCCTCGAAACAGCCAATCCACTTCCTCCGCTCCGTTCTCTGACCTCCAACATCGTACATCCTACACACAGACGAAAGGAGGGAACGAGACAGTTTAAACAGAAAACATCTAAAGAGAGATCCACAGCAGTCAGGAGCGCTACTGGGTTGGTAGTTACTTGCTGATGAATATAATTAACACACGTCATTCTGTGAGATCCCAGAAAGTCACTATCAGTAATGAGGAGCCACCTTCACCTCACTGTTTTTGAGAAAAATAAAAGGAATTTAGGAATTTAGAATATTCTTACATTAACCCTGTGATGTCTCACAACATGCCATAATATCTGCATTGAAAGTCTTTGTTTCAGTAGAACACATTTTTCACAAAATCTATCATGAAATAGAAGCTAATGACAAACTATAGGTCTGTGCTTCTGATTCGGCAGATCAACACACTTAATCAGGAGTGCTCAAGGGGCTAAACACACATTACAAACACTGATTATTCACCAAAACATTGTATTACCTTTACTGTAAGCAACATATTATTATTATAGTTAGCATAAAATTTATAATCCAGATCCAAAACATATAATCTCTTGTCTGTCATTTTACCAAAACGATAGAAATCCTGCTCATTTTCATTCAAGTATTTATAGACCACATGTCTGTGTTTGCGGTTAAGTGTATGATCTGAGATTGTGCCGTCAGCGTGTTCATGACCTCCCATATGGATGATGAAGCCTGCTGAAGTGCCTCAGGATGCCTCTCATCAATGACAGATTGTATTGGTTTTGGATAAGGTCATATTTTTGAAAAATGCTATTTACACTTACACACACACACAAACAAGGAGCCTCGTGCCGCACGTCTCTGCAGACCCCCCCTTACTTTTTCAGTTTTTCCAGAGACAATCACACCGTGGCACACAAAACGCGTAAAGGTCAATGTTCTCCAGAAAGATGATAGAAAGAAAAACACAACAGGAATAAGAGCCGAGGAACACAGAGAGCACCACAGATCAGTTTCTGCCACTTCACCTATTTTTCAAAGCCAGATGTGCCACCTTCCTTTGAGCATCTGTTGAGTTAGTGCAGCTCTTTATTAAGAGGGGAAATGAACATGTGGAGACACAGACACACAGGGGAAACAAACAGGAAAGACTGCAACATAAAGATGAGATTTATGCTGGAAATTTTCAGTGGAATTGTTTCCAGACACAGGAGCTGTCATTGAAGCTAAAGTTCATTATACAAACCTACTAATAAGCCACGTGCATAATGCCACCTGTATTACAAATAAATGTAATAAGGTGGGATTTCTGATGTGGACACATACTGAGTTTAACTGTTAGTTTCTGTATTATATTGAATGTAGTTAGCATCCAGTGGATTGCCTTCCAGCAGAGTGACGTTTTTAGCTAATTACTACTGCTAGCATGATGGTTTGCCAGTTAAATGTGTAACCACGGTAATATTTGCTCATTAGCGCTAAAATTAAAACACAGCAGAGGTTTATGGTAGTCATAATTTGGCAGGTACTTGTTCTTGAACAGAAGTATAAACCATATTACGGATGAGGACAAAATTGCTAGCGCCCCTAAAAAGGGAGCAAAGGATTTTCAGCATAGCATTTCTAAACATGCTAGTTTTCTTCAGGAAGCAAAAATATATTCTATTTGCACTTAACAGATATTTAACCCCCTAAAAAACTGACATTTTTAATTAGCCCTAGCACAAACCACTGCTGTGTGATGATGTGTTTCACTTTTAGTGCTTAAAGCTTGTGAAATCAAGTTAAAACTGAGCGTAATCTTCCAGTTTACACACAGCACAAAAACCTCAGCAAGGGTTTGAACTTTTTTCCAAAGTTTAGACTTGAGAAAAAACATTGTTGATGCTCACAAAGCAGAGTTATCACAGCGTTTCCAAGGGTCAATAACCGGAGCAAGAGGTATCATCAAGTACTTCAAGAGAGCCACACAGTATAGAACAAGCCTGGCAGAGGTAGGAAGCAAAAGATTAAGAAATTAGTGAGACGTGTGCCTAGACCGCACAACAACTGCCGAGACACTAGTGAATAATTTAACCAAGACAGGAACTGTAGTCTCAAAGAAGACAATCACTAGAACCCTGCACAGGAATGGACTGTGCAATGAAATCTCATTTAAAATCTGTTGGCTGAAATGAGGACCAAGATCCATGCCAGAAGACCATAAAATGTAGAGGAGCTTGAGGGATCTGACAAAGAAGAATGGGCTGGGATTATTCAGGATACGTTTGTTAGACCTACAACAAATGACTGTCGGCTGTTATCCAGGAAAAATAATACACTATAGCCTAGTGCTGGGCGATATGGAAAAAATATTTATCACGATATGAATTCTTTTATATCACGATAACGATATATATCACGATATACCACCTGACCTGTGGTCATCTGGAAAGTATGCAGTCTGTAAACAGCGAGTGGAGAGGGTGCAGTCTTTCTTTTGAGTTACCGTAAAGCATGTCGCAAATCTGGGTGCACGTAAAGCAGCACCATGTCGCAAAACCACAAGACAGAGTTTCTTTGCAAAAAATATCATTTTTTTATACTTTATTTTCTCTAGCATAAAGTTCAGAGTATGTATAGTGAGAAGACAACACTAATATATTTGCCACAGGCTATTTAACCCTTTAAGACCTACCATAGAACCAAGTCCGCCAGAGCTTATGTTTACATTTTACATGCTGTAGTGCCATTTGTGGGAGCATTTCAAGTTGCTATACATCAATACAACCGTTATAGCCCAAATTTTAATATTATGTATGCATTGAGTCCGTAGAAACTACATAAATTGCAAAAAAAAGTGCAATAAACTACAAAAAAATTGAAAATCGTTTTTGTTTTGTTTTTTAGATATATTTCTAGTTAGAGAAATTTAAGAGGCTTATCCCTCAAAACTGTAAATACAAAAAAGTTGCACAAAATAGTTTCCAACCACAAGAAATTTATTTTGAGTGTCTTCATAGTTTTATGTTTGAGATACACTAATTTTAATATACTACAGGAAAAATGAAAATAAATATTATAATGCAAATTTGCAAAAAAAAACAGCATGTGCATCAAAATAAATTATTTCCAACAGTGTAATTTGACTTCTAAGCATCCCACAAAGGATACAGAAAAGCATAAAGTCAAACATGACTTTTAAAAACACCAAAATAGGCTTTGAAGCTAAAAAACTAAATTTTCCGCGAAAATGACGTCACTTCCGGTTTCGGCCATGTAATGGCGGACGTGCGATAGTTCACGCTGACTTATATTCCAACGTAGGAAGTGTTATGAACAGCTGATCGGATCGGCAAAGCGTGTTTCTGGAATATTATGTTTTTGTTGCTGCAAGTCTGGAATATTATGTTTTTGTTGCTGGAAGCGCTTTTTATGCAATTTTTGCAAAGCTATATGTGGAAGGAAATCGTGACCTAGGGCAAGCTAATAGAATAAGATGTAAGTACAACTCGGTTTCATATGCAAAAACAATTATTGCGCTACCTTACGTGGTTCCAGTTCTACAGGGATTTAAAAATAGTTAGGCAAAACGGAGTGTGCCTGCTCCGACCGGTTGTAAAGGGTTAATGATATATTTTATGTAATAATTTATTAAATTAGGGTTAGAAACGATAGAAACGATAGAAGACAAATGGCACGATAGAAACTTTTCTATCGTCCACACGATATATATCGTCATATCGCCCAGCACTACTATAGCCTCAGCAGGGCTAATAACTTTGGAAAAAACTAAAATAATGCAAGCATCCAAAATAAAACTCAGATATTTGGAAAGGCGGTTAAAAATCCCTTCATCTGTCTGGAAAATTAAATGAAATATCCATAGGCTAATAAATCTGTCAAGATACATAAAAGCCCAGCTTAACCAAAACAACATCGCTGACATATTCTGAGTAAAACGCTCAGGCTTCAAACTGCTCAAAATGATCTTTTTTTCTAGTCTGGGCTCTGGATGATGTCACTGAGAGCCTCTATCATTTATTATGTTGCTGTAACAGTTACTCCACCGAGATCTGTAAGCTCTTTACTTAAAATGATATTTACAATGCTAAAATATAATTATAGTTGTCATCCATGAACTTACTGTTTATAAAAAAATGATAAAATAATAAAGCACATAATCCATCTTATATTAAGAATGTCACTTACAGTTATTTACTTGCTAACTAAATACTTACTAAATAAAATGTGTTTTTGATACATTTCTATTTCTGCATGTTTGTTTTCTTGTTGTTGTTTTTTTTTTTTATGGCAGGTGGTCTCTAAAAGTTTGCACATTGAAATGTGCCTATTAGATCCTCTCAGTAGATCAGTGGTTCTCAGTAAGAGAACCCATCAGGACACAGACACCTGTGCTGATAAAAACCAGTACACTGGCAGCGAAACCTTTGGGTACCACGAGGTACATTGTTTGGCTGTTGCAATGGTGTTTAGGTGTGTGGTACATCCACGTGAATATCAGGACAGCTGGCATTATTTTTAATGCCGTGGCTCATCGGTGTATGCTGTAGCATTTAGTTTGATGGAAAGCTCCTTGCGTGGCTCTATTGCGTTTGTAATATTTTCAAAATGAAAAGTGATGAAATTCCCAGCATCCAAACGCCGACCTCGCCTGCATAAAGAAACACATTTCTTTCTATAAGACATCTCGGTTTATGTCATCCTTCCCTCCTCTCACCCCTCCCGCTGCTTCTGCCCCTTGATGTTCACCCTCATCTGCAGTGTTGTAATTGTAATTACCAGAGCAGTTGATGTTAATGATCCAGGAAAAGACTCAGAACCTTATTACACAGAGAGGTCAAAGTTCAAACAGGACCTCTGTATGCTAACTAGGCTGTGTCTGGGCATAAAATTGCGAGACTGTACACACACACACACACACACACACACACACACACACACTTCATCAAAAGTGTCAGAATAAGGATTCAACAGAAGTGCAGTGCTGTTAGTTTATTATATGTTTTTGAGGTATGTAATACAAGTTACACTTAATGTTTTACATGTAAGCCATGATACATGTAAAAGATGGCTTTTCCTTCTGAACTGCCTCAGTGCTTCATGGCATTTGTTCATATCCATGATCTGAATCTATTCTTCTACCCCAAACATGCTCTATTAGACTGGCATCCGGGTGCACCGTGGTTATAAACGTAAGAAAAAATACTCAGGTAGGCTGTAGTGTTAAAATGATGCTCAGATGGTACTAAAGGACCCAAAATGTGCCAAGAAAATGTATCAGACACCGTTAGACCATCACCACTAGCCTGGGCTGTTCACAAGTGTTATCATGTTAGGTGTAGTCTGCTACTGCTGTAGCCCACCTGCTTCAAGGTGTGACATACTGTTTGAACTTTTGCTTTTCTGCATTGCTTGGTTTTAACAAGTGGCTGCTGTTACTATCCTTTCAGGTTGTGGCAGTTTACCCATTCACCTTTGACATGGGTAAACTTTGACAAGTGATTTTTCTCCAAGAGAAAATCATTTTCTCCAAGAGAAAATCACTGGATATTTTTGCCCACTGTCTCTGTAAACCATAGAGATGATTGTTTGGGAAAATCCCAGCAGATCAGCAGTTTCTGAAATACCCCACCAGTCTGTGTGGCACCAACCACCATGCCACATTTAAAGTCACTTAAATCACCTTTCTCCCAGATTCTGATGCTCAGTTTGAACTTTGGCAGAGCATCTCGACCGCATCTACATGCCTAAATGAGCTGAGCAGATATTTGTATTAATGGAAATTAAAGCAGGTGTAATAAAAGGGGGTTGACTGTTATTCATCAAATCTGTACACTAATAAAAATACAAAAACAATATATAGTTTTAAAAGTTGTTCTACATAGTAGATTAACTATTCTGTCTTTATACTAACATAAGCTAGTTGCTGTTTGGCCACACACACACACACACACACACACACACACACACACACACACACACACACGGTCTCAATCCTCTCATTAAAGTCTTAGCAATGTTAGTGTGCAAATTTCATAAAATGGTAAAAATGGTAAACTGTTCTTTGGAATTATTTGTTTTGAATCCAAGAACACCAAAAGCTCACACCTGCAACATTTTCAACTTAATAAAGTGTAATCCTGTGTGCTTCAGGTGTCTCCTGTTACATATTTCAACTAATTAAAGAAACTCATCTAGCGCTCTGCAGCTTTTTCAGAAATCAAGACAGTCAAATGTGATTTGAAATAACTAAACAAAAGTGGGTCGATAAGGTCTACTACAGCTGTGGGAAGTGTGGGTGGAGGAAGGCAGGCAGACTTATTTTCGTACAGACTTGCAGCACACCACTGTAGTGTGAGATCAGTAAAAGATATTGAATTATTTAAAAAATGAACATTTGGTCCTGTTCATTATTCAGAGCCTCTATAATATAGAAAACAAAGTTTGATGTTACACACCGGTTAATGTATTAATATTTTACTACACGTTTACTTCTACATGGACGATTCCCCACAATGTTTTTGGTTTTCAGTAAATCTCCTGTAACAAAGATAATGTGAAGCAGAAATTAAATGCAGCTGTACAAAAAGATCTAATGACAGGTTTGGAGGATTTTATACTTCTGATTTAGTGCCTGAAGAATTTAATTTTGAACGAGAACATAAGATGAGAATAAAACCCCTGAAAGGGTTCGTCCTCGATTATAAAACTAGATTAAAAGACACTCTGTTTTTATTTACCAGCAGACACACAGAATATGTACTAAACCAGAAATAAGCTCTTATTGGTCTATTAATTTGTAAAACACTGCTATCAGTGGTTTCACAAAATTCTCATAAAATGCATTTAAATTTCTCAGAAAAAGTGATTTTGTTTGGAAAGCAAATTTGGAAACATCAATATATTAAATTTTTTTCTTTTGAAAAGTTTATACTCTACGCACGTTGGATTGGAGATCTACCTGTAGATTGATTTCAGATTTCTCCATGTTCAGCTGGCCTGCTGATTCATTTAAAATACTAAATTCTTTGGTATGTCCCAAAAACTGAAGCTTTTTGTTAAACCTGTAAGAAATTACGGTATTTTTATTTGACAATACTTTATGGTTGATTAGATTTTTCCCAGTTAAATGGATTGAATATACTTTCTACAGTTTTTAAAAATGTTGGATTTGTATGCCACCCCAATAGATGCAAATGTTAACCTAAATGCAGTTAAAAGATTACTTGTTGAATAGGTAAAGTGCAGCTTCATCAGGCGGACATTTGATTGACTCATTGCACACCATACCATGCAAATGTTATTATACTGTTGTATTTTCCAATTAATTTTAATTTTCTTTCATTCTGACTTTTTGCTTTTAGTTCAGTTTAGTTTCCAGAGTGAGTTTTTTTATTTCACTTTACTTCTTATTGTTTGAAATTGTTTTAGTTTAGTCTTAATTAGTGTCAGTCTTTGTTTGGAAGGTATATGTCAGAGGCATGATAGGTATTACAATAAAAACTGAGAACTTTTAAAGCACTCACAGTCTTGTAGACGTCCAGAGTCTCCATAAATACATCCATTAATGCCTCATCAAACCAAACAGATACTAAAACTAAAGATATTTCCTTCATATTTTTTATTGTACTGTAGCTCCTTTTCACAAAGGTCAGTTTGTTAGTTTTGTTTTTTCATGTCTATTTTTAGTTTTCCATTTAGTTTTAGTTAAGTACAATAACCCCAATTCCACATTTTCACCTTCGTGCTTTATAAACTCCAGAATTTATCCAGCTGCTTCTGTCTTCTGTCACATAATCAATAAATCAGTAACCCAGTCCCAATGAGAGCATCTAAAATGTTTTACAGGTGCTTCGGATCGTGAGCAGTCATTCTGGTATATCCGGTCTTAGATTCCTGTCCAAAGAAGTCAGTTTAGGGAAAGCCGTTATTGTTGTAGTTCAGAGGTCCATCTCTCCATCCCTTCTCGTCTGCTATTCCAGGGGTCAAAAAACCAAAGCAACCGAAAGCTATTTTTAAGTAATTCTTGAAAGAAAATACTACCTGGAGCTCCAAAGCATATAAGTCTAAAGTGGTGTTTATTTAATGGTATTTATTACATGTTTGTGGTGTGCAACTTAATTTTTTTTATATCTGCTGTTATAAAACAATGTCTAAACTTTAGGATAATAAATGTCTCATCCTGATACAACCTATTTCATATATAAATCATCCTGTTAAAGAAAAAAAATCCACCAGTGGATCAAGTATACCTGCAAGCCAGTAGTGTTGGTAATGAAATCACATTAAATTCTTGAACACTTAAATTCTTGTTTTTCTAAATGACCTCTCTTTTTTAAAAAATATATATTTCCAATCCATGTGAACGATAAAGATGAGCCATTTGTATTTGTACATCCATGTGAGGTTCTGCAAAAGTAACAGGATGACTTTTATAGCCAGTAAAGATGAACAAAGAAGCACATGTGGCTCTGAAGAGAGAGGTCCCTGGTCTGATCTAATCTTTCTATTTTTTAAGGCCAATGCATGTTGTTCTCTTTCACTTGCTTTGAGAGGTCATTCAACTATATGTTGTGTTCACACAGAAAATGTTTATACTTGGAATCTTTTTTCCTACACAACAGATGAATAAATAATAAAGAAATAGCCTAAAAACCCTGTAATTCCTAAATCTTTCCTCCGATCTGGATGGAAATAGCACTCAAATAAACCTAAAAGTCTGTGCTTTAGATCATATTACTCATATACTTTAAACTATGATAAACTCATAGAAGCTTCATTTTTAAACTTTAATTTGTGACTTAAAATCTGATGATTTAGTACCTTATAAAACACATCCTGCAATCACACTAAATGAGTCAGAATGAAAACAGACACAGGCCTAATAGCACTTACAGTGAGACCTAAAGTGATTCTTAAATAATAGAGGGAAGGAGTGCAGGGCGCAGATGTGGCCACTGATGAGAAACCTTATGAACGAACAAGCGAGACAATCATTGAAGAGAGGGAGACGGTTTCGCATTGTGTTAGCTCTGAGTGCGGCCCGAATGGCGACAAAATGACACCAAGCCAGAGTGAAAAACTCACCTCTGTAATAACGCCACTTTCTGAAATCTCAGCAGGTCACTAACACAAACGCTGGGAAGTAATATTTTAAATGTGAAATCAAAAGTCTTTGTTTAACAGTAGGTTAAAAAACTGCACACTTCCTATGTCTGAAAGGAAAAACTCACCCTCTCTCCCCTTCTGACAAAGACAAACCATCTACTTCTCCAAATCCCTGTAATACCCATTTTATGGCCAAGTATGAAATAATTACATTAACTTATGCTAAGCTCTTCATCAACCCTCTGGGTTTAATCTTTTCACAGAAGGAAATATACACACACACTGATGGTGCAGAGTGTCAATTAACTAAAGCCAATTATTTATCTTCTCAAGAATTCAGATTAGAAAGAGGCTGCGTGAGACGTTGGGCTCCTTCCTGCAGCACCACCTGGGACTCCGCTCCCCCAGCTCTGATCTGACACAGTCACTTGGTGGTGACGTCAGCTTCTTAGTGTTTCACAGAAAAAAGAAAAAACAATGCCCAGACATTTTTTTTTTTTTAAAAAGCAGAAACTGATCAACTAAATGACGCAATTAATAAGACTGTGAGGAAAAGGTAGCATTTATCACCACAGAACAAAAGATTCGGGCACGATCAAAGGATCTCAATGCAGTGAAATGTTTCCTGAAGTTAAAAAAAACAACTTACTTTTGTCAAATCAAGTCAAACATGTCACGTCTGCGGCATCCAGAGACACAGTAGAAGCATTTAAATGTCACGCCAATATCCCAGATGGCAGCCGTGTGCTGACAAACTGACTTTCTCTACAATGTTTATATGCTAAACAGAGATCGTATGAAGCGCTGAGGTAATGTGTTTTATTATTATAATTCCATATGAGATGTAACGTCGAACTGGGATGAAGGACAGGTTGATATTGTGGTGGGAAAAGGGGGAGGGAGCGCTCCTTTGGTGGATATTACTGACAAAGAGGTGCAAAATAATCTGATTTTCTGGAACATGATGACAGACACAAACCCACACACACAGTAAGAAAGAATGCGAACTGTGTTGCCCGTGCCATAAAAATCACACCGGTAAATGGAACCGCAAAACCAACTATTAAATTTTATGGTCTGTAGAGGTCAGTCGCTAAAGTTCAATAAGAACTTACTGCTCTGGAGTAAATCATTTCATCCCAACTCTGATATTTTTTTCCACCAAGTCAGGACTATGTTTCATTCATTTCTACAAGAAAATGACTTTGATGGTAAATTTTACATAAGAAACAACTGTGTTAGCTTTGCTATCTCCATAACGGCCTGGACATAACAACAGACACAACATAAATTTAACATTCATTGCCTGATTTAAGATTTACATGATTTTTAGCTACACAAACAGCAGGATTTAATATGCAGACCAGAATCATACTAGATATTACCTCTCTGCAGTGAACTGCCGTGTAAATTAACACTTATTTTCAAGGACTTTATATTTTTGTGGTGCAGTGACTTTGCCTCTGGCTCCAACACATTCTCACATGTTCAGCTATAATATTCGCCTCGATCAGTTCAAGTCTAAACCAAGCTGAACATAGTAAGCATGTTTGACACAGTCAAGTAAAATTAGCAGCTATTAGGGATATTATTTAAAGACAAACTCATTTTCAGGAAAAACACATACAGCAGTCCCCAGCCTTTTTTGCGCCACGGACCGGTTTATGTCCGTCAATATTTTCAAGGACCGGCCTTTAAGGTGTCGTGGATAAATACAACAAAATAAAATGATAAGACCAAGACAAAAACTGTGGTATTTTGTAAATATAATAATAAATGCGAATTAACTGTGTAATTGTGTAACTTTATTAATAGCGTCCTCTTGAAATGTGCCAACAACATTGAGAGTAACATCCTCCTCTCTGCCCCTTAATGCTCTCTGGTTGCTATGGTAACAGGTAAATATTTCTTTCAAAATAAGACACACAACTACAACACAAGAAAAGACCCAGAGTCAACCGAGTTAACGATAAAAACCCTGAAAACCATTAATTTCACGCCCAAGCCTCAACTCTCGTGGCCATTAGCAAAAGACTCACGTGGCCCGGGGGCTGCGGACCACTGACCTATGTCACCCGACTTGAAATCTCCAGTTGACTGAAAAATAAAGTCACTACATAGGTACAAAAACTGCAGTTCCTGGAGCAACCACTAGAGGCTTTTTAATTCAGAAGTAAACACAGAAGTAAACTTGTTTACGGCCTGACATAAAAATATCTTTTTCTTTGTAAATAATTTTCTCTTTCAATTACATTTATGCAGGGGACGCATTCTTATGTAACAGACTGGCTTTCAGTAATATTAAGATTTTAAGGTATGCAAGGTTAAGGGCGGGGCCACTTTAGGGACAAATGTTAGACTGATGACAAATTTTACATGACATGGGACCGACCACCTGGTGAGCTTTCTTCAGGCCTGCATTCCACTCCTCTGATTAAAAATGTTATTTTAAAAAAACCCCAAAAAAACAAAACAAACAAACAAACAAAACCCACACTAAATCTTGATGGCTAAAAGGCTGAAATCACTTCAAAAACACTGTCTGCAACCCAATGAATGACATTCAAGGTGACTACATCCATCTTTTATTTGCAGTGAAAATAATTACACCTTATAGGCAGGTCAGTCAGTTTCTTATGTACCTGTAGCTTTAGACTGTACTTTAACTTCAACCTGAAAATCCTTCAAATGTCATGTCATACATTATCATCCATCACCGAATAGCATCTGATCTGTCCCAGATTAACGCACCCAAACACAGAGTTATAGACTGTATATGCGTGTGTGTGTGTTTTACATATAAACATTTTATCTCTCCTCAAAAATAAAACATACAAAACTGAACATTTCATTTTAACAGCAGGAAATGAAAACTGTAAAAGACGATCAATACAACTGTTAGGCTCACAGTGAATGCTCTGGCAGATTTAACTGACATATAATTTTCTAATTCTATGCTGCATTTCATTCCATCGGCCCTAACTCTTCTCACTCCCAAACGTACTGCTGTACGTTTACTGATTCAGGTGTTTAGACTTCAGCCAACAATTCAACTTGTTTTGCCAGTAAAAGCACTTCAAAGTGACTGTTCATATCAATCACATACAGTTCAGCTCACACTTTTACTCAGTCTTAAACTCCTGGCGGCACTTCAGATGAATTATAAAGTACTTTGATGCTTTCACTTGAACTGAAACCTAAACTTCCTGCAAAAGTATTAGTGTTTTGTCTGCCACCTGTACGAGACTTTCAGCACTTTACTGCTTAACTTAAAATACCCAAACACAGGTGCATTTGCTCAAGAAAGTTTTACTCTGCTTTTTCTTTAAATTACTCAAAAATCTAAGCTGAAAACAAAAGCTAGGGGAGTAAGGATTAGCAAAAAAAAATGGCATCACTCCCAAGCCAACCTCGGGAATTCCTTTATCCACACCTCATCATCTTTAAATAATTAGCAATTAAACCCAGTCAACACCCAAAGTCTCTTGTGCTACCTGTATGAGGACAGTCTGGGCTGTAGACAGATGTAACACCTCTGCTCATAAAGGTTCCACCAGGAGAACAGCTACAGACCACAAGTCTTATGTAAGTTACAACAAAACATCAACCAAAAACAGTAACAAACAATCCCAACAAGAAGTGATCAGTTGTCCCCACATAACAAGTGGTCTGATATGACTACAAGTTTCCACAGCCATAAAATTCAGCAAGATAAATGCAAGTGCCCATCTGCAAATAAAGAGTCATCTTATGTCATATGTACTGTACCAGTGTACCTGCACATGTGATGTGACAATAAAAGTGATTTGATTTGATTTGATTTGAGTCACACCCACACACAGGGATCACAAATAGTGTGGCAAAGCAACACACAAAGTTACTTTTTTCAGTTAACCACATTTACAAGTTATTCAACAAAAGTGGGCCGTAACTCTACAGCATATTGATTTGCTCTCCTGATATTCAGACTGTAGTATTGATATTTTAACCTTTGCTTTACGCTGCTGTGCAGCAGCCGTCAACGTGTTAGCGCGGCTAGCTCCTTAACACGTTAGCACCGTCCAGCCCCACGCACGGGCCGATCCACATTAACTCGCTTATGGAGATTTGCTGCGTTAATGGCGTTAACATCATTTTAACAAGATTAACGCGGACAGCACTACTTATAATCTAAGAAACAAAAACATTAGCCATGACAGCATGATGAGGGCAACCAAAAACTGGTGCCACCCAATTTATTAACCCCCCAAAGATTCTTGAACTTCAACTGGAAGGACAGTTGGGGCTGCAGAGCGTGTGACAGTCATACGGCAAAAGTAAAAGAGTATTTATCAAAAAATCTGATAATAAATATTTTTAAAAAGTGTCACTAATCAAATGAGGCACCGTTTAAGTAAGGCGTTCAATATTTAATAAAACTGCATCGATATGAAATAAAAATTACTATTTTTTTCCTTTAGTGACATTTATTCTGCATTAGTCACACTGCAGAGAAAATCAAGTTCATTAGTACCTATTGCCCTGTCGTGACCGTCAGTGGCTTCAGGAAATGAGTTCAGCCACAGGAAGATGATAAAGAAGGTGGTATTATGTGACAACGGCCCATTGATCAGAGATGAATATGGTCATCTGACAGCAGTCTCCTGAGCTCAGATACCTGCCCTCTGCTGCTCCACTGATAAGACCGAGCCACTGATGCTTCTGTATATGTGTGTGTGCGCGTTTGTAGATGAGTGTAAAGCCAACTGATAGGTGTCGTATTGACGTATTGAATGAAGCCGCCCATCTCCATCTTATATCTCTGGACTATCATATGGCTGTAGACTGAGATAAGAGAGTCGCAGCTAAAGAAGTGAAGTAAGTCGGTACGACAGGCGCTGCCTGCAGAAGTCAAGAGCAGACCTGACAACAGCAGCTCTGAGTGACTCAGTGCTTGTATGCAGAATCATCCTTCACCTTAATAAAAAGAAAAGTGACTACCTGAAAATAAGGTGGTTGACTTTGAACTGGGTCTCTATCACGCCTGTCGTCCTCAGTCGTACTCGAAGGACGTCTGTCTCTGTGGGCACGTACTCAGGAGACATGATGCGGCTCATGTTCTCAAAGAAACTGGGAAAGGAGGAGGAAGGAGAAGAAGACAGAGGGAGAGGGAAGGGTGCAAAAAGGTTAGAGCCAGGAGAAACAAGGGGAAGAAGAAAGAGAGCGGCAGGGAAATTAATAACTTCAAAACAAACTTGAGATCAAAAGAAAAATCAGGTATCACTTACGGGAGTGGAGGCTAACACATTGTGTGTTTGGTGTGGCTGAGTGCGTGTGTTGGGTGTGCAGCGATAAGGCTGAAGCCCCAGGGGCCGCAGCGGTTGATCACGATGAATATTCACACTGTGGTTTACCATAATAACACACTGAGGCACAGCTTCTAAACACAGATTAGCTATTTACACAGCTAGTGTAATCAACTGTATCGTGTGTGTGTGTGTGTTTGTGTTTGTGTATGCTGTCAGTAAAATGTGATCTTTTTACACACAAACACACACATTCACACGGTGGCATCTCCACCTATGTGAACTGACTGTGACATTCTCTACCCGTCATCCTGAATTAGTTTCTTGGACAGCGACACATCCTGCTGCTAAAAAAAAGATGTTACACAGAGCAAACAACATGCGAAAGCCTGTTTGGTACTTCTGTTGTTGTGAGGACCACTTTGAGCTTTAGTGGTCATTTTACAAAGCCAGCAATTAAAAAAAAAAAAATCTGTTTGCAATTCCTCAAAATACTGTATTAATGCAGATTTTTGCATTGCAAGTGATCTGCAAAGCGTCTCTTTGCAGACGATGACTCGACTCAGCCGCTTGCCAGCTGTTTGTGTTCTGGTTTTATTCAAATGCAAAAGCGAAGTTGCTGAGCACCTATATTATTTTCCGGTTAATTCTCCATCATGCAGAAATTTCGTCACTATTTGTGGAGGAATTTCTGTTTTAAATCTCTGACATTCTGGCTGGACTCTCCATATAAGCAGTTAACAGATGGCAACAGATTTGCAACTGTTGCAGTTTATCACAGTTAACAGTTGGAAACACCTGAAACGTCTAACAGGCCTTTTTATTGGAAATCAGTAAAAGGGCTTTGATTGAATCAACAGACCAGCAGTATTTTTTACATGGTTTGACTTAACAATAATAATCATAACAACAGTAATGGCATCAGTCAAATTCAATTATAAGATGTATTGTGTGTGGTATTATTGCAATTGAATCCATTTGTGGTTGCATCAGGAAGGGCACCCGGTGCCGAGCTGCCCACTGTAGCAACCTGTGTTTTCATTTTTAAATATCATGTTTATCGTCAGTGCACACTCTTTGTGACGTCTTTAGTTTGTCCTCATTTTCAAGTTTCTGCATTTCCAGTTTTCAACAGCAAACTTGGTGAATCCAATCACAACAAATGACAGCAGACAACAAATATCTTAATTTGTGTTTAAGAAAACACAAATTAAGCTCAAAGAGTAATATATGCATTGTGTCAATAAGAGTCCTCATAAGTACTATAGAAGCACAGTGTGTGTGTGTGTGTGTGTGTGTGTGTGTGCGTGCGCGCGCGTGTGTTTGCAAGAAGGTGATGAATGGTGGTTCTCAGTAGGAACCAAGGGTCCTGTCGGTGTAGATAACCCCAAAGCGAGGCCTCTCACAGGGCAGAGGATGAGACCAGACGGCCTCCTGGTGGGTCAGCGCTCTGTCTTATTTCTGTTTCACACACACTACTTTCTTATTTTCAGGCTTCAGCCTCAATTCTTTGCTTTCACTATGGTGTCATCACTTTTGTGTCTAATCACAATTTTTTCCCTATTCTGATATTTTTAAAAATGCCTTTCCTCCTTCATACACGCATCCAAAACTAAAATAATATTTGGTTTATGTATGTATTTAATGGCTTTTATTTTAAGATATACAACAGTTGTGGAAGTATATGTGATTCCAAACTGTGGTCTATCTTCCTGCACTCTTTACTTTCCTTTCTCCAGACGTTAACTCCCAGTGACAGTAAGCAGATGGCTGAGCATCAGCTGCTAAGTCCAGCTAATTAGTCCCCTGCATCTCTTCAGCACAGTGTGAGTCTGTTCTCGAGGAGTACTCACTACAGCGCCGAGTCATTGAGCTCGTACTCGTATCCCCGGGCGGCCGCGGCCCTCACTCCCTGGTCGGCCCACAGGCAGGACAGGGCATGGCTCAGGAAAGGAAAGAGCACCTGGTCTTCGTCAAAACAACGCCCACACGACAGCACGGAATGGGCGTGAACCTGCCAGAAGACAATAGGGAGACAGAAATGCAGATTAATGATCAGGGAGGAGAGATGGGGCAGATGGAAAAAAAGATAGAAGGAAGCCTAAATGATAGAAAAGTTTATGAGTCTGTCTCCACTCTCCAGACTTGTTAATCACACACACACATACAAAGAAAAAAAATATATGGAAAGAGATGCTCACACACATTCTGATGACATCTAATAGAGGAAATACTTTGGTCATCATTGCCCAGCAGGATGTGTTGTGTAGGTGGAAAACACATGCACTCTGATAACTTTGACAGTAAAGTTCAAATGAAATTAAACCTCACAAGCAAACCACCCACCAGTGGCCTAACTTTGTGCTCTCCTTCAATGAAAGCTGTGTAGCTATAGTGCTAAGATGCTGCCCTCTAATGGTGATCCAGGTGATGTGCAGAGACACAAGAAGCACAAAACTCTAAGAGGGCAGGAGCAGGATGACAACGACAAAAAATAAAAGATCAAAATGTAAGGTGAGAGAAGTCTGACATGAGTACCTTGTTTCTGCTGTTAGCCAGGTTGATGCGGAGGGTGCCCATGCCATGGAGGACAAACTTCATGGAGGTCAGGAGGTTATCGAGCACTGCCGGCTGCCAAAGAGCACAGAGCAGAGGTCAAGTTCAGCCATAGGATAAAAGGCACTATTGAGCTGTTTGAAGCTTCTTCTCTGATCTTGTATTGTAACTCACTTTCACTAATCAGAGCTCCTGATCACATGTTCATTTGCAAAAAGCAGCTGCTACCAAAAACCACCCAGTTTTCCTCATGTTACAACCCTAGCAAACACTGCCCCTGAGTGGTTAACCCCTGATAGCATACTTTGCCAGTTAAGGTTTGTGGACCTCTGAGACCTGACTCATCTCCTTCCTGACTTGGTAGGAACTTAGTTGAGTCCAGTCAGTGTATCTGAGTGTAGCTGGGATCCCCGTCTGTTGGATGCTCCACTGTTGGACATTTAGAGGATTCTCCTCTGATTCTACTGAATGTTATAAACTTGTTTCGGTTGTATCCTCTTGATTAAGTGGTTGTGCTGTCTGCTATATAAATAAATCTACTACTACTACCAGCCCACCAAAGCATGTCCAGTCCTCTAACATAGAAAGAATGTGACTATTTGCATGCATAAGATCCTAAATACACCTGAACATCATAAATTAAACTAATTTCAAAACTCTGTATTCATGCTTACACACCTGACCGTGTGTGTGTGTGTGTGTGTGTGTGTACGCGCACACGTATGGGTTTTTGTCTCTGTTTATCTGCTACCAACTAAAGATAAGCTTCACATTCCAATCACCCAATCACAGTCTGGTCGCTCTCCTCTGTGTGTGTGTGTGTGTGTGTGTGTGTGCGCGTGCGTGTGTGTGTGTGTCCGTGTGTGCGCGCGCGCGAGGTGACAAGGCTTCACCTCACCAGAAGAGTTGGGCTAAAAACTTTGCAAACAGCCCTGCATTGATTTGTATCATAAATAAGTTGCTTTGTGTGTTTTTTCCCCTCCCTCTGACTCACAATAAAAGTCACCCAGAGATATGCAACTTAATATCACAATAACTTTGTCACTTTGAGTCTTAAAAACCAAATAATGTGTTCAGTTTTTCCTGCTTTATGACCGTGAACTTCACTAAAAATCAGAACGCTTCTGGTAAAGGGACGAGGTTTGAGATGTGCAACAAATAATATAAGAAAAAAAGAAATCCGCCTGGAGCTGCTCAGATTTGTTAGGTCATTTAGTGAAAATGGAGGAAAACTAGTCCTTATTTATTTCTTTTACAGAAACTGTTCTAATGGTTGATGCTCGAACCTCCACATAATGACATCAGCATGTATGCAAACAATCTCTGCGAGACTGCACTACACACTCAAGTTTCACATCTTTTTTTTCCTAGTCTTCAGTCTGCATGATATCACTGAGAGTGCTTATTATGTATGGTCATCTCAGGGACAACACTCTGGCTTTAAATGGCAAAATGGCCTTTATTTGTATAGCGCTTTATTTAGTCCCTAAGGACCCCAAAGCGCTTTACACTACATTCAGTCATCCACCCACACACACACACACACACACACACACACACACACACACACACACACACACACATGTCTGGTTTGCTATCCTCGTGGGGACATCCCATTGACATAATGCTTTCCCTAGCCCCTTACCCTAACCCTAACCATTAAAAATGAATGCCTAACCCTAACCCTTACCCTAAACCTAACCATAACCTAATTGTAACCCTGACAGTAAAACCGCATTTTGAGTGTGAAAATTGCTTTCAACCCCAAGGGGACCTGGATTTTGGTCCCCACGGTGCAGAAAGTCCCCACCAGGATAGTAAAAGTCAGATTTTGGTCCCCACCAGGATAGTACGAACCCGTACACACACACACACACACACACACACACACACTGGTGATGGCAAGCTACATTGTAGCCACAGCTGCCCTGGGGCGCACTGACAGAGGCGAGGCTGCCGGACACTGGCAGCACCGGGCGAGTGACCACGACCAGTAGGCAACGGGTGAAGTGTCTTGCCCAAGGACACAACGACCAAGACTGTGGGAGCTGGGGCTCGAACTGGCAACCTTCGAGTGCTATACAAATACAGGCCATTTACCAAGACGAACTGCCAATTCTTGAGCCACAATCGCCCCCACAACAGCCCAATCCACTTGTGTTAAAACTTGTTTTTTATGAGGAAGCCAATAAGAAGGAAACTTGTTTCAGACAGATTGACGACTTCACATATTTAATTTTTTCTTTCTGTTGTATTTTTCGACCAGCGGCAGTGCTGTGAAGCAGTGTTTTAATAAAACAGACCTTTGTGTGCATGCTGTGCACAAACGTAATATAGGAAACAGTTTCCCAACGCCCTGCTGATCAACAGCTGTTGGCTGCAGATACGTCAGCATGTCAGAGATGTCGGAGAAGACTGAGAGTGGCAGCTGATTTGAATTATACACAGCTTATATTATTCAGAAAAGAAATGTTTATGAAGAATAAATTTCAATTAAAACAACATCACGTGTTTATATGTTAATATATACTTTATCTGCTGTCACGTCTGATTTCAAACCTGTATGGCACAATAGACAGCATGCTGTTGTTTGTCCAAAGCTCAAAAAGTTTAACAGAGTTTATATAAATGTGATTATATTTGCAATAATTACCATAATTTTAATATTTATGAGTCTTTTGAGATTTATTGGCTCATGGGGGTCATTCGAAGTGGAAATTCACGCCTGCACTGGGCAGAGTAGTGTACAAATAGTGTCTATATGTGCCCTCCATATGGATACATGTGCACTTTAAGAGACTGAGGTTTTACAGACACGAGACCACTAACGATGTGATATTAAGTGGTACGCTATTTTGGAGGTGTGACAACTGTGGTAACAATGTAGGATCAAGTCACACAGGCCTAGAGACCGGTCAGTCACAGCAACCACTATTCCCCCTGCCAGCTGGTAAAAACCACTATGGGATTGCTTTGGTCGCAGGCACATTGCTGTAGTGGAAGTGAAAGACTCGTCTGCAAACACTGTCCAGCTTCTTTCCGAGCTCTAGTGAAACTGTGAAAAGCGTGACGCAAACGAGAAATGGAGAAGGTTCAGCTTCAAAGTGAAAGTTGTGCCTCCACCCTGCAGTCAAAATATTTCAAATATTTCAAAGGGCACAACTCATCTCCATTTCCAAGTTTTACTTCTGCTTGGCTAGCAGTTACAAAGTATTTGCACATAAAAAACTACAGGCAGCCGTGGCAATCTGCTAGTAACCAAAGCAATCACCTTCTATGCAACCATTTCACCCCTCGGGAGCCAGCAACCTCCAGAAACCACTGCCAGCCAGTCAGGAAATACATGTTTTTCTGTAGCAACGAGCGCTTGCATCACGTCCAATATGATAGACAACTCTTGAGCAACATCCACATTATGTCACATGAGAAACCTCAGTTATCCGTTATTGCCAAACAACTTTTCTGTGGCCTGTGTACTCAACCCTGTGTCAGAGCAAAATCTGAAATACTCACAAAAAAAACGAAATCCATTTGTTTACGTTTACGGACATGAAACTGCAGGACGTATGTTATTCAGACTCTTCAGTGGAGATGTGTAACCCTGGCAACCAAGAAAACTGAGCTTTAAAAGAAGTGGCAGCTGTTGTATTTTAAGCCAAACCATGACCTTTTTCTATGGCCCGTATGGTACAAGGGAGCTTGCTGAGCTTCAAGCGATAAAATCTTCAAATGACAACATGATACACTTTCTACGCTCGTTAGCCTCTGCTGCAATAACTACTGTTTTTAGGTTTTTTTATGTTGTGTGCTGAGTTTGAGTTAACCTGTCTGAACAGCACATCTTCTGTTTCTATCCAGATACAGATAACAGCAGCACACAAGCAAACAACAAAAAGACAACCAGGCTTCATGTGCGATATTCCATAACCGGAGTCGAGGGGTTGTTTGAACCAGGCAGTTACAGTGACGTGTAATACGGCATGGTTACACAAGAAATCTTAAAACTCATCAAGCTTCTTTGTTAAATCTGTAAAAAGAAGAAAAAGAACTGGTTGTCCCATTGGTACAACGTCCTTGTGTCCCTATTGAAAAGATGACATAGGAGCCGGATTATCTTTAGTTTAGACTGAAAACTGGACGTGAGGGTAAATATCGAGGTTACTAATGCTTACTAAAGGCAAAGATTCACACATTGCATTCACTTGCCAAGTGAAAGGTCACCGGTTCAATTCCAACTAGAGACACACCAAATAGTATTCCTAACCCAGTCAGGAATGTTATTTGGTGTAAAACTCGCTACCGGTTGTGGCGACCACTTGTGACAAGGGAGCAGCCAAAAGTGTCCATTTAAACAACATTAAACAATAAATAAATAAAAGTAATGTTTGTCACCAGACATGTGGATCAAGAAATCACTTAAATATAACCTGTCTGATAAAGTGAAGTAGGCTAAAATATCTTAAAAAGAAAAACATCATGTATCTAAAGAAACTCAAGAAGTCAGTCTGGGAAAACCTTCCGGGCAGTGGGCAGCCAACTAAAATTACTCCAAGAGCGTGTCGACGACTCATCCAGGAAGTTACAAAAAAAACCCAGAACACTATCTAAAGAACTGCAGGCTTGACTTTCCTCAGTTAAAGTCAGGATAAATGTTTCAGCAATAAGAAAGTGACAGGGCAAAAATGGCATCAATGGGAGAGCTCCAAAAAAGACAGTCTCATCTCACAAAAAAAAAAACATCTTTTTGTGGACATATTCTGTGGCTAATGAATATTTCCCCAAAAAGCTGAAATATTTGGAAAATTTGGATCCTATTGTATCTGACATAAAACTAAAAGCATTTCATAAAAAGAAAATCACACCAACAGCCAAATATGGTGGCAGTAGTGTGATGGTCCGGGGCCCACTTATAGCCCTTTTACAATAGTATCTATATGTATGACAAATTTGCAAAACATAAAAAAATCAGCAAAGACGCAAATACTTTTTCAAAGCAGTGTAGGGGGATTTAAGCACAACAAACATTGAGCAAAGTGTTGCATGACAATCAATAAAATAACTGGGATAATTAAAACACAACAAGGACATAGTTTAAAAAAAATAGAGTAAATTAAAAGAAAATTAAAACATAAATATAAATGATTAAAGATAGCAACCAGTACTGTTCATAAAAGGACACTGTTAATGATTGAAACTAACATGAAGAGGCTAAAGAGAGAAGCTGAGGGGAAGGAAGATTCAGAGGACTGATCGGCAGTAGAAGTCAATGTGTGACGAGGGGTATAAAGCTGTAAGGTGTTAGGAAAGGTAGGCAGTGCCAGAATAGGAGAAATATGTAACAAATATGCAGGAAAATAAGAAACCGGGATGGGGCAAATAATTTTCACAGCACTGCGTGTCATCATTTAGACAATAGATGTCTTTATTGGCATTTTCAAATTTTTCACAGGTATATTTACTGTCGAGAAGCTGGAGATCATCTTCAATGTTTACCACTTTCAGCATTTTGCAACATACACAAAGCAGCAACCAGGACTTTGTGTTTTGCTCCGGGCTGAAACTGAGCTGAAGCAGAGAGTTCTCAGGTTCTCGGAGATGGAGTAGCTCAAAGGTAAAATGTAGCACTAACATGAAACTTCAGGGAAATCTCAGTTACACTAGTTTACTTTCCCATGAGAACAAACATGTTATTGTTTCAGCATTGTGGGCTTCATCAAAGCAACGGATGAAGGCCACAAAAACAAATGGAAGTCATAAATCTGGCAGATAATTGGCTTTAAAAAGCTCTCAGACATATTGCTTATACTTGTATTTGATGATTTTCACCAGATTTTTAGCAGGGTCTGGTTAAAAGACAGACAAAGTTTCATTTTGTTTTAAATTATTTAAATTGTTTAGATTTAAAAACAGCAAAAACAGATTGAATCTGTTCATCGATAACATGCCTTTACTCTCGCATCTGACCTCACAAGTAACTCCGGCAAGGATTAGGTTTAACCAGGTAGCGTAAGTGAAAGCATGTGTGTGGGTGTGTAGACGCTTTCAGAATAAAAACAGTTGCACAACACATGTGGTCATAAAGATACAAGAAATACAGTTATGTTTGTGCGAATTATGCTTTTATGTTTTGTGGAGTTTCACAAAAAATTTGAAAAATGTTTATTCAGATCTGAGTTTGAAATACTTCGATTCAGTCAGCAGCACCTACACACGCTCTCTCTGCACCAGCCTAACAAACCAAATCAAACACCTGTGACTGATCTGCACCGACTGACACTCACTTTGAAAAAGCTGGAGCTAAATTCCCCCAAACGAACAACAGCAAATAAAAGGTGCAGAGTTTTTATCTGAGCACTGAGGATGTTCATCACTTGGATTCCTTTTATCACACGTGCATGAAAATGCACAGCACGTGTGCTGAGCGAGTCACATTATTATGCTGAGAATGAACTGAAATAAGCAGATGCAGAGAAAAAGAGCTGCTAGCAAGTAAATATGAATGCAAATAACACAGGACTCCAAAAATCAGTGATCTTAGTTTGAAAAGCAAGAAAATGCAACACGATCGACATATTTTTAGGAGTTCAAGAGTACACACACATGCAGCTTAGTGAGGAAGGTGAACTCTCACATTTCAAGTTGAATTAAAGTGATCAAAGCTTCATAAAGACAATGGAAGCATTTTCTATAGAGGCGTCACAGTTTATGCTTCTATCTATGCAGCTCGTCTCAGGGTAGTGATTCAGTTGTGCTTCCTCACTTCCCTCCCTCCACCTTTGTTGTCTTTATCAATTGTTTCCCAGTTCCTCCTCCCTGACTCAGCTTATTCTAGTTTAGCATTTACAGAGGAGAAGAAGAGTAGCAGGATGCTCACTGTGGCATCCTTTAAGTGAACTTATGCAATGTGACAGCATTTAGTTCCACCCAAAGTTGCACAGTTTTTTCACCGAGACTCTTGTATTGATGATGGGAGAGTCAGTCCACTGTGTAAAGTCTTTTCCAACCCAAAGATTCTCAGTGGGGTCTGGACTCTGTGATGACCAATCCATGTGTGAAAACAACCTCTCGTGCTCCATGAAGTCACTATTTTGGTTGCTTTATGCTTGAGCACAGGTAGCGCTAAGGCACCCACGGACCGCCCGTCTATCTGCAGAGAGTATTTGTTGTTGATAGAGGCAGTGTATAAATTATGTGGTACAACCAGTCCTTGGGCTACTCGTGCTTGTGCTGTTGGTGGTCCATCAGCAAGCTGCGGAGAAAAGCGAAGTTATTAGACAAGCAGCTGAAGTGAAACCAGGTGTTAAAAACAAAAGTCTTCGCTGCTTCTGCTTTTCATGCTGTGTTGTTGATCTTTGATGATTTTTTTTCGCACTTCTCCCATTTAGTTCCATATCTTGCTCCACTCGTCAACCAATCAGCATTCGATGAACACATAGATTATCCAAGACTAATAACATGCAGTTGGGATTTTGGAAGAAAAGCTAAGGAGGGATTTTGTGGGTGAAAACCCATCAACATTCACGGGCCAAACAGAGCATAAACAACATTTTTCAAAAAGGTAAAAGTAGCTTTTCACAAATGTTTTTTGGAGTGTTCTCTGCTCAGACTTTTGCCCCGATGACATACTGACATGGATGGATGGATGGATGGATGGATGGATGGATGGATGGATGGATGGATGTTAACCCAAATAAAGAATTTTGAGTCACTTCATCCCCATTTGCTTGGTTAAATCCAGGCGGTGGCTTCCTTCTAAAAGCAAATTTCACCACTTTGCAGGCATCTGCAGATTTGCCTCTGGTAACTTGTTTTCATGCTTTATCTGCATCTCTCTTTGATCATGCCAATATACAGAGATGCTTCACCAGCAATGGTGATGAACACCTCGGGAGACATCTGTGCTTTGTGTGCAGATATCACTATATCTCATTGTCTTTTCAAGTGATAACTGTTAACCCATTTCAGAGCATTTGACCAATCAGTACAGAGCACATACCCTGCAGCCTACAGGAGTCACTGTATGGTAATCTGAACTCATTATCAGCTTTACCTCACCTCTCAAGGAGTAAAGTGACACCTTGTTTTTACCAGTGTGTGTGTGTCTGTGTGTCCTTTTGAAAGGAAGTCCACCTTTGTGGAAACTTTGTGTTGCACTGTGCGTCAGCAAAGACATTATGAGTCCCATTACAATAACATAATCGCTAAATCCGTCCAGTTACACTGAACTATTGTCCTGGTCCAGCTTGCCGTTTGAATCAGCTCACTGAGCACAGAAAATTAACAGCCATTAGCACATGTCTCGTGTCAGAGCAAACCACAACAAAGAATGTGACTTAACTGGCAGCGGCCTGATATTTAATCATTAACTACCAACTTTTCTTTTAACAATGAGTAACTAAGTATAAGAGTATAGCATGAGTCTGCTTGCAGGCTTTGTAGTCACGTTTGGGAAAAAGCTCAAAGATTTATTGCATTTCTCCAGCAACTTGTCCTTGACAAAGGTTCTTAGTGAAACACCTGAGTCAACAGACGAGATTACAGGCTCAAAAATACGAATTCAGTTGATAAAAACTACTACATCAACAGTGCACCCACACACACACACACAGAAAAACAGAGCTGTGTGCATTGGAAGGGAACAAAAGGAAAAAATGTCTGCCCATCGGCATGTCCAAAGTAAAAACCACACCATGGCCTCGGGCTGCAAATAAAAGAGGGATGAAACAAAGAGGAGCCCACGTCCTACCTTTCCTCCACTTATTACTTCTAAACAGGCTGTCCTGTCATGGTCCTAACACAATCCAAACCTAAGAGCCACACAGAGAAATGTAGGAATGTTTTCTTAATGCCTTTCTGGCTTTTGCTTCAGGTGATATTTCATCAGAGAAAAAACAAAGTGGAGCAGGGATAATCTGTTCAGGTCAAGGCAGGGTTGAGGTGTTTACTACTGTACTGATGGAAGCACGGACTCTTATTCCAAATAGAGGCTAATGTGTCAGAGATAAACACAAACACATGTGAAACAATAGGTGAAAGAGCGATGAGCTCATCTGTGTATGTTTGTGCGTGTGTGTGAGAAGGAGAAGAGGGCGCGTTTTTGTTTGCTGTGGGAGGCTGGGACGACAGGGGAAGGGAGGGGGACGGAAGAGCAGGATTGTTGGTTGGTGTCATTTTTCCACTTAAAAATAAGGGCGTCACCTGAGAACAAAATCAAACCCAACTGACACTGGCGATGACAAAAGAGAGGTGCAACTGGAACTCAAAATGTGTTGAAGCATGTATGCAAAGTAACGCTGAAATCAAATATGTATTTATGAAACAAAAAATGATCTATGGAAGATTGCACCTGCCAAAAATACAAAAAATTGAATGAAGCATAGTATATGGATTAGCCTGAGGATAATACCCTACATTAAACCAACTGTACTGTTGGTATTCTGTCTGTGTAAACATACAAAGCCCTGTCAGGCAGACAATACCTCTGTAGACTCACAGTCAGTTTCTTGACTCTCTTCTCCTTCCTGTGTTTTGATAAAAGTAAAATTTAAAAAACCCAAAAAACTGCATTTCCTCTAGTGGCCACTTGAGGTAAATTCCCAAAACAAAGACTCCCATATTAAAAATCCCCAACTTTACAGCATTACAAAGCAAGTTTACAAGCTAGCATTAAGACACATTTCTCTATAGCTAAGACACGGAAAAAAGTTAGCGTTCACCCTTCAGCTTCACTGTGCTACTGTTATGCTAACGTAGCTGTTTTGCTAGCAATCACGTAGGACATCATTATATACGAGCTAGTCCAACTTCAGTAACCCTACAAACATCACTTCTGTTTAGTTTTCTGTCTTCGCTTATGTTGGAAGTGATAGCAGAGCTGTACGTTTTAATTTGTTCAGAAATCTCTCAGTCAGAACATGCTATATCATGTTTAGGTGGAAACTAGCGAGCTAACTTCCTGCTAACTTCTAACTCCGTTGAATTTAATAAATTCTGTTTTCATGGATGCCTGGATGTTAAACTTAATTGTTACACCTGGTAAAGCAGCAACGCTGATCATTTTATTAAAAATGAAAGAATTTAGACAGTTTTTAACTCTCAGTGATGCCACAGTGTTTGTTTGACTTTGGGACCTGAAAAAGACGGAGTTTTGGACCCAGATTACTCCGCAAGGCTCCTGACTACAGTAGCCGTAATACTCCGGCAATCCATCAAGCGGTGCGGCTTCATAGCTTACCAAAGTCGTACTACAACATTTTTTGACAGATTTCTGCGCGCCGTGTACTACATAAAATCGGTTCGAGGTCAGTAAGCACAACCAGAATTCATACATAAGGCGCACTGTCAATTTTTGAGAAAATTAAAGGATTTTAAGTGTGCCTTATAGTGTGTAAAATACATTATACAGAAGAAAAGAATATATCGCGATATATATCGTTACCGCACATGCTTCAAATTATACCATGATATGGATTTTAGGCCATATCGCCCAGCCCTACTTCTGAGCCAAAAAACCCCAAACCCTAGCCATGTCCATCTTTGATATACAGTCTGTGGCCATAAAGCATTAGTGGACTGTAGCTGATCCTGGCCAATTAACTGCTCCCGAAGTTAGTGCAAATCAGGGGATGCCCCTCCCCTCTCCAACACACGCCCACACACACATACACGCGCGCACACGCTTACTTCTATCCAGACATCCGGTTAACTTATTTTAAATGAATACTATAGTCAGCACTGGTTCAAGAAAAACTCCAGCCTCCTAACTTCTGAGTTTCTTTTCAGCTTTGTGGTCTGTTTCACAACCTAAAAAGAGGTTTGACTGTCAGACTTTTCCACTGACAGGACTGTTATTGCTGGGAGACAGAGCAGGTAACTTAAGCATGATGAAGACCCTTCCTGAAGACTCTTCCTGTCATCACATCATTAAACACAGCAAGGAGAAGCAAGAGAACGAGATGGGCAAAAAAGTACAGCAAAGTAAAAATCAGGAAAAACAATAAGAGAAGAGGTCAAAGAGGATAAGCCCTCATTAAAAACAAGCTAATGGGAGAAAAAACTGTGTGTGTGTGTGTTGAACCGTTTCCATTCTCCCCTCCCCATCCCAACCTCTAGTACAACAGAGGAATTTGGCTTTCAGTCACTCTCACACAAACAGAAGGAAGAGCAGATGTGAGCCAAATCACTGCATACCAACTTGTGCCTGATCCTGGGTATCATGAGAAATCTCCCCCCCATGCAGGAAAACCAGGCTTTGCTTTCATTTTCCATCTCATCTCTATCTCTTCAGTGTCTAACCATCTCTTATCTAATCATTAAAAAAAAAAAAAAAAAAAACTGAAATGCATTCCTGTGTCTGCAGCATAATCTCAGCTCTTTGCCGAAGTCATGTTATTACCTGAAAGGAAACTAGACTCCAAATCAGGGATGAAAAACTCATTTTACATTGAGGGCCACATACAGACCACTTTCATCTTAAGTGAGCTGGACGAATGAAACTCCCCCTTTTGTCAGTGCAAAGATGTTTAACTACATACTTAATTCCTGAGATATTTTAATATAAAATAAGGAAGAGGAATGTCTTTTTTAATTAATTAATTAAATAATATGAAAGTACATCTCATTTTTTCTAGATGATAAATGCATAAAATTACAGAAAGGTTTTTGGTAGCTCACTGCCCACAGTGGCCTGTGTGTATAAACAAAGTTTGTCATGATTGATGAAATTTTTTTGCCGTTCCAGTTCTGGTCCTCGGGCCTTATACGTGACACCCGTGCTCTAACCCCACATGTGATACTGATCTTTTGAAGTCATGCATTTGTTTAGATCCTCTACAAGAGCTTAGTGGAAGCACTATATGCTAATAAACTGATAAAAACACAGGCAGGGTGAGCGTGAGAGTGTTTCTCACCTTGAAGGTGCACAGCTCTTGCTTGGTGAAGCCATTACTGTGGATGATTTTCATCTGTTTCACCAAAGTGCTTTTGCCGCTCTCTGCTGCACCTGTAGGAGAACGTGAGATGGTTATAAAACTTGTTTTACTGTGTGTTCAACTGTGATCGGGCTTTATTTGTAAAAGTTATCTATAAAATCAAAGTGTGGTGTCAAAGTAGGATTTGTGCTTCAAAAATTAAAGTTTACACGGAATATTTGAGTTATTTTAAACTAAAATCATCAACAGCTGGGTTCATTTAAAGCTGTCAGTCTCACCAAGAATGAGTATTTTAACAACGTTCATCTCCCGCTTGGCAGATTCGTAAAGTTCTCTGTCTATCTTGGCGCTGTGTATCCTCGCCTTCTTCTGCTCTTCTGTAACTTCGGTACCGAGGCACAGTCCCATCCTGAGCGCGCATCTCCTCCCCGAGTCCGGCCAGAGAGAAAACAAAAGCAGGGCAATCCAACCTGGGATCAGTCCGACTTTCTTTCTACAAGCTGCATATTCCGAGTTCGAGCTCTGCTTCTACTCCAAAACTAAACCGGCAGAGCGAAAAGAGGAGTTACCTCGGCAAAGAAAAAAGTCCAGGCCATTGCCAAAACAACCTTCTTCAAACTTCCAAGAGTTATTTCAAACTTTCGAGACAAAACTGATTTTACGCACAGCCACAAGCGCTTTTCCCCCCAGTTAGCGTCAGGTTTCAGCGCCTGTCCTGGGCGTTAAAAAACAAAAAGAGAGAAACCACAAATCTGCTCGGCCGCTTTCCGCCGCAGCAGTTCAAACTCTGTCCTACCGC
Organism: Pelmatolapia mariae; assembly: GCF_036321145.2. Lineage (NCBI taxonomy): Eukaryota > Metazoa > Chordata > Actinopteri > Cichliformes > Cichlidae > Pelmatolapia > Pelmatolapia mariae. The sequence continues at coordinate 35,086,407 of NC_086232.1, forward strand.
CTTGGCAAAGACCCCAACTCATCCAAAAAAAAAAACCACTACCTCCGCCCCCTGCTGCCCGCAGCCCAGATGGAAATCCTTTGGATTTCCTGGGAAGTGACGTGCTGAAGTGCTGCTGCTACTGTATTTCACCTGTTCATGAAAAATAAAATAGGCGTGATGTAATTAAATAACTCCACTTACTACATTATACACCTAATTTCTCTTTACTTTTCAGCTGTTAACACTTACTTTAATTGTAGCCTACAAAAACACGCTCGACTTGCGTAACGTCGCGATGACGCACAGGTAGGACGTTTCAGGTATTTTCAGTTATCATGCACAGGTTGTGCAAAGGCATGCTGGGATTTACAGTTTATGAGCTCGTCAAAATCCGCCTCCTAAAAGAGAGACACAGATACCTGGTTTAACAGGTTGTGCAAGAAAACAAAAGGGTGTTTGTAACCATAAAAACACTTCTACTGTGAAATGCGAACTATTTCATATCAGTGTTACCGGGAGTGTTTGGAGCATTTAGAAATAAGGAGTGGTTTCTAAATGAAGAAGCCTTTGTATGAATTTAAAATTATTATTTTCCATTAAAAAAACTTAAATAGGTCGTCCTCCTTAGCTTTTCAATATGAAGATATTTTAATTGAATATCTTGCTTTTACATTAGTTCAAATTTCATTTAATCAGACGATCTCATTGAGATAACTTGTACCTAGGCTGATTAAATATCCCTCTTTGTGAGAGACTGCGCAACATTTCAGTCTTTCTCTGTCTGTCCCACATTTTGAGTCAATGTTGCACATTTTCGACTGATTCTGAAGGACACGCACATTCCTGACGCCTGGCTTTTACCCACTGCATATGAAGGAAAGGCTTTTTATTCTAGTCAGAAGAAGGTCAGCCTGTCTAATGGCATACTCATCATCAGGGAAAGTTAAAGGGACAAAAAAGTCAAAACCTCTGCAGAGTTGAATAAAACATATTGTTATTGCTGAATATAATGAAAGCTCACACAAATGAAAAAAGTAATGGCATATGCTGAGAAATAGAGTTTTTTCTGCTTTTTTTGCTTGAGTCATTTTTTTAAATTTTGCACAGGAGGAAAGTGCAGTGTGTAGTGACACGGTATATGGGTCATATTTGGATAAAAAAAACTGCTAAAATGAGCAGATATTGTTAAAATAAAAAAGGTATGCCAATCTATGGATACCTCCAAACTGAAAGCTGAAACAAAGCCTGCTACCAGACAGAAGAGCAGAGGAAATAATTGTGAAATAAAATTCAATTTTTATTTCATATCTCTTAGGAGTGTCGATGTGTCCCATCTTGTCTCACACAAGCACAGTGCTTGCCCCACATTTAGTTTGTTGGGATATGGTAACCCTACTTATACCTGAGAAGAAAAACAGTATAAACAATACATTATTACAAAGATCACAGGATTCCATAATAGTTTTAAGCTCTCTAAAGGAATGATGGAGTCCAGTTTCACAACAGTAAATGTATATTTACTGGTTTACTGGACGGCTTAAATGAGGGCTTTCATGATAAACAACAGAGCTTTATAAACGAATGACATGACTTCTTTTTTATTGGCTTTAAAGCAGTCATAAACCTTTTATATATAATGAGTAAGGAATTTCTCTTAGGTCATTAATTGTATTGGACTATGGCATGGAGGGGTTGGGTGCTGGAGTCTTGTTAAGGCTGCATGACCATACAGAATATCTTCATAGTTGAGGGGAGACATGAAGGCTGACTTAACAATACCTTAAAAGGTTGGAGAAGACAGACATCCTTTTATTCAATGCAAGAAGTTTAATTTTTAACTTTCTCAGCCAGATGTTGGATATAAATCTCAAATGAAAGTCTGCTGTTGTAGCTCCTGAGCTAAATTCCTCCTTTAGCCAGGGCCGCTATAGACAAAAGATTGCTATGTGTGTCTGCAGTGATTTATATTTGGCATGGAAAGCCATAGCGAGAGCCAGTGCAGAACACTGATTCAGTCAGATACAGCCATGAAAGGAGGAAATGGAAGTGTGGGTTGCAAAGTGGCTTGCAGATACACCGTAACCATGTTCAAGAAACAAGCTAAATAGCACACCCTAATTCAGATTTGCCAGTGAGATGTATAGAAAGGTGTCCGCTGAGCCACTGACTGATGTGTGCTGGCACTGACTTCACGGCCTGACTGAACTAATACAAAGCTCCATGTTTTTGTTGGACTCAGCAGGAATAAGGCTGATGCCATTTAAAGTTTTAATTGCAGGATGGTCAGTGTGGAGAAAACCATAATTATACTTATACAATAATTCTTCTTTTCTGCATTTAAATCAAGTCTGTGATTAAAGGGTGCTAGTTGGAAAGTATCAAAAGCCGAATGAAGGTAAGTCAGAGCCTGAAGTGAGCCTAGTGACTGAAAGACACTAAAATATTGATTAGTTTGATTTATTTTATGTTTCCTTTATTGTAAGTATTATTTTTATGTTATTTGTATCACTCTTAAAGCATAAAAACAATTTCTTCCAGAATGTCTAATTTGTGAGATGTTTTCTGGATGAAAAGCCACTGGCATTATTTCCACAAACCAAGTGTATCTCCTCTTGGTTGAGTGCCTCAATAACTCAACATGTGGAATAAAGTCCATGTGTTTTCAGATCTTCAGCATCCGTACTGAGCTCTGAAAGTTAGATCAAACAGAGCTTCTATGTGTGTGATGTCCAGAATGATGCCCAAACTCCTCGGGAACACTGAGGATTGCTGATTAAAGATTTACTGTTTTTTTATGTGAAGGTTTGCAGTCTTTGGTCAGATCTGAGGATGGCTGGATGGTAACCATGTGAGTTATTTGTTTCTGAGTGGCTGTGGCCTCATTTCACCGCCTCAGTGAACCGTGACTATGTGCTGACCACGCTCTGTCATCAGGCAGCACACATTATGTGGCAGCGGTAATACAGACATCAAATGCACAAGTAGGGCTGCTTCCTTTCATCTGTGCAACATGGCCAAAATTAGAAACATCCTCTTTCAGGGTGAACTTGAAAAAGTAGTTCATGTATTTGTTGCTTTGAGGCCAGACTATCATAATTCACCATCGTTAGACTGTCCCAAAAGCTCCCTGAAAAGCCTTTAGTTAATCCAAAACACCACAGAGCTCATATGTCTCTTCACTGGCTCACCTTTAAATCCAGAATTGGATTTAAAATCCTTCATCATAGATGCAAAGGCCTGAATGTTCAGGCCCCATCATATCTTAATGTGTTTGTAGTATGATTAACAATAAAGACAGACGGCCACCTACAGGAGCTTTTATAACATCCCATTCTAAATCAGTCCTGTGTTTACAGCTGTGACAGTTTCCACTCTTCTGGGAAGGCTTTCCACATAATTTCAGATTGTGTCTGTGGAAAGTTTTGCATATTCATCCAGAAGAGAATGTGTAAGGTCAGACATCTCTGTTCTAGTTCATCCCAGAGGTGTGCGATAGAGCTGAGGTCAGGGCTCTATGCAGGCCAATCAAGTTCCACCAAGCTCATTCAGCCCTGCTTTTATGATCCTTGCTTTGTGCAGTGGGGCACAGTCATGCTGCAACAGAAAAGGGGCTTCCACAGTGTATTCCCACAAAGTTAAAAGCATATAATTATCACAAAAAAAATTAAGCTCGTGCAATAAGATTTCCTTTCATTGGATCTAACAGGCCCAGAACGAACCTGAGAAAACTATGATTAAGAGGTGTGACTTAATACTTTTATCCATATAGTGCATTACCAACTTCACTCTCAGAGTGCAAGGTTACTTCGACCCATTTTTAAATCAGCAGGCACTATTTAATAAAACTTAATAAAATCAAATTAAAAACCACACTTTTGCCACATTGTTATTTATTAAATAAAGCAAATATTTTAACACATACAGTGATTGAAATATTGTGAATAATTGTAACAATTCACCTTCAATGCGCCCCATACAAAGACAGGAAAAGCAACGGACTTTATGTTCACATGACTTCTTGGATTGTCTCCTGAAGTAGGGAAACAAAAAAAATCCCATCTTCTCCAACACATTCCTTATAAACAGAAACAGGAGTAGCTGCAGATATGCTGTAGTTTGACTTTGTGGAATCAGACAATGAGACAATTAACAGCCCTTACATTAGTTATAGCTTTTGAGGCACTATTCTAGTATAGACCAAACACACTTTCAGTGACCTCATTCAATGTACGCACACACACACATACACACACACGCGCGCAGACACACACACACACTTGGTGCAAATTCAGGTAGTTAAAATTATTCGACCACTCACAGATCATTTAAAAGATATATTTTTAGGACTGATTTTTTTAAAAAGTGAGCTCTACAAATTAAATGGATGAAAATTACTTAAAAACAAAGTACATTCAACCGTGCTGATGATAATTTTAAGAATGATCATTAAAACTAAGCTGGTTAAAAATCTAAAAACATAACCGACAATGACATCAACACTGTGTCAATAAGTTAAGGATACTTACAAAATTAACATACCATTTCTACACCTATACGGGGACATGTAGTGTGTGACTTCATGGACAAAAACAGTGCACAACAGAAAATAAACGTTTTCTGTGGAGGAAGAGTAAAGGGATGCTGCAGATTAAGGTCTTAGCGGGTTTTTGGACTTTTTGGATCTATCCTAAACCCTTTAGGCTGGAGCAGTCCATACTGATAAGCACACTGATTCACCAAAATATTCAAAGCAGGATTTTGCACTCAGTGGACTAGCAGAGAAACCGAATAGCCAGGCCCAGCTGAGGACTGTATGGACTCTGTCCGGGTCCATGCTCTTAAACCTGAGAGTCCGTGGACGAGTAAAACAGACTCTGGGGCCATGCTTGCCGTTTTATTAGTGAGCAGTCTGAGCTGGAGCTTCGCCCTGCTCCTTCTGCTCTCTCTTCTTCATTGCTTCAATCACTGCCATCTCCTTGGCCTCTTTCTTCTGGTTCCTGGCTTCAAACTGCAGCCTGTTAACAAGAAAAGACCGATTAGTAAACAAAGGATGAAGATACAGATTTATAAATACAGAAAATGAAGACTCAGAGAAGCAACGAGTCCCCAACCTGTTTTCAATGATCCTTTGGACGATGTCATCAGTAGTGAGATTGTTCCCACTATCAATAGCCCTGAATATCCCCCTCTTCTTTGGTTCCTGAGGGGGCAAAAAACATAACTGATCAGAATAAAGCAACTAGCAGATATTTTGCTCCATACTGCCACTTCAGGCCAGATGGGTTAATGGTTTAAATCCAAAGTGAAGCACCTATCATTCATCGAATCTAACGATTGTGGCGGACTCATGATTTGATTTAGGACCATGAAAAGTCCTGAATAGATCAACTTCAAAGAAGTGAATCAGATCAGGATATTTTTCCAAAGTTGTCCTTCCTTAACATGTAGCACACAGCAGGAAATAGCCAGCTTTAGATTGATTTATGAGAAAAGTGTTTGGTTTAGATGAGGCAGCTGCCTGTGCAGGGTGTGCAGTGCACATGACACTCACAAGCCTGGAATCTACCGCACAAATTGCTGTGGTATTTGCTCATAGCTGCAAAGGTTAAAGTCCATTCAATGTCTGACCTGGCTGTGTCTGATATTTGCATTTCCACATGCACCTTTTGTTTGGTGACGTCTATAAAAGTCCACGGCTGTAGTACACGTGTGAAAACAGATCAAGACAAAGTGATTTTTATGCTCATCTTAGCTTTGAGCACATAACTCCTAATGGATGGATAGATCAAATCCCTTCCTCCTGCTTAAATGGATTTGGGCAGCACCAGTCTAAGCAGAAATGCTAAGACCTTCCTCTCCCTGGCCGTTTCCTCCAGCTCTCCAGGGAGAACATAGGTGTTCCCAATTCAGCTGAGAGACATAATCTCTCCATCATGTTCTGGGTGTGGCCTTTCCCAAAATGTCTCACCTAAGAGGTATCCAGCACTTACTGGTCAGATGTCTGAACCATGACAGCTCTTTTTAGTGTTGAGGGGTAGCAGCTCTACTGAGCCCTCCTGAGTGACTCAGCTCCTCAGCCTATCTCGAAGGGAGAGCTGAGACGCCCTCTCAGAGGAATTTTTGCTGCTCATCTCTGCGATATACTCACTGCCCACATTGCTCAAGGATTATCTCTGACTAACCTCAAACTATTTCTTTCTCTGTTTTATTGTTTTTTGTCCGTTGCCACGAGTGCTTGTCCAGAAAATGTGAGAAAGGAAAAAAGAATAATCGTAAGGGATGGAGGCTTTGTGGAGACTCTGGATTTAACTAAAGTACTTCCCATCAGGCTGCCTGCCTGCTATCACCAAACCACTTTAAAAAAGGACTTAACTGGATCGTCAGTGAATCCTTGTACATCTGTGACATAAAATCTCCACAGTGTTTATTAACAGTGTACTCACAGCGTAGGGATCCACCCCATCCTTGTCTGGAAGTACCTCAGTCTTCCCATGACACACTAGGTCCACCTGCACATTCAAACACACTCGATTAAACCATGACAAAATACAGAAACATCCTTTTATCTCCTTATTTTTTTGTATATAAACAGCTCCTATATAAATCAGATTTATCTGAAACTCAGTGGTCACATACGAGGCTATCAAACTGATTTCTATACACATTTTTGAAATGATAATGGTTAACCACTTCAGCATGTTTAACACATCTCAGACCACCAGGGGGCGCCACACATTTACAACTCACCTTAAAATGATCCAGCAGGTCTTTGCCTACTGCATAGGGAGCACCAATCACCACCTCTGACACATACTGCAGACGCACAGAGACCAGTGAGAGGAAAAGTTATTAAATGATTAACCTTATAATATCACATCTGTGCATTTATGCTTACACACCACAGTTTAACCAAAAACCTTTTACAGGAGACCTCACAGGTCAGCATGCTTCTACAGCTAAGTGAACAACCTCTGGTAAAAACTAATGACAGAGCGGAGCGACTTAATGCTTTTATAGACTGCGTAACATTCTCGTAGGTAACACAGACACATGATGCAGAAGGGGCACAGAGACTTATTGTTCCTGACTGATAGCTGATCAGGAGGAATGAAGGGCGCTTAGCCAAGTTCAGTCTGTGATTATGCGGGGCAGAAAAAACATCTCGCTGTTATGAACATTTCTCTTGTGTGAACTCACCCGGCAGGCGAGGACGCTCAGGGTCCTCTCGTGGATGTTCATGATCGGATAGTTCTTCCCCTTGTAGCGATTCACTTCCTGAAGAAGAGGACGAGATCAGTGATTACCTCGATGCTCTTCCTTTTCAAATATTTATCTCAGATACGGATGTGAAAGTAGTTTGACAAGTAGCTTAGAAATGCAGCAATACCAGCAAAACTGCACATTTACACATTTCTTATGCTTCCTCTAAATGTGACAATGAAAAGAGCTGACTGCTGTTCCGAGTTTGATCAACAAAAATCAACAAAACAAAACCAAAAAAGAAAAAAATCTGTACTGATTCCATTTGAAGCCCAGCGGGGAGGTGGGATATTGTGACAAGGAGAATATTATGAAATGTGGATATGCAAGTTTCATTGCTTGATACTTGTCTGCATGTGGATGTCTCCATAACATTTATTCATTTATTCAACAATGCAAGGCACCAACCTGTGAAATACAAAGTTACATGCATTTCATTGGTGCAACTTCTATGGGTCACTGTCAACAACATATTGTGTAAGAAAATGAAAAATATCACTTGTGGCATACTTTAATGTATCAGTTTTTAAAAAGTGACTTTACTTTGTAGGATTACAGATTTCCAGTTACTAAAAAAGTCAAATCCAAGGTCAGAATAGAGCTCAAAAGTTCTAATAGAGATAATAAGATGATGAAATTTTACAGCAAAACATGATTCAATTTATTTATAGGAGCACAATTTCTTCAAAATTGGATGAAATGTTTGGGAAGAGTAGCCATCTGAAAATGAGCAGCCACCCCAATTTTGTGCCAATTTTACCAAAATCCAGGCATCAAAATGCACTTTAGTCAATCCTAGTCTTAAATACGAACCCTTATTAATATAACTGACTCAGCCAACAGTTACAAGGCTCATTTTCACTTTCAATTCCCCCAAAAAGTTTGACTACAGTCATTAAGGACTTTAGTTTCCATTACTTCTATTTAATTGTGAGCTGATCTTAATTTAACTTGTTCCAAATGTTTCTCCTGAAAGCTGCTGACGCAGCAGGGAAGAATGGATTTTTCAATCTTGAGATGTACCTGGTCGAAGTGTAGACCTACGATGACATACGGCCGCTCCGCCTGTTTATATACCATCTCTAAGAAGTCAACATGGCCGATGTCTGCAGAGATGCTGTCGTCAAGGAAACAGCTGCAACAACATGTTCACCACAGAAATCTCTTTGTTCATAACTCAGCTCTGTTTTGTTTTTTTTCATGTGATAAGGATACGGAAGAGGTCAAACGCTCCAGCCACATAGATGATGGTGTCTCCAGGCTGAGGCTCCTTTCCTGAGGCAAACTGGATGATTTTCTGGGACGTCTGCAGGAACTGAGAAACTCCTGTCCAGGGACTGTGGCCTTTAGGACCCTTAAAGATGACATATAAACGGCACTGAACTCCTCTGACACATTCCTATCGTCGGGATGATGAGCAAAGACTAGCAAATATCACAAACCCTTGAGACTAAAAGTAAATGACATTTACCTTTCCAAAGTTGTCCGTATGCTGCTGGTAATCTGGGTTATCCTGCAGAGAGGAAAAGATTAGGCTGACAATAAAATAAACAACAGCTATCCACACACCAAAGAGAACCACGTAAACTCACTATGTTGCTGTGGTGGGCTTTGGTCATGAGAAGCATACGACCCACCAGGTCAGTGGTGGAGACACCCTGAGTGCGCTTACATTCCCGGTAACGGCCTGCTCGCTTGACCTCTTCATATGTGTCCTTGCCGTCTACCGTCAGCGTGATGTCATCTGGGAAACATAAACATAAACATCACATCCTGAAGCCTGCCCACATCATGTAATCTGGTTGAGTGATATGCTAAAATTTATAACTGTCCATTGTAAGTCCATTAGCCATCAGCTAACGATATATGTGGACGTGTGAAAGTCCAGCAGTTCTCATATCTGTTTGAGATAAAAATGGACAAAACCAGCAAGACAACCTAAAGATTAAGCACCGAGCACATTAAGGACACCCTGCAGCCTCTACATGAGCAAACTGGTGGAGATGGCACATAAAAGATGGTGTAGCTCTGATTTCACGAGTGCCTTAACCCTGCACTGCACAACCCAGTCACTCAGGAGGATTCTTTCACAGCAACAATGTGTAACAACAAACGTTTTAGGCTGTGAGATTTAAACGGACTCACCTCCATGAACGCAGAAGTCACAGTTATATTTGTCCAAGGTCTCCAGGGTGGTGACGTATGGTGCCCCTTCCACTATCTCATCCACCCACTTGATTGCACGCACCATCTTGTAGCGCTCTTCCTGAGTGAAGACTGGAGGGCCCTTGTGCTTGGAGATCTCAGCTTTAAATTGGGTTTTAGGTAAATAAATGGTTATTAATGAAAAATGTAGATCACAAAGTTACATTTATATTTTATTTCAACCAACACATTTCCAGTAAGGAAATCTTAAACATCAACATTAAACAGCTGATTACCATCTGACAAAGGTTAGCTCAGTGTTTAATCATTGACAAAATCTTTATTTACTTCTACCATAAAACTTTATTGATTAGAGATAAAGTGTTACTGGATGTGACTGAACAGACTAAATAGAAAATCAGCCCCGCCTGACGCCCTCAGAATCAGCTATTAAACAAAGCTCTGAAATACAAATATCATTCGAGTTATACAGTCTTTAAAACTGCCTTATTTTTCCAGCATTTAGATCCCTTAAAATTTCTGAAACAGTGGAGCTATCCAGATCAGATTTCCAGGCCTGGAAAACATATTTAAGCTCAAATACCTTTTCACCAGCTCGAACTGTTGTAAGCTAAAGCTAAAATCTTGTTTTTGTTAAAAATTATGTCTGTGATCAACTTTGAGCATCACTATCATGAGACATGGCATACATTTGATCTGTTTTCAGGTAATTCACTGCCAGATCCAAAATAAAAATTTTTAAAGTGCCTTTTAGGTACGTTTGAAGGGTCCATGTGGGATAGGTGGCTGGTCAAAATAACATATATAAATAGCATGTAATATAATTTTCACATACATTTTGATACCAGGCTGATCCTACAGCCATGGTTCCTTCTGCTTTTTTAAAAATTATTATAATAACATCAAATGAGATTTGAAAAATTCAAACCATGATACAGCTGAGTGAATGACAATTTTTCCATTGAATGACCGACCGTTTAGTCAGGAATTAATATTTAATCACTGTATCAGGGTTAAAAAAGGGTCTGTACTTGTGGTCTTACCATCTGTATGGACGCCCACTATGAGGTAATCTCCCATGGCTTTGGCCTGTCGCAGCTGGTTGGAGTGACCGTAGTGCACCATGTCGTAACTGTGGAGATGGAAAGAGGCGACACATCACCACAGTGGAAAACAATGGATACATTAAGTGCTCAAACAAATGAATAAAAACACAAGTGTGGCCTTGGTAACCAGCACCCTGCAGCTTTAGGCTTTTCGCATGAAGCCCTGCAGGCTCACAGCATCATCGTCTTTTAAAACAACCTTTCACGACCTTGTAGTGTCTTTTTTTTTTTTATTTTGGTGACATTGCACAGCAGGGGCCAGACAGTGTCTTTAAATCACATGGCCTATATCCATCTAAAAACAAACTGACGGACAGTCGTGATGAGCAAAAATGCTAAAGGTTACTGGGAGAAAGGTTAGACAGACACAAAGTCTACGATATTCCAGTGTTTATTTGCTTTCTACTATTTGGCAACCTGTGCAGTTAATGTTCTGTATAGACTTGCCTTTTAAATAGGAAGTAAATGTGAGCACTCTTTCTCTCTTGCACCATAGTCAAAGTCTCTGCTGATAGTGAAAGGCATAACCTGATTGTGAAACAAAGAGTCGATAACTATGTTTGTAAAGCAAACATGGCTGACATCCGTGATGTTTTAGTAGTTCTATTTTAACTTTTGGTCAGGAGAAATAAATAAATCCTCAGTATGTCATAACTCAAACTGATGAAACAAATCATGAAAACAGCCACTGCTATCATTAAAAGAGTACACCAGTCCAGTTTAAGTGGAGGCACACAGACTTCCAGTGCCCTACAGCAGCGGTCCCCAACCCCCGGGCCACAGACCGGTACCGGTCCGTGAGTCGTTTGGTACCGGGCCACAAGAGTTGAGGCTCGGGTGTGAAATTTATGGTTTTCAGGGTTTTAATCATTATTTTTTTAGCGTTTTTATCGTTAACTCGGTTTCCCTGGGTCTTTTCTCGTGTGTTATGAATAAATCCTCTTTTTATGGTACCGGTACTGTTTTTTTTTTGTTGTTGTTGTATTTATCCGCAACACCTTAAAGGCCGGTCCGCGAAAATATTGTTGGACATAAACCGGTCCGTGGCGCAAAAAAGGTTGGGGACCGCTGCCCTACACATCAAACCCCCACGTCACACTCTTTCATCCTCTGCTGAAAAATTTTTAGAACTCCAGTATTCCCCAAAACACCACTTATGACCTTGAACTGGCCCACAAAAAAAAGATTTCATCTTTCCAAAGTGGTCCATTTGCCCCCTCTGACCCTATCCCAGCATCCTCCTCAGTCACATCAACCCTAGCATGTCTTCCTTCACTACATTTATCTATGATCTTCCTCTCTTCCTCCTCCCTTTATTAATAAACTAAAATGGCAAAAAAAGGGTCATTAAAGCTTTAAAATAAAGCCCTATGTGCTGCAGGTATCACTGCTAGGAAAAAAAGAGGTGGGTGGCTGCTGTCAACTTTTTTTACAAAGTTTACAAGAAATTTGACAGATTTATCCATTTGACAGTTGTAGGATTCTGGCAAACTAAACAAAGTGTCTTCACACAGATCTTTCATTTCAGCTGCTTATTAATTCAGTTTTGCCCTAAATGTGGCAAACAAACTCCGGATGAATGGAAGCTCTTTCAACAGAGCACTTTGCTTCACCTTTAACTCTTTGCACCTTAGAAGCATACTTTGAGTAACCCTTGAAGCTCTTTTGTAAGTATTATTTTTGGCCTGCTTATAGAACAAACTGACTGTGAATCAGAGGGTGTCTATGGAGCTACCATCTGAAAAACCTCAGAAACTATTCTAATGATCATCAAACCACAGCTTTACTGATATATACTGAGGTGTCAAAACTCGTCATTAAGGTACAGACTGAGATTAAAAGTTAAAAACTAAGACTAAAGGTACTAAAAGTACACGTTTTATGAAGAACTTCTGTTGGCATTTTATCATTTTAACATGAAAATACTGACTGTAAGGAAAAGCTACTCAGCATGCTTCTTCAGCTTCCATTGAAACTAACATTTTTACTTAATGACAACTGAATCTGAGCCTCCCCCCAGCTGTCATCAGGTGAGAGGACAGGGTAAACCCTGGTCAGGCCGCCCGTCCGTCACGAGGCCAACACACACGGACAACATTTGAATCCTGAGCTCCTGTTCGCTCATATTTCACCTGTCATTGCATATTTTCTGTGTCTCAGGACATCCACAGGCCCTGCACACCACTCCAACACGCCTCTTCTGCAATACAGCGAACAAAGTGTACACTAGATATTTATAACCACCACATGACTGACTGCCTGAGTGAGTCCAGGAGAGAATTTACACATCACAAATGAGGACTCAGCTCTCTGTCCAGCCGCAGCAAGGATCCAGGCATTTTCCCCACAGCATGCGCTTGTGGCAGAAGAGTTTAAAATCACAACAATGACAGACATACGCTTGTTTGTTTTAGAAATAAGTCCCGTCTGTTGCCGTCAGCAAGACAGGCAGTGTAAAGAACTACGCGTCCCTGAGTAAATATACGTTCAAAGCAGCACTCGGCGTTACTCAGTTGATTGAATCAGAAAATAAACAAACAGTTCTGTCAGACCTGCAGGTGCTCATGACGGGATTCCTAATGGGATAAAGGTACACGTGAAAAAGAAGGATGACTAATGCTCACTGGGACAGCAGCGAAAAAAAGAAAAAAAAAAAGAGATATTTTAACATCCGTGCAGGCAACACAACTCCTCACAGGTGTTGTGTCTGAGGTTCCTCTGACCTTTAAATAATCAGTTTCACTTCTGTCCAGGCAGAGTTTAATATATGGGCGTAGGTTTACTGACATTTTCTGTAAGGAAAGTGTGCACCAGTAGGTTTTGAATATGAATGTGGCACCTGTTTACTCTAATGGTAAAACCAGTTATTTTATTTAAACCCCTGGACTTTATGACTCTGTGACTGGCAGAAAACTGGACACAAATGAAGCTGTGATGACAAACTGTTGGAAAGGCAGTGAAGAAACTTTTTCTAAGACAGATTCAGATCTGCTGCAAGAAGGACAGATGCAGGAAACCTTTCACGCCTCATGCAGCATCTCTGTACAATGCAACACATCTGTGGAGCAGAGAATCATCTGTTTGCTACTTTTAACAGTTTAAGCTTCCTCTGTCACTATACTTTACACTGTTACACTGAGCCGCTTTAAAAATAATGTGACACTTTCGATGCAGGTTAATGTTTTTATTTTGCTTTGCTGGAGTTTTTATCTTATTAAGATATTTATTTTATCATTGTATTTTATACTATTGATCTATATATAATTCCACTCATTTAAAATATTTTGTTTATTTAGGTTTGTTGTAAATTACTTTTTTAAATTAAGTCATTACATATTTAAGAAAAGCTAAGATATACTTATTTATTAGTATTTATCATCCACAGTGAAAGGACTTGAGGTGGTTCTTTCCAGACACATCCAGGGTACTCTGGGCATATCGTGCCTAAGGAAAGCTCCAGCTCAGTCTCGGGACACACTGGAGAGATTATGTCGCTCGGGTGACTCGGTAGTGCATCGGGTTGTCCCCAGATGAGCTGGAGGAGGTGGACAGGGAGAGAGAGGTCTGAACATCTCTGCTTAGACTGCTGCTTCCCCCATGACCCAAAACCAGACATTGGAAGGAAGGATAGACAGACAGATGGGATGGATGCTTTATCAATCCCAAAAGCTGAGAAGTCACTAGTGCTAGTGCAGTTATTACCAAAGTGTGGGCAGTGAATATACTACAGGTGGGCCAAATAAGCAGGTTTAACATCATCATAAATTGCTTGCGTTTAAATATTAACAATCAAACAAAACCACTGTCGTCATTTCATCTGGAAGATATCCTGTCATTACCTTTTAGTAACTATCACAAGTCAACACCAGTATGGTATGTTCACCAGAGATGTCATTCAAGGAATAAGATTTTCGGGTTTCAAGCTGGGTGAAACATTTTTAACTTTCGTACAGGCTCTCAGTGCTTTTACTTATTCATTAATCGGCTTTTTTACTGGGGTACAACAAATGTATGTGTTTAAACTGCGTGTGTCGTTCTTGTAAACTTTACCTATACTTCCATACATAAACAAGTACTTTTTCTCTGAACTTAAACGCAGCTCGAGTTCCAAACTTACCAAGGAATGTGTGTCATGTGAAAAGGTAAGAGAGCATCAGGTATACGCCAGTGTTGTGCCAAAAAGTGATTGTCTGCCAAAAACTGATTTCCGGTATTTGCGTTGAGTTAAAGACAGTAGTGTTATGAAAATAAGAAGAGAAGGAGATCATGAGGAAGACAGACACCAAAAAAATGCCGTCCGAGCAGAGGAGAGCAACAGGAAGGAAACAACATTAAATTATACACAATACTGCTAATTATTTTTTTAAAGTTAGATATTTTAAGTATCGAGGCTACTTTTCATTTTACAGCACAATCCACATCTCTATAATGATTAACAGCTATTCTGCATGTGTGTGATCACCGGAGAAGAAAAACGGTGGGCTCAGAGGTCTAACGTGATGACCCGCTCAGGAACACCGCCCAGCTTTTCTGAATGGAGCTCCACACAACTCAAGCTTATCAGTGAAACACGGGGTCCTTAATAAACGCTTAATAACATTATTGACAACACAGCATTCACCTCTGTTTAACTTCAAGCGCAGTTTAAACACTGCGCATTTCATCATGTAGCGTTGGCTATACGTAATAAGCTATTTAAGCTGGTTATCGTAGTAACAGATAAGCCCCGGTGCTCAGTTACTAACTGCTAAGCGGCTAGTTAGCAATAGCATGCTAAACCTCCTGTTCCCCTGCTGTTGATTGCATAACAATAGCGTATCAGACATATAAACTGTGGAGAAGAGTTTAATAAGTCGACACTAACAATAACAACTGGAAGCGGGTACACACACTCACCAGCCATCACACCACAACCGGACCACCCGCTTCCTTTTCTCTGGGCTGCACGCCGAGGATCCCGGTTTCGTGCAGTCGGCTTCTTCCCGGGGCTCGCTAGTAGCGTGGTGACCGTTTCTGATCATCTCTGTGGGCTCAGGGGAAACAGCACAGCGGCAAACAAGTAAAAACGAGAGGTGACCTAAGTTTAGGAGTATCTGGATCGTTAAAGAACACTTCAAATGAAATCCTCCTGTGCGCCTCCAGTTTTCTAAATCAGACTTACACTGAACCGGGTGCCGGGCAACGCCTCTAGCACCACGTCACATCGAACCGCTGACGTGCAGATTGCGCCAGGTCACATGTTCAGCGTAACTTTCTGCCCTCGGTAGTTACAAGTACCGCTGTGTGAGAAGCCAATGGGCGCCCACGCTAGATAAGTGATAATACACATTTAATCAACATGTACACCTTCACTGTGTACGTTACTGCTTTTTATATCTTTAAGATTTACAGTATAATGTCTTGATGCGTGTTCAATCATCCAGGTAAGTAAATCTCCAAAAGTTGATTCTGTTCTGGACGTAGCGTTTTCAGTGGGAGAAACGTTTTGTCACTCATCCAAGTGACTTCTTCAGTCTCAGCTGACTGCAGGTTTCCCCAACCTTATAAACACAACATTTGCATAATGACTGAAACCAGCCCACTGAAGGAACAATGGGCTGTGAGGTCAGCTCCTTCATTATAATTATGCAAATTCTCATGACCATTGATCAACAACCACTGATCAAAGCCCAGGAGGATTGCCGGGACTTATACATCGGGGAAACCAAACAACCTCTGGCGAAGCTGATGGCACAACACAGAAGAGCCGCCTCATCAGGCCAGGACTCTGCAGTCTATTTACACCTACAGGCCAGTGGACACTCTTTCAATGATGAGGATGTACACATCCTGGACAGGGAGGAACGCTGGTTTGAGCGCGGAGTCAAGGAGGCCATTTACGTGAAAAGGGAAAGACCATCTCTGAATCGAGGAGGGGGCCTAAGGGTACATCTTTCGCCATCTTACAATGCTGTGATTGCAGCCATTCCCCAACTCTCTGTGAATAGTACTCATGGCCATTGATCAGTGGAAATGGTCTCAGTGGAAGTGGGATTGTATTAAGAAGCCATTTTAAGGAAGTGAAACATGGAGAAAAAGCTGGTTTTCAGTGGCAACAGGTCTGATGAAGTGATGAGTCCAAATGTGATTGTTTTTATTTAACACATCAGCAGTATGTTCAGAGGAGCCCAGGAGAGAGGTAGTTTTCCTATCCAGGAGCACTTTTGCTGACAGTGTGTTTGACAGCGATGGATGGATTGGCCTCCTGCACCTCAATGTTATTGAAGCAGTATTTTGGGGGAAGAAAAATTTTGCCCAAAATCGCCATGAAACATATTTTACTGGGATAAAGATATTAATCATACACCACTTCACATCAGCATTTGCTTAGAGAGTTCAGGCTGTGCTGAAGAATAAAAGTAATCCTACTAAATATTGACTTTCAAGCTCATTAGAGTTGTACAAACTGTTTTTGGATTAGATACAGCATTTTCATTTCTGTTTGCACCCATTTCCTATTTTGTATAGAATTATACACAACCTACAAAGGCAATAGGATAAGTTAGAGCACCAAATCAGATATAGTATCTTTATTTTTATCAAACAAATGGTAGCAGAAAGAAAATTCATTGCATCATGATTTATTTTCTCACAAATACATCTTTGCGTGTGAGAGAGTGAGAGAGAAAAAAATACAGCAAAAACCAACGAGGCTTCACATTCAGGTTTAGCACTGGTTTGAGTTTTAGGAATGCCGACACTAGCTTATCAAAGACAGCCTGCACTTTTTTTAATAATGTGTAACACTATACCAAACATGATGAGACTGTTGACACTAAAGGATCTTCCTGAGACAAAATAACAGACACAATGACTCTGGCTGCTGTTTCCAATCACTTAAGCAAACAGTAATTTAACTCAAAACTCAGCTTACCTTCCTACACTGCTGTAAACAAAACAAAAAAATGTATTAAAAAAAAGAAAAAAAAATCACACAAAAGTTTAAACGTAAACAAATGTAATACAGTAGCGGCTGTACTAACCAGCCTGCATACCTGAGGAAGGATTACAGCAGAGTCAAGGGCAGCACACAATAATTAAGTACGGCCAACATAAACCTTTAAAATAAACATCAACACAAAGATGTCATGTTTTAAAAAAAGGGAAGTCCTGAACATATGAAAAACAAATACTACAAAAATATATTATACTATAATCAGTACATGTGTAAAAGATAGAAAAGCATAATTCAAAATGGACTTTTGCTTAAGCTGCTGTTGTTATCTGCCACTCATGTTCTTCTGATGATACAGTATTTATGAAGCACTCTACCCTCAGATATTCATGTTTTAATACATCATGCTCATACTACACCAGCAGAGCGTAAATTAGACACTGTAGAGCCCAACCGATACAGGAATACGAGCTACACCAATATTTGGTGATATTATTTCCCCTTTCAGACACATAAAAACAAAGACTTTTCTAACATTTGTCATTCTTTATTAAGTCTTACTAGGATAATATTTAACAATAATTCTGTTTTGTTCCAGTAAGCCATGAATTACTTGTTTAACCCCCACCTTTACTTAGATCAGCTGGCTGTGTTTGTGGCAAATGCAGATGCTGATATTGGTGATATCAGTCAGGCTCCAAGAAGCACCTGTTACCAGTCTGGTAAAAACACCTGAAATGGTGTCAAAGTGATCCATTCACAAAAAACCAAACCAAACCAAAAACAAAAGAAAAGAAAAAAAAAACATCCTAGCCACACTGAGTTAAAATTTGGCTCTGTCTAACCCAGCTGGCTTAGCTGCCATGAACACAGAAACATAAACTGCAGCTGCTTAACAAAACCCTGCTCTGAACCCAGGTATCACTCTAAAGTGTACGCTGTACAACACGACAGTTCAGTGCAATGTGCCATTTTCCTAATGGCAAATACACAATCCTACAAAACAGCACCCCAGAAGCTTCAAGTCCAACTTTCCATCATCACAGGACTGAAACTTGAATCTCTTGATGGGATAAATTGCTGGCAGTGACCAAAAAGTCCACAATGTCCTGTCAGTCACGCAACTTTTTTCTTCTTCTGCCTTCCTTTGCCGTACCCTCGTCCGAACCAGCCGCCCTGCACAGATGTGGGTTTCTGCTCCTCGGGGTCATCTGAGCCGTCATTTTGATCATTGGGGGGCGCTATGACCTCACGAGAGTGGCTTTGCACCTCTTCAAGCTGCAGAGGTGTAGCCAGAGTGAAGATGGGATCGTCTGCCCTGATAAAACACAATGAGGAGAACTCAGGGCAGTGAACAATTCGGCTAAATTGTTTTCTTTGTAATTTTCCATCTGTCTATCTGAATTACAGATTTTATATCAATAAACAAATATTATTTACATTATCTGTGTTGGATGGGCGTTATCATCCTACCTGTTATATGCAGGAATCTGAAGGTTCAGCTCCTCCATGAGGAGTCTCATGACATCGTCACACTTGCCGTGAATTTTCAGCACAGCCAGATCATCTTTTGGTGTCCACTAAAACAAAAACGCCAGTGCATAATGAACCACTGAGCATTCAGAACTTTACCCACATCTCATCTATTTATCTGCATGTTTTTCACCTATACTGAAAAAAATTAAATGTACCTGAAGGTTGACAATGTAGAGTTTGGGCCTTTTGCTTGCTGGTCTGTTCATGCACCACAAAGAAGTGTATTTCTTCAGCACCTGAAAGAGCGAGAGGCAATACAAAGGGAAACCACTCATCAAAATAGAGGTTCCTTTAAAAAGTTACTAAAGCCATAAAGCTGGAATTTAACTGTCCTACTACTTGATTTCTGCTTCTTTCACACAGTAAAATGAATAAATGGGTTTTTCCCTCTCCATAAATGGAATTACATCAATAAATATTTAGGTTTTTTATATTGTACATATGATTAGACTATATTATAAGGTTTAAGGTAAACTAACTTATTTACTGGTCTACTACATGAAAACCAGAACCAGGAGGAGTTAGCCATCCATGTAAAGAGTACAATTAAAGTACTGTGTTGTTAAAAATGAAGTCAATATTGCAATTATTACAACTCAAATGTAGTTATAAATTAACTCGCAGTAGTAACTGATAAGTTCTTCATACGTTTTCTCTGCATTTACCTGAAATACAACTGCTAATGAGAGCTGTTGGATAAAGTAAAAAAAATCCCTGCAAGTGAAATAAAAGAAAACTGAGTTGGCAGGACAAGGGGAACCCTTTGCTAAGGAGCTTGGAAAGAAAAGCATCTGGACTTCTTTAAGTTCCTTGAAGACGTTTCACCTCTCATCCGAGAAGCTTCTTCAGTTCTAGGGTCAAATGGTGGAGAGTCCCAGATTTAAGTCCTGTGGGAGTGTTGGAACCCTTCTTTGCATCATAACATGATTAAAAAAAACTACTAACTGAATAATAACAGAGGCTGTGACCTTTTGAATGCTCCAGGATCATTAATAACCAGGAGACACTAAAGGTGCACATGACTGAGTTACTGGGGAAATCTACACCGCAGCTCTGCTGTAGTCTGCATGCCAAGTATCCTTTGGCAAGATGCATCCATCAGAGTATGAATGTGTGTGAATGCTAGACAGAAAGCACTTACAGAGAAAAAGCTTAGACAAAAGTGCTTGTGCTAATGGGTGTTAATGGGTAAATGAGACAAGTTGTGTAAAGCACTTTGAGTACTGTGATAGAGTAGAAAAGCGCTATATAAGAACCAGTTTACCATTATTGCAAACCCCTGTGAAACCCTACAGTGTAACCTGACAATGCAGCTCTCTAGAAATGTAAGTACAGGTCTGGACAATGCAGCTCGCAACTACTGTGATCTGTTCACTACCATTAATCCCTCCTTTTTTTCACCACAGTTTTTGTATGTGGTCTAGCAAAATCTGACCACAACAAAAAGTGGAGACCCAGGAAGGAAAATAGACCCAGCATTTTATTTGTTTCTACTGGCTGGCACAGCATACGTAGGTTATGTCGCAGGCTCTACAAAGATTCCCTGCAGAAGTCCAAATCAGGCCTTAGGGTTTATCGTCACTTTACTGTGGGCTCAAATCTTGTTTGGACTGCTCAGTTTTTACGCAAACTCGATGTCTGTTCTTGAGGGCACATGCTGTTTAACTGGTATAAAACTGTACAATGTATGCAACCTAACCCAGATTACATTTACAGACTCAGACAGCTTTATAAATCCTACCTTCAGACTGGAGCCTAAACAGAGTATAACATCCGCCATCTTGGCAGCTTCTGTTGCTCCCCTCCAGTTGAGGGGCTGCTCGAGGGTCCCACGTTCCCCGAAGTGCACTATGGTGTCTCTCAGTTCGCCGCCACAGTGGCTGCACTTCCGTCCCGTCCCATGGCGGTGTAGCGACGTCCGCTCGGTCACATCAAATAAACGCACGTACTCCCTGACCGGGGAGCAGGACGTGCACACCTACCGACAGAAAGGAAACCCAGCGTTTCAGAGCAGCTTAAATTCTCTGAATAAAGAGTTTGAGGCCAGTAAGAAATGTATTGTAATGTTTACCAATTCATGTTTTACATTTAATCCTGCTGCACACACATCTAATGTTAGGGCTTCTTCTACTCTTTCAACTTTCAGTGTTCACTCATCCATGCATGTCTTACACTGCTGATGCAATTCACTTCTACATTTCAAATTTCTTTATTCAATTACTCAATTCAGAGACCTTTACTAATCCCAAGCCTGGAAAATTTAAAGGATAAGAGCAGTCAGAGACTGCATAACTTTGCCTGAGGCTGAAAATTCCCTCCACACCATGAATGAATCAAGTCCCTGGATCCAGGAAAGATATCTGGATCGGGATTAGTTTGTCATATCTTTCTCAATAACATCACGATGACATCTCACAGTAATTTTGCCCCCTCTCACATTGGTCTGCAATCCTTTAAAAAAAACACATTTACTTAATATCTGGATCACCTCTAACAGTTAATCACTTAGCCTGAGCTCTTGTAATATTCTCATGCAAATCCCTCCATTTGCATAAAAATATTTGGTCAGGACTGCACAGACACTAAATCACGAGGCAGCCAGTGATGGGAGCACACAAATGACATTAAACGGGCCTATGTGGAGAGTCGAGCAGCAATTTAAGCAGCTTGTGTGACGGCTGTCAAAAAGCAACATTAACCTCCAGCGCTTTTAAGACGTGATGCACCTGAGAAATATTTTTTGATGCGAAACAAACACGTCTGGATCTGTAGGGGTTTAGGCTTAGATGCTGTTTTTAGAAACATCACAGCAAATTCTTTCCAGGCTTTCTACAAAACTAAGGACTAAGAATGCGTGGTTCTTACCTCAATAAACATGTTTCCATGAAGTTCAGAGAGGGCGTGTCTGGGCAGACCGCTACGCAGGTGGAGTCCATCGCAGTTCTGAGACACAACGTGCTTAACCTTTACACAGAGCAAACAAAGACAGAACATGAAGCACTGCCTTTAAATGTGATGTGAGCAGAGATGCTACGAGGAGGAGACGCAGCACCGGGGTAAACCGAGGTAATATTCTGTTACGCTAAAGATGGACGCTGTCCTGTCGTTATCAATGCCAGACCAGGAAACACAAATAACCAATTATGTTTCAGGTGTGTGTCACATCTGCTTGTTATCATAGTAAAGTTCTGGTAAATGTAGCTATTGTTTTTCTTGGCTAACCTTATTAAAATCCTTCTAGAATAAGTCTTGTGATTTTTGGAACATCCTGGAAGTTATTTTGAAGCTTCTGTCAGAATGACTAGAATAAGTCAGAATAACTGGAAAAAGTAAATAACGTTTTTAACTTGAAGCTTTTTTTAAATTATTGGATTTAACTGATGAGTCTTTAGATGCTGTTTTTATGTCGCAGTAACCATTGAAACTGAAGTTACAAATCTCTAATCACTCATTTAAATGGAAATTCAAATATGTTTTTGGACTTTGGTGTGACATACCAGCTTTTCCTTATGAAGCATCTTAATGCACATGTGCGTGAGCGTCGGCTCCGCTTTACTCAGGTCTGACGAGCTGTTTGTAAAGAAACGCAGAGATAAATCAAACAGAACGCACTAGGGGAGAGTAATACATATATTTCATACCACAGTAAAGACTCTGTATCTCACCTAATGGCCCGACCCTTCTGTAGCTGCGTCCATACCCCGTTAGGGCCCCTGTAGTCAGGGATAGAAGCTGCCTGAAATTACAGACGACGTCAGTTTTGTGAAAGTTTAAAAAGGAAAAGTAAGGCGAAAATGAAGAGGAAGAGTTTAAGATACCGTGCTGATACCGGCTCCGGTGTAAACCACCAGGTAACTGGCTTGTTTGACTGCCACAGCGAGCTGCCTGACTTTATTTTTCAGCTCATCAACACCATCAAATACCTGAAAAAGACATCAGAGCTGTACTGAAGACCATTAGAGCTTCAAAAATAATCAGAAAAAGACTGAGTGTTTGCCTGGAGGGTGGGTCAGGGAGTGACGGTGACGATGGTTTGCATCTGATTTTTTTAAACCATGACAAAATAATGTAAAATGATCACTGAAGGGAGGAAGTCCGAAGCAAAAGAAGCAGTTTTATTTTTTAAAATCATGCAGTAAACTACTGTACGTTTCACTCTGAAGCCTCGCTGCCCTCTCACAGCAGAAAGAGCTAGACGTCGTCACAACAGCAGGAGGACACTGTCACCAAACCATGATCTTTAATGAAAGTTTTTTTAATCACCACAAATACTTCTAAGAGAGGAAGTATACACAGGATGTTTTAACAAGTAATGTCTCCTACCTTGCTTTAGCCTACTAGGAATAACCCTTGAAGCTCTTTTCTGAATGGAGTGGTTTTTACCATATTTCAGGCCTGCTTATAGAACAAAATGACTGGGTTTTCATCAGAAATTAGTGAGGGTGGACTATACCTATGCAGCTGACCTTCATAAACTATTCTAGTGGTCGTCAAACTCAAACCAGAGAATATTGGTACTGAGGTGTCAATACATGTCATTAGGGTACAGAGGATCTTGTCAAATGTCGTCTTTATGGGGGAAAGAGTTAAACCACGCCTGGTGCAGCTCCTCAGTTCATACTTTGGCTAAGTCTAGGATTACAAACCAACAAAAATAGCTGCTAACATTTTTTCTGGGCTCTTTGAGAGATACTGCTTCTGGGTGTATGTAGAGCTGGGCGATAGAACGATAACGATATGTATTGCGAAATAACTTTTTCTCGATAGAAAATTAAACTATTGCGATAGGCCTCATCTCTCTTGTCCTCTTAAAAAAAAAAAAGAACAGCCAATCCAAATTAAGTAGCGCAGAGCCTAACCAATCACAGCCGCAGCGTCACGTCACGTGACTTGTTACGTACAGCACAAGTGCCAAGGCGCACATGTGTATTTGTTTTTGCAGCCGGGCCGCCCAGGTAATGAAGGAAATGAGTTTGCCGAGTAGAGAAAAATCAACCGAGAGCGTGAGCGAAGGTTACCGAAGAAAAAAAACAGATGATGGTACCAATGCCGGAGAGATTGTCGAACGGAAGGGCCATAGAAGTTCCGTAGTGTGAAGGTATTTCGGCTATTTCAAGTCTGACAAAAAACAGAGTAGCGCGCACTGTAAATTGTGCCGAAAGCAAGTCTGGAAATACAATAAACCGGTGCATGCTCAATCTCTGACTGAAAGCGCTAATTCGTCATTCGGCTTTTGTCAGACTAAAGTCACTGTTAAAACTGTTTGAAAAGCTAAGCTATACAACAAGGAGAGATTGAGAATTTCCTTTTAGTTCTCAGTTTATTTGATATTGACAAAAGTTAGTCAATTTTGTCTGTTCTTCTGTAAAACGAACTAAGATTTATTTTTAGAATTGACAATTTAGTAGTCTGTTTGTTCTATTTTGAAACTTAAACGCTTTAGCGGCTGCCTTTTGTGTAGTTTGCAATATTTGCCTTTATTTATCTGAAACTGAAGTTTCGTGTTCCTTAAGTACATCTACCCTGTTAAACTTATTATGGGAAATAAATATTTAAATTAAAACAAGCTGCTAATTATTTCACATTTTACTTGTGAGCAACGGCACATTTAAATCTTACAAATATAGTTATTTGGCTTATATCGTGATATATATCGTTATCGCCAGAAATGAAAAAAACATATCGTGATATGAAAAAATCTTATATCGCCCAGCTCTAGGTGTATGTGTGCGTGTGTTAACTCTTATTGATAATAAATGGGTAGATGTTGAGCCCTCAAACTGCTCCTCCATGAGCAGTCCATGAGGACCCGAGTGGTAGCTCAGGAGGCCAGTGGTTCAATCTCTGGCTCCTCCAGTCTGCATTTTGACTTATCTATGGGTACTGAAGCTCGAATTGAGCCTGCTGCATCCATCAGAGTGTGAGTGTATGTGTGAAAAGTGTAAAAAGGTGCTTAGGTGTAAGAAATGAATGTGTGTGATTGGGCAAATGAAGCTTTTAGTGGCCACTTAGAGCAGAACAGCACTATATAAGTACCAGTGCATTTACCAGAATGGTTTTAGTCCTTTTGTATTTATTACACTTTGTGCACAAAGAGCGATTACCATTCAACCTCTCTGAGTCTTCACACAATCAACCCAGAAACCTGCTGCCTCCACTTCTGTTCTGAAGTTGTCCCACTAGCTGACAAACCAACCTTAGCAGGCCAGATCCAGCCTCTCTGGGCCGGAGTCTCACCTCTTCCTGCTTCCTCTTGAGCACATTTCTGCGGACTTGTCTCTTGCAGAGCTCCTCCACAGTGTCTCTGTGCAGCAGCAGAGCAGCGGCCTCCTCCTCTGACCGCTGAGACTCCGGTTTTTTCAGGACCCGCCCGACCTGCGGGAGGAGGACAGAGGGACCGGGTAAGCCTCACAATGCACATAGCAAACATGAGCTAGTCTAGCCTGCTAGCTGTAAATGTGCATGTTTTTCCCCCTCTCACCAGTCTGAAGACCTCCCTCTCGCTCTCCCGCTGTAGTATTTTAGCCTTACTCAAAGCTTTCCTCTGAGCCCGAGAAGAAACACCGGCGTCCTGCTCTTCCGCCATCCTGTTTTCAATCAGCTGACGAGAAGACGTTTATTCAAAACAAAGCTCATAGCACCAGACACAGCCGGAAGCGGAAGTTAAAAAAGAAACCGGGCGGGAGCCGGGAACACCGCCCCCTGCTGCTGGGAGTCTGTACTTTCCCCTCAATTTCACACGTCACATCAACAACTCAGTGTAAATAAAAGTTTATTATTATCAAACACGAACAAATAAATAACATTTAAAACAAATCAAAAATCCACAACAATACAAAATTTGCAAAAGGTTTTAGCTACAAATATTTAAGGCAACACGAAGAGTAACACTTCAAGTCAAGTATCAGCCATCGATATGAAGACAAACAAAATACTACTCATATCACACAAGCAGGGTTTAATATGTGTAAATACAAGAGGTGGTGAATCATGAAGGTGATGAATGAACAGGTGTGTTTCAGCTGGGTGTCCTAATGCACCTCTTTTCCACCCACACAGAGAGCTTCCAGAGAACCGGCCCACCTCTCAACTGGTTTTAGTGGCGATTATGCTGAGTTGCGAGAAGTTAAGAGCTACTGTGGGAAGAAAAATGATGACAGAGAGAATCTGAGGACTGCCTCTGCTGGTTGTTGTGATAGTCCTTCTCATGGTCACTGACCTGAGTGCCTAAAACACCGTGCCTGGGATCTCTGAAGCGTAGTGCTGGCCTCAGCTTTTGTCACTTGGGACTAGTCTGCACTACACTGGGCACCAGCATTGTCTTTGTGGAAAAGGGGAAATACTGTTTTTGCCACAAAAGACAAAGATTTATAACAGCAGCAGGAAAAACACAAGCAATGCTTATTTCCCATTAAATGTAACAGTGAGCCATACAGCACAGCACATACAAGGGTGCTTTTTCTAAAGTGTCTGCTCTGAAAAAGCTTATCTACCACATGTTTACTTCCTAACATCATCAAGTGGATCTATTATAATTTTCCTTTTTTTCTGTCATAAATACTGTGGCACAGACAAAAGTTAAGGCTTCACACTGCTCTAACTGTTTTATCTACGCTTGGCTTTAAAAGAAAGGGAATATCCCTAATATGGTCTTCTCAGGCACAGAAGCCCCACCCACTTTCTGCTTGAAACCTGTTTTATGAGGGGCAGCCAATCAGGAGAAAGTTGACTAAAACAGCTCATTTCAGCTAGTGAACGAGAGCGAGGTGCTACGCCAAGGCGTAGTATCAGATAATAAGGAAAACCTTTAACTGTTAATCATGCAAAGCCATGCTGGTAGAGTCAAACGACAAAAAATGGAACTGGAAATAAGCAGAACAAAACTCCAAGCTATGTTTCAAATCTGAGAGTAAGATTGAAGTATATTTTATTCTGTTTCATAGATGTTTATAAAGCTTGTGCAGGCAAAGAGCTGCCAATGTCAGCAAACAAGAAACAAGCTGCTGTGTAACTATTAGCTCGCCAACTTTAAGGCATGTGACGGCAGTCACACTTTAAGAATATGTTTCAGGATCTGTGGTCCTGAAATTTCAGTCAAAGTGGTCACAAAGTTAACAAAAGATCTTATTTCAGACAATGGATGGACTGAGGAGCTGCACCAAGCCTCAGCAAAAGACAAATAAGGATATCTGCTACCTGTGAATCATGCAAAGCCACTCTTGTGGAGTTCATGAATAAAAATATTAGGCTGGAAATAAGCACAATTGGTCACCTTTAAACAAAGCGACTGCCTATCTGAAGACTACAATGCACAACCTACTAAAGAGTATTTGTTCCCAACACAAATCTAATATTTGACCCCAAATTTATGAACTGCTGTCTTCCTCTAGTACCCAAACGAACAGAGAGATGATCAATACTGTTCACTGTAGCTGTCAGAACGTCTGCTGCGAGTCTATAAATCTTTCAGGTGCTGTGAACAACCCTTTAAAGTTGCTGCCAAACGATTTTTTCTGTCAACTCAACATTTTCGCACAAATATCTTCAACATGAATAATCTGAAGATGGCAAAAAAATAAATAAATAAAATATGCCGGAAGCAGACGTGACATAGCCGGTCCTCTGTAGACACCATGGTATCACAAATGTTCTCAAAGCCCCCGAGATGAAATACAATGATATACATTAGTCATCCATTTGAATCAAATTTGGTTTTTGGATTTGGAAACTCTCAGATGATTAGTAATACTCTATTCATGTAATCACTAGAGGGCTTGTTAGGAGTTCTCACTGGGGCCAATTAGGAAGGTGTCATTGGGGTCTAGAGGAGGAAGCGCTCTTGGGGACCCTCTGAGGATTTGCTCTGAAATGTCCTCGTTTGGTTTCTCGCAGGGGCTCAGCAGAGAATCCAGACTTTTGTGCTGTCCTCGTCATAACCCCGCGGTGCCTTCCTGCAGCCTTTCTTTGGATCCTGAAACAAAGACAAGACAAGTTTTAGGAGCTGACAAAGAAATGAAGAAGAAAGTTTTTTCTTTCTGTGGTGCAGGATTTTCAATTCATCACAAAATTAAAGGAACTGCTGCATTTTTACCTTGCAATAAAAACCCACTCCAGTGGTTCTTATGTAACTTGTAATGACTGGGTTTGGTTTGCGAATAAAACAGAAAAACAGCAACGATGCAGGAAAAACTCACATCATTCCTCTTTTCCTCTCCAGCGACTTCTGTGTTGCAGCTGACAGAAAGCTCTTTCCTCTGGGGCGGCCAGTCTGTGAACCCTAAACACACACACACACACACACACACGAAGTCTGTCAAACAATGTAACAACATCATATCATTCAGTTTTACCATTGCAATGTAGTATATTCAGAGTTCACCTTTCAGTTTAAAGGTTCAACCATAATAAAGGTTATGCCACAAAATGGAAAACATACTGTTAATTAACATTTAAATGACCTGCATCACTTCTCAGTCATGCTGACTGTTTCTTTGGTGTTTCTGTGAATTGTGGGAGTGCATTATCTCTTTTCCTTTTACAAAAGATTCTGTGTAGCCTCTGCAAAAGGAAGTAATACAGGTGGTAATAAAGGAAGCACTGAAGCACTTTTCCACAGTACTTAGAGAATGTGAAATCTCTTATTAAGACTGCCATTAAAATACTCCAGGGTCACTTTACGTCACTTGACTGGAGAACCAGAAGAAAACCTGACTACTGACCACATGTGTAAACACAGCTTATGATCTCCTGAAAAGGTTACCTGTCGTCTGAGCTCTCTCTCCTTGGTGAGCTCTCTGTCCCAGCTGATCAGCTGCATTCGCTCTCTGGCTGACAGGTTGAAGAATATGTCGTAGACCTCATAATGTGCAGCGCGCAGCTGGAGGAGCAAACAATTACAGAGCGGACGATGGCTTCAATGGATGCGTGCAGTCACAGTAACTGTTGTGGTAACTGCTAATGGAGCGAGTAATTGTTGAGTTGACAGTGTGCAGGAGAGCAGAGAGGTTAACAGATGTGTTTACAACATTTATACCTGCAGTGTGACTCTCTCCTGCAGTAAGAGGTCCTGTTTGTTGCAGAGCTGAGTGCTCTGCTGCCGGAGGGCCTGCAGGAACTGCTGTGTGTCCTAAATGAGCAAAAGCACACACACAGCAAAGATTGCGCTGTTATTTAGTTATATTTATCATGAATATTATGTTTACACAGAGACAAACTGAATGGTGAAATCTGTCAAATAGATATTTAAAAAATTCATGGATTTACGAATAAATTACAAAAAACAAAAAACGCTGCCAGCACCTGCTGGTTTACATGTTATTTAGTAAAAATTAAAATTTCACCAAAATTAAGAACACAGTTGCTTCAGCTGCTGAAGATACCCCCAATTTTTTTTATTTCTTCTATTCAAATATCAAACATGGATGGTATAATAATCCCTCAGTCCATTTTAGGGTTGTTTTTACAAACAAATGTAAGATATTGAAGACTTTACTGCAACATTCACACTTTTCAAAGCCATCCAGTGGCTGTGACTGGACTTCTGGTGGTCACGTTTTGTTATGGTATAAAAGACAAGATGTTGCCAGCAACACTGTGTTCATGTGTGTTGTTTAATCTTATGCTTAACCCACTACCAGTGTTTTAGCCTGTCTAGATGATCAGATTCATCTGTCACTGTTAAAAAACAAACGAACGCAAAAACATCATAAGTGATGGAAAATATTTGTTTAACGCGACCCCTGATTGAGGAACTCTCTTTTTTAGACGGTATGCTGCACTTTCAAGGACTCCAGGAAGGATCGCAGCTGCATGGCTGTAGCTAAAGGGTATCCTAATAAATTAAATTAGGCACAGCTGTACACATCTGCACACAAGCAGAGCTCATTTAATGACAATAAGAGCATGTGCTGCAAGAAACAGACGTGTCGCTGCTGTCTCCACTCACCCTGACAGTGCGCACCAGCTGTGTCACTCTCTCCGTCCTCAGCAGCCTGCGAGTTAGAAAACCCTTCACAGCCGCTGCCAGCAGGGGGCGGTAGTGCTGCGAGCTGGAGGGCTGAGGAAGAGGAGAAAGAAGGGAGAACGAGTGATGAGAGAGGGGTGAATAATGAGAACCAGAGGGGAGGAGAGAGGAGAATGCTAATTCCATCAGTGACAACCAATTAATTTCCCACGCAGCTTCTCAAGGTCTTTTGGTTGGCATCTGTTTAGTGCATCAACGCAAGTGGACTCGTGGCTCATCATTATAATAGAGAATAATAAGCAGAATAATAAGCAGCTGATGTGCCATCACTCACTTGTTGATTCAAGAGCGGATGCATTAAAAAGACATGTTTGTTGAACAAATGTAGTTCTACTGAAGCTGAACTGCTGTGCGGGGAGACGTATAAAAGCACAATAACAGATAAAAAGGGATGCTGATGAGGATTAAGACATGTGGGGGGTGGAGTGTCTGTTTTACATGAGCGTGTCAGCCAACTGGTGATGACTGAAAATCCTGCAGATAAAAGGGTGAGCAGGGCAAGCTTTCTGCATCACCCACATGAGTGGACAAATATTATGGTAATACCTGAGAGAGGGTAGAAAAGGTCAACGTGTCCCCAAGACGTGAGCCTGACATGGAGCAGGGGAAGGACACGCTCTGAAGGAGATGATAACGGACTGCCAGCGCCTGAGAGACAGAGAGACACATACGGAATAAGAGGAAAAGTTCATGTGTATGTGTGTGCACATTTGGGAGCAGGCAAGGTTGGAAAATATTGAATTGGAAAGGACAGCAAATGAGGCAGGAGAAAGAAATTAATTGAGGGTAGAGAGGAAGAGACAGAAGGGGGAGAGATGGGGCACAGAGGTAAGAGAGATGAGATGAGCAGCGGAGCAGAGGAGGAGAGGGATGACCGGGATGATGAGACGAGAGAGATGGAGGAAATTAATACAGCCAGAGAGTAAAAACAATGTTGGTGGAGGTATAAAACAAAACAAAAAGTGGGATCAGAGGAGAGAGGAGGTAAAAAAAAAAGGAGGGAGGAGGAGGAGGAGAAGGCAAAGGGACCATTAGCGGTGGCACTCAGCGGGACGATCTGGCACTTAACCACAGACGCTCATGAATTAAACAAATTATCCTTTCCTTTTCTGTGTCAATTCCCTCGATCCCCTCCACCCGCTACCAGAGAGTCCAGCAGACAGCTCGCTCTCATCACAGCGCAGATGATGGAAGGACGGAGGGGAGTCAAAAAGAAGTCTTTTTATGAAACAGCTTATGTTAATTATATTGTTGTTAAGGATACATAAATTAAACAGAGCCTGTGATTAACAGGGCAAGGACACGGGCCAAGAACAAACACAGACACAAGCTGAAGAAACAGGAACCGGTTGCCAGAGAACAGCAGGCGTCCTTGAAGTCTCGCATGTGCGCACACACACACACACACACACACACACACACACACACACACACACGCACATACACTCACAGAAAGAGGCGACCGTGCCAGCTCGCCTCTTAGGGATGTAATGAAACATTTATGGTAGAAACCCTTTTTTTTTTTTTTTTTTTTTACTGGGGAGAGTCTGAAGGTCTCTTGTAATGAGCAAACGTCTGTAGTCAGCCCACGACCTGGGTCTCCAAAAGCTCACTCTAACAGGTAGGGTGACAGTGTGTGTGTGTGCGCGCGTTTGTGTGTACATGGTCACATGTGGAGCAATGCCAGTCTTTTTCAAATGCCTGCTTCTAGTTTCAAAGAAACATTTAGGGTCAGTGTTGTATTACCGCTCAGTAAATTGGCTAGAAACTCACAATGCCTGTTTTCCTCGTCTTTAAAAGATTAAAACTGGAGCTCAGTTTTTATTTCTCATAGGTGACTTTGGGTGAAGTCGGAAACCTTGGCGGAGTGAATTATGGTTGCTGTACTGGAATTACGCAGTGCTAGATCTGTACAGCAATACGTGATGCAATCTAATGCAAGAAGCAGACCAATGGGAGGGAGGTAATATCACTGACTGCGTTTTTACCATATTTAGACTTAGAATAAATGATCAGTTGTTCGGGGGTCTCAGGAATATATAATTTTAGATTATTTTCTCCATTTTCTTGATGTAATTTTACAAACAGTTTTAAATTGCATCAAATAAAACAATGACAGAATGACCCTGACAGTGCTCTATACTTCTTCTCTATCATTGTTGAAGAAACCTATTAACAGAAGCAAACTGTCTAAATTCCTTTTCTAATCTGTGGCCTATTTATTTAAACTCATGATTGAATACTCTGTGTAAAAAGAAGAAGAAAAAAGCTAAAAGAACTGCTAAAATATTATACCCAAAAGATGCCACTCAGATATGAGTAAATGCTGTATTTCTTCTCAACTTTCTTTGTGCATGTGAATACTTTTTGGCAACAGACTAAAGAAAAGTATAAAAATCTTTTTCAGCGTATAAAATGCAATATTTCTGCACATACAGCAGTTTCTGGATAACATTTCAAGTCTTCAATCTATTTCAATCTATTTTATATCAAGCTATCCAGCTTACAACTCATTTTGAACAAATTATTAATAATAATTAATAAATAAACAGGACAGGTGTAATAAGCTCCAGCCTACACCTGTATTTTTTTCCATTTAATTCAATTCTTTGTTATCATTCTTTATTTTTTATTAGCATTTTTGGTTTGTGACTTACTGTAAGTAATTATCATCGATATCATCTAGCACTTAACTTAATATTCTGAGATGTTTTGTGAATAAACAAATCTCAGTGAGATGTAGAGTGAAATTACCATAAAAAAATAAATAAAGTATAAACACTCTTTTTATTTAACTGCAAACACCTTGGGCGACATGTTTGATGTCAGCTCTGTATGCATGATATTTTAAAGCTGTTCTGATTAAATCCATTAGCTGCAGCAGTGGTCCCTAAACTTTTTCTAACCATAGCACTTCCTGAGATCTAAAAACATTACTTTTTTAGGACTATTGGTTAATTTGATAGTTTTTTTCTGTACATCAAACACTCCTCACTAAGACGATAATGATGAGCTGGTATTACCAACTAAACATGTGCAAATAATTATCATCATTATTAAAGTGCCCGATTATTCTCATTGTCAGTTCTATAGATTTATTCCTGGACTCTGCTAAAATACTTTTGTATGAGTCACAATTCAAAATAATCCTTATTTATTTTATACTGGGCCATGGGGTAGCCCCTCAGAGCATCCTCTCTCTCCACCAAGATGACTTAAGCCAACTTTCTTCTGATTGGCTGCCCCTCATTCTCAAAAGGTTTGAATAGGAGGTAACCATATTAGGGATATCCACTCCTAGTGACATCATACAGAGCAGAAAAATGGGTGTTTACATCAGTCTAAAGTCTTTGGGTTATATGTGCTTACACTGTACCATTAGTTAAAACTTTATCAGGAGATTTTGACCCAAATTGGCAATAAACCATCAGAGGTGCAGCAAGTATTAAACAAACGAGTTTGGGAAGAAAATACCTGAAATATACAGAGTAATTTGTACATAGCTGGACTCTCAAATAAACCTTCTGCCACTCTTTTTCTTTGCTTCACATTTGTCTATTTCCACACTTTTAAAAAAATGTTTCAGATCTATCATCTAAAGGAAATATATGAATCCAATAACAAAATAGCAGTAATATGTATAGTACAATACAATAAATAATAAAATAAGTCTCACCTGTAGTAGCTCCTCCTGCTGTCTCCTGTGCTCCTCTTGCAGCGCTCTGACCTGAGCAGCGTGTATCTCTTTCAGCTGCTCTCGCTTATCCCTCTGACTGCCGAGACCTTCACACCACTGCCCTGCAGCTACAGACAGGAAACACAACATGTGGTCACAGATGAAAATCACTGTTGGCCCACTACATCTGCCTACAGGTCATTTGCACAACTGTTACTATATTTTATAAGATTTGAAAAATTAGCTTTCTAATGATGTAGAGTCTGGGGTTGAGTCTTAAAATTTTCTCCTTTTTCACTTTTTGTGGTACAAAGATTAAGGAAGAGCTATCTTTTTTTCTTTACCTTTATTTTCTGTCATATATTACACTTAAACCAAAATCTAGAGACATCATTATGGGCGAGGTGTCTGTCAGTGTCTGGGTGAGCTGCAACATTACCAGCACACCTAACCATTTATAGTGTTGAGGCACCCGAGGCACGACGGAAAGAAAGGTGTCGCCAGTCAATCAAAGAGTTTTTTTTACACAACACCTCATCATTTCCACGTGATGCACTATCCCCTCCTGTATTAAACATCAAGTGTCTCCAACTCAAGACAAAACAACACAAAGACGCCGGCTATTTTTGGTGCATGTATAAACTGTCAGGCCTCAAACTGTTCTAAACACTGTGTTTCAGGCAGTTTGTTCTACTCTTGGCTCTGTATGATGTCACTGAGAATAAATATCTAATACCTAATATGGTTATTTAAACAACACTTCCTCTTCTCCTCTTACCTCTGGGTGTGCTGGAGTTGGGTCTGACAGAGTCCGCTCCCCCACTGGTATTGGCACTCCCTTCCAGTGTCTCCTCCATTGTGTGCATTAGCAGTCTCCGTTTGACCTTGGACGACCCTCCCTGACCGTCACTGCCACTCTGTGGGGTCAGATGCTTTTCTTGCTCAGGATGACCTTGTGACCCTGATCCTTCAGTGAACCACAGGTCAGACGGTGTGTCCACATCATATGACTGATTTAGAGATGGTGAGCGGGTGGAGTCGTGACCTTCTAGGGCCAATTCTTTCCTTCTTTCAACAAGGTGGTTACTGTTATCTGAAGGCACTGAGATGTAACTCCGAAAAGGAGGATCAGATGGAACATTTCGGAAAACATCGGGAATGCGCATCTGCTGAGCCACAGAAAGGATGCATTTAGCAGGTGGCTGCTGCTTTCCGCAATCTCCAGGCTGTGCAGAACTCCCGGTTAGTGCTTCTTTGCTCACTTTTTTCCTACTTTCGCTCTCTGCAGATAAGGTTTTGATCAATCTGCGCTCGCTAAAATCACGGAGCTCATCCCCGTTCTCCTTAACTGTGAGAGGAACATCATCTGTGTCACTGACAGTCGCTTCCGGAACTGAGTCTCCATGCATGTTTCTGTAATTGTTAGATAACTGTCTGCTCGACCACTTCCTGTACTCTGCATCACTGCTATTATCACCATGAGCTCTCTGCTTGTCCTCCCAATAATCACTTTTTATTTGCTCATTTGTCATGCCCTTAAAACTTAACTCACTTCGCAGGCTGCTCTCAGCTTGGCTGTGACTGTCTTCTTTCAAGTTTTCTTTCACCGTTGACTCGAGATCTGTGATCAGAACCTTAAGACTGGACAGGTCTGACTCCAACTGATCTATGTGCTGTGAACTCTTGGTTAAAATGCTTGTTACTTCCCCTTCAACTGTGAGATTCACTCCAGGAGGACCCACTATAGGACTGTTTTGATGACCTGGATTAACTTCTTCAGAATTGTGATGGTCTTTCAAACCAGTACCAACCTCAAGTTTCCCCTTTGAGGTCTCCTCCACATCAACCTGTTGTCCACTTTTTCTTTTGTAGTGAACAGGGCTCCTGCAGAAGTTAGGGGCTGGGACTGTGCGATATTTCCCTGCTCCTTTAAAAAAAGCTGGAGGATCTTTAACAAGGGAAGTTTCTAATGGCTGTTGCTGGATGAAGGCACTGAATTGTTTTGGCTTTATTAAGACCTCCTGTGAACTGTTCAGCCTATTACTTATGATGATTGTTTCTTCATCAACACTAGTCATTTCCTTATTATCTCCATCTCCTGTTAAATGTGTCATCTTTTTCCCAGAGAGTTCACTTTCAATCATCCGCTCATTCTCATAGGATTTCTTTAACGAAGTTTCCACTGACGAGATAAAAGTACTTCTCTTGTCTTTAGTCTTCTTCCCCTCTGCAGTCACAGTGTCCTTGTAAGGGATCTCATCATTCTCCTTATCAGAGCTGCTCTGCTCCTCTGCCTTTGCTCTTGGCTGTTCTTGGGTTCTCTCTTGGATTTTAGTGTTTTTGGCTTGGTTCCTAAGCATCCGCTGGCGCCGTCGATACTCCTGAGATTTCTTCAGCAAGGCCTGGAGGCTCAGACGATAAGGCTCCTCAGACAGCTTTGAGTCTGCTTCATCTACCTGGTTGTCCTCTAGTTCAGTCTCTCTGGGACTGCGCTGAATACACAGTTCTGTTGTAAGACGGTGACGAGTGCTATGTGTGTGTGTTGGACTATCTGAAAAGCTGCTTTTTTCCAAAAAAGCAACTGAGTCCTCATTTTTGTCTAAATGTGCATCTTTGTCAGGGTCATGCACTGAACTAAAGGGATCGTTATCATCACGCATCACACTGTCCTGTTGACCATTTTTAGATTTTTCTGTTGGTAAAGGATTACACAAGAGTGAATCCTCCTCAAATGACATGCAACAAACTTCTCTCAAGTCTGTTAAGTTATCACAAAAAGATGACTCCCGCCCACTCCTCTCTAATTCCTCTCCATCTATGGGAGGGTGGCTGATAATATCTGGCATCTTGGCGATTGTATTTGAGGTGTTGTGAAGAAAAAAGCCCACTGTGTTATAAAATCCTTCTGAGTAGTCGAAGCCATTGCTCTCGTTTTCTGCATTAATCCTTTCAGAGATAGCAGTACAGTTTTCTACATTCTCGTTGGTGACGTAACCTGAGGAGAGCGACTGGCAGCTCGCACTATGTAAAAAATTTGGCTGTGATCCTTGTTGGCTGTTAACTTGGTCAGTAAGGCGTCCTTCCTGGTAATTTTCCTGAGGTGTCACGTTAGAGGCGAAAAAGGCACTATATGTCGTCGATGTCAGTGGAGGAAGACAAACACCAACTTTTCCTTTCGCTGCAGCTGGGAGCGAAACATTATCATTGCTTCCAGCAAAAAAATCATCCGGACACACCAGTCCACTGGTGGTTTTACGGAAATATGAAGATTGTGTGATAATTTCTGACTCTTGAAGCAACTCCTCGAGTGTTGGTGTCTTCCTCAGCTGGAAAAACATGAACAGAAACAAAAATAATGCAATGAGATTTTAAAAAATGTGCTTTTCCCTGTTCAATACAACAATGCCAAACACTGATTATGCCAAAAAAAATGTAATTACAGCTATTTTAGTTGATAATTTTAATTTTCAACACTTATGCATATAATGAACTTTCAATACATCTTTTTACAGGGGATTACCCTGGAACTTTAAAAATAATTTCAACAGACAAACAAATAAATAAATAATTAAAAAGTGGGGTGTACAAGGTGGGGTACAGTGCGTTGTCTGGTAGAGCTAGGCCCAGAGTAGTGGGTGTTTTGGACCATAAAGTCCATCTGCCAAGGGCCATGTACATATATATCACAGCTTCCACTGCAAGATGTCCATACTGGCAGATGGAAGCTTAAAAACGGCCCAGGTGGCAGCAGACTTCCTTGGAAGACCAGCAAAGTATCTACAGGAAGAGAGATGGACAGGCAAAGCCTAATATTCAACTCGGTCATGCACTACTAAAAGCAAACCAGGTAGGAGTCCCTCAGTGACAGACGGGCAATGCAGCAGACAGACCTTGCTAAGAAAAGGTTCTCAAATGTTTTCTGTGTTCTTGACTCAAGCTGAACTTTGAGTGATTTGGGTTTTTAAGGAGGGGCTTAAAAAGATTTAAATGAAAGGTGTGCAACTGATTTAAAACACAAAACAAATAAGAGATTTGTCTCGTGTTTGAATATAAAAATGATAGTTTTTGCACAACTGCCAAGAGCCAAAGCCAAAACTTACATTAATTCCAATTAATTGCCCACCCTGTGAGCCAGTATAGTGACATTTCACGATGGCTGAGGCAAGTGTTTTACTGCATCAATGGTCCATTGGGTAAATGTATAAACATAGTTAAAAGAAAACAAATTATTTGTATCGGCGCAGGCTATCAGCCAAAGAATACTTGATTAATTGCAATATTTGTGTCCATCTGTATTGGACAAATTTATATAAAGTGACCACCCTCTTGGGAGGTGGATAGTCCAGATTCAAGCAGAATTTGTTTTTTAATTATTTCATGTAAATTACTCACGTTAAATGGCACAGCTGGCCATACAGCACCTGAAAGCGCTATACATTTACTTCTGTCATATTAAACTGTATTGTTGCATTTGAGTCCACAAATCATATGTGCAAACTGTGATGTTGATGTACTTTTATACATTAGACGTCTCTCTCCCTATCCCTGTGACAGCACTGAGCAGCTCCTTCAGTGGGAGACTGCGGCACCCACGGTGTGGGACGGAGAGATTTCGCAGGTCTTTCCTCCCCACTGCTGTCAGACTCCACAACAAAGACTTTAACTGATCATACACACACATCCACAAATGTGCAATAACACAAATGTGCAATAATCTTTCTGGCACCGTTGTATTTTTCACTCTGTTGTATATAGCATTTGTATTCTATTTTTATCCTATTGTATATTTTATTCTATTTTATTCTACTGTATATAGTATTCTATTTTTATTCTATTCTGTACAGTTGTGTACTGTATTTATTCTTATTTTATTTTATTCTAATTGTCCTTCATAACTTTTGCACTGTCCACTTCCTGCTGTGACAAAACAAATTTCCCACGTGTGGGACTAATAAAGGTTATCTTATCTTATCTTATCTTATAAAAGAAAACAACGACAAAAGATTACAATATTCCTTCAGTATTTTGTGCCCGGACTCTGTCATTCTCAACTGAAGCTGCTCTCACACAAGGAGCCAACAGCATAGGTTACAAACAAAACAAAGCTTAAATTACCTGAACGCTGTGCAGAATCGTCTGGATGTAGGCCATCCGGGGATCATCTCTGATCTGAACTGTGTGGGCAGCAGCTTCATCTCTGAGTCGACGCATCTCCTCTCTCTGTTTCTCTGAGAGCTGTTGTCATCACAAAACAGACATGAGTTATCTGAAATTAATACTGTTTCATTTCAAACAAGTCTGCTTCTGTTTTATCATTATTATTATTATTAATGGATGCCTATAATTTACATTAAAGGGAGATAGGCAGCATGTCTCAGTGACTGAATTAATATGCGTCCTTTTCCTTCAAACTAAGAGTGCATCTATCTATAAAAAAATAAGTTCAGCCTTTTGCTAAAATTTTCAACCATGATGACAGCCATAAACTTATCCAGTACCAGAGGAGGGAGGATGGATCGTCCATAGAAGCGGATGACAGAGGATGCAGATGAGGGTCTGTGGTTTTCCTCCTCTTTCTCTTCTCTTCTCCTGAGCTGAGGAAGAAGATGCTGCACAAACTTTTCGTATTCCTCCATTACTCTTCATCGGAACACCGTAGAGAGTAACTTTGGGCAGTTTAACGGCTAAAAAATTACTACCAAGTTATTGTTTGCTAACGCTAGTTTGCTAGCTAGCTTAGCTAACATAACGCTAGCTTTGGCTGCTTTTTGTTACCGTTTAAAAGTAGACGCATAAACTTAAAAAAAAAAAATGAAGACACGGGGTTAAACTCAGCAAAGGTAGAAGCTACAGCTGTACTGTTGGTCCTCTTATAAGCAACACAAAAGACAGTCTGGTCAGGTCCACCGAGGGGAATCAATGTTTACATTTTTACCGCCTCTCCTCCGGGGCAACAACCGGGTAAAGAACGACAGTGACGGTTACAGAGCGCCGAAAACCCGGAGTGGATTCACACCAGGGTTGAACAAACACCCCCTTTAAAAACACAAAAGCATCTCACGGGAAAGGAAGAAAACCGCTACAACGTTACGTCGGACAAAGTATAAGAAGTGGATTTAATACTTAAAAAAAATAATGAGAAGAAATTACTTTTCACTGAACTCAGACTAACGTGATACTGCCCCCTACAGTCCTGACTGACCAAAGAAAACCATGCCGAAAAGTATGGAGATACTTTGGTGTCTGACGGAAGAGAATTAAGGGAATACAACGCTCGCATTTATTTATTTATTTACTGGTTAAAATTTTTACGATTAAAATTGGAATCCAAAGAATTAAAAAATCTAAATTTGCTTCTTGTTGTTCTTCCAGGGCCCTGTCCCAAAAAGCAAGTTTATGTTTTCCTTATCTGGCTTTACTTAAGCCAACAGCACCTATAAGGCTAAGTTGTAACATGAAGGTGGTTATCAACTCCGCAATTCAACCATATCAATCCAGGTGTTCACCTGGGGAAAAAAAGCAGCGTCAGCAGCATGTGACCAAACAAAAACAGGGACCGGTTTACTGGCAGCAGAGCAGCAGACTGAAAGCAAAATAGCTGCAGCAGCAGTATCGCATTAACAAGTGTGTATGGCTATAATTAAAGCTGTGTGTTCTGTTAAACTAACCAAGTGTTATTTTGTGTGTGTAATAGTTTTCCTGTATATCAGTGGTGCTCAATGATTTGAGAACAAATAAAGAATAAATATTTGTTATGGTTCTAGTGTAAAATAATCTTATATATAAAGTAATCAAGTACACAGCTTAGGTGTATGAAGGTTAACAGGTGCTCTATTTTAGATACTAAAGTTTACAAACATTTTTTGTACAGTGATCCATTTACAGAGGTTCAAAAGTAATGGGACAGTTGACTGTCATGCAGTTTCATGACCAGGTGTGGGCTGTTCCTTCATTATTCCATTCCCGACCATGACTTGCTTCATTTGCTGTACAGCAAATAGTTACACATGTCATAAATGCTTTTATATATTTATGTATTTCCACGTATGGACTATTTTTTGTATAAAATTTAACTGATTATACTGTATTTTTTCAGTACTACAAAAGGCTTTGCCTAGGAAGCTTGCTTGATCTCATTAAACCCTGTACATAACTGTCTTCACTAATCAATGCAGTTATTGCAACAGAATAATGCAACAATATTCAACATAATTGATGACACTGTACGCACTGTTTTTATATAATAAATGCACTATATTTGCTTAAAAATGCTAATAATACTAAAGATTCATGAATGACTAACACGTAGACAGTTCCATTTTAAAACATGTTTATTGGTCATATACAAAATAAAGTAAGCTGTTTATCAACAAACGTACACTATATACATCAATAAATTAAACAATGCATCGGACCGATGATGAAACAGTTAATTTCGTGATTACCCATACCTTGTCATCGTCACTATCTACAAATTGCAAAAAAAAAAAAAAAAAAAAAAAAGACAATAATTTAAATTGGAAGATAAATACTAACAAAGACTGTCACATTTTAAGTAGTTTCCCATAGAAAGTACTGCCGTAGAATAATTTATTACATCCCATACAGAAATATTACAAAACACAGAATTTCCTATTACAAGGGCTTTTCTGATTAGGTTACACCATATTCACACAAACTC
This sequence comes from Pelmatolapia mariae, assembly GCF_036321145.2. Classification (NCBI taxonomy): domain Eukaryota; kingdom Metazoa; phylum Chordata; class Actinopteri; order Cichliformes; family Cichlidae; genus Pelmatolapia; species Pelmatolapia mariae. Next base: position 35,127,771 of record NC_086232.1, read on the forward strand.
ACTACTTTTCAAAGGCTTTAAACGGACCATTATTTATACTGTGTTTCCATGTGTAAGATTTAGAAACACATAAAAATAAATTTTAAAAAAATCCCATGATGAACCTGGCTGAATGCTCGCATCAAGAGTCAAATTTGACGGGGACACTGCTACAATAAAAATAAATAAATACTAATTTAAATGTGCTGATACCTGAACTCTGTACGATTTTTTTTTTTTATTTGTACATTTGATGCAGGCTGGGTATAAACCTGGGACGCAAAAAACAAACATCACTATTGATGCAAACACCAAACAAAATGATCAAAGGAATCCTTGGTTCATTTACTCCTATCGATCAGGATCAGCGGTGGGTGAAAGGGCTTTTAGAGTCCAGTGGCGTGACTCACTAGACAGGAAAATCACTGGATGCCTGCATACCGATTGGCCAAGCAGCAAGATAAGGAGTTAATGATTTGCATCTTCTGGAAGAAGTGTGGGTTTTGAAGAAGGGCTTGGTAGGCTGCTGAGTTAACTAAAGCAGGAGAGAATAAGTAGAGTGGTAAATGGTTAAGAGCTTTATCAGACGTATCTCCACCACTCCTTTTCTGTCTCTGTAAAATATTTATAGATGTAGTCTGAGTGGTTGTTTTAGGGTTTGTGATGAAAAGCTTCATTATGACGAGGGTTCGACCCCTGCAGGGGTGGCAGAAAATAAGGTCAGCATGTCAAACAGCTCAAACTCTGCTATGAAATGGCACCACGCCGCCCTGCTTGACAATCACAGGAGGTCTGAGGTGTCAGCTGACCGTGTCTGCTGAGTGAAAATGTGTAATGTTTAACCTTTTGTTTGTTTAGAGATCTGGCACATGGTTTCTCACTGGAAACGCCACAAGAAGTTTAAATGTGGAAGACAAAAATAAGGACTCTACAGGTCAGCAGGAGGCCTTGCATGACGGCTACATCATTCTCGGTTAGAAACTGATTAAAAAAAATAAATAAATAAAAACACAGGAATGCACCAATTGTGAAATTTTAAGCAGATACCAATGTTTAACCTCACTGGTGACTCAGCTAGGGTTAAGATTAGGTTTCTGAAACACATTTTTGCTTCTGAAATAATTGCACAGTCAAATGAAATCATTTTAACAAACTCGAAACAACAACGTGTTGCAGTAAGGTGAAGCGGTTTGAGGACTTTATGGACTTATCAAAGGAACAGGCTGCTGCATTCTACAAGCCTGAGAGGAGGTGGATGTTCTTTGTGGAATTGAATTAAATCTTGCTTTGTTTTTTTTGTAGTGACTGTATTACTGCATCGCTGCTATACTCTGTAGTCCTCTCACTCTCTTTTTTGTTTTTGTTTGTCTCTCATTGTAGTTACTGTCCTTTATATTTTTATTAACAACACAAAATTTAAAACAAATGTTGACGTGGATTCTCTACAAATACAAATATCTGAATATCAGATGTAAAAGACTTCAACCTTTTTCATATGACATAAGAGATAAACTGCTTACAAGTCCGTTACTCATCTAAAGTGGGGGTTTGAGTTACTAAAACACACAGTATACTTTTGTTTATCAAATGGCCAAAAATAACAGGCAAATACTGTTATCGACCGAGGAACAGTTTTATGGCCAGGTGAGGCCAGTTCTTTCGTAATGAAGCCTCATTGAGGTCTGAAGTGGTTTTGTTGCATTTGCATTTGGTTGCCGTTCTCTTGAAATCTAAATATGAGGGTCAACAGACGTGTCAATCTAAGCGAAGGAAGCCATCATTAGTTTCAGAAAACAAAATATTGTATTCTAAGTGTCGTCCAGACACATATGCACCTGACTGGATGTGAGAGACCCACTCTGAGCTAAAAATGGACACCAAACTGATGGAGCACAACAAACAAACATCAGTTGCTGCAGTTTTTGAATGCTGTCTTATTTGCTGAATAAACTGATGGGAGTTGAAGCCAATATCTGCCAATAAAAATGGTGCATCCCTGTAAAAAAACAAAAACAAAAAAAAAACCAAAATCCTAAATAAATAAATTTGAAGACTTTGTGTTTTCACAGTTAACTGCTAAGTGAAAGTGGGTAAGCCACACCACATATGCCAGATTTAAACAGAGGTAAGCTGACATTTTAATTTACCAGGTATATTTAAAAGAAGAAGAAGAAGAAGAAGAAGAAGAAGAAGAAGAAGAAGCAGCTAAACACCGCACATTAGCTCTTTAACCTCGTCACATCACACTATACAGTCAGGAAAACAGACAACTTGACAAACGACTACGATAGCGTCAGTGCTCCTGTGAGGCAGGAGTTTGGATTTTGCCAGTTTGCATAATTAGATGTGTCTATTTAACAGCAGCCACATGTTGACACGTTAATGTTTACACAGAATGCTTCTCTTTTTTTTCTTTTTAGAAACCAGAGGAGCATAAAAACACAGAGCAGCAGCACACGTAATTGTACAATTTGACATAACTTACAGTCTCAACACAAGTTGAGTTTCCTCTTGTTTTATATGATGTCTCACACAAACACACACACAAGCCCATTCAGCTATCTTAGTGAGGACCTTCATTGACATAATGGTTTCCCTAGCCCCTTACTCTAACCCTAACCATTAAAAATAAATGCCTACCCTAAAAAACAAAACAAAAAAACCAAACAAAAAAAACAACAAGGCTCTATTAGTGTAAGAAATAAGGTTTATAATTAATTTTTTAGTCAAAATATTAAAATAATTATATAAAAAAATATTATATTGATATCAGATGGTTTAGACAGGTTCCCCTTCCACTGAGACTGCATGTATATTATAGAGTGTGTAAATAAAGTGTGACTTACAAAACTAACAGAAAATTGTGTGGATATTGATAAATACTAACAAGTGAATGACCTCACAATTGATTTAAGAGCACAAAATAAAACACAAACACTAAAAGACTCAGTGTTCTGTGGAAGCTAAATCCCCTCCACAGAGGGATAGGGGGACCTGTCTACCTTTCTGATTTTAATATCATGTTTTTAGCTGATTTTTTAATAGATACCACTCTTTCTGTTAGCTCAAAAGCTGAATATCTCCACAATAGCTTAATACATGGATCAATCAGTCAGAAGGGATCGACTACAGTACAACGCCAAAGATGACCGTCAGAGGAAGGAGAAGAGGAGCAGAAAAGCTTAACAGGAACTTTAAAGGAGAGTCTGGATGATCCAGCAGCCCCTAGGACCGTGCATTAAAAGCTTTAGTAAAAGAACTAAACCAAACTTTCTCTACACCTAACCGTAACCTAATTGTAACCCTGACACTAAAACCACATTTTGAGCCTCAAAAAGGCCTTCAAATTTGTGAGGACCGGTGTGTGTCCTCACAAGTGACTGTTGGTTCTTACAAGTATAGTAGAATGCAGATTTTGGTCCTCACAAAGATAGCTAGACAGAAACACACACAGACACGCACACACACGCACACACACACACACACACACACACACGCACGTACAGCTGGCCAGTGAAAACATCAGTGAGACAGGCAGGAAGCAGCAGACTGATGGAGAGGGACAGAATACATTTTTAAAACTCAGATAACGGCATTCAGGACGTACAAAACAGGGCGTTTTCTTTAATATGGAGAAAACACGTTAATACACTATATGAGATACTGAAATTTGCTTGTTGCTCAATACCATTAGGTGTGATAAGTGATTTTCATTTGACATCTGAAGCTCTCTGGTTTCACGCCTGACTGAACGTGTGAACGTTTATCCGTTCAAAGACTACGGAGAAAAAAATATTTTCAATCACAAACCCATTTATCCTCCTGCGCCTTTTTCACTGTTCACCAGTTTGACTTCTATTTCTGTACAGATGAAGACACTCCTTACTTATCATAGTAACTGCACAGCAGTAGGCGAGCTAACCCATTTTTCTTCACAGTGGAGAAGTAGCGGTTCAGGTAAAAGGCTGCATGTATGTAATGTTTTCATCTGTGTAAATTGCTTCTCTCTCAGCTTTAAAATCAGGTTAAAAAATATTTGAGGCAATTGTACTCAAAGGTAAACCTCACTCTTTGACAGACAAACCATTAAATAGCAGAATAGATTTTTTTTCACTTCATAAAACACCATATAACAATTGTTATTTCACTTCCCTGACACTTCAAGAACAGTTTAAAAAAAACAAAAAACAAATACAACTGGAACGATGTTAAATATACATAACCGTGTAAAATACAGAAGCAAAAAAACAAAAACAAATTTTTTTTTTTAATCACACACTATAAAAATAAGTTATTGAAGGAGTAGGTGTGATGCAACCACAAAGGCCTTCAGCAGAGTTTCACATATTTGCTACTTTGCCTGATGACCTGAATACACAATGCAGTGTGTGAGGTTAACCATAAAACTTCCTCATCTCGTTGGTCACTTTATCTGCAACAGGCTGCACAGACCAAAAATAAAGACACAGAGGTCTGCTCAGAAATATGTCGCCAACGTGAACTCTGCCAAAGTGCAGTTTAGCAAATGATCTAACACATCTGCAGGGCTGGAGCTGAACGATGAGGGCCGGGGAGGACAAAGACTTTACGATTTGAGAAAGAGTGCAGTTACTCACTGTGTCATCACCCGCTTCAGCCTGAAATCAAACACGTATCAAAGTCATATCCATGAAATAGGGAACGTTATATTACCTCGTCACATACCTACACAGCACACCACACACTAGTTCACGGCTACACACACGTGCCTAGTAGCTAGAGAAAAAACAAAGCTATTCAGTAGTTAAGCCACTTTTGGTACAATTGCAAAATAGAGAGATACTGTATATCAAACAGATTTTGTTATACCTTTTTTTTGTTTTGTTTTTTTATACATGTCATTACAAACGATGCAAAGATAATTGTCTTTATAAAAATCCAGACTCCACCATACATAGACAAAGATTCTTTAAGTATAGATCACCACGTAAGACTACTTTTTATGGTAAAGCCCGCGTGAAATATGTGAAATTCAGAGAAATGTTTGTCACCCATGCCCGCTGACTGCACTGTCAGAAATCACAGTTGCAGTTTGCAGTTGTAAGTTTTGCGGGTAAAAGCAAGAAAAGAAAAGAAAAGAAAAGTGCAACCCAAACTGCTCTGATTTGAGGCAAAGGTTTTCCTGCAGGTGTTGTTACCTACAGCAGAATTTGTTTATAACAGACAAAAGTATTTTATGCAAAAAACTCCAAAATAAGACCCAAAAAAACCCCAAGAATAAAATTCAGGCTCTTTTTTTTGTTGTTGCTAATTTTCCTTTTTTCTTTTCACTTAAAGAGGACCTATTGTGCTTTTTCTTACTTTCTAAATATGTATACATTATCATGGACAAATAACAAATAGAAAAAAAACCCCAACAACCTGTGAGTGAAACGCACAGATGAGAATGCTCAGCTTTAGACTGTTTTTCTACTTCTGGCCCTGTATGATGTCAGTGACAGCAGGTTCCCCTGGTAATGGCCATGTCAGGCACATAGTTTGGACTGTGAGTACAGACAAAGATCTTCTATTTAGGAGGAGCAGCCAATCAGAATACAGCCTAATGAAAAGGGAATGGAGCTATAACTGAACTGAGGGGCTGCATAAAGGACCAGTATCAGATAAACAAGCATTATTTTCAACTCTGAATCATGCAAAGCCACTCTATGAAACCATGTTTTGAATGTTCTCAACTCATTGTCAATCCTTCTGCTTACCAGAAGGTTGCCTTAAAAGGGTGAAGAGCTAAAGCAGCTCATTTCAGACACAGAAATGACCTGAAGGGCTGCATCAAGGACTAGTGTTGAATAAATAGGGATCATTTTGCACTGAGAATTATGCAAAGCTTCTCTAGAGTCCAAGAATAAAAATATAGAGATGCAAACGAGCAGAATAGGTCCACTTTAAACAAATGACTTGCCAAGGTACATAACTGTTAATAATCATCATCGTCATTACTTGCTATTACACAGCTTAAATAACAGTGTACGGGGAGAGTTAAATGCTGTCACTAGCTGACTCCTGATTGGTCAGTTTATGCTATAAAGCACAAGCATACGCAACACACCTACACTGAATCTCCACCATCCTTCCACAAGTTATCACATTATTTGTTCATCAGTTATCCTTTTGACTTCTTCTCTATGCATATCATTAGGAGAAAAAGGCACTTGCCCTTCCAAATGTCTTGAATAATAAACTTTGAAGCAAAACTCAAAGAGGCTTTTATCTTCATATGACCATTTCCCTGAAAATTCCCACACTAAAATAAGGTCAGCGAATTAAATAACGTCATCTCCTTTTCCTATAATATGTTTTGGTAAATATTAATTGCCTACCCCCTCCTTTTCCCTTCCTCCTTTCATAAAATTCAGGAAGTACTGCATGTAATAATGGAAGCCAGTTGGAGTTGAAAAATCGAAGGACAGAGAAAAGAGTAGGTAAGAGAACGCGAGAGTCTGACTTGAAAGTAAAAAGACCATAAGAAAAACAAATCAAAAATACAGCTACCCAAATATAGCAATACCAAAACGAACACGCGCCACAGAATTTCACAGAATTCCTGATATATAACAATTCACACACAGAGAATACACCTTGGACCTCATGTGAATGACAACACAGTACAAAACAGTAGAAATACAGTTACCACCATTGTATAATATATATATCTTCTATAGTACTTTTCTGAAAAAAGTTCTTGGCTAGGTGGAACAAGATGGGGCTTCTCTGCAGCCACTCAAATCAGCAGGTCACATTAAAATCAATGATTTCCATAGAACTAATCAAGAATAAATGCTCTGATTCTCATATGTGTTTAGGATTGTTTGATGATGTACCAAATTATTTCAGTTTTATACATTTTATTTTGATCAGGCACCTCTTCAAATCTGTGTGCAAATTCGTGACATGGTTATTATGTACTTACTTAAAGAGATTCACCAGCACTGAGCACCGAAAACCAAATGAAAACTGTTGGAATTTTCTCATTTTGAGTATTTACAAATGTCAGATTATTTTCTTGATCAGGAATAAGACAGTTTTCAAATTATTTGGGATTTCCGGGTCTTCAGTGCCCATAGGAACCCTGTGTATTTGTCCTGCATTGGTACAAGAGTCCTCCTCCGCTTCCATCCTTTCCTTCATCTGCACTGATCAGAAGTGATGACGTGACAGGAGCGTGCCGTGGCGATGCAAGCGAGGCCGCCCGGCTGTTTGTCCGTCAGTGCAGATGGAGGAGGAGTCCGGCAGAGGGGAAGATTGACTCAGATGCAGCTAAGCTCCATCCTGATGCACCTTCATCTCCCTTCCCTTCCCTCAAGACCGTGTGTCTGTTTTTGACTTCACTATTGTAATCACGCTCGTCGCCGTCGCCACCTTCCCTGGGATGAGCGGCCCGATGACCGATGACGCCACCCCTCCCCCTCCCCCTCCAGCCCTGACCCCGACCCCGACAGTGGGGCTTCGTGCCACAGTCCTGGCGAAGGTCTGTAACGCCTCGTACTTAGACCTCAGAGCGTCCAGCTCAACGCGCATCGAAGCATTCTCATTGGCCAGTTTGTCCACCTCCTGCTGCAGCTGAGCCTTCTGCTTCTCCAACTCCTCCTTCTGGGTGACACGCTTCACCCGGCAACTGGCGGCGTAGCCACGATTCTTCAGGGTGCGCCGCCGCTGTTTCAGTTGCAGGATCTCTTCTTTGGAGAGCCCTCGGAGGTGCTGGTTCAGCTCCCGCACCGACATGGTCACCAGCTCCTCGTCTGTGAGGCTGGTGCCATTCTCGCCCGGCTCACGCTTCACCTGCAGGACACAGGAAAAAGAGAGAAGTGAGAGAGAGAAAGCAGCAATGAGTTGACTGTAAAAAGCCCCGCCCGAAACCTTTAAGACCTCATATTATCTGTTATTGCCAGGAAATGTTTATGTGGCCTGAACATTCAGACCTGTATCAGACTCTTCAGTGGCCACATGTCATCCTGCCAACCCAGAAAACCGAGATTTAGAAGAAGTGGCAGCTGTTGTGCTTTAAGCCAAACCATGACCTTTCTCTAAACTTAATTACCATTAAAGGTGGCTTGGTTAACAACATATTGAAAATAATTCACGTGTTAAATCTGTAACATGATTTAACCATCCACATTTCAAACAGTGGTTTGTGGTTTACCGACTTCTAAATCCTGGAGAACCCAAGCTTAACCCCAACAAACTCAGGCCCTTGGAGTTTTTATTAAATTGTTATCCTAAGTGTTGACAATCAGGGAACAAAGAAAATAATCATCCTGCCATGCACTGTTTTGCTTTCTCCAAACTACTGGGTTAGGGTTACCACATATGATGACTCAGGCCTCAGTTAAGAGGTGAAGTCATTCCCTCCACCACCAAACCCTCAAGCCTGCAAATGTAGACTTTGTCATGCTTTAAAATGGGAAAATATTTCTTGTACAAAGACACAAATGAGTACATGCAGCACTGGAAAGATTTAAAAAACAAAAACCCCTTCATTACTGCATGAATTCAGGGTTAAACTTTGATTTAATCATCACAGTTTGGATTCCTCCATCAGCTGATGCAAAGGTCAGCAGATGACTGTGGTGAATGGCAACAGACATAAATGGACCCGGATCACCCTCTGTATCACGTCCTGGACAAGCAGCAGAGGACTTTGTGTGTGTGTGTGCGTGTGTGTGTGTGTGTGTGCGTGTGTGTGTGTGCGTGTGAGAGAGAGAGACCATGTATTCCTATCTTTGTGGGGACCAAAAATTGGAAGTTCACTATATTTGTGGGGACCAGCAGCCCTTATGGGGACCAAAATCCTGGTCCCCACAAGTTTGAAGGCATTTTTGAGACTCAAAATGTGGTTTTAGTGAGGGCTAGTAAGGATTAGTAAGGGTTAGGGACTCATTTAGGCATTCATTTTTGATGGTTCGGGTTAGGGTGAGAGGCTAGGGAAAGCATTATGTCAATTCGATGTCCCCACAAGATATGAATACCACACGTGTGTGTGTGTGTTTCTTTTCAAGCTCCTTATTCAATTACATTTAGATGTTTAATTATTTTGTCACAGGTTGTGTTTAATGGTTTTAGTAATTTTATTTTGGATAAATTCAAAGAAGAGTTTTTAGAAGTAGAATAGGAGGTCCCTCTCCCATGTAACCAGCTCCTAGATCCCAGGACTGGATCAGGTGACCCTGAACCATCCCTTAGTTATGCTGTGAGAGTCAGGCTGCTGGAGGGACTTCCCAGCATTGAGCATATGTTTTTCATGCCTCGTGTGTTTATCCCACTACAACATGTGAATGATGTTTTTCTTCTCTACCCTGTAGTTTGTGTTTTGTTCTCCTTGTCTGTGATATCTCTGCGCTCTCTTTTTGACTCTTCTTTTCCCTCCTCACCTTCCCATCTGCTTATTTAAATTCAAGTTCATTTACATAATCCTTTAAAATGACTGCCCAGAGGCATTTCAAAAAGCCCAGAGGTGTGCCTTCCTTCTAGCATCATTTTGGCTTCAGATGGGCATTTTTTAAATTCTGCGGTCCTGTGAGAAAGTTTTCTTTTCTCATTTGATCTTTGACCTCAAACTGTACTGAGTTTGGGGTAGGTAATCACTAAAGGAGAAGCATAAGAAGACAAAATTGTCCATTAGTGATAGGGGTATTGATTTTGATTGTGGTCTCTCTATGCTTTCCTTTTTTCTCTGCTTTCCCCTCACCCAATCTCAGCAGATAACGGCCCCTCCTTGAGCTTTGTTCAGCCACAGTAAACTTCCTGTCAAAAGGCGTTCTTCCTCTCTGCATCACCACCTCATATGGGATTGTCTCTCTAATATCTTGGGGTTTTTCCCTTACAATATAAATGGCATTGTGAATAAATATGAAATGAGTATTTACTGGTGTATCAGCATCCCTTAGTTATGCCGTCATAGGTTCAGGCTGCTGGGGACTTCCCGTGACCTGAGCACTTCTTCCCACTGCCATGCATTTATATGCCACTGCTGCATATCATTATCTTTAATCTACTACTTTGTGTTTTTCCCGTATGTTGTTATGGGCTCTGTGTCCTTTTGTTTTTTCTCTTCTCTTTCCCCTCATTCTCCGACCTTTAAGGGTAGATGTCTACTTCTTTCTGGGCCTGGTTCTGCTAGAGGTCTCCCGTTAAAAGTTTTCTCTTCCCAAAGTTGCCGAGTCCTGCTGTTAGTGAACCAGCTGATCGTTTCATTTCTCTAGAATATTGTAGGGTTTTTAGCTTACCCTATATAACTAAAATAAAATTGAAACATGCACCTGCTTACCTTCAAGGCTTTATTTCCTTTGTTAGTCGTCGTCATGCCACAAGAGCCTTGCTCTTCTGAATGAACCTGTGGAGATGCAGGAGAGCACAATACATAAGCAGAGAAACATCACAGAAAAAAAAAAACATTAAAATAGACTGTGTTTAAGGACACCCTCTCTTCTAACAGTCAATTAAAAAAAAATTGCAGACCAATACCTACCAAGAGGAGTGGAGACATGGCAAATCTATATCTACTATGTTGTGGGAGCATGTTCCACTGTTGTATCGGGGTGAGATTGTATGAGTGAAAGTGACAGAAACTTTTCTTAGAATTTTCCTGACTTCCTGTTTCCTTGTGGTTACACTGACATTGCCCACTACCTTTGTGTTGTTGAGCTCTTATTGGCTGGCTTTCTGCCAATAGGAATGAAATGAGTGTGAGTGAAGAGGAAGTGGTAAAAACTGTGGGAAGGACTCCAGGGGAAAACCAACTGTTAGAACGTCCACACAAACACACACACACACACACACAAATATACACACACACACGCACGCACACACGCACGCACACACGCACACACACACGCACACACGCACGCACGCACACTCAAACATTCTCCGTACCAAAGATGAGCAGAAAACAGATATAGACCTACACCTACTGGGGATAAAAATGAAATCATTGATGCCTTTGCACCAAAGTGGAAACGAGACAAAAAAGAATGGAGATACAAATGTGTGAATCAGAAGTCAACAAAGACCGAGCGTGGAAACGCAAAGGATGAGATCAGCCCTTAGAGCGCACGGCTCCATGATGAGCATCTCCGCAAGCTCTCAATGAGAATCTTTGTTTGGTGACCTGTGTGTTTGTGTGTGTTCATAAAGGGCGGCTATTGTAGCTGGTGCTGAGCGATCATCATGAGACCAGTCATGATGACGCAGCAGATTCTGGATCTCACTCCCTCCCTTCTCTCCTGCAACATAAATTTCTGATCTCCTCTCTTGACTTTTTGTTCTTCCCTTCTTTCCTTTAAGGGGAGGACAATACAAGATATGGTTGTCAATCACGAGTCATTAGCCAATAAGCATGCAGCATCCCTCAGATTCAGAGTCAAATCAAGCCCGAGGTCATCATATCCATTTTAAAAACAGAGACTGCAATGGCGATAATTCTCAGATTAAAGCCTCACAAGGGGACCTTACAAAGCAATGGATGATGTAAAAATTTACGTCAGTCTTAAAGCCCCCAAATCACACACACACACACACAAAAACCCCACTCAAAGTGTCACAATCCAGAAAGGTTTCTTTATTAACGCTGACTATTATTGTCACGGGATATATCACAGATGAATGTTGCCTTTCATTTACCTCAGAAGTCGTAGTTGTAGAAGTTGGAATTTTAGGTCTATGATGTAGGAGAGCAGCCGAAAGAAGAAGACAGCGTAGAATAACAGAAACAAGAACTGGTACCCTGGATGACTCAGAAAGAATCCCAGATAAAAGATTAGCCTTGTAACAAAGGAGACCTTTCATATTTTGACCAGCCACCTATCCTATCTTATGGTGATATAAGTTGAAAGTACCCTGAAATGTACTTTTTGAAGTTTTCTCCAGTGAATTATCAGAAAACAGATCAAAGATCCAGGGTCTATGATATATCCCCCTGCTATTGATGCTTAAAGTTGTAGAAAAAAATGTTTTCATTTAGACTAGAATCATTTGGAGTGGTTATAAAATGGATTTGGTTGCAGTTTTCAACAACGCTTAAATGTGTTTTTCAGTCCTGTCTTATGTGGTTATTTCATGTACTCTTAGTTAGGAGGGCTCAAATATGCTGGAAAACAAAACAGCTTTAGATCCACCCCTATGTACTCTGAGGGCCTGTAACTCAAACGTAACAGTTTCACAGTATGGTGGTTTGCATCATTTCATTATAATAAAGCTATTCTGCGGGGGTCAGGTGGAAACTTTTCTCACTGGACTAATTTCTACGAAGGCGTTATCACACCTTTCTTAGGTGTGATGACATTTAAATGATACCGGGCAACACGACTCTTTTCATTTTTTCTATCGAAAGACACCAAATGTGTTAGTGAGCCTCCCTCACAATGCATCACTGCCTGCCTGTCTGTTTGTGAGGGGGCTTCAGTGTTTGTGCATGCACTGCCACAAATCCTACAGATATAAATAGCTGCAGATCAAAGAAAAAACATACAAATAATTATGCATGCACACACACACACAAAAAAAACATGTCAAATGCACAGCAAGTTAAAAAACCTGTTTAAAACTCAAGGAAGTGGTGAAGAATGAAAAAATACTAACAAAAACAAAAAAACAAAAACGCGCAATAACATGTGAGATTTAATCCGATGCAGAAATGGCACAGCTTCATTTAAAGCATTTGACTTCAGCACTTAAGGTTCTTCTTAATGAGCTACGATCAGTCAGTTAAACACAATCTTTTATTAAAGAGCTTCTTCTCGAGAGCTGAATGTGCCGCTGCACTCTTCTGTTTTTTTAGGATGCAGCCTCCCACAGCTGAGGTGCACGCTCGCACAAAAGATGAATCAAAGACATGAAGACTGAGGTTAGCTGCTGGGGGTTGGGTTGATGCAAACAGAGGGGGCATAAAGGGGGCTGTTTCCCTGACAGGCACTGGTTTATTTCCCTTGTGCCCCCCCCCCCCCCCCATCCTCCATCTACATAGAAACAAAAAGCATGCTGCCAAACACATACACACACACTACCCTGCTGCCATGCCAGCGGGGCACAATAAAACACACATGTAAAATGGTTGACTGCGAGTACACAAGCGTTTTAAACAATGTCGTACTTGCATACTGCAGAGGTTTGATACCACATTTAATGTCGTAATTAAAAGCACTTTAAAAGGCACTTTAGATGTTTATACACGCAACATAAAAGGTTGGCATGGTGGTGCAGTGGTTAGCACCATCAAGTCACAGTAAGAAGGTTCCTTGTTTGAATCTTTAGGGCAGCTGGAGTGTTTCTGTGTGGAGTGTACTGGCATCCTCCCACAATTCAAAGCAGTTAGGTTAACTGGTGATCCTGTGTTGGCTATAAATTTGTGGCTCATAGACATTTATAAATCAGTTTTCCACTTTATAAATGACAATTAATTTCCAAAAAAGTGCCAGGTCTATTCTTGATTCATTCCGCTCTATCACAACACCACCGAATGTAATCAGATTTATAAACCATAATCAGGAATAACAGCAATAACCAAACACTGAGGAATTACAAGCAGTGTCAAAAGACACAGTATAAACCCCCAGAACTTCATCACTTTACTTTTTGTTTTATGTTTTTTTTTTGTTTGTTTTTTTTTTAACATTCTGTATACACCTGGAAAAAAAAGTGTGTAAAACTGCAAAACCACTAGAAAAAAAAAAAACAGTGATAAAAAGTTTTGGTGCAGCGCTCAACACTAATTATGATTAGATGAGGAGTCTTTTTCCTGGCTCTTTAAGGGTGACTGCATACATAAGCATCATTTATCTGCAAACAGGTAAATCAGAGTCTGCGTTACCTTGTGTCACCTTTACAGAAGCAACACAAAACAAAAAACTGTATGACCTAATCCATCAAGGTTAGACAACAACAACAAATTAAAAAAAAAAAACTGACTAAGACCAGAGGATAAAACTGCAACAAACTAGTGTGTGTCTTTTTGGGGCATCTGTAAGTCACCCAGGTTAAGGATCATCTGCTGAGCAAAGGCATCGCCATTCATCTTGGGTGAACACACAAACACAAAGGGCCAGAGGTGTCCTTCCCATCATGCTTGTTAGGTGATCGCTGCGGTGTGGTCAATGCCACAGCCACTGTTGCTACAACAGAGCTTTTTTTTTTTTTGCTGTGGCAGGCTGTATTTTTATGGAGCAACTGAAAGAACGCTGACGACTCAAGAGCAGAGCTGCTTACGGTTACAGAGAGACAACACACACACACACACAAACACGGAGGACGGGATGTGAGGACAGGGATGGCAGAAGAGCTGAGAAGCGGTGGAGATGAGTAGAATATGGTTGGAAGGCAAAAAAAAAAAAAAAAGATGAGAAAGTCAGGAGGGAGAAAAAAGATAGCAAGGTGAAGACAGAAAAGAAGAGGAGGAGGAAGAGGAGAGGGGCGCTGGTGGTGAAGGAGGACTGAAAGAATGCTGACGTCTCCAGAGCTGATTAGCGTTACACAGAGACATCACACCCACAGCCGAGAAAAATGCTGAGTATGGAGAGAGGACACGGTGTGAGGAGACGAGGGGGGGTGCAAATGACAAGGGAGAAAGAAGAGAAGAAAAAGAGAAGCAAGTGAATAGGGAGGAGCAGGAGGAGGAGAAGGACAGAGGAGGAAGGGGGGTGGGAAAGCATTTCGGTGAAAATGCATCCTCAACACATTTGTAAGAGCTTAGCTGTGGAGTACAGAGAGTGGGGGAGAGAGAGGAGGAGGACGTGTAGGGGGATAAAGCCCCCCCCCCCAAAACCCTGAACTCAGCAACGACCACAACTAAAACCTCCAATTAGAAAAGTTCTGAAGCTGATCCAATGCAATGAAAACACTGCTGACCACCTCCCTCTCCCCTCGACCTTCTTCAACACACAACAATAAAGAAAAGACGTCACATCTCTTCCTGTTGACAAATCAAATCCCACAGAAGGGACAGGGGGATAGTCTTGCAAATAAGAGCTATTGATAATAAAACCAATGCATCCACACTCAGACTTGGGAAAAAAATTAATAAATTCAAGCATTTATTTTCCCCAAGGCTCATATTGCAACTCCCCGGGCAAACATTTCAGCGACAACTATCTGTCGGCTGACCGTGTTTCTCAACGAAAAATAGTTCCACAACGAAAGTGGCAATGATAGAAGTTAACCACCCTCTGGATGTCCTTGTGGGTTCAAGAATAATTTTATACTACCCTTTTTATCGATTACAGCAAAATGAAATTAAACATTCTTGATTGGGAGAAAAGTAACCTGACATATCCTCCTTCTCTCAGGCCTTTTTCTTTTGTTCCCCAATCTGCATAAGAGACACGTTGATCCCTGTATGAGCCAGCTCACAGCCCACAAAGTGTTTAAATGCAATGACATAAATTGTGACACGTGAGATGAACAGAGGTTACGGTTAAAATATTTTTAACTTTGGTTCATGCTCTTGAGAAAACCCATCGGTTTTTCTCCATTCTCCGGACAAGCTCAATGATGCTTTTTGATAAACTTCAGCTTAAAGAAAGCAAAAGGGGCTTGCTATTTCCAGGACTTCATGCTAAGCGTTGAAAATGTTGCCTTAAATGTGTTACTGTTACTGAAACTTGATTCCTCCTTACCCTGTTGCCTGCTAGAGGCAAATATTTATCATTTTTCCAGTTGACTGTATTCATAACACTGTGTTTCCATTGGTTATGCATAGTGAAGTATTATAAGCATGCAAGCAACCTACGTATTCAACAGCACATCTGACGGCAATGATGCTATGCAAAGGTAGACTGTTGACTGGTTGAAAAGTTTGCTTGAACAGAAAAGGAAGTGGCAGCAGAGTTCAAAACAAAGACAGAAGCATGAGAAAATACTGTTGTTTTTAACACTCAGTTTCACTTCACTACAGAGATGTTCTTTGTTTATTTTAACTTCTCTCTGTTAAATAGAAGGAGCTAAGCTGAAGAACCAACAACATCACAATCACGAACGAGAATAACTTACAGGCAGGTCGTTTTTGACAGCGCCCCCTGGTGACAGCGCACAGCTATAACATTTAGAGAACGATCCGCGTATGACCAAAGCTCAACCAGGCTGCTGCCGTGATGCTAGGCAAAACTTCACTTCACATTCGATGTGAACTATTAGATTACTGGGTCCAACTTTCCTGGCTTTACTCACAGAAGGCATGACTGCCAGGTACTGTGGTGCAGCATGACTGCATGCTCTACTGAGAAGAGGCACGTTTTTGCTCTCCTTCGACACACATTTCCGACATCAGTCTTGCAGAGCTCCATAATTTTTTAATAATTTTATGCATTTTGTGGATTCATTGCGGAAACAGTTGCATAGTGTCAAAGTATTTGGTAGTAAGTTAAAGAGATTTTTATTGAGATAGTCATGCGCTGTCTCAGGCCTACCTTTTCAAGGGGGCTAGGGTCGCTTAACCACACGAACAGGCGTTTTACAATTTTCACATTCATTAGGCTATTAGGGTCCAGGCGATGTGTATTTTGTCAGCATAAGGTGAGCATAAGGTTTTTAGTGTACTTCCACATGTCTGTCAGATTTGCATGACTATGCAGACTCGTCTGCAGAGATTTGACTTGACATTGCACCAACTATGCATGTGTAGTTGACTTCAAAGAACTATAAAATGAGTTACAAGTCAACCGTAGTGTCTCCAGCTGTCCACGGCTGCAGCAGAATATAATCGCTGCTTAAAGGTGACTGTGCTTTTGGCATCAGGACCCCTGTGCACTGGAACAACCTGCCTGAGGAGGTCAGCCTCCCAGTAGTCTCCTTTAAATCACCTCAACGCATTTGCAATGATTTTCTTTTATGCAATGACGTTACACATAAGATCTTCTTACTTGCTGGTAATCAACCTTCCGTTGTTTATTATGGAAGCTTCCTAATTTTAGTTTTGCCATTGACTTTTATTTTTTATCATTCTGTCTTGCACCCAGGATGAAAACCAGGGTAATAGTGCAGCAGGATGTGATCATGGGGCTAATAAAGATAGATTAAAAAGAACAAAGGACACAGCATGATGAGACATAGACTGCTTTCTCTCGCAGACAAACAGGATGATGAACTCTCTCTGTGCGGCTGGCTTCAGACGGAGCTCTAATTAATCTTGTTTGCGAGAACCTTTTGCCCCGGCCTCTACTGCCACACAGAGAGGAATTTCTTAGAAAGAGACTTCCTATTTAAGAGCCGGTGGCCTGCTGCAGACACACACAGTGGAAAATAAATGGTCAGATTAGGCGCTCCAAAAATGACCCGGGGGCTGCTACGAGTGGGTGTTTGCGCGCATAAACAAGTCAGCATATATAGCCAATGATCAAGAATAGATTGTAAGAGTCACAAGTCATTTGTGATGCAGTGGCATTGCTGCGTTTATTGAATAATCCGACAATAACAACTGCTTTAACTGTGTCTTCTCCCTCAGGCATTTCTCTAAGCAATAGCGGGGGGGGAAACACAAAGGATGGCAGCTGAGTGAAGCAGTAGAAGCGCACAGTAGGTCGTAGAGAGGACATGACAGAAAGACATAAAGGGAGCAAAACGTAGGGAGAGTGAATTGAAACCTCAGAGAGCTACAAAACTCAGCTCCTGGCAGCAGTCCACCTTGGGTTTGTTAAAAAACAGAGCGAGTAGCTCTCATTGATCCAGTGTGGGCCGAAGATGGTGAGGGAGTCGGTAAATAATTAACGATGAGCGCTGTGTGGAGTCTAATTGAGAATTAGGAATCAGATCAGAGATAATGGCAACCTGTGTGTAGAGAAAAGGGAGGAGCAGCGATACAGGACCTTGGGTCTGAGGAGCTGAGGAGTGACAAGGAGAGAAGTCACTAGTATGGGCTATGTGTGTTTGAGAGTGTGTGCGTGTGTGTTTTGGGAAAGGAAGCTATTAACTGGAGGTTATGCAGAGCGTGAAATAAGCATGATAACACAGACAGAATGAGGAGATGGAGAAAACATAGGAAATGTCATGGAGAAGAGGAGTCTAGACCAAGGGTGTCAAACATGTGGCCCGGGGGCCATAAACGGTCTGCAAAATGGTTCAACTCAGCCCACCCAAGTCAGAAAAAAATCGTAGTTACTCCAACTTTTGGAAAAAAAAAAAAAAGAAGCATTGTGACATGAGCGTATGACACCGTACATCGAAAGTAACGTCACAACTGCTGGCGTTCAAAAAATTTAAGTTTCCTTCAGCTCTCTGTTTTTTTTAAGCTGGTGCTGGAGGCAGATTTGTTAACACAACTAATTTCCATAGGTTAGTTTAAATTTTGCCCTTACTTTTCTGCTGTGGGTCACACCATTGCCTGTATGTAACCATTCTTGAATTCAAGATCATTTATCTGAATGTCAGGAGTAGTTCGTGCCCCACCCTCATCCACTTTCTCATCTCACATACCCCTCCTTAGCACACGTGGATCTGCTTCACGTGGGAGCTTGAGTTTCCACTGAGGTCCTCTTCAAAACACAGCCTAAAGAACTATTCTTATTGAACCAGCAATTCTCTTACAAAACATGTTTTCAAATCTAATTGAGGATGTGGTCCCTGCCAGTGAATGTGTGTTTGTATGTACTGTATGTTGGCATATGCACACTTTTTACGCATTTCTCTTTTTAAAGCACTGTGTGTATTAAAAAGTGCTATACAAATTAAGTCATTATTAGTAATGAAAATCACTTTGACATTGATGTTCTAGCCCCTCATAAACATATATGGAATCACTTTCACAGTTTACTGAGAGTTAAAAAGGGGCAGGGTGTGTGTGTGTCTGTGTTTGTGAGACAAGTGCGTTATTAAAGGCGAGAAAAAGTCCTGGCGTCGACACGTTTTTCCCATTCCAGGTAGTAAGTCGGAGTGTGATGACAAATTTCCCAACACAAGCAAAAAAAAACTGCACTGTCAGGCAATTGAGCTCTGGCGCCTTTTTTTCATAAGTGCTTTTTTTTTTGAAGAGAGAAAGCATGTACCGCAGGTTAAGTCATTTCTGTGTGTGTGTGTGTGTGTGTGTGTGTGTGTGTGTGTGTGTGTGTGTGCGCATACAAACAGAGAGCTGCGAGGGAGACAGGGATAAGTTAAACGACACTATAAGTTTATTTCACCCAGACGCCGTGCATCCCAGGTCAGCAATACAAACTCGAGACAAAGAGAAAGTTCGAGTCCAAGAGCAAAGTAAGCACGGCGCGACTCTGTGGGGAGGCATTCATCATTATCAGTCACATTAATGGGAAAAGTATCATCAGAAAACCTTTACCACAGGGAGGAGGAGACGTGTTTGTGGTTTACAGAGGTGCACTCGGGGGCAGTGGACTCTTTTGCACTGCAACATTCTCCGTGATCATTTTAAGGTTTTCCTTTAAGATGGTATGATAGGTATTATGATATATTTAAATGCGCACAGAGGGGCAGAGTATGTGGACATTTTACCGAAGCAGTGCTGCCTGCTTCCTTTCAATTTGATATTTATCCTCCTGCCAAACGCAGCAGTTTAAAACAACACATGACTAACAAAACTTCACTTGTAAAAACCATAAACAATTCTACTACTTTAAAGAAACACGATTAAATGCCAAGAATTGTGAAGTGAATAGTGCTGAAACAACTTCCTGATTTAAAAAGCCTGATCTTCCAGCTTTTCCCAGGCTAAAACTGGACCCATTATACTTTTTCTTCGTGTATATATGACATTATAAATACAAAATATTTGTACAGGCACCGAGTAACAGCCTCTTTGAGTCTGTGAGCCAAAAGCTCAGACTTCAGATTACTCTAAACAGTGAGTTTTAAGTAGATTTTTCTACTCTTTTATTTTGTATTTATCTGACAGTCACAGACAGAAAGCCCATTTCCAAAAGGGCAATTAGTGGAACTAACTTTAATATCTGTTATGGACTGTCTAACAAACAAAGCATTTGAAGATGTCACCTTGGACTGTGGAAAAATCATTACCACAGCTCAGACAAGAAATTACAGATTACTGCAGTAACATTACTTGGTGGTGAAAATAATCATTAGGTGCAGTCAGCTGCTTCTACAAAAAGGTCAAACAGATTGAGAAGGAATTAATAAAAATAATTTTAAAAAAAACCCCGAGAAATATTTTCATGACTATAAGACGAAAAAAAAGATGCAGCAAATACAATGAAACAAAGGTTCCATAGCTTCAGCAGGCCCTAAACGCTAATTCCTCATCAGCTACATTTGCTCACTCTGAAGGTGATTAGATCTAAAACATGCACTCATTTTGTTTGAGAATAGGTCCGATGTTTACTTTGCAAGCCAGCCTTCAATATGAGGAGGGGAAATGAAAACTCAGTCGAGACACCGGAGGACCATTGTTGCTTGGAAATAATTTAATGCCACAGGTGATAGCAAAGCCGGCGCCACATTCAACGCACACGTATCTCTGTTCCCTCTCTTTGCTCCTTGGCATTGATCCACTCTGTTTGTGTGTGTTTTAAAGCTTCAGAAATTCATACCACAATCCTGGGATCGTCACACTGCAGTTAAAAAATGCGGCAAGTTGGCATAGAGATGATGCAACTGGTAGACAACCGCTGGTGCGGATACTTCTGTTACCAGGGCCTTGCATCTTCGCCGCTACAAGCCAATCACAATATCTCATGGCTGCATCGCTGGTGAGGTATGGAATGAATGTGTGAGTGTTATTTTTTTAACTGGAGGCATCTCTAAAAGCTCCAAAATAAGCCCAAAGGCCCACAAAGGAAAAACTTGATAACTTTACTCAAAGACTACAGTATCACTTCACCGATCACTGAAGTGCACGACACAATCGATTCAGGACCGAAATCTAGATCAACAACTTAAACTGAACTTCAACTTTTTCCATTAAAAAAATAAAAAATAAAAAAATCCCTTTGACTCCCTTTGACATGCTGAAATGAGATTTGTCTCATTTTCATACACTTTCTGGTTCTCAGGGAGGTTATGAAATAAGCAGTCGAAGCACTTGTGGAGGGCGGGTACATTAAACGCACACACACAGACTCGGAGACAGAATAACACAAGGACAAGCTGCACACTCACATCGAAGCAAAAAAGAAAACTGAGGAAAAAAAAAAAAACAGTGGAGCACAGCAATGATTATGCACCAGATCTGCTTACACCATATTTCATCATTACTGTGGAGAAAAAACACTCAACTATTGATCTGCCCCACTGCTTCCTTTTCTCTCTTCCTCTCTCTCTCGCTCACTGCAATTCAATCTTTTATTCCCGTGTTTACTTATTGCATTTTACTTCCCTCTCACTCTTTTAGAAATCTGCAAGCAAAACAAGACTTCTGAAATGGTTCCCAGTAGTAAACAAGACCATAAACATGCAAACACTACTTAGAAATTATGTTCACAAACACCAAGTTCTTCCTCGCAGACACACATACACACACGTACAGAGGAGGTGGACACAATATCAGAAACACCTGTGCAATCTAATGCAATCCAGAGCTGTAGCCCTGCAATAAACGCTGCCTTTGTGCAGTCTCTTTTTTCAATGCAATCTCAGAGCAAGAATGGATACAAAAATCATGAACAAAAACCTTAAGATAAAATTCTTTACTTTAGAACCAAACATCATTAAACATCATGTCCTCAGACTTTGTTCACAGTTACTGGGTATGGATCTAAAATAACCTTTTGGTACTGACATCAATGTGTCCACATTCAGTTTAAGACCAAATTAATAGGTGCTGATGTATTTTAGAGGGAAAAACTAGATTTACAGTTCTAAGCCAATAAATAAAATATGTGTTCTAAGCATTAGTAACAAAACCGAGGCATGCTGTTGGCAACAGCCTCAGAACATTTGATCAGTTAGGAAAAAATATCAGTTCCACAAAAGTTTGATAACATCACTCTCACAGATGGAAAAAAGAAGGACAGGCGGCGAAGATGAGGGATTATTTTTCGAAGCTAAGAAATGCTCAGAAAGGAAATTTAAAGGACATATATAAATATATATATATGAAAATACACAGACTCTCTCTAGAATTTTTTTCACTGGATCCACATGCGATTTGTTGCTGATAGTGCTGGGCAATTCAAGCAGTCTTTTTCATCTGCCAAATTCCACTTTAACCTCTGTCTATAGATTGTGCTGACCATCTTGAATATACCCAACTCCTGTTGTAGCTCAGTCAATCATCCTTCCTTATAAACACAGCCAAAGCAGGCTCTACATCACACATGAGCACAGCCTAACGGCCACCTCGATTCGACTCCCTACAACCTTAAAAGAAAACTAAACAACCGCCCAAAAATCAATAAACACTGCGTGAAAGGAGGCACACGGGAGCGCTGACTTCAACTGCTGCTGGTGCTCCTCGTTCTGCTCTGCAGCCTCTGTGAGTTAGAGCACAGCAGCACCCGTTCTCCACTTGCTGCAGGTTCAGTATGAGTGACCCTCAAGCTCACAGCGGATCTCCAGAGTAGAACAAGAGCTACTGTCCCCAGCTGCATTAGATCTTGTTCTGAACTGGACTGCAGAATGACCTTAGTAGTGACTGAGCTTTCAAAATAAAAGCATGGGGGTTGTGAACTAGTTGTCTCAGGCTTGTTTTGGGATTTTTTAAAACATTCAGGCAATCTCTTATATCTACCCAAATTAATGGATTTTAACATTCATCAGCAATATGTGTGTGTGATATTTTTATTCAGATGTTCCATGTGAGGCCCTTTGTTTACTATGACTATCACTGCTCTGCATGATGCTTCAGCACCTTGACCACCGTACACGTAGGGCATCAAACAGTGTATATGAGCACACATATACTTCCTTCCTCGTCAAGGCTTCAAGACAGACATGAAGAGATAGAACGCAATCAACCACCATGCACCAAATGTTGTAATGGCCAACTGATAGTAAAATCACTTCCCTTTGTTACATCTCCTTTCTACGCCTCAACAGTGCAGGCAGGAACTCACACACAGCTTTTAACCTTGGTGCTTGGCATACGCACAGACACACACACAGCCCTACAGCAGGAAGATCTTAGCTTCTTGTAGGTGTTTTATATCTCCTGCTTTCTTTGCAACCTCTCACATGTATACACACACACACACACACACACACACGCACGACAAGGCAAAGAAACTAGCTGTGGTAAGTAACAAGTGAAAACGCCATCTGTCAAGCGAGAGCGCATTTGCTTCGCCTCAGCATTTTCAGGGGAATGCCTTGAAGACAAAAAGGTCCTTGTTCTCAATCTCTCCACAAATCCCATCTCTCATTCTTCCTCCCTCTTCCTTCATCCCCCCCTTTTGCTCTGCGCGCCTCGCCGCTCTGCCACCATCAGCAAAGTTGCACACATAAGCATTGGTCAGCGTTCAATTACCGCGAACACCAGGGAAGGATGGGAAAGTACTTGACAGAGAAATGCACTTCAAGCACTGATTAAATACTGATACCAAGTATAAAAAGCTTAGCCCCTAGGTTGTGTGTGTGCGTACATGCAATGAGAAAAGGAAATGGAAAAAATCTGTGTGTGTGTGTGTGTGTGTGTGTGTGTGTGTGTGTGTGAGCGAAAGAAAGACAGTGAAGAGGGAGGGTTGGTGGTGGTGCTCTTCTCTCCAATACTGATACAACTGTTTCATCATTATGACCCTCTATTACAGTACTTGCCAACTTGCTTACTACATACTTTTGATACACTCTGCAGAGTGCTGACTCCAACTAAAGCTGCTGATATGGAGTCATTAGGGGGTGAAGTTTCTGTTTTTCTTGTGCCCACAGAGCTTCCCTATTACTCTTCAGTGTTTAAGAGTTGCAGCGCTCATAGGCAGAAGATAATGGCCCATCCGCAAGAGATCAATCAGAGGAAATTCTGTTGCAAGGCATTATAGCTTCCTTTTTTAGCACACGTCTCAGTGTGGGTTCATTAACCGCCATGGGAATCAGTCCTTCCCCTCAGCCTTCATTTGTGTCTGTATTTTTAATGATATTTACACAGGAGGTTCTTGTTTTTAATCTGGCAAAACCAGACTTTATTTTTTTTTAAATTTTATTAAAAAGTGAACTAAAGGTTGAGGGGTTAACTCTATAAGGTCTGAAGCCCCGTCCATTCGCTCGTTTTGTATCTGACCGCTGGTATGCAGTGGACCCAAGCTCCGGTTACCTAGGTAACTCTCTAATGTCAATCAGCCGCATGTTCCGCTCTCATTGGTGGCTTCTTCGTTAAATACCGTTGAAGTTGAGAAAAGTTCGACGGTAGACCCGCCCATTTCACGTCGCTAACCGTTATTTCGCCCCTCTTCGCTCGTAAACGCTGAATGTCACTGACTTCACATGGCTTCTGGCCGTCAGTACCGTGGCCTAATTTATCAGAATGTGATTTTTATTAAAATTACTTTGGCTTTTAAACATCCGAAGTCTAGGCAATCAGAAAAAAAACCCTAAACAAAGGCTTGGGGGACTCAAACATCATGGGGTTAAGCCACTAGATAACAAACATCGTGCTCTAGTGCACATAAATTAACTAGTGTTTGCTGAATACTACAAAAAATGTACACATTTAGGACCATTTTAAAAACACCTATCCTTGACCCCGACTCCGTGACCGGGTCTAATTTCACCGCCGTGAACAGACCTCCTTCCTTCCCTCTACGACAGACCTTTGTCCGCCCGCCCGCCTGCCGCCGGTGCCATGTTGCCATGGCTCCCTCGTGCCTCCGCTCTGCTCGCGCAAACGTTGAGAAATACGAACGTTGTGATGAATCAGCATCTCTGCCGCGAGCCCAAGCCGGTGAACCAGCAGCAGCAGCAGCACCGCGGCCGGAAAACCGAGTAGACTCTATGCGAGTAAACCCGGTAGTACAAGTCCTTAAAACGCCAAAAAAAAATACTCACTGTTGCTGAGTGATATGCGAAGCGAGCGGCTGTCTGTGTCAAGCGGCTGACACAAAGCAAATGTCAAAACAGTCACTCGGGCAGTTCGGCCACAATACTCTCTCTCTCTGTAGCTAGCCGCTGGGCGTCTGACAGCTACCGACGCTCCAGCATGACAGCCAGCGGTGTTTTGCGTTGTTTAAAAAAAAAAAGAAAGAATTTTTTTTTTGCATATTTTGATATTTCCACCCACAGCTAAACAACCATAGAGCAGACGAGACGCTCATATATGAGAGCCCTAAATCCCAACACAGCTAACAAACAGCTGACTAACGGTCATATCACATCTGAACCAGCAGCTGGATGTGTCCGGTCTGTGTGAGCGCCGCTGCCGCCGCTCCAAATCCGAGGCACAGCCAGAGAAAAAGCTGAGGTTATGTGCCGTTACCGAGGGGGGTTTCGCTGCTTTAACACTATACATCCCCGGATCTACATAATTAAATCCTTTTAAACATTTAGAAATTTAACAGGCACAAAACAAGGGAATCCCCGGGCACCGCCGCGTCTCCGCGCGGTCATCTAATTCCAACACTTCTTTTTCAGCCTGACAGCCACACTCATCCTGCCCCCTTTGTCTGTCTTATTATGAAATCACCGGTTGGTCGGTAGTGCGTGGCAGCTAGAGCGACCGACCGCGTTTCAGTAGCGCATGTACCAAAGACCTGGATGATGATGATGATGATTCAGCACTGCCAGACTAATGCCCTTTAAACAACAGCAGCGGCGACGGCGGCGGCAGCGCACACCGGGACAGGCGGCAGTGCGCCCGCACTGAGCGGCGGCGACGGCGGCCGTGCACACTCAGCAAAACACCTCTACATTCAGCACTTTCTGAAGACATTTCAGTTTTGATTTCGACAAAGCTGACTCACCAGAAGTCAAACCGGCGCCTTTCGCCCACCCGCAGCTTCGAAAGGTTGACGTCCGCCGACGGTTCGTCGACCCGGTGTGGAGAAGACAGACAGTTGGAGAAATGTTTTTCCGCTCACGCCTTCTCTCGCAGGTCTCCAGATATATCCACTCCTTCCCCGCTTGTTTTAGTCTATGGTCGGAGGCGCCAGACGTCAAATGATGTTTGGATCACGTGGCTTCATTCATGAAGGATCTACGCAACCCGCATTTAAAGAGACACGAGACACTACTACTGTGTGCTTTAACAACAGGCAGCGTGGAAAGCGTGACACGACAGCTGTGCACATCTCTATACTTAGAGCTAACATTTGAACCTCTGATCCAACAATAGGACAAAGAGCGGCGACACAACCATCTAACACTGAAACAGCGATGCTCTGAGAGGCAATGGAAAATTTATCACCCGACAAGTGAAAGACAGTGCCCTCCACATTTATGACTCATTTATTTTTAATAATGTTGTGTATTTTAGGAATTTTACCCCTTTGTGTTGAACATGCAGCTGAAATATGGACTAGGGTATGAAAACGGGTAAACAAAGAGATTAAAATTAAGAATTCAATGCGAAATATTTACCCACTTAAAAAAAATCATGAAATACCTTAATGTTACAAGCTAGTGCAGGATTGTCAAACATAAGGTCCCACGGCCAGAGTGGGTCGGCAAAGAATTCAGTTCGTACATGTACACGTTTTCACCCACATTTCCTACCGATAAAGACCTCCTCGTGGCCTTTTATACTACCCCAAAGTAATTAAATTATAGATTTCTGCATTTTACACATTTACTTCGTACAATTTAAGCCCAAAGAGTCATGCGGACAGATTTCCATCATTTACTACAGCAGCATTTTTTCATCATGTAAGAATTCAGACGTACCGTTTAAATTCTGCTTCATTTTCTTATATTGAGATATCTAATTGATTAAATTTGTAGTTAAACTTCTGTATACTGAGAGAAAGGGGAGTTTCACTGGTCCGGTCCACATAAGATCAAAGTGTGTTGTATGTGGTTTTGACATCCCTGGGCAAGAGAGAAATACAAAATAGAAAATTACAAAATACAGCCACTTTTTAGAAGAGGTTCTCTATTCTTCTCCCCAGTTTGAAAATGCATGAATGAGTAACGAAATGTACCAAATACACTCAAATTAGTTCACTATTCTGTAAGGTGCTAAAGAAGAAAGGGGGTAATTAACATGCTTATATAGCCTGCACATTCACCAGCCATTTAATAAGTTACACCCTGCTTGTACCAGCTTGTAACACCTTCGCCTTAATTCCTCATGTCACAAATTCAGCAAGATGCTGGAAACATTGCTCTGGGATTTTGGTCCATGATAGCATGGTAGCATCACACAGCTGCTGCAGATTTGTTAGCTGCATTCACATCCATGATGTGAATCTCCCATTCCACCACATCCCAGAGGCACTTTATTGGATTGAGATCTGGTGACCGCAGAGGTCATTTGAGTACAGTGAACTCACTGCCTTTCTAAACCACCTGTCTGCCCTATTCTGACGCTTAGTTTGAACTTTAGGAGTTTGTTTTGACATTCGTCTGCATGCCTAAATGACCAAATGACCTGACCAAATAACCAGTGAGTGTGTATCAGAGAACCACGCAATATAAAATTCTCAAATTTATGCCTTGTATTAGTAAATTAATATTGCACATGACGATAGTATTTGACAAAATGATGGTGATGATGATGCCTCTTAATGAGTCTCTTTGTCCCTAACTTGATGGTCTTGTAAGCAATGCTTGCTCTAAGGCAGTAGTTCAGACAGGTTGTGATGAGTCCTTATCTAACTCTCATGGGGACATATCACAATCATTTACTTGTTCTTCTTTCTTTCTTCTTCTTCTTCTTAAAAGAAAAAAAAGGATGTGACAATGTGACACAGCATTATTATGAATGACTTAGCTTGTCAATTTCTAGAGAAACTGACTGCAGTGCTACACATATTGGGCTAGAAGAGCAAAGTATTCTTTTAATGTGTTTAATATCCAGTTCTAACTGTAGTGATTTGCATTTTTTTGTTGCTTTTTTTAATGGTTTGCTGCCATGTCACCTTTAAAAGGCCACGACATGCAAAGCCATGAAACTGGAAAAACAGAACTTTTGTAATATAAACATTATTTCTTATTGAGTGTAACTTATACTCAATGAGGATTTAGTTTTTGACAATTCAAGATTTCATTGATGCTTACTTTAGTACAATCTTGGACACGCTGGCTTACCTTTTCCATCAGCCAAGTCATAATAAATTGCACTGTTTAAAATATTAGCCTCTCGATCACATGAGATTTTGTTTCTTTTCTGCTCCGCAGAAGAGCACCTGTCTGGCCAGTAGTCAGAGTCATGCAACACTTCCTTCCCTGTTTTGTAACGCATAAAACAGCCATGAGCTACCAATCCTCGCTTACAGTACAAACAAAATTAAGGACTGATGTACATTAGTATATCAATATCCATTAGCATTTCTGAGGAATTAACGACCTCACATGCAAGACAAGGAAGCACTCTGCCAATATTAGCAGCCTATTTCCAGATAATGCCACTCAGTTTATAGGGGATAGCTGGTATTACATATTCATTGACCGATTATTTCCACTTGGCCGTGCACGGGCCTTTGAGGAGTAAATCTTTACCAGGCTGATGAAAGTGAACATAATAATTTGGGGGGGGGTGTTATGAAAATGACTAATATATACATGAGGTCAGTGTAGAATTTGATTTAAGAGCTACCCATGCCAAGACTGCTGATGAAAATGTGAGCCCTTGTATAGGATATCAAGGAAAAACACAGTGTTAATGCTCTTTATATGTCGAAGCAACCCCACTTTTAGTCACAATATTAAAATTATGCTAATCCAAATCCAGCATTATTATATGTATATTTTGTGTGAAATAAGCCAGTCTGCATAATGAAAATTCATTATTTTTTAATTTAATTAAAAGCTTTACCTACTTGCTCCTCCACTGGTTTTGGGGCCACACAAAAACGGAACGCCTGAACCACAAAGCTAGTGGTGGAAAGTAACTGATTATACTAACTCATGCGTTTAACCATGACTAAGTAGTTGTAAGAAGCACTCTACCTCTAACTGCTAACCCTATGCTTTCACAATATGTGATTTTGAAATGTATTATTGAGAATGAGAGTCTTGACAGTGGGAGCACAAAAAAAGATCATTCTAACACACGCTGAAACTGTGATGGGTCAGAACAGTGCTTCTCAAATTGCGGTGCTTAGATCTACTGCAGGTAGGGCAGGAAAACATATATCTGCTCCCATTAAATAAAGAATATATTGGACCCTTTGTGTTTGCATCTTCTCCATGAGCCTGTGTGGCTGTCTTCCTCCAACAGTTCAAAAAACATGCATGTTAGGTTAATTGACTGTAGGTGTGAATATGAGTGCGCATGGTTGTCTGTCTCTCTGTGCCAGCCCTGCAGCAGACTGACGAACTGTCCAGTGTGTACCCTGCCTCCTGCCCCGTGATCACTGGGGTACGCTCCAGAACCTCCCACAACCCTGAATTTTATAAGCAGAAGAAAATGGATTGGAGTGGGCTTTTTTTCAGCTTCTGAAGAGAGGAAAGATGAAAAAATAAAACCTGCAAGCCACAGGGTGAGACTAAAATTGGAAGTAATTTTGATTATTTTCATTTTTGTTTTTACTCTTCTTGTTCTATATAAAAGCTATTAATGAGAACAACACACATGAAAAACAAATAAGTGTACTTCTATATAATACTGCTAAAACCGTAGAGAGCGTGCTAAAAAGCTGGTTGATAAATGCTTTTGGTACATCATGTACACACCTGTGCACCTGTCTGATTCCTTGATAAGTATCAGGTAAATAAAGGTCAGCGTTTCCAGGAATCCTTTCGCTCTGTACTTTGCAAGTTGGCAATAGAGGGAAGCCCATATTGCAGATTCACTGACTGTGTGATAACCGTCAGTGTTTCCTCTTTCTGGGGCCGTTTCACCATACAGCTGCACAAAGCTGATACTGTATCAGCTCTCAGATCACACACAAACACACACACTTGCACACACAGATTGCTGACACCACACTTGAGTGCACAGAAAGCAAAAACAGAGGAACTTGAAAAACAAACACCTATTTACTCGCTTGTCTGTGTGAGTTTATCATTTTGGAGAGGATTAGATGAATGTTTGTTCCATCTATCCACTCCTCTTGGTTTCTGGCACTCCTCCTGGCCTTGACACAATATGCAAACAACCGTGTTACTGCAAAGGTCAGTGATTACACTGATTGAATGGGGATGACAGGTAGCATCTGGCCTACCTGTGGACAGAAATCCCATGCTGAGCGAGAGCGCACACACGCATACACACACACACTATGCACAAACTTTCCACTCAGGATTAACTACCACTGAACTGCCATCTTAGACCCTCAGCCAGTGTCAAGATGATTGACACAGAGCACATCCTCTTCACCTTGGGTGGAAGAGAGCCGCTGAAAGCCGCCCGACCAACGAAAGGTAACAGAAGTCTAATAATGAGAAGCAAATGGAAGTCTCTCCAGGAATGGCTAATCTTAACGGACAGCGGCGGGAGCAAGCGGAGAATAACCTTACGGAATAAAAGAGGGATTACCAAGACACTTCAGCGGCAGAGAAAAACCATTGCACGCACAAATAAACAGCCAGAGTCCGCTGAGAGCATGAGGGACGCAATTTAATCAAGGGACACTGGTGTGTGTATTAGTTTAAGGAAAATAAACTAATCCTACAACAGCAATAAATTGTTCAATTATAATGAGGACATGGCTCTTCACAAACCATCACCCTTCTTCCATCATTTTGCTTCGCCATTATGCACCTGTGTATTGGCTGAATACACCCACAGGCCTATCTCATTCCAACACAAAGTGCCATTTGTTAATCCAAAATGTAGCAGCCTGGAGCGCAGTGATGGGCCCAAAAATCAGAAAAGTACTTTACAGACCTGAAGTCTGCAGTAGCTACTGTGTCTTAATTTCCCCAAATGCACCTGAACGTCTGCCCTTTTCTATCAGCTAATTCAAAACTCGATATTTAGGGCCAGATTTACTAAGCAGGGCAAATTAGCACATGCAAGAACATTTTTCTAGGGGTTTCCAGCCTGAAACCATTACTTACATTTGGATGGCAAAGAAAATAATGTCCTGTTCATTTTTTTTCTTTGTGGAAAATCTCTGTAAGCCAAAGAGTTAATTTATTTTGGTCACTCACTGTTATATTTATGCATGCGTGACTCATGTCACAGTGCACCTCACAGACTGTGACAAGGAATGGGAGACAAGACTTAAAAACATGGGAATTCATTTACAAAAACTTATTAGACTTATAAGAACTTGCATTTATGGACAAGACAGTGATGCAAAGAATTTATGGATGAGTAGCAGTGTCTGCAAAAAACAGAAGAAAGAAACTAAAAAGCAGCCGGTGGTAAGAGTCTGCAGGAAGGAGTAAGCTTTTAAAACAGAGCTCACTGGGCCAGTGTAGAACTCATGAGGCTTTTTACCCTCCAGTTAGCTCCTGCAGGACAAAACACAACACAAAACCGAGGCATCTAATACCCACATGGCCCCGATGTGAATTTCACCAGTTCATCTTGACCATGTCTACATACCTAAATACATTGAGATGCTGCCATGTGATTGGCTGATTGGATATTTGTGTTAACACGAAGGTGAACAGCTGAATAACCTGATAAAATAACTGATGAGTGTAGAATTTGTTCATTGGTTAAAATTGTCTGTATGGGAGCATCATCCATCAAAAACAAACATTTTGTAAAGAAATTCTGCTTGAAAAATAGTTACTGGACGTAACTCCAGTTCTATGAGTATTAACTGGGCTTCATTTTTGGTTGTATAGGGGGGATTCTCTGGCCTCGATCACCAGAAAAAGCACAAATGGGAGTTTGAGGTTATTTGGGAGGATCGTCTAAGAGTGATCCAATTTCTGAACACAGGTCAATTCATTTAACTAATGACCAACCCGGTTACTAACAGCAGTGTAAATTAGAACTTCACAAAATACACACACAGGCAGAAAAAATGAGTAATACACTAATAACGCGCACGAAAAGTGAATTCAGTTTAGGGCTTGCGACACTCTCTGAATACAGGGAAATCTGACAAGTAATGCAGATTTTTGGGTGATAAACTATTACAGAATATCTCATGACCTCTTAGAGCTAACCGCTTTCTGGTTAGACGCTTCGCTGGGAACCACTGAACTGATCAATCTAACAGGCTCCACATCAATAAACACTAAACATTTACACATTCATAAATCAGTAATAGTCTTTTAGCATGTTGAGATTCATTAAAAAATATTTAGAAAATAACAATTTATTCAACATTTTTGAGTAAACTGATGTCGAAGTTTATGGCCTCGTGTATATCTGGTACATTTAATCCTAAAACTATTTCTCACTGAGAATTTATTATTTTATTTATTTTTCCATTTTGGCAGTTTTGGTCCTCCGTAGCTTTAAGTGGTACTTTTAGTAGCCTCCCATCACCTGCTCCACCCTCCTCATGTCTCTGAGAAAAACCACGTCCCCACCCCTTGGTCATAAGTCTTGCTAACAGAAGGTGTCTAAAATTGGAGTGCGTTTCCTCTTCAAACAACCAATCACAATGCACCTCGAGGCCAGCAAGGAAACACCGGTCTACCTCTCATTATTTAAAGCACACGCGAGGTCTAAATTTAGCACACAGAGATCTGATTGGGAAAGAATTCAGAAGGCGGTGACCTACGAGAGGACACGATACGCGACACGGGGAGAGTTTAGAATGGAGAGTATACAAAACATGTAATTGTAGCACTACAGCTAATGCTCTTTTCCAATAAGGGAGGTGGTTTAGTTATATTTGATGCTATATTAAGGTTGATTTTTAAGCCTCTATTAACAGGCAGCAGCGTGAAGACGGTAATTTGATCTTTACAGGCGCGCTTAAATGGGTCACATTGATCAGAGGACGCCATCTGGAGGCCAGGGTGCACATTAATTACCAACTAATGGACATAAGCGTAAACTATAAAAATGAAACATGCATAATGGCGTTCGGGAAACAGGGAAGGAAAAAAAGAGGATGAACAAAGAAAACAGATTCAGTTTCTTTAATATCAACTTTTTGACTTGCATACCAATTCAGTGGCTGATGCACCAGGTAAAATAGACATTATATGTAACATTATGGGGGTAAAAATTCAGAGAGCAATATAGAAGTAAACAGGACCGGCTGATCGCAGGCCTAATACCTTTCCATTATAATCCATATGATCTGTGAAGCACTGTGTAGATGATTTAAGCTTTCTTGTTGCCCTTCCATATAGGAACATCACATTGTTCTCCATAAAAAATTTAAAAAAAAACAAAACATTAATTAGTGCCTTTAGGTTTTATAAAGCACAGCAATGCTGAAGTCAGAGGTATAACAGTTTGAAATTATCTTTGAATGTCCTTAACCTGCTCAACCATAGTGTTTATATGTGACAGACAACAAAGAAAAAAGTTGACATTTTTGTTCCATCTGCATTCAGTCTTTGTAACACTGTTAGACAAAGAGAAATGATAATTATTTGGTACATGATGATTTACATTGTTTCATTTCTTTTTTAAAGACACACATTTAAGACGTACATTAACAGCTTGATGTTGCAACCATCTGCTGCCTGGCGTGCACCAGGACCTCATGATGGCCCACTGGGTCATTACCGTTTAACAGCCCTAGAGACCGTAGAGCTAAAGCACAAACAGACAGATTGTTAATGCACTTTTGCTCTTCAGTGAGTGTATGCATACAGCAATCCCACATCACAACATAAGGCGATAACTGTGAGCAGCGTGCACAAGCACATCTGTGCTTGTGTGTAATGTGGTGATGTCATTACGAGGTCCGCTGTCCGCACGTCAATCAAGTATCAATAAATAATTTTCATTTGGATTCGATTTCGGAGCAGTCCTGAGTCTGTCTTTGAAATTCTATGGCTGAATAGATGTACAGCATGAAGGTCCACATGTGCACGTGCCGGCACACTTAAACTTGTAACGTGTTTGTGTGTCTTTGTGTGTGTGTCTGCCACTCTGTGTACTCAGTTCTTCTTCTTGAGCCCAGAGCCGTGATTATTGAATAAACTCAGCCCTGATTTGCCATTCCCATTAGCCACTCCACCGACTGTGACTCCAGGCTGCTGCAGCACTTTGTCCAACGTGGTTTTCTTAATGGCTGCTGGAGAGATGCGCTCCTGGTCTGCCAGGTACTGCAGCTCCCTGCGAGGACAAGAGAAATACTAATGTCAGGAGTACAGTAAAAATTAACGGTTGTCTGTGTGTGCCATGATAACTATAACTAAAGGATAAAGACAGACACACAATTTAAAATGTCACAAAACTGAGTCAGGTGGAGTGAATGGGAAAATGGGTCAAATGAGAAATATACACTTGCAATTTTTACATTTTTTTAACGACTTTCTGATTTTCTCACCGTGTCCTAATGCAAGAAGCCTCCACTGCGTTGATAAGGAGGCTGCGGAAGCCACCACTCTCCAGAAAGTGCAGGGCGTGGATGGTGGCGCCCCCTGGTGAGCACACATTGTCCTTCAGCTGGCCGGGGTGTTGCTCCGACTCAAGCAGCATCTTTGCTGCTCCCTGAAAGTGAAACGGGGACATGAGAAATATGTAAAAAGGAGGTATTACAGAAACAGTGCAGGTGTTTGCATCCATTTCTATAGAGCATGGTCTGAGGCATAGCTCAAATAATAAAACTGCTCTGTATTCCACAAGGGGTAGTGCAGCTTGAACCTCCTGCTTCTCAGCATCTTCTCTCACTTATTGTTTCCAAATTCTGCTGATCTGTTTTATCCTGTGTCACTTCTGTTGTAAATGGAGCACGTATGCAATGCAATGCAGAATCACATTTGATGGCCCCAGCCAAATATTTTTCCAGCACCATACTGGTGTACAGTCAATATTTGAATGACACCTTGGATGATTGGTTGGTTACCATTTCTCTTAATTTACTGAGTAAGAAACAAATTAACACCATTTAAAAAAAACAAGAAAAAAAAAGAGCAATATCATTACCCATCAATCCAAGAACTGTCTCTAATTCTCCAGCTCAACACAAACTCTGTGTTGTTTTAACTCACGTGGTTGAGTGAGCGAACCGTACGCTGAAATGCTGCAGGGGCTCGGGGTTTGATTCTTCCCTGCATGTCATTCCTCCCAGCTCTGCCCCTACTTTCTGTACAACAACGGCTAGAAAAACAAACAAACAAAAAAAAACCCAACCCACCCCCCAAAAATACATAACTTGGAATACAATCGTCTTGGGCTGCATACGTCAACAGCAGTCCTTGTTCTGCTGTGCAGCCTTACAAAGCTCAGGGTAACAGCACAAGAACCAGGCTCTGGTTAGGAGCTCAAATGGAGCTCATTGCCAGCTGCAATATAAAACAAAGGAGATGGAGCCCATCCAAACATGGGGCGAAGAAGCAGCTACATGATATCGACACAATAGCCCCCCGCCAGCGAGTCAGCGGTGAAAAGACCCCCCCCCCCACCAAAAAACCCCAAAACAAAACCATGAGATCGGATGGGTTAGGCCATTCAATAAAAGACTAAGGAGTTATCCTCAAGTAAATCAACTTTGGATGCTATTGTTCAACTGAAGGGCTGAAAAAGATACATTTTTATTTTATTTATTTTTTAAAAAGGCCAAATGAGTCCCTAGATGTATCTGTGCAGCCCATTCAGGTAATGTGTAGAAAAGAATTCATAATAACATCTAACTTGTAAGCACACACACACACAAAGCCTGAAGCAACTGCCATGATAACAAAAACTGAAATGAGTAATTTTCAGTAATGTCTCTGATAAACTGCCAAAGCCTAATCACATCCCAACAGCGCCGTATAAAGAGAATCAAACTACATTTAAGTTTAATGTTAAAAAGAGCAATTTAAAATTTGTGCAGACCCTGCAGAAAAAGAGCTGCAGGATCAAAATATATCCTTTTCTTCTTCTTTTCCTCCTCTTTTGGCAAGCCCGAGTGCCCCGCAGGTGTTTATTTTTCTTGGGTTTCATTATTTTTTCGTTGAACAAAAGTCAGCAGTTATCAGACGGTAAAATTGCTGGATGCACTGAAAACAGCAACTCAAGCTTAATAATTTTGTTCCCTCCAAACATGCAGCGTAGCAGACCAAGGAAACTTAATATTTAGAATAAATGCAACAGAAGAGACCTGAATGTGACACACAGATTTAGCACTACTGACCAACAGGGCCTGAGCTCCAAGTCTGACAGCGAGCCTCCTCGGCAGTCCCATCTTCACTCCTCCGTCTGCGAGAGCATCCAGGGCTGTGAACGCCTGTATAAACACAACATTTTCTATTATTTTAAGCAACAAGAAAGTCATCAACATGTCTTTAAAGCATCCAAACCCATCACAAGAATTCACCATCACCTGGCCCGTTTCAGACCAGAGCCATTTCTCCCTTGGCTTATTTTGAGAGCCAGCCCACATTTCAAACAGATTTGAGAAATACAATGTTACATAACGGTACGCAGAAAAAGTTGAGGAAGGAATAAAATCATGGTGGACACAATCTGCGAGCTTCATCTGCAAATCATCTGTCCATTCCTTGTCGTAGCCTCTCGTATTAATTTGGTGCCAGTGCCATGGGAAAATCTTTTTGGGAGGCAGAAATGTATCCAACTAGTTCTAAACTGGCCAGCAGCACCACAACAATAGGAGACATGAGGCAGTAGTTGCACTGCACAATGTTATTTTTTTCTCACAGTTCAATTCAGTTTTATTCCTGCAGCATCCGTTCATAACAGTGATCTCAAAGTGCATTATAATATAAGGTAAGAAGATCGACTGTGAGCTGTACTTGGCGACAGTAGAGAGGAAGAACTCCCTTTTAACAGCAGAATGAATAACAGGGAGACACAACCATCTGCCTTGACTTTTTGAATGGTGAAGGAAACAATGACAGACAACAAACTACAAGCGAGGGTAGAGATCAATTTAAGCTACTGATCAGTTTTCTTATGCTTCTCCTTTATTCTTTACATTCCACTAAATATGTACAGTATGAGGCAGAAGACTAAATGGTCTCCCAGAACTAGTTTTTGCAATATGCTGTTAAACAGCTAGCTCAGAAAAAAGAAAATATTCCTCAGAGCCCTTCAAATGTATTTAGAAATACCTCCCCAAAGCCAGAGTCCCACTATAAGCAAGTCGTGCCAAAGGCATGCCTTTTTAAACGCCCCTAGTGACTCATTTTGGAAGTAACTTTAAAGCTTTTATGTTCTGTTTATCACTGGAATTAAACTGCTTGTAAAGAATCAACACTCAAATCTAATACAAAACATGTACAAAAGTTTTTAAACACCTCTTTCCCCGTGAACGTTTTACTTCTAACACCAACACCATCGTCCAAGAAGAAAAAAAAAATCTGCAAAGATTTCAAGTCAGGATTTTTCAAGTCCGCTTTCTTACAAGATCTCTGCTAAAGCTCAGATTCTATGCAGACATCAGTCAAAGACACATTTACTCTTGATTTCCTCCACCAGTGCTTACATCGGCCTGCTACACACGAAATTTGATGTGACATTTTCGAAAGCAGAGAGGACTGAAATTTGGAAACCCACTCGTGGCACTACAGGTAATTACCAAGGACAGGATATGACAAAACTGCCCAAAAATACCACAAAAGCACAAACACGAAAGGTCCTTTATATGGACAGGATATATACATACACACCTGCCAATGTTTTTTCCTTTATCTAGACCTCAAGCTTGAGACCATGTGCACAATATTACCAGTCACTGAAAAACAGTGAACACGCAAGGGTTTCTAAACAGTCAGCGCAGTCGTGACTAGCAGGTACGAAGCCAAAACAATGTGTTCTTGAATCAACCTAATCAGAAAAAGAGACATTTTCTCCTCACATCTATGAAGAAGTGCTTACTTTTCTCAACATCTTGTCATGAATCGAACGCTTCACATCATTATTTTTGACATCTTATAGACTAAATAATTTATCAAAGGCTAATGATTAGTTTCAGACCAGGCTGTGAAGCCTGACAGCTGAAGATAAACAGAAGTAATAGCAACCAGTCTTCGAAAAATACAGCGTATCAGATCATTCCTGCATCAATCCACATAAATCCCAGTAGCTCTGAGTGCAAAATAGAGAGGGTGGTTTGATAAAAAAATAAATAAATTCCTCTTAAGACACACTGTAAGACGAAGGATGCTGCAAAATTGTAAAGGGGATCTATTACCCATCTATCAATTTTCTTCTCCTTATCCAGTTCAGGGTTGCAGAGGAGCTGGAGTGGAGCTCGAGCAAATAAAACAATAACACACTTTTAAAAAAAGTGTTATGTTTACAGTG
Source organism: Pelmatolapia mariae (assembly GCF_036321145.2). Lineage (NCBI taxonomy): Eukaryota > Metazoa > Chordata > Actinopteri > Cichliformes > Cichlidae > Pelmatolapia > Pelmatolapia mariae. Next base: position 35,166,037 of record NC_086232.1, read on the forward strand.
ATGTTGCTCTGTATCATAAATACCAGTGCTGAGGGTGCGAGTACTCGCTGTAGTATAGTACAAAATCTCGACATCATTGGTGGTATAAAAGGGGAGGAAGTCAGACCTGGAACCAAATACATTTTTTCTCTTTTCAAAGTTGTTTTTTGTTCCAGGAAGTCTCATCTTTTCAAAGTGTTGCAACATCTCCCTCTGTATAATGTGTAAATCTCTAAGCATCTGTACTGATAAATAACTGAAATTGCGATAAAAACTGACATGGTCGTACACCTGTGTCTTCAGTCTGGGACAGCGGCCGACGCTGTCTGGTTGAAGATACTGATCAAATACTGATTATATACCGATTACAAAAGTTCAGCCCAGAAGCTGTACAGAGGGCCTGATAAACAAACTTTGTATTTCCATCATGCATACCTATTACTACTTGGACGAGTCCAATAAGAAAGAAATAGAGATCTGGAAATGAGAATACCAGATTTTGTTTAACTAAGAGGGATCTAAAACGGCTCCTTTCAGACAGTGGGTGAACTGAGGATTTAGATAAAAGCACAGTTTAAAGGGAATAACTGATTAATAATTAACTGAACCCCTTTACCTGGCTCAAGCTTGTCCTTAGGGGGGCTCACACCCCACATATGCATCACATGTCCACATATAGTCAAGATGTCACTGTTACCTGAAATCTACTGGCTGTCTGGAGATAATGTATTTAACCTTGAACAAATAAAACAAGAATAACTTTTTAAAAAAAAGGGTTACGTTTATCAGATTGCTGGTGATTTTCTATTTGGGAAAGACTACAACTTCTTTGGAGGCATTGAAACATTTTTACGCACAAAAACCTATTCTAGCAGAGTCATAATGGGCTAGAATAGAAAATGAGCATAACAGGTCCTCTTTAATGAATGAATTCTGCACCAGGCTCCAATGTAGTCTATTTTAGGATGAAGGATTACTCAGATTATTTCATCTGTGCCAGGCCTCACTGTAATAGCCAAAACCTGGATCCATCAGACTTTACAGTCATCCTTCCGGGAAACAAAACCACCCCCGAAGTGACTTACGTAGGCAGGTCCGCTGCCACTCAGACCGGTGACAGCATCAATGAGGTCCTCCTCCACTTCCGTGCAGAAGCCTACGCTGGCCATCAGCTGCTCCAGTAATTTCCCATCCTCCACCTTGATAAAAATGCCACAGTGACAAAATGTATGTTAATGGGGTTAAAATAAAACTGAAATCCCACTACCTGATCATACATCTTATTTTTCTGACAGTAAACATGAGGCGATTCATCCCTCTTTACCTCTGCATGTGTCCCAGTGGCATACACTGTAGCTCCCTCTTTCACCACCACTGGAGTGTTTGTCATACACCTCATGACTTTTGGAGCTGAGCGGTACTGAAGCAGCTTCTGTAAAATTAATAGGAAATGTAGGCGATGTCAGTAAAGGAGACGTGTTTGAAATCACACCAGAGCAGCTTAATTTAACTTAGTGATATGCAAGAAACAAGTCAGGAGATGTAAAACACATTTGGAGCATTTAAGTGTGTACATTTCCTCCTTTTCCTCCTTACAAAGTACAACAAAGACCTACTTTATCAAACTTAACTCAAATCATGGTCTCTCTATTAAATTTACTCCCAGGAAAATTACAAACATGCAATCATCCACATAGAGAACATGCTGTAAATACTTTGACCGATTTGCAACATTATTCATATTTTATTTTATATTTATTTATTAGTGCCGGTACAGCCCCTTTAATTGAAGAACTGAACTAAGAGAGCAATGCTCACCTTCTCTATGGAGCTTATGGTAACACCTGCAGCACAAGACACTATGAGATGACGGTCCTCGATGTCTGGCCCAATCTCATCCAGAACGAAGGGGATAATGTGGGGCTTTACAGCCAAAAAGAGCACATCACTCTTGTTGACGGCCTCTTTGTTACTTGTTGTCAGGTTCACTCCCATTTTCTACAGGAAAAGAGGAAAAACGACAGGGGTACTTGTCATGAAAACTGCAGATGTTAAGACGTGCAGAGGTGGGGAAGGACAGGTGATATCACAATAACTATGTGGAAACTTCTCACCCTCAGCCCCGATACCGTGGGCAGGTCTGTGTCTGGGGAGCTCGCTGTAATCCTGTGTGTGGCGATCACACCTGGTGAAAGGAGGAAGCAGAGGAATAAATAACAGCTGTAAAATAAGACCTTACTGAGGCCCAGAGTCACAAGAAAGATGGACAAAGTGGAGAAAAAGAGCTAAAAGACTCATATCACCTGCAGCAGTGAAGCCCTTCACCAGTGCATGAGCCAGCTGGCCCGCTCCAATGAATCCAACACTCATGATGTGGCACTTCTGTCCTACAGTGGAAGGGGGGAAAAAAGTCATCTCAGTCCACCAGACTTTTCACATTTTACGCCTGACTAGTAGAGAGAAAACGTCCTGGAGCTGGCCCAGAGACAACAAATGATGGCCAGACACTCATCTGACACTCTTCCAGCACCCATGGCTGACTCCAGCAGGATATGAGTGCAGTTACTGATTTACATCTAAATAAAACCCATCTAAATGCCCTATATCATACAAATACTCTCAGCCTTTACTTGAATGTGCACGGAGCTAAAGGCACTGAGTTTGTGTCTGCACTGTACAAATCCAGGTAAACCACGATTTCACATGTTTTCAGTGTTAAATACAGACTTACACAACCAATTAGCAACTATTAGGGGGCGTTAATCTATGAAGCGTTATCCTTATTGAAATGATAAAGCCATTAGCTAGCCGTTGAGCTCCCTTCCCGGCTAACTTTTTTTTAGCTAGATTTACACCCATAAATGGTTGAGAAACATGGCGGATACATATTAAACATGCTCAGATACCTTATCCAGTCGCTCCAACTGATGTTTGTGAGTTGATGGATATAAAGTGTCGACGTGACCGCCCTTTCCCGGTGTCAGAAAAAAAACAAAAAACACCAGTTTTTTGTGTCAACGTGGCTTCCTTTTTCTCAGTCCACATGTGAGCTCAGATCAGTAGCGGACATCAAAGAGGACCAATCACAACAGACATACTCGCAGTCTCTGACCAATGGAGATGGTTGATTATGAAATATGGGCGGGGTGGAGTTGCATCAGCTTCATCCCGGGAAAAATACAGGTCACAGTATATAAACTGTGCGTTTCAAAGTAGGTCATGTTCATATAGTGAAACCGGAACTTCCAGCACATATTAAGACAATACTATGTGACCATGAGCCGAGTGCTAATCTAATAGAGTATTTAGTCGAGTGTATTAAGTAACAATAACAGTTAAAACACAGAAAATGTCTGTTTTTTCACTATGTAAATAGTGAAGTAGTTTTTAGCACTAAGAAGGTGTTAAAAAGGAGCTATTAGCCAAAATCTTGGCATATAGTGGTTTGAAGTGTGTCCTTACAAGTTTCAGGAAACTGGAAAAATTGAAGGTTAAAAGAAGTGGCAAGCTTAAAAAAACATTCACATAAGATGAACAGTATCTGAAAGTCATGTCCTTAAGAATTGGGGAGGAAAATCCAGCAAAGACCTGACACAGGACCTGAGAGATGCATCTGACCCTTCAGCTGATCCATCTGTTCAACCAGAACCTCATCAGAAATGGTCTCAGTGGAAGGGTGGCTGTCTTTAAACCATTCTTAAGGAAGGGAAACTGGACAAATGTGGAGGTATGCCAAATTACACAAGAGCTGAACTGAAATTCAGTGATATCAGGTCTTAAGGGTCTTAAGCACTTAATCCAAATTTTAAATTTTGGGCTGAAATCACTGTCATTATTGATGTCATTAAGATGATAGGGATGAAGTGTCAGGGACCCGGTTCTGGGGACTCGGGGTCCGTGAGCAGTGTGGACTATTATTATTATTATTATTATTATTATTATTATTATTATTATTATTATTATTATTATTATTATTTGATGTGTGTGTCTTCTGCACTGCTGGTGTTCCTGTGTTCCATGCTTGTGTATTGGCAGGTATGTGTGGGTGTGTGTGTGGATGCAGGTGTATCTGGGAGCACCTGTTTACAGGCATCTTCAGGCCTGGTGGGTGTGCCCTGCCAGGTGGCTGGCCACACCTAAGGAAATGATCACACACCTGCAGCTGATCAAGCATCGTCGGGGGAGCTACAAAGCAGTGTGGCTGAGAGCTCCTCGACGCTGGATCGTTCAGTGACTTTCCGTCAGTTCTCAGTAAATGTGCGAAGTAAGTGCCAGTCTGCCGTTATGGAAAGGTACTCACGGCTACCTTTGTATGTGTTTCCCCAGGAGGATTTGTGGAAACAAGGAAGCAGCAGACGGACTGTACACAAGGAACGGAGACAGAGCACGGAGCACGGGAGTAGGGAGAAGACACGGAACGGGAGTCGGGCTCGCACTGGGGATTTATTGTTGTTTGGATTGTTACATCACTGTAAATAAACGCACTGCCTTCATCAAAGAGTCCTGCATTTTGGGTCCTATTTTCCTCCACATCCCCACGGTCTGCCACGCGGAACGTGACATGAAGAAAGATAGATAGATAGATTACAGATTAAAAAAATGTCTAAGATCTACGAAACCCTAACCCATAACCCGATTTTTTGAAACACAAATAAGGATTATTTTTCTTGTTTCTTTGTTTTAGTGCTCTGTTTGCCAATACTTTGGATATAAATTTTGGTACACTATCATTTAAGACTGATATTACTTGAATTATTAGTTAAATCTGGGCTCATCTCAGTTTTAGCCAAACATTATATCACTGAGGACTGAGTATCTGAACAGCTGGCGCTTTCAGAGGTCAGCCTTGCATTCTGCTTTATATATAGACAGGAGCATAAGCAATTCCTCAGTGTGCATTCCTGTGAGAAAATAAATGGAATGTGGTCCCGTGAAGGAGACATATCACTTCTTCCCGTAGTGTGTAAATTTAGGCTGGTATGAAATGGGAAACATGAAAGGAACAGACAGGCATGATAGACAAGAAGAGGGTTGAACCTTTTAAAATGTGGAGAGGGGAGATTTTAGCATTAAACTGACAGTTGCAGGGCAAGTTCTTGGCTAATTCTGAGAATATGTGCTGGTGAACTACCAAGGGATAGGCAGACAAACTGTATTTATACTCCATAGCTCATTAGCGTATGTGCTATTCAGTTCTGCTTTATTTCAAATTCTGTCAAATCTAAGGGGAAAGAAAAAAAAGAACTGGTCCGCAGTCTCCTGTTAGAATAACAATCGTCTATTCATATTCAGCTCCCTAAAATATCTCAAGCCAATTCTGGTAACCCGCAATGTTTTGATGACTCATGCTTTCCGTGCATTTGATCAAAATGTCAATCTTGCAGAAGATTTGCTGTCTGCAGCGCAGAATCACAAAAATGAGGTGATGACTTCTGAAGTACAAAGACAAACCTCTATAAATATCAGTACTTTTGTGTATTTTTATGAAAAGTACTAAACCCACCAGTGTGGCAAGTGATGAAACACACAATGTTCCTCTACCTGTTTAGACTGAAAATGTGGGATAAATGGAGACTGTGGAGAATTTCTGCCTGACGTGTCTTTAAATTTTCAGTATCAGGTCAATCTTAGCATTAGTGTAGGTGAGAAAATAGTGAAATACATAATAAAATATTACTCATCTAAAGGGGTAAAATTCTAAATACTGATTATTAATGATTATAAATACTAAAAACATACTTAAAGTGTAAAGTTTTTATAGATATGGCAATAAATGTTGTGCAGAGGATCATAAAACAAATGTCCAACTCCTGAAAAGTATGTTAGTTTCTTTACTCTTTAACATGAATCACTGCATCAGTGGAGTGTGGCATGGAGGCAATCCATGGCACTGCTGAGGTGTTAATAGACCCCAGGGTGCTTTGATAGCAGCCTTCACTTTCTTTTTGTGTCGGTTGGTTGCTGTCTTCCTTTTGACAATACTCCCCAGATTCCTCGTGGGATTCAGGTCTAGTCATTTGGCCGGTCGGTCAACCACAGTAATAACATGGTTAGCAAACATTTGGTAGTAGCTTTGGCAGTCTGTGTGGCACCTGTCAGCAGGTGTTAAGTCCTGCTGGAAAAGGAAATGTGTATAAAACTTGTCGGCAGAGGGAAGAACAGAGTGCTGCGAAATCTGTGCACTCTGTGTTAATATTGGTCAACCTGCATAGAAGTGAGGAAATCACTGTGGATGACTCAAAATAAATTCTAAGATTATTATATTTATGTTTGATTTTGTCTACAACACACTGTGGAAGATAAAAAATAAAGAAATTTTAAAAACCCATCATCACTGTGATCCATGATACTAATTTTCACCTTAACATTATTTGAGTATGCCCATCATTTGGTTGACATTGTGTAGTATAGACCCAGGATTGATCAGCTGATGGTTCTACACATCAGTATATCATATGTTGAGGTCAGCAAGGATTACCTCTAAAAAGCCTTGAAGGGTGATTAACGTTTGAGTCCTCTCAAAAGTCCATCCATCCATCCATCCATCCATCCATCCATCCACACTCACAAAGGCCTAGAAACCAGAAAAATGAAAATTCAGATTTAGATCAGTTACTTTAGGTCACAAAGATTTTAGATTGCCAAAGGGTCACAGAAGCCTTTCCAAGCTGTTCCAAGGTGAGAGGAGGGATACAACCTGAACTAGTTGCCATTGTATTTAGTAAGTAAGACAACCACACACTCTTCACATCCACACCTACCTGTTGGAGGATGCTGAAGTACCTGGAGACAATCTACACAGGCAGAACATGCGAACTCCATAAAGCCCTCAGGAGACCAGTACATTCAAACCCACCACCATGTCTCCCCTGATAAAACACTCTCCTTACCTAAACAATAAAATTTGAGCATATTTGAATGAAAAGAATTTATTTTTTGTGTGCAACTGCAAAATGTGCATTCTTCCTCAAGCTTGTTAAATATCCCTAAAACAACACAGACGCTTTTTCCTTCTGCAGAAGGAGTGAGAAGAAGATTGTCTCTGCATTTGTATGCATTTATATTCAGAAGAAAAGGGGAAATTGTTGGGAATTAGGGAAAAAATATTCTCTTCTGATGATATAAAGTGTCAGTGTTCTTTCTCTTGTTGGTTGCAGAATAAGCTAATTACCCACAAATCTGTTCCATGAACCTAATCTGAAACTAGCTGAAATTTACAGAGATATATCCCCACGACGCTGCCTCTCAGTCTGACAGACAGACAAAGTCAATTTACCACTGCCTGCCTCTGCTCTATCTATCACTCAGACTCGGTATGTGTGCTGAGGCGTGACAACACTCATTCTGTCTTTCTTTTTTTTGACAAAACCCCGAGAGATTTATTAAAAATACCCGTAGAGCACAAATCTTTTTTTCTCTCTCTCTCTTTTCAGCAACAGCAGAAAGCAGATCTAGGTGAAGCGTTCACAACAAATTGTTGCTTGCAGTGATTAGGGGCCCGAGGTGTGTATTCGTGCTTGTGTTCTTCACGATGTGAGAACGAGAGAGAGAAAAGTAGCTTTGCTGAGTGAGGGGAGATGTGCATATTTAATATCACAGACAGACAGAAATCTTTCCCAAGTGTTGCCATACGTCACCCTCCTGCAGTCTGAGACAAGAATAAGCGGCAAAGACAGAATGCAAAGGAAATGGCAGCAGGGAAGTTAAGGCATCCAGTGTAATGTCAGCTTTCATTTGAATGTCAAACCCAAAACTAATAAAGGATTTCCCACAGCACATCTCAAAATCTCAGGAACAAATCAGACTGTAAATCCCAGAAGAATCTGTGGGAGAGAAGCCTCAATAAGTCATACTCCTTCTGTGTCTCTATCCTTGGTACCTGTATTTAGCTTACCAGGATGATATTACCGCTTGACTATAGCTCTCGTGTGGTGTGGATAAAGCCATGAGGGGTCTGAGGAGAGCAAACTGTGGTCTAAAGTTCACCAGAAAATATTTGTCTTTTGTTCACCAGTTTTCATCAACGCTCAGTTCAAACGTTTACATCACACTTGCATTTTATAGAGGTAGAAATGTGGGGGTGCTTGTTTGGTATTGGCAGCCTGTACATCTGGAAAGGCACAATGCAAGCTGAAAGGTTTTAGAGAAACATATGCTGCCATCCTAGGGTATTTAAAAGTAGAATGGTATGCAGCTTTCAGGCCCCTCTTCTGTGAAACCAGCTTCCAGTTTGGATTCAGGAAACAGACATGCTTTCTACTTTTGAGATTAGGCTTCAAACTTTACTCTTTGCTAAAGCATATAGTTAGGGTTGGATCAGGTGACCCTGATTCCTCCCTTAGTTACACTGCAATAGGGCTAGGCTGCTGGGGGCTTCCCATGATGCATCGAGTTTTCCCCCGATTACTATGTGCTTACATGCCACTCGGTAACCTATTTAATCATTAGTTATTATTATTCTCTGGCTCTTCTCCACAGCATCATCCTGTTTCCCTCCCCTCATCTCCAACCCGTTGCAGTAGATGGCCGCCCCTCCTTGAGCCTGGTTCTGCTGGAGGTTTATTCTGGTTAAAAGGGAGTTTTGCCTTCCCACTGTTGCCAAGTGCTTGCTCATAGTGATTTGTCTGATTGTTGGGGTTTTCTCTGTATTATGGGAGGGTCTTTACCTTACAATATAAAGTGCCTTGAGGCAAGCGTTGCAACATTCTCCTCCCAAAAATTCAGCGACTGTCCTCCTCAGTTTCCAGACTCTTATTTAAAGAAGAATCGATGCTACACAGTAGTAGAAATGGTCCTTCCCAATCCTTTTTTAGACATGTTGCTGTCATCAAATTCAAAATGAGATATTTTTCTTAAAATGGTGCATTTTCTCAGATTAAAAATTCAGTATTTTTTTTATTAGAAATATTATTTCTGTGTTCTATTGTGAATGAAATATGGGTCTATGAGATTTGCAAATCATTGCATTCTGTTTTATTTATATTCTATTCTGTCATTTTATTCAGGCAAACAAAACACATTTCAATAAACATACAGGATTTGCACAATATATGTTCAACACCACACACTGTGATGGCATGCAGTTCAGTAGCTTAGCAACATATGCAATCAATATTGAAGCTGATTACATAATGCTGGATGTGTCTGTTAAGTACCATGCCGTTGCTTTCATACTAAGCTCCCACACTGTTTTGCATACAGTAGCAGACTGAGATCTACTGGGACCAAAAATCAAGACTTCAGCATTGTTCCACCCAACATTTGGCAAAACGAGAGCTGAGATCCGCAGGGGGAATCTGACACCAACAACATGTGCCATCAGAGATTAGTGACAACAGTGAGCCAGCCGTCCCTCCATGTGCCCCCAGCAGCAAGGTGAGGAGGGGACAGTTATGATGGACACCTGCCGCATCCCATCTCTGTCAGGCGACTTCATCTATTGCTATGTTTAAGACAGAGGCCCTTGGGATAGAGAGGAAAAATGAGTGCCAAACATGGAACAGCTGCTGAATGGAGGTCTGCCGAGGAGCGGGCAGAACGCAGGCCTCGACTGAGCTGCAGATTGCTCTGTGGTGACAGTGTCCATCATTTTCAGTCGTAGCTCTCTCTGGGCTCTGTCATATTCAACTGATGTTACATCTCACTCTGGAAATATAACCCCAGAGAAGAGTGCACATGGATCAAGCAGTACCTCCAGAGAGCTAGCTAACAAAAATAATTGAGCAGAATATTTAAGAGGATCTAAATGCTTTCAAAGCAACAGACACAACATAAAAATATTACTTTAACAATACAAAGTTATTTTTTGCTACAAAGCCCAGCAGTTTAGATAAACCCTCTTCAGATAATCTGGTACATCTTATTTACTTGTATTTACTTACTAATTTCCATAAATTGGCACAATGTTGAAAATAGCAAATCTCCAAGTCGCACAGTGACGTTTTCTGCTGTCTTAGACAGATTTGGAGATGAGAGCAGCCAACTGGTGGCGGATTTGCTGCTGAGCAGCAAGAACAGTTTTTGCAAGACGTATGCTGTGCCACAGCAGCTTCCTGAGGACTTATTATAATACATCCATAGCACTCACAGATGTGACAGGGCACTACATTGATCCTGGATTAGAGAGATGAGATTCACTGAGGTGACCAATGCAAAGAGGAGGAGGAGGTAACTGGTATGATGTGTGAGAAATAAATCCAGGGAGGGAGTGTGAAAATGTGGAGGAGAGAGAAATCTTAATGGAGGAGAACAAAGAGAGGCTGAGCGGATCAGATCGCTTCTTGTGTTTTATCCCTGTGAATGCTTGCACCACAGACAGAGAAAGACCCGTCTTTGCTCCTTTTTACCCCCTGAAGGTGCACAGATATGGCAGCGTACAAAATCAGACCGTCTAGCAATTTAATGATCTACAACCAAAGCCTGAAGAGTGTGTCTGAAGATCTGATGGGTCATACGCTCAAAATGACTGATGTCATCCTGAATTTGCACATTAGAAAGACGTTAAAGAAAGAAAAGGAAAAGGAAAGAGGCTCATACAGGAGACGGCACATTGTGAACATAGACAAGCAGTCCTGTGTTGGAGATAATTTAAGACTCACACTGACAAACTTCCACCCATCATTACACAGGTTGTGTTTCACCACCTCAGTCATGTGGCAGCGGCAGCATGATGCAGGTCATTTGGCTTCATGTCTGCAGACTCCAGAGGTGAATGTAAAATCTGAACAAAACTCACTGAAGTTTAGCTCAAAGGTTTGACATTTTTTCTGCTCAGAAAAATGGAATATACGTAGAGACTATTTTCACCGCACGTGTAAACATATTTTATATAATATAGTACGCTGAATTCATTATTTATTTTGACACTTGGTGGCAGCACAAGCCTTAAACACAGCACTGGGATGTTATCAAAGATGGTGTGCAGGGCAACATTAGAGCTCATTTTAAATCAAGTTTCCATACAAAAACAAAAGCAAGGCCAATAATCAGTGTTATCATTATTGTTTTGGTCTCTACAAATATCAAAGATCACCAATCAAAGATTCAATAATTAGTTCACTCATCTGAAGATATGTTATTACAGAAGCTTTAAATCAACAAATCTGAGTTTATTTGAATGTAAAATCACATACTGTCTCAATACGGTTTACAAGGATTATCACACAGGTCATTTTTAATAAGGATAGTACAACCCTTTTAACTGTCAGTTAAACGGGATCTATTATGTTCATTTACATCTCCATAATATTAACTAGAGTAGCTTTACGTGATTCACAGCTTACCATATACTGGGGGCTTAGCTACCCCTTACAAACAGTTGGTTTGAAGCCAGAGCTCTGTGCCCAAGATGACCATAATATTCATATACACTCTCTATGACATCATACAGACCCAAGAGTAGAAAAAAGATGTCTGAAACTTGGCTTTTTTACATACGTTGACCTCATTATTTGAATCCTGGCTATGTAATATGAGCATCCACCATCGTAACAATATATGTAACATAACAATGTGTACATATGTGACAGAAAACAAGAAAAAGCAAAATAAGCACACATATTGAGTTACATTTGATTAATCTGTGAGACTGTATAAACATTTCTTGGCCACCCTGACCATGCTCATAGTGTCCCTTGGTGCATAGAGATTCCCAGTTTAAGATAAACGGAGGCAGCTACACAGCATAATACTCCCAGCAGCGTGTTTCACTGTGGGGACGGTCTTCTCCAAGTCTTTCTCCAAACGTAAGCTGTGTCTGTCTGTGGCCAGAGGGCTCTAGTTTTGTCTCAGCTGACCAAAGGATGCACTTCCATTATTTCTCCAGGTTGTCCTTGGCGTACTTCAGTCTGGCTTGAAGGTGTTTCTTTTGCAGAAGTGGAGTTTTTCTGCAATCTCACACTACAGGGGTGCTGAGTTCTAGTGACTGCAATAGCATCCAGAATTGGCTAAGTCATTCGATGATTTCTTGGCAGTGTTTCTGGGATCTTTAAACATCATATCACATTTTTGTTCCAGAGTATTGCTTGTTCTGTACTCTGTGGCTCTCTTTGACCTTCTTCACGATACCTCTCTCTCCAGTTCTTGAAATGCTGTGATAACTTTGTATATCCATGCCATGCTTTGCATCAGCGATTCTTTTTCTCAAGTCTAAACTGATTTCTTTTGGCTTTTGGCATGATGCTTTTCCAAGCAACAGCTCAAACACTGCTGAGGTTTTAATACTCTGTGTAAATTGATTTTGGTAATTCTTTGTTATTTCCTGAAATAATTTTGTTATTGGGTGCAAACAGAAATAATCTATGCTTTCTTAAGAAAACTAGTTTGTTTAGAAAAGCTATGTGGAAAATCCCTTGCTCTGTTGAAAAGGCTCTTGGGAAAATTTTGACAAAAACTTTAAATTTTACAGGGTGGCTGATAATTTTCTCCTCATCTGTATAGACTGAGGAAAGCATTTCATAGAGAGGCTTTAAAGACACCAGCCTCTTATAAATGCTGTGTCATGGCTTTAGTATGAGTGCAGACGGCTCGTGTTTATTTTTGGCAGCCTGAGCCCGTAGATCGTTGGTGTGGGGTTCGCAGATGACAGGGATGCCATGGATGCCAAAACCAGGTTTGCTATTTATATTCAAGACTTTTATGTATTATTTGACCAGAAATACAAGTAGAAAGGAAGTGTGTGTTGTGTCACAGGTCAAGAATAGTGGGAGTGTCTTGTATTATGAGGATTTGGCAGGACATACCACTGGGTCCAGACTGCCTGGGTAAGGCTGGCTCCTAGGAAAGAAGGGGTCAGTTTTGCCATGGTAGGGTGTGGCAATGAAATTCCACAAGAGTGCTTTCAGTTCAAATTCATGATGTCTCAGCAGCAGAGTAAGTGCAGCACCTGGGTTGGGAAACTTGTGCATTACAAATGTACCTTTTCTATGGTTTTAAATACCAAAAATCATAAACTGTGAGGCAAATAAATAACTTAAACCAATGCCAAATAAGGACTGCTAGGCCCGCGAGTTACTGGGCCTATGTGAGGAGACGAATCTTATCCTCTGGGAATAGATCAGGTCGGCCAAATACAGTCCAAAGTTGACGAAGGAAAACACAGCCACCACAACCTTGCTGTCCCACGGACACTTCCCCTGTGGACAGGACGACGGTCTCCATGGGGAGCCGTATTTTGTGTCGAAGCAGAACACTGGCCACACCACTGATGCGCTCAGGTAGAGCAGTACTTCGAGGAGGGTGCACACTACCACAAAGCGGTCAAAGGGCATGCAGCACACAGCCTTGGTACGCTTGCATACAGTCATTATGATCACCAGTGCTGTGAGAGCGAAACAGAAAGCATAGACAACAACACAGTAGATTGTGCCTGCATACTGGGAATACTGACTCTGGTTGGCCAGTGCACCAAAGATGATGCAGGCTACAAAGCCCTGAACAACTTTGAGAAGGCCGGACACTGTGGCCATATAACCCGTCACAATCTGGCCTGGCCTTGCTCGGCACAAGGCCACTTCCGCCCCGTAGGCCAGAGTCCCCAGGATGGAGCAGACGGTGACGGCAATGCGGAAATTTCTAACATCACAGCCAGCGTAAGGGCACTCGGATTGCACAAAGAACAGAGGGTAAACGACAGAGGCTGTCACATACCTGCAGAAGAAGGAAAGAAAAACTATGAGTTTACTAAATCTGACCACAGTTACCACAGTTACATTTACAACTATGTCTGTGACGTCTCATAAGATACACTATATAAAATATACACTGTGCAAACTTTAATAGGTCAGCTGTCAAACTATGTTCACAAGAATCTTGTTTTATTTTATGTTGTAGCATAAAATTGTGAGTGAGGCTGACCCTTAACCTTCCCATTATAACTGGTTTTGGTATAACTGGTAAACAAGTTTCTGACTGCAACAAACTTGCAAAATGTTGATTTTGAAAGTCTCTTGGAGCTATTTCTAAACAATTGCAGATTCTAAGATCATCACTTCAAACAACTGTACCCATGTACAAGTTATTTATACGTATCATCACTTTGCAAAGGTCTGGCCAAGGTACAGCTTGCTAAGGGACATTTAACCAAATATTAGTAAAGATATATGTAGATTTTTCAGCCTGTATGTATAATTTTGATCAATAGTCCCATAAAAAAATCTCACACAGTGACAGTAGTGTGATTATGTGCCCAGTACTGCAATGAAAGGTTAACATTCTACCTCTGTTAAAGCTGTGACTCTTTCAGCCACATAGGTAAGAGCTGATTATAGGTTTGTTTACGCAGGAAGTCATTCCTAAAATCAGTCTGGCTTTAAAGATGGCTGTAATCAAGAACAGTTCAAATATCCCTAAAGTCTCACAATTTAACAACACCTGATCCAAGTGTGTTTAGCAGTAAAGACCAGGTTATAAGATCTCAAACTGCAATATTTTTTTCTAGTCAAAACTGTGTAGGTTTCTTGGTTTGTGCTTTTTTTAAACACAATACACAACAGGTGGTAGAGTGGGTCACCTGCTAATTGGAAGATCCCTGACTCCTTGTCAGTGCGTGTGTGTGTGAGTGTGTTAGAAAGGGATTAGACGTAGATAAAAACACTGTATGAATGAGTGTTTGTGAGTCAGTGGGTGAATGACACTTGTAGGAAATGCTCTGACTGCTCAGTTGACTAGAAACGTTGTATATAAGTGCTGTTTATTTTCCATAAACTTGATGTGGTGAATATTTGCTGTGTTTACTCATCCAGCACATCCAGTACAGCAACAGAAGCATTTATCTGGAGGGACACTTGATGAATTAAGTCCAGTATTTAACTCTCATTTCAGATCTGCCTGCTAAGTAATGTAGTTTTTAGGAAAAAAGGCATCTTTTCACCTATGTACAAAAATATTTAGCAGCTCAGTGCCAACCTTGCCTGTGCAAAAAGTGAGTGCAGAGCATACAGAAGATTTATCAAAATCTTCTTTTAACTTCCTGATGCTGGAAAACACTGACGGTGATAAGCAACAGTTGCTACCTGTAAAAAGGTGCCATGAAAAGTGCAAAAATATTTCTTAAAGCTGGAGAAAACTGTAGTCGAATGATAATCATCTGCTGTTCATCACTGAGCAGCAGTTTTACATTATTAATTGTCATTTTTTCCCACCGTTGATTAAATAGCAGATTTAATAATTAATTCTTGTGAGAATTTGCCAGTGGGAGACCTTTGATCATAGTGTGCATATATTTTTATTGTTTCTTCATCTAAAAGGACTCAGAAGATAATGTTTGTTTCTTTTTATGCAATAATTTATCCGTTAGATGTATTTGGGTATTTTTGTTGGGTGGATACTAATTTGCTGCATGTGAAAAAACTGGTATGATGAGTGAAAGGTGGTCAAAATGTAACTTCCAGATCAAAGATTGACTCTGTGACTTACATGAGCGTGGCAAAGGCAGCACACGTGACTGTGAGGTTGTCCCAGGATACGGGCAGGTAGCTGTAGAGACGAGTTGCATCCAGGAAGAACACCAGCACTGACATGGCGAAGCAAAAACACCACGCCGCCATGCAGAACACGCCGTGTGAGCCGCTGTAGCCAGCAGTGTGGGTCACCATCGCGATCACAGCACAGCCCAAAGCTAACTGACATAGCCGGGCTGCACCCAGAGGTGAGCAGAGAGCCTTATGGTTGAGATAGGGACCACTGTGGGAATCCATGACTGTCCAGGAAGTGTACAGGAAATATTCAAGACAGAACTTTTTTAGGGCCTCAGAATTGGCAGAATTTATGATGATGAGGAGTCTTTTATGATCTCAGGTTATCTGACTGAATCCATCCACTTCATGACATCTGTGGGGAAAAGAAGCAAAAAAGAAAGAGTCACTCTCACAGATCTGAAACACTGGTATAGCTTCACTTTTAAAATAAGCTTATTCTGCGTTTACCTCTCTTGTCTCATGAAGCAGCCTTTGTCTCTCCATTAGTGCTCTCGTCATTCACTTTAAGTCTCCGCTTTGCATCCCTTCAGACAAAATTAAACCACTGACATGTGCGTGGAAATCACCGCTGCCTCCAAACTTAGAACGCCACTAATGATGAATGGATGCCTCTGCTTTCAGCTCAAACATCCGGTAAATGTGTGTTAGGACATCAGACGCTCAGGTATTTTGAATTATTCACTCTCATCTCTCTCTCTCTCAGTCGACTTGATGAGGACAGTCGTACTTATGTGTTGATGAATCAGAGCATGTCAGCAAGTGACAAGGGGGGGGAACACTTTTTTGAGGTCTTCTGTCAGAGCTCAAGCAGCCAGCCAGCCAGGCAGGCAGGCACACACACACTCACCTTTCTTCTGAGAGTTTATCCTGATTATTCCCAAATATACAGACTCAAAACCAGGAATGAAGTCGTGAGGACTGTTTTGAAAATCTCCTGTAGATCCTGATGAGGCTCTTCCTACTGGACCACATCAGAACCAGGTCCACGCAAAACTCTCAGCTGATTCAGAACCTCCTCTTGACTCTCGGATCATTTATGCAGACTCTGGCATGTTCGGTCTCATCCTCGTACTTTCCCTCTGTCGCACCCTCGCGCTTACTTTCTCCTCCCATGTGCTCAGAGGAGGGGGTGCCATTGGTCTGTCAGACCAGAATGGAAGTTATTTGGGGTTGGGCCATCACCAAATGAGTGTTGGAGGGTTGTGTACATGTGGTTGGGCGTGGAGCTGAAGCATGCAGACACATTGCAGACCCTGTGGAATGAGGTGAAATAAATGACCCCAGTGAAGCTGAAAACCACAGACTGAATAACAAAACAGGTTAAATATCTGACTCACTAGTTAAAACAATCAATTTAATACAGAACCGTTAAATTTCTGGGTGAGTAGAAGCAGCATGAACACACTCTCAGACAATGAAGTGCTTAACATTTTACTTTTATGGTATATGGGACTTTTTGAATCTAGCTATACTGCACATTATATTTCTAACATCTGCATTTATTACCAAGTGATAATAACCAAGAGCGAGCAAATGTTCTAGAGGAGAATTGAACTCAAAAATAACTTTCTGTAATAATTATCATCGTTATGCAGATATAAAAGACAGATATAGAATGAAACTGGTCAGAGTGGATTAAGTGCTAAACGTGTACCTTTTGGGATCTCAGAAACAGAAATATACAAAGTTACTTTAAGCTCAAATAATCAGCCCTAGATGGTTGATTTACATAGCTTGTATCTTAAGCGTTACATTTTTTTGTGCACCCATTGTTTTCCTTCATTTTGTAATCCATTGTTTTGTTATTTCATTTCGTATGTGCCAGAATCAGTATGGGGGATGGATGAGGACCCAAACACAGGATGGAGGAGGCATATCTAAAATGTGTCCAAATGGGAAAAAAACACAGATGCAAAATATCCACCATCAACAAGCGAAACAGCAACACACCAATGGAGGAAATATGGATACATACACACAGAGAGATGACTAGACAGCAGGAGACAGGTGGCCAACAAATGACAGCTGAACTTAATTAAGGCAAGTAAAGACAATCAGGGAAGCGAGGAAGACACAGACAGGAAGCAGAACTAACATATAACACAGTAAAAAATAAGAAAAAGAAAAAATCTTTAAAAAATTTCAAAGTAAAACCGGAAGCAACCCCAAAGACACCTATAAACCCTGATACAAAAGAAGCTGAGGGAACTAAACACACGACCAACAACTTTAAAACATTAAATGGAGCTTAATAAAATCCCAGAATTCAAAGCTAACACTAGAACAATACATGATCTAAACCAGCACAAAAGGTTCAGAACTCAAATTTTACAAAAAAGTATTATAGCTCAAAAGAAGAACTAATTAAACTAAGAATAATTTAAGACCTCAACTGGAATAAACCCAGGCAGAGAATAAAGCTCAGGAATAAAAATTCAAAACCAAAGACCATGATATGGAAGATATACACAGTCCTCACATGCTAAGATGATCCTCACTCTTGAAGAAACACAATGACCTGGTACTCACATGCAAACAGGAGTCTCAAGGACTGAAACACAAAAGGTTCAGTTTTAAATAAAAGTACAAGTACTTTTAAGCAAAAGTACAAAATAAAACATTCTAAATAATATTCTAAATATTCTATATCCTAAAATATTCAAAATATTCAAAATTCATTATTTCTTCTTTTTTATTAATATTTGGACTTAATTTAATAAAACATGACAGTAAATCATTCTGAATATTGGTGTTTGAAATATAACTATATAAATATGAATAAATATGTAATACATTCTAAGTCTAGCTATTACAGCTGACATGAAAGCTGGATGTTATCTAGTTACCCAGCAGACCTGGGCTCATTTCAGAGTGAGATTAATTCATTAATTACCTATGTTGAGCTTAAATGCTGAGCTTAAAGTCAGAGTTTTCAGTGTCATGAAGGTGGGTCTCTTTTTACCTGGCTGAGCTAAAATTGTAACTTATGTTACCGTGGTAATCTTGTTGATGGTTTATTATGTTCAGTTTCATTTAAAATAATGTGGAAGAGCATTTTTTTTTTAAATACCTAATCTTTTATTTACAGTATGCTTTATGGGGGAGATTCTCTGCTGAAGCAAGCGGTTTATTAAATCCAAGTGTTGACTTGTGTCCTACACTGCAGAAAGAAGATGGGCAGCAGCAGTGCAAACTGTGCTGATGATGAAGCAGAAAGCCTAAGTTAATACAGAAAGTTAAAAAAACACTACTGAGAAACCGATTATTGTCTCTGGCTGAGTTTTTAGGTTTTGTCGAGTCAAAGAAAGTCTGGCTTTGCTGAACTTGCTCTGTAGTACCCCCTCAGGTCTCCTCTGTCATGCATGGTGAAAAGAACACCCAAGTGCTGCACTGGCAGAAGTAACTTTTTGCCCTCATTATTAGAGCTGCAGACATCATGAAATCCTGTTTTCATTTTTGTTTTTGTTTATTCAGTGTTTGTATTTAACCAAATAAATCTTGACTATAACAAATAACTGAAGAGTTTAGGCACTGCTAGTCACTGCCAGGATGAGGGATAGATGGATGGAGATGCTGTAACATCACCCACTGGTTGTTGAAGTCTCATTAAGAGATTTCAGCTAATTGTTTTTACCTTATTCATCTTGATATTTAGAGAGTTGGTTTCATGAACAAGAAGTGGAAACCGGCTGAGAAACTGAGAGATGCTTTATGCTCATTGGCAAACGAGATGTGATTGACAAGTTGCTTGCCGGCAAGCACACCTTATGTACAGTGTATAGGATGAGGTAGAAGAAATTATAGTTATAGACTAAAACAGATGGATGATAAACGCTGTAAGATAGATAGAATAGTTTATTTCGAAGAAGTAAATATAACTAATTACCAGTTATGTTTGACATTGCTTCATATGGAGTTATATCTATGTGAAAAATACCTTAATGAATATTTGAATTTACTCTTGCCTTAATCTATAAAAATAAGGAGAAGACTTCAATAGAAAACAATGAGACAGCTCAATCATGCAATTTATTGTTTCTAAACAAATGTGTGTATTTTTGTATTTCTGTACTTTTCTTAACTTCATCTGTACAGGTGTTCTTATCACTCTTTCTGCAGAATGTATATTGGATGGGTGTGTGTTTTACAGGTGTTTCCCTACACTTCCACACACAATATAGCATGTACGGGATAATAGAACAATACATATAATGCGTATATAATGATGTTTGATTTATGAGATCCTTAACCTTGTAAAGAATTGCAAGAGACTTTGATATTTTGCCTTTAACATAAGTGAATCTAGGATAGTTTGTGATGTATCATCACACCACGGATTTTTTTTTCCAGATACTCTGTCTCATTCAAAGTTATTTATTGTCAGTTTACTATTTGTAAAATATGTGCAATTCCCAAATATCATGAATTTTGTTTTACTCATGTTCAATGTTAATTTATTATAGTCAAACCAAGTCTTCAGATTATATATTCATTTTCTAGTTCATTCAGAAGTTGTTCCAAGTTACTTCCACAGTACAGTAAGTTTGCATTGCAAATAATATTATTTTCAAAGACTTTGAAATTGCACATATGTCATTAATATACAATAATGTACAAAACTGATCTTTGGGGAACCCCACATACAACAGGTTTCAATTTTGATTTTATGGCATTTATTTATTTATATAAATTGTTTCTGGTTTTTAAGGGAACTGTTAACCCATGATAATACCACCCCTCTGACCCCATATGTGCATAGTTTGTTAAGTAAAATGTTGTGATTGACTTGATCATATTCTTTTTTTTAATCTAAAAAACTCCAGATAGCATATTCTTTGTTTTCAATAGCAGTTGTTACTGTATCTTTAAATTCCATTAAAGCATGTGTTGTGGTTCTTTTGGGTCTAAATCCACACTGCTGTTCATATATATTATATTGTTTTTTGTGGGAAAGTGATACATTCTATTGTAAAATATCTTTTCCAGTATAGAAGTCCATAAATGTTAATATTTTCCCACCTCATGAACAGCAGCAGCCACAGATCAGTCCTTTAGTCTGTGTCTCCACCTGCTGGTGTGTGATGGTCTGTTGGTCTTCTGCATGGAGGTGCGATATAACATAATACATATACTATGTGTACAAGTGCTGAATTCATACTTTGTAAGCACTTTAATTATGGAGAGTGCTTTTATTTATTTCTGGTCTATTTTGCTGTTATAGAATGACTTTAACACTAACCCCCTGCCTTCATGTCTATTTTTGGAAAGATCCCACTTTTATGAAGGTAAATATGATGCAAAATGAGCTTGCAAAATAAAAAGTGAGAATATGTAGAAAAAATCTGAACTTGTATTTTGAAATTTTCACTCCTAAATTTTTTCACACAGTTGTGTTTTGAATCTAATGTTACAGAAAAAATATTCACAAATGTGTATATTGATTGTTACACTAATACAATGAGAGCTGCGAACTTGTAATTATTAATTCTTTTACTACTTACAACCACAACTCTGTAATTACAACCTCTCAAATTAGTGAACACAAGTGCTGAACTGCACCCTCTCAAGTCACAAATTCACACATTGAGTGCTTTGACTTTTGCCATGCTTCTTGTGAGCGCTGTCATGCAAAACTTGCACTTGTCGCTGAAGGGAGGAATGGGATGGTGGGTAGTATAGGGGGGTGGGGTGGGGACAAGTGTAGATCTGCCAATCAGAAAGCGGAAGACCAAGAGGTCTCATTCCCCACTGTCCTTTGTTCTCCATACTGGATTTGCAAACACAGAGCAGAGGGCCATGGTAAGCATTGTTCAGTCACTGTGGTTAATGAGGAACTCAACACAGACATAGAAATCCATCTTTTCTCATGAGGAGCAGCAGCAAAAACCAGAGTGAATGACCATTTTAGCTAATTGCAACGGTGCTAGGTAACTAGCTATCCAGTATAAATAGACTGATCAGTGTGCGGTCCTGACATTAGCGTTAGCACTGATATTTGACAGATATTCAGTCCACATCCCAGCAGTGTACTCTCACTCAGTTTGTCCCACTGTTGGCAGTAAAAGAGGACTGTTCGTTCACCTCTGAGCCCTCACTCTGTACCACAACACTGCCACTCAGGGACATCAGTACATCACACTTTGTATCACATTAAACCAGTCTTGAAGAAGTGGGCTATAATAGACACCTTGATGGAAAGGAAAGGTAAGGTCAGTTAGAGTTGAATTCAAAGACTGAATGAATATGGTATTTAAAGTAGCTGTACATAATGATACAGATATATGATATGGTTTGCTTTTACACTCAGCTCTCTTTTCACCACGACAAACCGGTACAGCATCTGCATCACTCCAGCCTCAGCACCAAGCCGTCTGTTGATCCACCGGGAGATCTATTCAGTTCAATTCAGTTTTATTTATATACCGCCAAATCACAACAACAGTTGCCTCAAGGCACTTTATATTGTAAGGTAAAGACCCTACAATATAAACCCCCTATAATACAAAGGAAACAGAGGAAACCCCAACAATCATATGATCCCCTATGAGCAAGCACTTTGGTGACAGAAAAGCTCCCTATTAACAGAAAGAAACCTCCAACAGAACTGGGCTCAGAGAGGGGCGGTGCATGACCAGACAGTGATGCAAATGAATCCCACTGTTTTCTGGGTGGAGTTTGTGATGCAGCATGGTGGAGCTCGGCGTCTGCATATAACCTGATCTAGTTACAGTGCCGCAGCTTGAACACAGATTGACACACTGCATTAAATGGTTTCATGTTTGGTAGAACTTAGTCTCCAATGTTTTTAAGGCTCTCTTTCAAACACTAAAATGTTCCACAGGGCTCCATCCTTACATCTCTTTTGTTATTGACATAATCAGTATTACACTGAGGTAATGTACATTTTTATGCTGACGACAGTGTTTTTTACACTACTGGTTCTTCCCCTTATTTGGTTGACGGAAAACTAATGTGCTTTTAATAAACGTCATAAATCTGTAATCTATCATAAATATGTTCTAAACTCTGATGAAACTGAGTAATGCTGTTGATGGGGTTACCTGAGGATTTCTACCCATCTGTTTATATCCGAACCTTTCACAGTTATAAGCCTCATGCTGAATACATATCAAAACACTAAATTTAAAATTGGATTTTTATACAGAAACAGTCTCACATTAAAGCATTACCACTTTTTCTTTGCCTGCTCACCTTCATGAGGCTTTGCCACACTGATTAACCACATCCACTTACAGTTAAACAGTTTACAGTTAAACGCAGTATTCCCATAAAGCTCTCCTATGCCACTAGAACATTCTCAGAGGTATAAGGCTCCTGATCTCAGTAAGAAACCTGTAAAAATAAAGGATTTTCAAAATAATCTTCAGTACTGGAGTTTTTCCTGGGCGCTGTGTTGCTCACTATTCTAAATATTACTGACAGTTGGTCACACAGAAGAGGGTTTTCAGCAAACACTGTTACTCTGAGTGGTTTGATTTATATTTTCACAGACTGTCAGATATGAAATGCAATTCTGAATCTTTGGTTAAAGTCACCTACTGTAAATATTTTTATTCGAACTGACCGCTGACTGATAAACATCTGAGAAATCAGAGAAATTGTGAGTGGAACTATGAATATAAACGTGTTTTGTGTTTTCAGGTGGCATGGGCTCAGAGGAAGCCTTTACGTCTTCGATTGAGATGACTGTTGCTTTAAGGAATGTGAGCGTAAACATGACTTGGCATGCCCCTCTTTTTGTTTTACAGCTGTAGAGCGCAGTGTGTTGTCGTCCAATCAGAGTGCAGCTCTTAACCCATAGCTGACCTCTAGGCAGACTACACTCTGGACCTGCAGCTGCAATCTGACATTAGTTTTTTCTCACACACTGGGGATCTTTTTGTGTTTCACACACGATGCAGGTTCCCACGTATCCTCTTCTTCTTCCCCTCTCCCTCCTGCTCCTTCATTCTGTTGCTCCAGTACACGGAGGCCATGCTCTGGTTTTTCCGGGAGAGTTCAGCCATTGGTTGAACATGCGGATCATCATAGAAGAGCTGGTGAAGAAAAACCACTCGGTCACCATCCTAGTGCCTGATGCATCGCCTACTGTCAACTACAACAACAGCCGCGACGCCGCCAAGTTCAACTTCTTGGTTTTCAAGGTAACACTGGCGGTTATACAGCGTGTTTGTAGTCTGACAGAGAACAGAAAGTAAAGTAAAGAGACTCAGATCGATCAGAAAAGCAGAATAAACTCTTCAGAACTGAAAGACACAATCCAAGGCTTCAGATCTTACTCCGTTTTCAGATTTACTGAGGAAACCCAGATAGCAAGACGACATGAAGCCATAGTTCGTGACGTCAGAGCTACCTGGCGATGTAGTAGTAATGACATTAGAATAACACTGATTTATTGTTGTGCTGTTATAGTTGATTGTTGATCTGTTCATAGTTGACCAGGTGACAGCAATCGGGAAATTAAAGCTGCTGTTACCTGAACTATTCCGCAGCAGTACCCGTCTCACAGTGGTACATTCCATGTGTCCACTACTGAAAACATTTATAGTTGACCATAATAGTCAGCCATGCGCTTCACTGGACTGCACCACGCTCAATATATCAGGTAAACATATATGATTTTATCCATTATTTTAAAGTTGAATTGGAAAAAAAGTGAATATTTCTTGCCGTTTATAGTTTATTTAAAACCTTTAAAAGGTTTATTAGAGAGTTAGACCTAAATTGGTTCCATAGCATAAAAATATTTTTAAAATTAGCCCATACAAAATAGTAGGGCAAGTTAGCTTAAACAGAAGGAGAAAAGTATGCTTTTCTTAGACAACACAATATCTGAGAAAATATTACATTTTCATGTCATAATTTTCAGAATTTTCCTTCCATAAAGCTAGCATAAAGCTATTAGCAATGATGCTATAAAGTTGTTAGCCAGGGTGTACCCCCCACCCCTCGCCCTATGGCTCCAGCCCCACACCCGTGACCCTGATGAGGATAAGCGAAAAGGAATGGCTGGCTATAAAGTTGCTTCAAAATGTTATTTTCTAACTACGTTTTTATTATTTTACAATTACGCACTTTGTACCGTAATTTACACGGTGTTATCGATAGTTGTAATCAACAGCCTTGAAATGTAGAGCCAACCCTGCTAGTTTCTTAGGATTTTAAATAAACAGTTTAAACTTATTGGTGCTGCACACAGGTGTCTATCATATTATTTTCTTTGACTTTAATAATGAAAAGGTTACATACAGCAGTGCTCAGAGGCAAAAGCTAGTAATACTTGCACAATGGGTAACTTTAAACTTGTGTATTCTTCTACACATCTGACAGGTCAGCTGTTAGACACAGATACTAGGAGTGGAACAATTGAACTAAAGCAGCAGTTCTTTAGATTAATTCTCAGGGCTCTTTCATTAAAACAAACCTAACACTCAGAAAATTAGAGTATTTTAACTGTATTATAGGGGTGGAATTGTGAAGGTGAAATTTTATTGGAATTTGCGAGAAACGTCTGGGGGATAATGTGTAAGTAATTAGTATGTATTTGAATTTCATGTTCTCCCACTTTTTACTAACATCTTTTCATTGTCTTATTTCAGATTCCAGTTAAGCACATCACATCCTTAATCAAGTAAGATAAACAAGCCCTTAAAATATCCTTTTTTATAAAAGTCTGAACTTGCACACCACTACTACACTCATAATGGCATCACGTTGGTCAATGAGGTGCAACTTCAGGTCAATGCTGGCGTGGAGTCAGGTGTTTTAGACTTTTGTCACTCAGTTGCAGATAAGCCACCAGTTAAAAGAGTTGACAGGGACTATGAGCTGAGTTCAGTGGGACTTCTGTATCACTGGACAGAGCTCACGACTGCTGTACATCAGCTGTTGATTCAGATTCATACTGGTACTAATGCTGGTGCTGAAGCTCCAACTACTGAGTTTTTAATAACAAGTTCAAAATACTGTGCTTCTATGTTTTCAGTCTCTTGAGTGGCACTAACTGCAATCTTGGGCATTTTGCATGTGTTTCACTCAGAACTACACAAAGATGCCAAGACAGTTCGCAGGACACAAGGTCAAATAGGAACTATAAAACATGGATGGTGGGGAATACCATCATTTTGGTTTGGATACAGCTGGTGGTCTCTTTAGGCCTTTAGATAACTCTCAGGATTTCCTTATGAAATATACGCATATATACAAATATATGCATCTGCATTATGATGCACTTGTGGCTCAGTTAGGCCATTCAGAACAATACAGAAAGGTAGTAACTGAAAAGTGCACCCTGTCTTAAGGAGTACAAGTTTTAGATGGCACTGCTATCATCTGCAGTATTGAGAAAGTATGTAGAAACATGATAATACTTCTCTGAAGGTTTTGTTACAAGAAGTCTCACTTCCAGTACCCCCAGAACTGGATGCTACCGAGTGTGGCGGTCGAACAGCAGATTTGGTGCAACAAGGCTCCAAGAACATAAAAAAACAAAACAAAAATTCAAACATGAAGTGGTGCATTGTGCAGTTCAGTATTGTTCCTAGCTCCTGGATAAATACGGAGGAGCTTTCATGGCCCCAATATCCTTCTCGAGAAACATCCAAGTTCCAAAGAAGAAGAGGACAATGATCCCAACGAGTCATGGCAAATGTATGAACCAGTCAGAATTCTCATAAGCCATGGTGGGTATTATCAGCATAGGTTTTATGATATTTTAATATAACAGCTGTTTTGGGTGATTTATGGTCTTCAAAGGTATCACCACAATTTCATTATAATTTTAACACTAAAAAACAAATTTAGATGAATCGCTAACATCAGTTTTCTCAATTATCCTTTTATTTGGACTTGTTTTAGGTTCCAGACACTTTGTGAAGCAACTTTTAAAACATGAGTCCTAAATTGCTGTATTTTGACATTTTACATAGGATCTTATTCATAAGTGAAAGAGAGAAACGTGTACACAATTTTAGCAGATGGAACTACTTAAATGTTTGAATTGAATCCAAAATATAAATTAAATTGTAAATTAAAAAACTTAAATTATGGATCTAGTTGTTTTTCTAATTTCACAAAGATCATCTGGTTTACCTCAAGCCAGTATTTCTCAGTTTTCTTATTCTTGTCAACAGATGGTGACAGAGCTGACAAGACAAGCAAGGGACCTCCATCAGGAGTTCAGAGCCTTCTGTCAGTCCTGCTCCACTGAACCTGTTGATGCTGAGGTTTTGCCTCTAGATTTGCTTCACAATAAGGATGCGCTGGACAGTTTGGTTAAACTGCTTAATGATGATCTAGGTGTATGTATGCTGCTGTATGTTCTGCTGGAACATACAGCAGCAGACCATCATTGGACAATCCAATAAGAGGAGGTGAAAGCCATTTCATTGCAATATTTTGGTTAATTCTTAGCACCCTAGAATAAAGTCCGCAGTTGAACAAAGTGAGGCCACAGTTTGTTCCTTGTACCTTCTGTTAAACCGCGGCACTCCAACACTATAGCACGTCAGCCAGTCTCTCGTTTCTTCCCTAAAGGCTGTTTATTTGTTTATTTATAAGGAATCCCATTAGCTTCCACAGCAGTGGTTGCTAGTCTTCCTGGGGCCCAAACCATCAAATACAATCAAATACAATATTACACAATAAAGTGGATGCAAAATATCCACATAATTTGGCTCTTACATCCACAGTAAGGTTTTACAATTGTGAAAATATGAGCATATAAATATCAATAACACTAAGACAAAATACACAAGTTTCCATTACAAATGACATTGCCCTCTTACAATATTTACAATAATTAAAAGCTGCCTAAATAGGCTTTTAAGCGATTTTTAAAATTAGGAATAGAAGCCAATTCTCTAATTGCATAAGGCAACTTATTCCACTGAAAAGATGCTCTAAATATAACAGAGTTTTTCAAAAAGTTGCTTTTAACTCGAGGAGCTACTAAATTGCGGTTTGTTGAAAATCGTGTAGTATGATTATGTATTTCATATGGATACTGCAACTTAGCAGAAAAAAATGTGGTGTGTTTAACAGTATTGCTTTCTTTATAAATACAAGTAAGCCATAGTATAATTTAGCTTGTGCAGGAAGCCAAGAAAGTTTATCATGCATTTTATCGATATTTGTATAGTATGAACACCTTAACACTAATCTGGCCGCCTTATTCTGGACTAACTCAAGTCTGTTCAGATCTGTCTTATTAGCTGCTGACCAAATGATTGAACAGTACTCTAGATGAGATAATACTAGTGCATTAATGACATCTTTCATAATTGAAGAAGTAATATAAAAGGAGCGTTTCTTAGCCATAGCTATGCCCTGTCCCACTTTCTTAATAACAGAGTCGATGTGCTGAGACCATGAAAGGTGGTGGTTTATGGTAAGACCAAGTAATTTAATCTGGGTTACCTGTTCTAATACCAATCCAGCTATGGAAAGATTTAGTTGTGGGCTGTTGACTAAGCGTACTCTACTTCCAATTAACATAGATTTGGATTTAGATACGTTTAAAATCATGTTGTTTTTACTTAGCCAGTCAGACACGTTCAGCAAATCTTGTTGTAATACGCTGGTCAAGTCAGAGTTGCCACTGGCTGAATAAAACATGGTGGAATCATCAGCATACATTACAAGATAAGATTTATCCAAGACATACGGCAGATCATTCGTGAAAAATAAATAGAGAAGTGGACTGAGGCAGCTGCCTTGGGGTAGACCACAGTTCATTTCACAGCCCTCAGAGAAATAACCATTATAATAAACCTTTTGCCTTCTTCCAGACAAATAACTTTTCATCCAGCAAAAAGCAGCTGGTGAAAATCCATAACATTTTAGTTTATCTATCAAAAGATCATGATTTATCAAATCAAATGCAGCACTAAAGTTCAAGAATACCACCCAGACCAAATTCCCATCCTCTAGATCAGGGGTCGGCAACCTGCGGCTCCGGAGTCGCATGCGGCTCTTTAGTCCTTATACTGCGGCTCCGCGTGGTTTGGGAAAATAAATTAGAAGTATTTAGCTGAAGTGTATTTTATTT
The DNA here is from genome assembly GCF_036321145.2 of Pelmatolapia mariae. Classification (NCBI taxonomy): domain Eukaryota; kingdom Metazoa; phylum Chordata; class Actinopteri; order Cichliformes; family Cichlidae; genus Pelmatolapia; species Pelmatolapia mariae. The sequence goes on from NC_086232.1 coordinate 35,194,561, forward strand.
ATGTTAGTTCTTTTTTAACTTGTAGTTCTAAATTGGAAGATTATTATGATATTGAAATATAAAAATATAATTATATTCTATTATTTTTTCATCGCTCAAAATAAGAGTCACACTCGCGGAAGCCGGTATGCCCGCCGAAACGCCATGCATTTATCGAGACTTTCAACCCCAGGTAGGCCAATTATGGATCTTCGGATCCACATTATGTCAGCAGCTATTCTCCACCATGAACTATGTTAAAAACAAACACCGCTCACGCCTCACAGATGACAGCTTACAGTCCTGTGTAAAGATGAAAGTGACTTCATACAGCCCCGATTTGCAGACGCTGTGCACAGAGGTTCGGGAGCAGAAGTCCCATTGTAAACATACCACGGCAGACACGACGATGTTTGCATGAACGTGCTTTTCAGCATCTCTTTATAGACCACTTTTCACACGGTTGCTGTATGCATACGGCATACGCCCCGCCACACACATTAACCAGGTAAAATACATATTTAGGCAGAATTTTTTTCCCAATTTTTTTTTAAAAGTCAGGTCAAGACTCCAAAAGCCCAAAGGCTTTTGGAGTCTTGACCTGACTTTTGGAGCCTTTTGTAGGGTGGCGGCTCACAACAGTTACATGCTACATGGATCATTTTAGTTCAGCTGGGTGTCTTTCCTTTTGTTATATTTCTTTAAGAGTTCAAAATGTGTTAATTACATAAATAAAATGTAATTTTCTCTGTAGCACTTCATGGATTTCATAAGCAACACACCTTAGTTGTTCACACAAAGCATAAAAGTAAAAAACAATATATACAGTGTTATCTTCATTTTAGATGTCAAAATGTATTTGCGGCTCCCAGTGTTTTCTTTTGCGTGGAAACCAGGTCCAAATGGCTCTTTGGGTGTTAAAGGTTGCTGACCCCTGCTCTAGATGTTTATATCAGTTATCTGTCATATGAATGAGCTGAGCTGGTAGAATGACCAGGTTTGTAAGCATGTTGAAACTGAGTAGATGATTTTCTGTTAAGTAATGTTGAATTTGTTCATAGACAATCCTCTCCATAATTTTACTTAGAACAGGGAGCAGACTAAAAGGTCTGCTATTGACACCATTACATCATCCTTGTTTTTAGGAATAGGAATTATTTTCAATTCTTTCCACTGCAATGGAAATAAGCTGCATGCCAAAGATCTATTAAATATGTGACATATAGGAAGGGACACAAACCTGGCTGCAACTTTGAGCAGTTTACTGTCTGCCTTTCATGATATTATGCCTAGTAGTGTGTCGACTTTCTCCCTGCTAAAGAGTTTTGGTTAGAGGTTATTCATATTTGAGTTCAGATGAGCCTCTTTCTTGTGCTTTTGATTTTTTATTTTAGATGGCCTAACTCAGTAGGTGGGGGTAAATTGAGTTTCTGAATTTTCCTTTGCCCAGGCAGTGGCTCTGCTATGCTCCAGATTGGTTGGGTGGTGAAGGATGCCAGATATCCACCTCCATCCTGCTGTAAACAAAAAACAGGGAATTTAAAGTAATATGTTAAAGAAAATAATGTTTTTATAAAATAAACTTTTTTCTTAAGTGATGCAAAGATGTCTATTGTCATTTTTATATCAGATAATGTCATGATCCTGGGTCCTTTTGACCCAGCGTTTTGTGTTTTTCTATTGTGATTTTGGTTCTGTTCTTCCTCTGTTTAGTGTTTATTCAGTTCTGCCCATGTGTTCCTGTGTTTAGTCCGCGTTTCTTAGTCTGTGTCTTTGCTTGTGTAGTTCCTGTTTTATTGTGAAGGTCTGTGTCTGATGTCAGTGTGTTCTGTTTACGTTTTCTCCTGTCTCGTCAGTCCTGATTTCTCCCAGCTGTGTCTCCCTTCTGTTGTCCATTCCCTGATTACTTCCCTGTGTATATTAGCCCTGTGTTTGCCCCTGCTCAGTGTCGCGTCGTACCCTCAACTAGCTGTGTGTTTTGCCTCTGTGTTTCCAGTGTTTTGGTCTCCAGCTCCAGTTTAGTATTTCTGTTCTAGTGTTTTAGTTCTCTAGGGTTTTTGTTTGCTTTTTGGTGAGTTTAGTTAATTCAAGGTTTTTTCCCAGCAATAAAGCTGCGCTTTAAGTTGAACCCCCGTGTCTGAGTCCTGCATTTTGGATCCACCTCTCCTGCCTGCCTGCCACACAGCCAACCATGACAGAACGACGCGACCATCAAATGGATCCAGCAGACTCACTGTTCCTCGCGCAGCTGTGGAATTATTGCCGGGACGTTATCCACGCTGAGAACACCCCCCAGAGACTCATTCAGGTTGTTTTTTTTGACAACTTTCTGTCTTCCACCCTTTGTACAGCCAGCTTTTTGGACATTAAAAGACTAACTCAAATAATAGCAGCTCTGCGAGCCAGGTGTTGCTTTGAGCTGTTTGGCATGGGTGGTCCAGGCAAGGAAGATTCCACGGCAGCCTCCAGTGCCTCCGGTGTCGCCTGTAGTTCAGCCTCCAGTGCCTCCGGTGTCGCCTGTAGTTCAGCCTCCAGTGCCTCCGGTGTCGCCTGTAGTTCAGCCTCCAGTGCCTCCGGTGTCGCCTGTAGTTCAGCCTCCAGTGCCTCCGGTGTCGCCTGTAGTTCAGCCTCCAGTGCCTCCGGTGTCGCCTGTAGTTCAGCCTCCAGTGCCTCCGGTGTCGCCTGTAGTTCAGCCTCCAGTGCCTCCGGTGTCGCCTGTAGTTCAGCCTCCAGTGCCTCCGGTGTCGCCTGTAGTTCAGCCTCCAGTGCCTCCGGTGTCGCCTGTAGTTCAGCCTCCAGTGCCTCCGGTGTCGCCTGTAGTTCAGTCTCCAGTGCCTCCGGTGTCGCCTGTAGTTCAGTCTCCAGTGCCTCCGGTGTCGCCTGTAGTTCAGTCTCCAGTGCCTCCGGTGTCGCCTGTAGTTCAGTCTCCAGTGCCTCCGGTGTCGCCTGTAGTTCAGTCTCCAGTGCCTCCGGTGTCGCCTGTAGTTCAGTCTCCAGTGCCTCCGGTGTCGCCTGTAGTTCAGTCTCCAGTGCCTCCGGTGTCGCCTGTAGTTCAGTCTCCAGTGCCTCCGGTGTCGCCTGTAGTTCAGTCTCCAGTGCCTCCGGTGTCGCCTGTAGTTCAGTCTCCAGTGCCTCCGGTGTCGCCTGTAGTCCAGGCCCCAGGGCCACCGGTGCCGCCTGTAGTCCAGGCCCCAGGGCCACCAGGTTCACCCGTTCACTCCACGCAGGGAGGAAGTCTTACGTCTTCTCAGTGTACTTTTCAGGGTTTAGCCGCCGTTGGTACAGTTTGCCACTCCAGGGCTTCCCCAGAGGCTAGGTGTCAGGCCCCAGCTAATTCTGGACCCCTGCAGTTTAAGCAGCCCCCTGAGTACCACCTCATGTCAGCGTTGCCTGGGCGGAGCCAGTGCTCAGTGCATTGTCAGTCGCCACTGTGTCAGCTAGTGGCCTCCATGACTGCTGGCTTGGTCATGGCTTCTGCTGGAGGGTCCGAGGGACCGCTCCGGCCTTCGTCTCTAGTCTCCGCTGGAGGGTCCGAGGGACCGCTCCAGCTTTCGTCTCTAGTCTCCGCTGGAGGGTCCGAGGGACCGCCCCGGCCTTCGTTTCGTGTCTCCGCTGGAGGGTCCAAGGGATCCGTCCGGCCTTTGCTTCCTGTCGTCGCTGGAGGGTCCAAGGGATCCGTCCGGCCTTTGCTTCCTGTCGTCGCTGGAGGGTCCAAGGGATCCGTCCGGCCTTTGCTTCCTGTCGTCGCTGGAGGGTCCAAGGGATCCGTCCGGCCTTTGCTTCCTGTCGTCGCTGGAGGGTCCAAGGGATCCGTCCAGCCTGCAGCGCCTCCGTCTCCGGCGTCCACGCCGCCGCCAGCTGCAGCGCCTCCGTCTCCGGCGTCCACGCCGCTGCCAGCTGCAGCGCCTCCGTCTCCGGCTTCCACGCCAGCTGCAGCCTCTTCATTCACGCCAGCTGCAGCCTCTTCGTTCACGCCAGCTGCAGCGCCGCCGTCTCCGGCTTCCACGCCGCCGCCTGCAGCGCTTCCGTCTCCGGCTTCCACGCCAGCTGCAGCCTCACCGCCTCCGGCTTCCACGCCGCCGCCAGCTGCAGCCTCACCGCCTCCGGCTTCCACGCCGTCGCCGCCTGCAGCGTCTCCGGCTTCCACGCCGCCGCCAGCTGCAGCCTCACCATCCTCGCCTGCTGCAGCGCCTCCGTCTCCGGCTTCCACGCCGTCGCCTGCTGCAGCGCCTCCGTCTCCGGCTTCCACGCCGTCGTCAGCTGCAGCCTCATCATCCACGCCAGCTGCAGCCTCATCATCCACGCCAGCTGCAGCCTCATCATCCACGCCAGCTGCAGCCTCATCATCCACGCCAGCTGCAGCGCCTCCGTCTCCGGCATCCACGCCGTCGTCAGCTGCAGCGCCTCCGTCTCCGGCTTCCACGCCGTCGTCAGCTGCAGCGCCTCCGTCTCCGGCTTCCACGCCGTCGTCAGCTGCAGCGCCTCCGTCTCCGGCTTCCACGCCGTCGTCAGCTGCAGCGCCTCCGTCTCCGGCTTCCACGCCGTCGTCAGCTGCAGCGCCTCCGTCTCCGGCTTCCACGCCAGGTCCAGCCTCCGTGTCCTCTTCCTCGTCTGGTCCAGCCTCCGTGTCCTCTTCCTCGTCTGGTCCAGCCTCCGTGTCCTCTTCCTCGTCTGGTCCAGCCTCCGTGTCCTCTTCCTCGTCTGGTCCAGCCTCCGTGTCCTCTTCCTCGTCTGGTCCAGCATCATCATCATCAGCTTCATCCGCGCCTGCAGCGTCAGCATCAGCTTCTTTGGCTTCCGCAGCTGCCACGCGGCCGCCCGGTCCGGCCTTGCCTGGTCCGGCCTCAGCCTCGCCTGGTCCTGCTGTGGCAACTCTGCTGTCAGAGCCGGCTCGACCTGCGCCTCCTCGCCTTTGTTGGCCGCTTTTCAAGCCTCCGAGTCGGCATCATGGCCGTCGAGGGCGGCCCCCTGAACTGTTTGCCCGGCGCCGCCGTTGCCGTGCGCACGGTCGGCCGCCTGAACTGCTTTCCCCTTGGCTCCTGTGTTGCCGGCCCCCGGGCCGGCCCCCTGAACTGTGCCCACGTCGCCGCCGCTGCCGTCCTCACGGCCGACCCCCTGAACTGTGCCCACGTCGCCGCCGCTGCCGTCCTCACGGCCGACCCCCTGAACTGTCTGGGCTCCGGTGCTGTCGGCCCCCTGGCCGTCCCCCTGAACTGTGTCCACGTTGCCGTCCTCACGGCCGGCCCCCTGAGGTGTTCTGATTTGGACTGTTTTCTTGAGCGCTGGTGTGTTTCTTTTCTTTTGGTTTTGGGACTCGTGTTTTGTTTTTTGCTGTCTAGTGCACCTGTTTTGTTTTGCTCCGAGCCCTCCGTCCTGGACCCCCGCCGCCCGCCCTGGTCGGGTTTTCTGTTTTTCGGGCGGTTTTGTTTTTCTTGTTGGGCTGTCTGGGGCCAGCCTTCGAGGGGGGGGTACTGTCATGATCCTGGGTCCTTTTGACCCAGCGTTTTGTGTTTTTCTATTGTGATTTTGGTTCTGTTCTTCCTCTGTTTAGTGTTTATTCAGTTCTGCCCATGTGTTCCTGTGTTTAGTCCGCGTTTCTTAGTCTGTGTCTTTGCTTGTGTAGTTCCTGTTTTATTGTGAAGGTCTGTGTCTGATGTCAGTGTGTTCTGTTTACGTTTTCTCCTGTCTCGTCAGTCCTGATTTCTCCCTTCTGTTGTCCATTCCCTGATTACTTCCCTGTGTATATTAGCCCTGTGTTTGCCCCTGCTCAGTGTCGCGTCGTACCCTCAACTAGCTGTGTGTTTTGCCTCTGTGTTTCCAGTGTTTTGGTCTCCAGCTCCAGTTTAGTATTTCTGTTCTAGTGTTTTAGTTCTCTAGGGTTTTTGTTTGCTTTTTGGTGAGTTTAGTTAATTCAAGGTTTTTTCCCAGCAATAAAGCTGCGCTTTAAGTTGAACCCCCGTGTCTGAGTCCTGCATTTTGGATCCACCTCTCCTGCCTGCCTGCCACACAGCCAACCATGACAGATAAAGCCTAATGCTTAAAAATATGGGGATACAGATTTGTTAAATTGTAACAGAATTGTTTGCAGATAATGTTTATCCTTTTTTTACATGATGCATATTTTTTTCCACAGGTTTAAATAATTTGCAGTGGTTTGATACTGATTGAAATACCTGCGAAGTCCTGTTTTAATCATGATTTCCTTGTTGTTTCAATGTTAAATGTGAAAATTTGATGGAAAACCAGTTTCAGAGTTCAACACTGAATAAATGAAAATAATGTTGATAACCTGATATTGATTTAACATTATTTCAGTGAATGTTCACTATCAGCCTCCTGATATCATGACTTGTTTGTGCCTGTCTTTAAACTCCAAGTCCACCTTGAAAGTCTACACACCCTCACTAGGCGATAACTGATACAGAATCAATAACTTAATCAGGTGGGGGGTTTTTTCTCCTGCAGGTGCCGTACAGCAGGGAGGAATATCTGAGCCCCATTCAGGAATTCATCCACTTCTCTATGCACGACCCCTCAACGCTGCAAAAGGTCATGAAGCTGATCGATGTCATGGGGCAGGGCTTGGTGTTCGCGAGGCAGCAGTGTGACGGGATTCTAAAGAACGATCAGTTGATGGCAACTCTGCGGGATGCCGCTTTCGACGTCGTCCTACTTGACTCCTTGGTAATGTGTGGCGACCTGGTGGCCGACGTGCTCGGCGTGCCGCTCGTCATCTCGCTACGCTTGAGCTTAGGCAGTGTTTTTGAGCGTCACTGTGGCCACGCTCCATCGCCACCATCTTACGTCCCGTTACCTCCAGTGCTGTTCAACGACCACATGACGTTCATAGAGAGGCTAATCAACTTGGTGACATATGTGGCGTCATCAGCGCTAACCGAACTGGGCTGGAAGCTGACGATGGATAAATACTACAGTGAGATTAAAGGTCAGAGGTGAAATCATACTGATGCCATCGTCTGTCTGAATTCGTGAGGTATAAGAAATAAAAGTAAACTAATCCAAGCTTTTATTTTGAAGTCATATTCCTTATTTGCTGTATGGACAGGAACTCCCACCAGTGTGTGTGAAACTCTGGGGAAGGCTGACGTGTGGCTCATCAGGATGTTCTGGGACATCGATACACCGCGGCCGACTCCGCCCAACTTCAAACACGTGGGTGGTCTGAACTGCAGACCAGCCAATCAGCTGCCAGAGGTGTGAGCTCTGATCATTGACAGTACTTGTATTCTGAAATGACACAGGTAAATGATGATGTAATGATGATGTCACACCTTACAGGACCTGGAGGCTTTTATGCAGAGTTCAGGTGATGCTGGTGTAGTAGTTGTTTCTTTTGGCTCCATGGTACCCAATCTGACGATGGAGCGCACCAACGTCATCGCCACCGCCTTAGGACGAATCCCTCAGAAGGTCAGGGGGTCCGACAACTCACATTCAAACATTCATACACTGGGTTATCAGCCCATCAAATCACTGCATCCATTGCGGAATGAATGTATTTAAAGCACTTAAGCATAGAAAAAGTGCTAGTATGAAAGGATGAATGAGGAAAGCTGTGTAAAGTGCTTTACCTGGATGTTTACTGGTTCTTAAAACCAATGAGTATTTCATTCCTTTCAGGTGATTTGGCGTCACCGTGGTGAGGCTCCAACTGCACTTGCGCCAAACATAAAGATTTTTGATTGGATCCCTCAAAACGATCTGCTGGGTGTGACTCATTTATGCTATTATAGGATTGTATGGAGTTTAATCAGGGTCAAGTTTTTTTTAATTAAAAAAGTGATTGGAAACTGAAATTCTTTTGATATTTAACATAAATACAAAATTTGTTTAAAAAGAGAAATGAATTATTTTATTTTAAATAATGGGCATGTGGGCGTGTATTAAGGGGGCGTAGACTAATGATAGACAGCTCCTGTGTCACATTTGTTACAAATTAAAAACGCCCTAATACATCTTTAAACATATATGTATATCAACATGTTACAAACATTCACCTGTTAATATATTCCATCGTTGAATAATCAGAAACGGTGTTTGTTACCTGTTGGCTGCCGTCAGCCTGGGAAGTCTTCCCAGGGAAATCTTCAACCAAGTTGCTAATATACTAATTGTCAATCATTAGTCTAGCCCCGCCTCTCCCTCTTGATACACGCCCACAACAAAATCATTCGTTTGATTGATATTGAAATAGCAAAACTTAGAATTTCAGTTTCATAGCACTTCTTCAGTTGAAATGAACCTTTTCACCTTGAGTTAGCTCAATACGATTTCAAAATAAAAGTCTAACAAGGCCTCTTATTTTTCAAACATTTTCATGTGAGGTTCTTTCGCAATAAAAGTTCTGTTTATTTCCCCCCTCAGGTCACCCGAAGACACGAGCATTCGTGACTCATGGTGGCACTAACGGTCTGTACGAAGCTGTGTTTCACGGCGTGCCTCTGGTCGGCTTGCCGGTGTTTGGCGATCAGCCTTATAATCTTGACCGTATGAGTCAACTCGGCACGGCCATTGTCCTCGACTTCAACAAAGTGACAGCTGAGGAGCTGGCAGAAGCACTGCATGCCATCGTCAACCAGCCAAGGTAAGGGTGATTATACTGTGAAAAAGTATTTTTATGTACATTTCTGTGCAAAGACCGATCTCCCTGCACTTGGACCTGTTACTAAAGTTTGATTTCCTGTGTTTGACCCTGCTCCTTTACATTAAAAGTGCACTTTAATTTAACAGTGAAACAGCCATGTGACTTCCTGTTTGTTTCCCATGATGCACAGCTACAAGACCAGCATTCAACGTCTGTCGGCGGTGCACCGCGACCAGCCAGTGACGCCACTGAATACTGCTGTCTTCTGGTTGGAGTTTGTTATGCGACATGGTGGAGCTAGGCATTTGCGGTTGGCTTCACATAATTTGAACTGGTTCCAGTACCACAGCTTGGACACAGGCGCTGTCCTGCTCGTCACTCTGATGACCGCCGCTGCTTTGTGTTGGGCGGTCATACGCTGCTTCCTGCAGCAGTGCAGACGACGAGGAGGAAGAGAGAAGGAGGACTGAAGAAAGATATTTTTGAAGGTAAATGCGTTGCAAAAGGTGATAAGTTGCTTGGGGCAGAAGAAATGGCAGTGGGGGTAAACCAGTCAGAAAGCAGAAGACCAAGAGGTCTCATTCCTCACTGTCCTCTGTCCGCCATGCTGGATTTACAACCACAGAGCATGGAAGGTTACTGCAAGTTTCCTTACCTTTCCCAGGGTCTACTGTGCCTCTTACCCTATGAGAGCTACAGGCCCCCTCCCCTCTTTAACCCCAAACAAGTGGGAGAAGATGGATGGATAGGAGTTTGCAAACTTTTAAGAAATGTTGCAAACATCCAAAAAGAAGAAAACATTTATTGTACTTGAAAACCAGTTGAAAACTTCTGCAAGGTGAAATAGTTGTCCTTCCTTTCCCTTGACGGCATGTGCCGAGAAAGTTTCAATAGTCCAGCCTTTTTCTGACTGCAGAAACTGCCCCAAATTTTCCCTCCCTAGACACGTTCAACAGTTTACCTCAGCAGGAGAAACACAGTTAAGAATGACTGCTAAACCACTAAAGTGATCCAGGTTGTGGAGTGCGCAGCTCACTGGGACGCTTGCATAAAATGGGCCATCGTTAATGAAATTTGTCTCACCTGTGCTTTTCCTGCTAAAGGTCTTTAAGCCTCCAGGGACGTTTCACCTTTAAAACAGCACCTGTTATCTGCTAAACCTGCTGTGAGGAGGGCTGCAGTGTAATGCAAGCAGATGGAGAATCATCAAAGCTGTTTTTAATGTTGTGTGTGGGGGTAGCAACTTTGATAGATGGCGCACTGACAACACAAACCTATGTCGTCTCCTTATTCTGCCTCTCTGAATACCAAAATCCAATACTTTGTGGCATTTCCAAACTGTAGACAGTAGAATAGAATGAAACAACCCTTATTGTACATGTACAAGAAAATTGTGGGTGCTCCACACCCACTTTACTGGAATAAAATATGAATAGTAGACGGCATGAATAAATAACAAACAAGAGAAATATTATTATAATATTCAACCTTTACCCTGGTGATGGTGAAAATGTTAACTGTGGATCCTGATCAAACTTACCTAGAAGTGGCATCATGTGATTAAGTGCTAACATAATTAAAATGTTAATTCAATACAACAGACACATTTGTTCATCAATCTTTATTCACTTTGCACTACACTTTTCTCTCAGCACTCTTCCAGATCAGCAGGAATCAAACACACCGATCTTCTTGACAATTAACGCATTCAATCATTTCAATCATTATTTTAACCCATTTTAAAAACCCGGCTTCAGCTCTGATGGATTAAATCCACTGCAGGTCACAAAGCCGAGCCTCTAGTGAAGCATAGCGAACATTTAAGTTGCATCAGTCTGTCATGGTGGGTCCTTCTGTCAGCACAGTACAAGTTTTACTTCTTACCTGTAGAAGAAACGGAAAGCAGGAATTAAACGCACTGCCAACAAAAAATATACACAGTATTTCTCTTAGCTCCCATTTAGTTACCCCTCGTTCTTGTCCCTTTCTTTTACCATGTTATTTTATCTTTTGTTATTAAGTGGTGTTTCTATGCATGTAAATCTTTTGAGCCAGCAGTAACAGCTGGTTTACAGCTCAATATATATTTCTTGAGACTGTGTGTCTACATCTTTAAGATTTTTCGGGGGGCATTTTTGCCTTTATAGGATAGTGAAATAGTAAAGAGAGACAGGAAAATGGGGAGAGAGGGGGCGAAAGAAAATGCAGCACAGGGCTGGAGGCCATCCTTGACCTCGTCCTCACCCTCAGTTGGAGCTGTCCCTGAGCTGAGAAATGTCTACTCATTTCTAATCCTGTCTGTTCTGATCACTCCCAATGCAAAGCTCAGCATTTTCAGCTCCTGTCTTTTTATCAGTGGTACTGTCTCACAACCTTACATCACTGCTGCTCTCACTGTCATTTTTAAACGTTGCCATTCACTCCACCCTGCCTGCACTCTCCCCTTCACTTCTTTTGTGCATCGGCCGTTGCTTTGAATGGCTGAACCCAGGTGTTTAAACTCGTTAGGTTCACTACCTCTTCACTGTTACACCTGCCACCCTTGTATTTTCACGCATGTGTTCTGCCTTGCTTGGACTAACTTTCGTTCCTCTTTTCTCCAGTGCATACCTCCACCTTTATAGGCTCTCTTCCACCTGCTGCCTCCTCTGACTACAGATCATGACGTCATCCACAAACACAATATTCAACAGAGACTCCTGCCTGATCTCATCGGTCAGCCTGTCCATTATCACTGCAAACACAGAAGGGGCTCTGAACAGATCCCTGATGTGATGGGTGTGACCCCACACCCACCTTGAACTCATCTGTCACTCCTACAGCATACCTCACCACTGTCTCATTTTGGCATTTTGAGTTATTAGCAGCATCAACTCAAAATGCCAAAATTCAAAGCAACCCACTTATGACAATAAACCATTTAGAAAACTGTATTTCCAAGTAGAATTCTGGACGCGTTTAGTTATGTCAGGTTGACTCTGGACCTTAACTCCAGCAGAAGTGGGTCATGTTTGACATAAGAGATCCACAGATACAAAACCATCACCTACTGACCACCATTCCTGGTTGAACCCTCAGACCTCTGTGCTTTGAAAGTAAGAGAGTCTGAAGTTACACAGAGACCATCAAAAGGTTTTTTCTTTACCCAACAAGCATCAATAAGACAGATATCTAGGAGTAAACTGTTTGGAATTTGTCCTTTAAAATGCACACGCAGAAAGTTGATGACCGCCTTCATGTGCTGATTAATGACAGAGTAAATTAAGGCGGATAAGGAAAACATATCCTGTATATGTTAAACACACTTTGTTGTCCAGATCAATACACAAACACCGATACTGGATGCAATGAAAACCAGTTAAAAACAAACCTGGTATCATCCACCCCAGCGCTGTTTTTCAAAACACCCTTCACAGCATGAAACCTGCAGTAAATCCAGTCAGCACGACACAAGGCAGATCATCCCTGAAGCCACCAGAGCTCGAGCAGGGAGTTGAGGACTGGAGCATGCAGCTGAAGTAGGAAGAGAAATAAAAATAGACAACAAAATGAATGACATGAGTATGAGAGGATGCTGCACTGAACAAAGTTGTCACATTTGAGTCATAATTGGTTGCTTCCACATAAATTTTGGTAAAGGGAGTAAAGGGAACATGCCATCTTATGCCAAAAGGAAAATAGTCGCAAACTGAATGTTCGCCAAACTATGGAGACATCATCCACTGAGCCTCAGGCCCTCTGTGATCCAGGCACTTTAGTTCATATCAATGAAAATTGATTTTAAAAAACTGTTTCAGGACATCAAAGTTGTTTGATCAGTGTAATAAGTCTAAACTATTATAAAGAACATGTGAACACCAATGTTGTTCCTTAATTTCATAGATAAAAACTACAATCATGTAAAGATACGACTACATTTGAAAACTTGAAACTGAGTAAATGTAGGAAAAGGGGAATCTTACAGATACAGTGATTTGTTTTGACCAACCATTTATCCCATATGGTGATTTTTCCAGTTACTGTCTACAGAAAATGCATTTTGCAATTTTCTCTGTCACCTGAACCTGTCACAGCTGGATCAGAGAGTACATCATGTATAACCAAAGTATGAACAGACCAATATATCAGCTGAATATCGATACTGGATTATATCTGGCTTGCTGACTGTTTATGTCAGCCTGTTTAAACAGAATAACATTTACTGAAGTGGCCGATATTTAAGAACTTAACTCTTAAATAGTAGAGTTTGAAAAAACGCTCAAACAAGCACTCTCAAAATTAAAAAGTGAAAGCATACCTTTCATATGATCTAACCACCTCTATCATATGCATGTTTGAAAGCTGAAACCCAAACCAAACTGTTCTAAAGCACTAAAAACAGATCAAACCTTCAGATCACCAATGATTTCAACTCTTTGGAAACTGGCCTTGCTGTGCGTCGGGCCTATGCATAACTTCATAGACCATCATCTACAAGTTGTAGGTGTTTGCTGTCACCAGGGGGCAGCGTCCAAAACGTGTGGAACAACTAGTCTGTTGCCTGTACTGCTGTTGGTCCGCCAATCAACCATGGAGAAGACATTACTCATATAATGAGATGAAGTGAGATTTGCAGCCACGGTCCGTTCTCACGCTTTAGTGTTTGCATTTCTCCCTCTACCTCGTGAACTCTGATATGTTTTACTGGGCCATAAACCATCACTGCTGGTTTTCTGGAGGACTGCACACCACCATGTCTGGCTAGGATGCATACCCAGAACCTTGGATAACACCTACACCAACAGACCTAGTGCACTAGCATGAATCCTGGTTAAATAGGTGGAGTTTTGCTTTTGAAACTATGATGTATTCCATCACCAATGCTGGTATTAATATCGGATTAATACTAGTGTTGAATTGAAATTAAAATATTTTTGGAAATGAAAAAATATACCTTTAAATATACCTTAAACACATGAATTATTAAAAAATTAAAAAGTTATTAAAGAAGCATTTTTAAATTATACCTTTAGGCACTTTATTAATATCATCCTCTCACAAAAACACAATTTGTATTTCTTTAGTCAAATCTAGAAAAAATGCCAAAGATTACACAAATTGACAGGGATGAAATAGTTTTTAGCACTTAGAAGGTGTTAAAAAGGAGCTATTAGCCAAAATCTTGGCATATAGTGGTTTGAAGTGTGTCCTTACAAGTTTCAGGAAACTGGAAAATTGGAGGTTAGAAGAAGTGGCAAGCTTAAAAAAAAACCATTCACATAAGATGAACAGTATCTGAAAGTCATGTCCTTAAGAAATGGGGAGGAAAATCCAGCAAAGACCTGACACAGGACCTGAGAGATGCATCTGACCCTTCAGCTGATCCATCTGTTCAACCAGAACCTCATCAGAAATGGTCTCAGGAAGGGTGGCTGTCTTTAAACCATTCTTAAGGAAGGGAAACTGGACAAATGTGAAGGTATGCCAAATTACACAAGAGCTGAACTGAAATTCAGTGATATCAGGTCTTAAGGGTCTTAAGCACTTAATCCAAATTTTAAATTTTGGGCTGAAATCACTGTCATTATTGATGTCATTAAGATGATAGGGATGAAGTGTCAGGGACCCGGTTCTGGGGACTCGGGGTCCGTGAGCAGTGTGGACTATTATTATTATTATTATTATTATTATTATTATTATTATTATTTGATGTGTGTGTCTTCTGCACTGCTGGTGTTCCTGTGTTCCATGCTTGTGTATTGGCAGGTATGTGTGGGTGTGTGTGTGGATGCAGGTGTATCTGGGAGCACCTGTTTACAGGCATCTTCAGGCCTGGTGGGTGTGCCCTGCCAGGTGGCTGGCCACACCTAAGGAAATGATCACACACCTGCAGCTGATCAAGCATCGTCGGGGGAGCTACAAAGCAGTGTGGCTGAGAGCTCCTCGACGCAAATTTACCCTTTCTATGGTTTTAAATATCAAAAATCATAAACTGTGAGGCAAATAAATAACTTAAACCTGCTAAACCAATGCCAAATAAGGACTGCTAGGCCCGCAAGTTACTGGGCCTATGTGAGGAGACGAATCTTATCCTCTGGGAATAGATCAGGTCGGCCAAATACAGTCCAAAGTTGAAGAAGGAAAACACAGCCACCACAACTTTGCTGTCCCACGGACACTTCCCCTGTGGACAGGAAGACTGTCTCCATGGGGAGCCGTACTTTGTGTCAAAGCAGAACACTGGCCACACCACTGATGCGCTCAGGTAGAGCAGTACTTCGAGGAGGGTGCACACTACCACAAAGCGGTCAAAGGGCATGCAGCACACAGCCTTGGTACGCTTGCATACAGTCATTATGATCACCAGTGCTGTGAGAGCAAAACAGAAAGCATAGACAACAACGCATAGATTGTGGCTGCATACTGGGAATACTGACTCTGGTTGGCCAGTGCACCAAAGATGATGCAGGCTACAAAGCCCTGAACAACTTTGAGAAGGCCGGAGACTGTGGCCATATAACCCGTCACAATCTGGCCTGGTCTTGCTCGGCACAAGGCCACTTCCGCCCCGTAGGCCAGAGTCCCCAGGATGGAGCAGACGGTGACGGCAATGCGGAAATTTCTGACATCACAGCCAGCGTAGGGGCACTCGGATTGCACAAAGAACAGAGGGTAAACGACAGAGGCTGTCACATACCTGCAGAAGAAGGAAAGAAAAACTATATGAGTTTATTAAATCTGAGAAAACCAGAGTTACATTTACAACTATGTCTGTGACATCTCATAAGATACGCCATATAAAATGTACACAGTGCAAACTTTAATAGGTCAGCTGTCACGTTTAGTTAACAGACTCAGGCGCAGACCAGAAATCCTTGTAGAGAAGACAGTTAGTTTATTGATACAGACAACACCAGGTGATACTATATACAACGTGCTGGAGGGGGGGGAAGGGGGGTCCAGGGCTCCGGGATCCGTGATGGAAAGGAAGGGGATCAGACGCGCTCCAAAGAATCACTCTCCTCTCTCCACAACTGGGTTAGAAAAATCCATTCACTCGTCCACGAGATGACAGGCAGAGAAAGGTCCGGGAAAGATCTGTACTCAGAAACTTTAGTTAGAGGCGAACAGACGGAAACAACTCACAGATTCTGATTCTCAAACTACTGAGCGACTGACGCTGATAGCTCAACGATCCAGCGACGAGTAGTACAGCGCTGCCATCTGAAGTAGGGCTCGCGATCACGCAGATAGGCAGCAGGTGTGGAGATGGCAGGTGCGTGGGCCAGGAGCCCATAATGAGCACCGCCCCGGCAGGAGAGAGAGAGAGAGAGAGAGCAAAAACAACAAAAACACACGTTGCCTAATATGGGATCAGCTGGTGAGGTACAGGGACCATGACATCAGCAGTCAAACTATGTTCACAAGTTATGGCATTAAATTATGGTCAGAAAAGTATATTTAAAGATCACTATGCTGTTGGAGTGAGGCTGACCCTTAACCTTCCCATTATAACTGGTTTTGGTATAACTGGAAAACAAGTTTCTGACTGCAACAAATTTGCAAAATGTTGGTTTTGAAAGTCTCTTGGAGCTATTTCTAAACAATTGCAGATTCTAAGATCATCACTTCAAACAAAATGTAACTTTCAGTTCAAAGGTTGACTCTGTGACTTACATGAGCGTTGCAAAGGCAGCACACGTGACTGCGAGGTTGTCCCAGGATACGGGCAGGTAGCTGTAGAGACGAGTTGCATCCAGGAAGAACCAGGTCCACGCAAAACTCTCTGATTCAGAACCTCCTCTTGACTCTCGGATCATTTATGCCGACTCTGGCATGTTCGGTCTCATCCTCGTACTTTCCCTCTGTCGCACCCTCGCACTTACTTTCTCCTCCCATGTGCTCAGAGGAGGGGGTGCCGTTGGTCTGTCAGACCAGAATGGAAGTTATTTGGGGTTGGGCCATCACCAAATGAGTGTTGGAGGGTTGTGTACATGTGGTTGGGCGTGGAGCTGAAGCATGCAGAAACAATGCAGACCCTGTGGAATGAGGTGAAATAAATGACCCCAGTAGGGCTGAAAACCACAGACTGAATAACAAAACAGGTTAAAAATCTGACTCACTAGTTAAATCAATCAATTTACCCCAGAATTCAAAGCTAACACTAGAACAATACATGATCTAAACCAGCACAAAAGGTTCAGAACTCAAATTTTACAAAAAAGTATTACAGCTCAAAAAAAGAACAAATTAAACTAAGAATAATTTAAGACCTCAACTGGAATAAACCCAGGCAGAGAATAAAACTCGGGAATAAAAATTCAAAACCAAAGACCATGACATGGAGGATATACACAGTCCTCACATGCTAAGATGATCCTCACTCTGGAAGAAACACAATGACCTGGTACTCACATGCAAACAGGAGTCTCAAGGACTGAAACACAAAGGGTTCAGTTTTAAATAAAAGTACAAGTACTTTTAAGCAAAAGTACAAAATAAAACATTCTAAATAACATTCTAAATATTCTATATCCTAAAATATTCCAAATTCATTATTTCTTCTTTTTTATTACTATTTGGACTTAATTTAATAAAACATGACAGTAAATCATTCTGAATATTGGTGTTTGAAATATAACTATATAAATATGAATAAATATGTAATACATTCTAAGTCTAGCTATTACAGCTGACATGAAAGCCGGATGTTATCTAGTTACCCAGCAGACATGGGCTCATTTCAGAGTGAGATTAATTCATTAATTACCTATGTTGAGCTTAAATGCTGAGCTTAAAGTCAGAGTTTTCAGTGTCATGAAGGTGGGTCTCTTTTTACCTGGCTGAGCTAAAATTGTAACTTATGTTACCGTGGTAATCTTGTTGATGGTTTATTATGTTCAGTTTAATTTAAAATAATGTGGAAGAGCATTTTTTTTTAAATACCTAATCTTTTATTTACAGTATGCTTTATGGGGGAGATTCTCTGCTGAAGCAAGCGGTTTATTAAATCCAAGTGTTGACTTGTGTCCTACACTGCAGAAAGAAGATGGGCAGCAGCAGTGCAAACTGTGCTGATGATGAAGCAGAAAGCCTAAGTTAATACAGAAAGTTAAAAAAACACTACTGAGAAACCGATTATTGTCTCTGGCTGAGTTTTTAGGTTTTGTCGAGTCAAAGAAAGTCTGGCTTTGCTGAACTTGCTCTGTAGTACCCCCTCAGGTCTCCTCTGTCATGCATGGTGAAAAGAACACCCAAGTGCTGCACTGGCAGAAGTAACTTTTTGCCCTCATTATTAGAGCTGCAGACATCATGAAATCCTGTTTTCATTTTTGTTTTTGTTCATTCAGTGTTTGTATTTAACCAAATAAATCTTGACTATAACAAATAACTGAAGAGTTTAGGCACTATTAGTCATTGCAAGGATGAGGTATAGATGGATGGAGATGCTGTAACATCACCCACTGGTTGTTGAAGTCTCATTAAGAGATTTCAGCTAATTGTTTTTACCTTATTCATCTTGATATTTAGAGAGTTGGTTTCATGAACAAGAAGTGGAAACCGGCTGAGAAACTGAGAGATGCTTTATGCTCATTGGCAAACGAGATGTGATTGACAAGTTGCTTGCCGGCAAGCACACCTTATGTACAGTGTATAGGATGAGGTAGAAGAAATTATAGTTATAGACTAAAACAGATGGATGATAAACGCTGTAAGATAGATAGAATAGTTTATTTCGAAGAAGTAAATATAACTAATTACCAGTTATGTTTGACATTGCTTCATATGGAGTTATATCTATGT
The DNA here is from genome assembly GCF_036321145.2 of Pelmatolapia mariae. Taxonomy (NCBI): domain Eukaryota; kingdom Metazoa; phylum Chordata; class Actinopteri; order Cichliformes; family Cichlidae; genus Pelmatolapia; species Pelmatolapia mariae. The sequence continues at coordinate 35,212,928 of NC_086232.1, forward strand.
GAAAAATACCTTAATGAATATTTGAATTTACTCTTGCCTTAATCTATAAAAATAAGGAGAAGACTTCAATAGAAAACAATGAGACAGCTCAATCATGCAATTTATTGTTTCTAAACAAATGTGTGTACTTTTGTATTTCTGTACTTTTCTTAACTTCATCTGTACAGGTGTTCTTATCACTCTTTCTGCAGAATGTATATTGGATGGGTGTGTGTTTTACAGGTGTTTCCCTACACTTCCACACACAATATAGCATGTATGGGATAATAGAACAATACATATAATGCGTATATAATGATGTTTGATTTATGAGATCCTTAACCTTGTAAAGAATTGCAAGAGACTTTGATATTTTGCCTTTAACATAAGTGAATCTAGGATAGTTTGTGATGTATCATCACACCACGGATTTTTTTTTCCAGATACTCTGTCTCATTCAAAGTTATTTATTGTCAGTTTACTATTTGTAAAATATGTGCAATTCCCAAATATCATGAATTTTGTTTTACTCATGTTCAATGTTAATTTATTATAGTCAAACCAAGTCTTCAGATTATATATTCATTTTCTAGTTCATTCAGAAGTTGTTCCAAGTTACTTCCACAGTACAGTAAGTTTGCATTGCAAATAATATTATTTTCAAAGACTTTGAAATTGCACATATGTCATTAATATACAATAATGTACAAAACTGATCTTTGGGGAACCCCACATACAACAGGTTTCAATTTTGATTTTATGGCATTTATTTATTTATATAAATTGTTTCTGGTTTTTAAGGGAACTGTTAACCCATGATAATACCACCCCTCTGACCCCATATGTGCATAGTTTGTTAAGTAAAATGTTGTGATTGACTTGATCATATTCTTTTTTTTAATCTAAAAAACTCCAGATAGCATATTCTTTGTTTTCAATAGCAGTTGTTACTGTATCTTTAAATTCCATTAAAGCATGTGTTGTGGTTCTTTTGGGTCTAAATCCACACTGCTGTTCATATATATTATATTGTTTTTTGTGGGAAAGTGATACATTCTATTGTAAAATATCTTTTCCAGTATAGAAGTCCATAAATGTTAATATTTTCCCACCTCATGAACAGCAGCAGCCACAGATCAGTCCTTTAGTCTGTGTCTCCACCTGCTGGTGTGTGATGGTCTGTTGGTCTTCTGCATGGAGGTGCGATATAACATAATACATATACTATGTGTACAAGTGCTGAATTCATACTTTGTAAGCACTTTAATTATGGAGAGTGCTTTTATTTATTTCTGGTCTATTTTGCTGTTATAGAATGACTTTAACACTAACCCCCTGCCTTCATGTCTATTTTTGGAAAGATCCCACTTTTATGAAGGTAAATATGATGCAAAATGAGCTTGCAAAATAAAAAGTGAGAATATGTAGAAAAAATCTGAACTTGTATTTTGAAATTTTCACTCCTAAATTTTTTCACACAGTTGTGTTTTGAATCTAATGTTACAGAAAAAATATTCACAAATGTGTATATTGATTGTTATACTAATACAATGAGAGCTGCGAACTTGTAATTATTAATTCTTTTACTACTTACAACCACAACTCTGTAATTACAACCTCTCAAATTAGTGAACACAAGTGCTGAACTGCGCCCTCTCAAGTCACAAATTCACACATTGAGCGCTTTGACTTTTGCCATGCTTCTTGTGAGCGCTGTCATGCAAAACTTGCACTTGTCGCTGAAGGGAGGAATGGGATGGTGGGTAGTATAGGGGGGTGGGGTGGGGACAAGTGTAGATCTGCCAATCAGAAAGCGGAAGACCAAGAGGTCTCATTCCCCACTGTCCTTTGTTCAACATACTGGATTTGCAAACACAGAGCAGAGGGCCATGGTAAGCATTGTTCAGTCACTGTGGTTAATGAGGAACTCAACACAGACATAGAAATCCATCTTTTCTCATGAGGAGCAGCAGCAAAAACCAGAGTGAATGACCATTTTAGCTAATTGCAACGGTGCTAGGTAACTAGCTATCCAGTATAAATAGACTGATCAGTGTGCGGTCCTGACATTAGCGTTAGCACTGATATTTGACAGATATTCAGTCCACATCCCAGCAGTGTACTCTCACTCAGTTTGTCCCACTGTTGGCAGTAAAAGAGGACTGTTCGTTCACCTCTGAGCCCTCACTCTGTACCACAACACTGCCACTCAGGGACATCAGTACATCACACTTTGTATCACATTAAACCAGAGTCTTGAAGAAGTGGGCTATAATAGACACCTTGATGGAAAGGAAAGGTAAGGTCAATTAGAGTTGAATTCAAAGACTGAATGAATATGGTATTTAAAGTAGCTGTACATAATGATACAGATATATGATATGGTTTGCTTTTACACTCAGCTTTCTTTTCACCACGACAAACCGGTACAGCATCTGCATCACTCCAGCCTCAGCACCAAGCCGCCTGTTGATCTCCAGGGAAATCTATTCAGTTCAATTCAGTTTTATTTATATACCGCCAAATCACAACAACAGTTGCCTCAAGGCACTTTATATTGTAAGGTAAAGACCCTACAATATAAACCCCCTATAATACAAAGGAAACAGAGGAAACCCCAACAATTATATGATCCCCTATGAACAAGCAATTTGGTGACAGAAAAGCTCCCTATTAACAGAAAGAAACCTCCAACAGAACTGGGCTCAGAGAGGGGCGGTGCATGACCAGACAGTGATGCAAATGAATCCCACTGTTTTCTGGGTGGAGTTTGTGATGCAGCATGGTGGAGCTCGGCGTCTGCATATAAGCTGATCTAGTTACAGTGCCGCAGCTTGGACACAGATTGACACACTGCATTAAATGGTTTCATGTTTGGTAGAACTTTGTCTCCAATGTTTTTAAGGCTCTCTTTCAAACACTAAAATGTTCCACAGGGCTCCATCCTTACATCTCTTTTGTTATTGACATAATCAGTATTACACTGAGGTAATGTACATTTTTATGCTGACGACAGTGTTTTTTACACTACTGGTTCTTCCCCTTACTTGGTTGACGGAAAACTAATGTGCTTTTAATAAACGTCATAAATCTGTAATCTATCATAAATATGTTCTAAACTCTGATGAAACTGAGTAATGCTGTTGATGGGGTTACCTGAGGATTTCTACCCATCTGTTTATATCCGAACCTTTCACAGTTATAAGCCTCATGCTGAATACATATCAAAACACTAAATTTAAAATTGGATTTTTATACAGAAACAGTCTCACATTAAAGCATTACCACTTTTTCTTTGCCTGCTCACCTTCATGAGGCTTTGCCACACTGATTAACCACATCCACTTACAGTTAAACAGTTTACAGTTAAACGCAGTATTCCCATAAAGCTCTCCTATGCCACTAGAACATTCTCAGAGGTATAAGGCTCCTGATCTCAGTAAGAAACCTGTAAAAATAAAGGATTTTCAAAATAATCTTCAGTACTGGAGTTTTTCCTGGGCGCTGTGTTGCTCACTATTCTAAATATTACTGACAGTTGGTCACACAGAAGAGGGTTTTCAGCAAACACTGTTACTCTGAGTGGTTTGATTTATATTTTCACAGACTGTCAGATATGAAATGCAATTCTGAATCTTTGGTTAAAGTCACCTACTGTAAATATTTTTATTCGAACTGACCGCTGACTGATAAACATCTGAGAAATCAGAGAAATTGTGAGTGGAACTATGAATATAAACGTGTTTTGTGTTTTCAGGTGGCATGGGCTCAGAGGAAGCCTTTACGTCTTCGATTGAGATGACTGTTGCTTTAAGGAATGTGAACGTAAACATGACTTGGCATGCCCCTCTTTTTGTTTTACAGCTGTAGAGCGCAGTGTGTTGTCGTCCAATCAGAGTGCAGCTCTTAACCCATAGCTGACCTCTAGGCACACTACACTCTGGACCTGCAGCTGCAATCTGGCATTAGTTTTTTCTCACACACTGGGGATCTTTTTGTGTTTCACACACGATGCAGGTTCCCACGTATCTTCTTCCCCTCTCCCTCCTGCTCCTTCATTCTGTCGCTCCAGTACACGGAGGCCATGCTCTGGTTTTTCCGGGAGAGTTCAGCCATTGGTTGAACATGCGGATCATCATAGAAGAGCTGGTGAAGAAAAACCACTCGGTCACCATCCTAGTGCCCGATGCATCGCCTACTGTCAACTACAACAACAGCCGCGACGCCGCCAAGTTCAACTTCTTGGTTTTCAAGGTAACACTGGCGGTTATACAGCGTGTTTGTAGTCTGACAGAGAACAGAAAGTAAAGTAAAGAGACTCAGATCGATCAGAAAAGCAGAATAAACTCTTCAGAACTGAAAGACACAATCCAGGGCTACAGATCTTACTCGGTTTCAGATTTACTGAGGAAACCCAGATAGCAAGACGACATGAAGCCATAGTTCGTGACGTCAGAGCTACCTGGCGATGTAGTAGTAATGACATTAGAATAACACTGATTCATTGTTGTGCCGTTATAGTTGATTGTTGATCTGTTCATAGTTGACCAGGTGACAGCAATCGGGAAATTAAAGCTGCTGTTACCTGAACTATTCCGCAGCAGTACCCGTCTCACAGTGGTACATTCCATGTGTCCACTACTGAAAACATTTATAGTTGACCATAATAGTCAGCCATGCGCTTCACTGGACTGCACCACGCTCAATATATCAGGTAAGAATATATGATTTTATCCATTATTTTAAAGTTGAATTGGAAAAAAAGCGAATATTCGTTACCGTTTATAGTTTATTTAAAATTTGGTATTAATACAACCTTTAGTAGCATAGGCCTAAATTGGTTCCATAGCATTAATAATATTTTTAAAATTAGCCCATACAAGATAGTAGGGCAAGTTAGCTTAAACTGAAGGAGAAAAGTATGCTTTTCTTAGACAACACACAATCTGAGAAAATATTAAATTTTCATGTCAGAATTTTCAGAATTTTCCCTCCATAAAGCTAGCATAAAGCTATATTAGCAATGATGCTATAAAGTTGTTAGCCAGGGTGTACCCCGCCTCTCGCCCTATTTATATAGTTCTTTCCTAACTACGTTTTTATTACAATTACCCACTTTGTACCGTAATTTAAACGGTGTTATCGAAATTTGTAATCAACAGCCCTGAAATGTAGAGCCAATCCTGCTAGTTTCTTAGGATTTTAAATAAACAGTGTAAACTTATTGATGCTGCACACGGGTGTCTATCATATTATTTTCTTTGAGTTTAATAATGAAAAGGTTACATACAGCAGTAATATTTGCACAATGGGTAACTTTAAACTTGTGTATTCTTCTACACATCTGACAGGTCAGCTGTTAGACACAGATACTAGTAGTGGTGGAACGATTGAACTAAAGCAGCAGTTCTTTAGATTAATTCTCAGGGCTCTTTCATTAAAACAAACCTAACACTCAGAAAATTAGAGTATTTTAACTGTATTATAGGGGTGGAATTGTGAAGGTGAAATTTTATTGGAATTTGCGAGAAACGTCTGGGGGATAATGTGTAAGTAATTAGTATGTATTTGAATTTCATGTTCTCCCACTTTTTACTAACATCTTTTCATTGTCTTATTTCAGATTCCAGTTAAGCACATCACATCCTTAATCAAGTAAGATAAACAAGCCCTTAAAATATCCTTTTTTATAAAAGTCTGAACTTGCACACCACTACTACACTCATAATGGCATCACGTTGGTCAACGAGGTGCAACTTCAGGTCGATGCTGGCGTGGAGTCAGGTGTTTTAGACTTTTGTCACTCAGTTGCAGATAAGCCACCAGTTAAAAGAGTTGACAGGGACTATGAGCTGAGTTCAGTGGGACTTCTGTATCACTGGACAGAGCTCACGACTGCTGTACATCAGCTGTTGATTCACATCATACTGATACTGATGCTGGTGCTGAAGCTCCAACTACTGAGTTCCTAATAACAAGTTTAAAATACTGTGCTTCAACATTTTCAGTCTCTTTAGTGGCACTGACTGCAGTCTTGGGCATTTTGCATGTGTTTCACCCAGAATTACCCAAAGATGCCAGGACAGTTCGCAGGACACAAGGTCAAGTTACAACTATAAAACATGGATGGTGGGGAATACCATCATTTTGGTTTGGATACAGCTGGTGGTCTCTTTAGGCCTTTAGATAACTCTCAGAATTTCCTTATGAAAATTACATTTCTTGCACAAGCTTCACTTGTTTTTAGAACAAACTGTGAAAAGGTTTTCAGAAAAACTTCATGTAAAGGTGTCACAACTGAAAAAAGGACACAGATTATTGCACCTGCATTATGATGCACTTGTGGCTCAGATAGGCCATTCAGAACAATACAGAAAGGTAGTAACTGAAAAGTGCAGCCTGTCTTAAGGAGTACAATTTGTAGATGGCACTGCTGAAACATGCTAATACTTTTCTGAAGGTTTTGTTATAACAAGTCTTACTTCCAGTACCCCCAGAATTGGATGCTACCGAGTGTGGCGGTTGAACTGCAGGCTTGGTGTAACAAAGCTCCAAAACTTTACTAGGAAATATCTTTTATGCCCTAACAGCACAACATTGATTGCCATCTTTGTCAAACATTAATCTTTTTTTCTTTTTTTCTTTTTTTTATCAAGCTCTTAAGCCAGTTAATGAACTCATTATTTATTCTTTTCCCCCCTAGTTATCATAGACAAGATAACTTTAAAAAAAAAAAAAAAAAACCTGAAGTGGTGCATTATGCAGTTCAGTATTAGTGACACAGAAATTGTTCCTAGCTCCTGGATAATTACAGAGGAGCTTTCATGACCCCCATATCCTCCTCGAGAAACATCCAAGGTCCACGCTGCAATGAAGTGGACAATGATCCCAACGAGTCATGGCAAATGTATGAACCAGTCAGAATTCTCATAAGCCATGGTGGGTATTATCAGCATAGGTTTTATGATATTTTAATATAACAGCTGTTTTGGGTGATTTATGGTCTTCAAAGGTATCACCACAATTTCATTATAATTTTAACACTAAAAAACAAATTTAGATGAATCGCTAACATCAGTTTTCTCAATTATCCTTTTATTTGGACTTGTTTTAGGTTCCAGACACTTTGTGAAGCAACTTTTAAAACATGAGTCCTAAATTGCTGTATTTTGACATTTTACATAGGATCTTATTCATAAGTGAAAGAGAGAAACGTGTACACAATTTTAGCAGATGGAACTACTTAAATGTTTGAATTGAATCCAAAATATAAATTAAATTGTAAATTAAAAAACTTAAATTATGGATCTAGTTGTTTTTCTAATTTCACAAAGATCATCTGGTTTACCTCAAGCCAGTATTTCTCAGTTTTCTTATTCTTGTCAACAGATGGTGACAGAGCTGACAAGACAAGCAAGGGACCTCCATCAGGAGTTCAGAGCCTTCTGTCAGTCCTGCTCCACTGAACCTGTTGATGCTGAGGTTTTGCCTCTAGATTTGCTTCACAATAAGGATGCGCTGGACAGTTTGGTTAAACTGCTTAATAATGATCTAGGTGTATGTATGCTGCTGTATGTTCTGCTGGAACATACAGCAGCAGACCATCATTGGACAATCCAATAAGAGGAGGTGAAAGCCATTTCATTGCAATATTTTGGTTAATTCTTAGCACCCTAGAATAAAGTCCGCAGTTGAACAAAGTGAGGCCACAGTTTGTTCCTTGTACCTTCTGTTAAACCGCGGCACTCCAACACTATAGCACGTCGGCCAGTCTCTCGTTTCTTCCCTAAAGGCTGTTTATTTGTTTATTTATAAGGAATCCCATTAGCTTCCACAGCAGTGGTTGCTAGTCTTCCTGGGGCCCAAACCATCAAATACAATCAAATACAATATTACACAATAAAGTGGATGCAAAATATCCACATAATTTGGCTCTTACATCCACAGTAAGGTTTTACAATTGTGAAAATATGAGCATATAAATATCAATAACACTAAGACAAAATACACAAGTTTCCATTACAAATGACATTGCCCTCTTACAATATTTACAATAATTAAAAGCTGCCTAAATAGGCTTTTAAGCGATTTTTAAAATTAGGAATAGAAGCCAATTCTCTAATTGCATAAGGCAACTTATTCCACTGAAAAGATGCTCTAAATATAACAGAGTTTTTCAAAAAGTTGCTTTTAACTTGAGGAGCTACTAAATTGCGGTTTGTTGAAAATCGTGTAGTATGATTATGTATTTCATATGGATACTGCAACTTAGCAGAAAAAAATGTGGTGTGTTTAACAGTATTGCTTTCTTTATAAATACAAGTAAGCCATAGTATAATTTAGCTTGTGCAGGAAGCCAAGAAAGTTTATCATGCATTTTATCGATATTTGTATAGTATGAACACCTTAACACTAATCTGGCCGCCTTATTCTGGACTAACTCAAGTCTGTTCAGATCTGTCTTATTAGCTGCTGACCAAATGATTGAACAGTACTCTAGATGAGATAATACTAGTGCATTAATGACATCTTTCATAATTGAAGAAGTAATATAAAAGGAGCGTTTCTTAGCCATAGCTATGCCCTGTCCCACTTTCTTAATAACAGAGTCGATGTGCTGAGACCATGAAAGGTGGTGGTTTATGGTAAGACCAAGTAATTTAATCTGGGTGACCTGTTCTAATACCAATCCAGCTATGGAAAGATTTAGTTGTGGGCTGTTGACTAAGCGTAATCTACTTCCAATTAACATAGATTTGGATTTAGATACGTTTAAAATCATGTTGTTTTTACTTAGCCAGTCAGACACGTTCAGCAAATCTTGTTGTAATACGCTGGTCAAGTCAGAGTTGCCACTGGCTGAATAAAACATGGTGGAATCATCAGCATACATTACAAGATAAGATTTATCCAAGACATACGGCAGATCATTCGTGAAAAATAAATAGAGAAGTGGACTGAGGCAGCTGCCTTGGGGTAGACCACAGTTCATTTCACAGCCCTCAGAGAAATAACCATTATAATAAACCTTTTGCCTTCTTCCAGACAAATAACTTTTCATCCAGCAAAAAGCAGCTGGTGAAAATCCATAACATTTTAGTTTATCTATCAAAAGATCATGATTTATCAAATCAAATGCAGCACTAAAGTTCAAGAATACCACCCAGACCAAATTCCCATCCTCTAGATCAGGGGTCGGCAACCTGCGGCTCCGGAGTCGCATGCGGCTCTTTAGTCCTTATACTGCGGCTCCGCGTGGTTTGGGAAAATAAATTAGAAGTATTTAGCTGAAGTGTATTTTATTTATGTTAGTTCTTTTTTAACTTGTAGTTCTAAATTGGAAGATTATTATGATATTGAAATATAAAAATATAATTATATTCTATTATTTTTTCATCGCTCAAAATAAGAGTCACACTCGCGGAAGCCGGTATGCCCGCCGAAACGCCGTGCATTTATCGAGACTTTCAACCCCAGGTAGGCCAATTATGGATCTTCGGATCCACATTATGTCAGCAGCTATTCTCCACCATGAACTATGTTAAAAACAAACACCGCTCACACCTCACAGATGACAGCTTACAGTCCTGTGTAAAGATGAAAGTGACTTCATACAGCCCCGATTTGCAGACGCTGTGCACAGAGGTTCGGGAGCAGAAGTCCCATTGTAAACATACCACGGCAGACACGACGATGTTTGCATGAACGTGCTTTTCAGCATCTCTTTATAGACCACTTTTCACACGGTTGCTGTATGCATACGGCATACGCCCCGCCACACACATTAACCAGGTAAAATACATATTTAGGCAGAATTTTTTTCCCAATTATTTTTTAAAAGTCAGGTCAACCTGACTTTTGGAGCCTTTTGTAGGGTGGCGGCTCACAACAATTACATGCTACATGGATCATTTTAGTTCAGCTGGGTGTCTTTCCTTTTGTTATATTTCTTTAAGAGTTCAAAATGTGTTAATTACATAAATAAAATGTAATTTTCTCTGTAGCACTTCATGGATTTCATAAGCAACACACCTTAGTTGTTCACACAAAGCATAAAAGTAAAAAACAATATATACAGTGTTATCTTCATTTTAGATGTCAAAATGTATTTGCGGCTCCCAGTGTTTTCTTTTGCGTGGAAACCAGGTCCAAATGGCTCTTTGGGTGTTAAAGGTTGCTGACCCCTGCTCTAGATGTTTATATCAGTTATCTGTCATATGAATGAGCTGAGCTGGTAGAATGACCAGGTTTGTAAGCATGTTGAAACTGAGTAGATGATTTTCTGTTAAGTAATGTTGAATTTGTTCATAGACAATCCTCTCCATAATTTTACTTAGAACAGGGAGCAGACTAAAAGGTCTGCTATTGACACCATTACATCATCCTTGTTTTTAGGAATAGGAATTATTTTCAATTCTTTCCACTGCAATGGAAATAAGCTGCATGCCAAAGATCTATTAAATATGTGACATATAGGAAGGGACACAAACCTGGCTGCAACTTTGAGCAGTTTACTGTCTGCCTTTCATGATATTACGCCTAGTAGTGTGTCGACTTTCTCCCTGCTAAAGAGTTTTGGTTAGAGGTTATTCATATTTGAGTTCAGATGAGCCTCTTTCTTGTGCTTTTGATTTTTTATTTTAGATGGCCTAACTCAGCAGGTGGGGGTAAATTGAGTTTCTGAATTTTCCTTTGCCCAGGCAGTGGCTCTGCTATGCTCCAGATTGGTTGGGTGGTGAAGGATGCCAGATATCCACCTCCATCCTGCTGTAAACAAAAAACAGGGAATTTAAAGTAATATGTTAAAGAAAATAATGTTTTTATAAAATAAACTTTTTTCTTAAGTGATGCAAAGATGTCTATTGTCATTTTTATATCAGATAAAGCCTAATGCTTAAAAATATGGGGATACAGATTTGTTAAATTGTAACAGAATTGTTTGCAGATAATGTTTATCCTTTTTTTACATGATGCATATTTTTTTCCACAGGTTTAAATAATTTGCAGTGGTTTGATACTGATTGAAATACCTGCGAAGTCCTGTTTTAATCATGATTTCCTTGTTGTTTCAATGTTAAATGTGAAAATTTGATGGAAAACCAGTTTCAGAGTTCAACACTGAATAAATGAAAATAATGTTGATAACCTGATATTGATTTAACATTATTTCAGTGAATGTTCACTATCAGCCTCCTGATATCATGACTTGTTTGTGCCTGTCTTTAAACTCCAAGTCCACCTTGAAAGTCTACACACCCTCACTAGGCGATAACTGATACAGAATCAATAACTTAATCAGGTGGGGGGGTTTTTCTCCTGCAGGTGCCGTACAGCAGGGAGGAATATCTGAGCCCCATTCAGGAATTCATCCACTTCTCTATGCACGACCCCTCAACGCTGCAAAAGGTCATGAAGCTGATCGATGTCATGGGGCAGGGCTTGGTGTTCGCGAGGCAGCAGTGTGACGGGATTCTAAAGAACGATCAGTTGATGGCAACTCTGCGGGATGCCGCTTTCGACGTGGTCCTACTTGACTCCTTGGTAATGTGTGGCGACCTGGTGGCCGACGTGCTCGGCGTGCCGCTCGTCATCTCGCTACGCTTGAGCTTAGGCAGTGTTTTTGAGCGTCACTGTGGCCACGCTCCATCGCCACCATCTTACGTCCCGTTACCTCCAGTGCTGTTCAACGACCACATGACGTTCATAGAGAGGCTAATCAACTTGGTGACATATGTGGCGTCATCAGCGCTAACCGAACTGGGCTGGAAGCTGACGATGGATAAATACTACAGTGAGATTAAAGGTCAGAGGTGAAATCATACTGATGTCATCGTCTGTCTGAATTCGTGAGGTATAAGAAATAAAAGTAAACTAATCCAAGCTTTTATTTTGAAGTCATATTCCTTATTTGCTGTATGGACAGGAACTCCCACCAGTGTGTGTGAAACTCTGGGGAAGGCTGACGTGTGGCTCATCAGGACGTTCTGGGACATCGATACACCGCGGCCGACTCCGCCCAACTTCAAACACGTGGGTGGTCTGAACTGCAGACCAGCCAATCAGCTGCCAGAGGTGTGAGCTCTGATCATTGACAGTACTTGTATTCTGAAATGACACAGGTAAATGATGATGTAATGATGATGTCACACCTTACAGGACCTGGAGGCTTTTATGCAGAGTTCAGGTGATGCTGGTGTAGTAGTTGTTTCTTTTGGCTCCATGGTACCCAACCTGACGATGGAGCGCACCAACGTCATCGCCACCGCCTTAGGACGAATCCCTCAGAAGGTCAGGGGGTCCGACAACTCACATTCAAACATTCATACACTGGGTTATCAGCCCATCAAATCACTGCATCCATTGCGGAATGAATGTATTTAAAGCACTTAAGCATAGAAAAAGTGCTAGTATGAAAGGGTGAATGATGAAAGCTGTGTAAAGTGCTTTACCTGGATGTTTACTGGTTCTTAAAACCAATGAGTATTTCATTCCTTTCAGGTGATTTGGCGTCACCGTGGCGAGGCTCCAACTGCACTTGCGCCAAACATAAAGATTTTTGATTGGATCCCTCAAAACGATCTGCTGGGTGTGACTCATTTATGCTATTATAGGATTGTATAGAGTTTAATCAGGGTCAAGGTTTTTTTAATTAAAAAAGTGATTGGAAACTGAAATTCTTTTGATATTTAACATAAATACAAAATTTGTTTAAAAAGAGAAATGAATTATTTTATTTTAAATAATGGGCATGTGGGCGTGTATTAAGGGGGCGTAGACTAATGATAGACAGCTCCTGTGTCACATTTGTTACAAATTAAAAACGCCCTAATACATCTTTAAACATATATGTATATCAACATGTTACAAACATTCACTGTTAATATATTCCATCGTTGAATAATCAGAAACGGTGTTTGTTACCTGTTGGCTGCCGTCAGCCAGGGATCTCTTCCCAGGGAAATCTTCAACCAAATTGCTAATATACAAATTGTCAATCATTAGTCTAGCCCCGCCTCTCCCTCTTGATACACGCCCACAACAAAATCATTCGTTTGATTGATATTGAAATAGCAAAACTTAGAATTTCAGTTTCATAGCACTTCTTCAGTTGAAATAAACAATAAAAGTTCTGTTTATTTCCCCCCTCAGGTCACCCGAAGACACGAGCATTCGTGACTCATGGTGGCACTAACGGTCTGTACGAAGCTGTGTTTCACGGCGTGCCTCTGGTCGGCTTGCCGGTGTTTGGCGATCAGCCTTATAATCTTGACCGTATGAGTCAACTCGGCACGGCCATTGTCCTCGACTTCAACAAAGTGACAGCTGAGGAGCTGGCAGAAGCACTGCATGCCATCGTCAACCAGCCAAGGTAAGGGTGATTATACTGTGAAAAAGTATTTTTATGTACATTTCTGTGCAAAGACCAATCTCCCTGCACTTGGACCTGTTACTAAAGTTTGATTTCCTGTGTTTGACCCTGCTCCTTTACATTAAAAGTGCACTTTAATTTAACAGTGAAACAGCCATGTGACTTCCTGTTTGTTTCCCATGATGCACAGCTACAAGACCAGCATTCAACGTCTGTCGGCGGTGCACCGCGACCAGCCAGTGACGCCACTGAATACTGCCGTCTTCTGGTTGGAGTTTGTTATGCGACATGGTGGAGCTAGGCATTTGCGGTTGGCTTCACATAATCTGAACTGGTTCCAGTACCACAGCTTGGACACAGGCGCTGTCCTGCTCGTCACTCTGATGACCGCCGCTGCTTTGTGTTGGGCGGTCATACGCTGCTTCCTGCAGCAGTGCAGACGACGAGGAGGAAGAGAGAAGGAGGACTGAAGAAAGATATTTTTGAAGGTAAATGCGTTGCAAAAGGTGATAGGTTGCTTGGGGCAGAAGAAATGGCAGTGGGGGTAAACCAGTCAGAAAGCAGAAGACCAAGAGGTCTCATTCCTCACTGTCCTCTGTCCGCCATGCTGGATTTACAACCACAGAGCATGGAAGGTTACTGCAAGTTTCCTTACCTTTCCCAGGGTCTACTGTGCCTCTTACCCTATGAGAGCTACAGGCCCCCTCCCCTCTTTAACCCCAAACAAGTCGGAGAAGATGGATGGATAGGAGTTTGCAAACTTTTAAGAAATGTTGCAAACATCCAAAAAGAAGAAAACATTTATTATACTTGAAAAGCAGTTGAAAACTTCTGCAAGGTGAAATAGTTGTCCTTCCTTTCCCTTGACGGCATGTGCCGAGAAAGTTTCAATAGTCCAGCCTTTTTCTGACTGCAGAAACTGCCCCAAATTTTCCCTCCCTAGACACGTTCAACAGTTTACCTCAGCAGGAGAAACAGTTAAGAATGACTGCTAAACCACTAAAGTGATCCAGGTTGTGGAGTGCGCAGCTCACTGGGACGCTTGCATAAAATGGGCCATCGTTAATGAAATTTGTCTCACCTGTGCTTTTCCTGCTAAAGGTCTTTAAGCCTCCAGGGACGTTTCACCTTTAAAACAGCACCTGTTATCTGCTAAACCTGCTGTGAGGAGGGCTGCAGTGTAATGCAAGCAGATGGAGAATCATCAAAGCTGTTTTTAATGTTGTGTGTGGGGGTAGTAACTTTGATAGATGGCGCACTGACAACACAAACCTATGTCGTCTCCTTATTCTGCCTCTCTGAATACCAAAATCCAATACTTTGTGGCATTTCCAAACTGTAGACAGTAGAATAGAATGAAACAACCCTTATTGTACATGTACAAGAAAATTGTGGGTGCTCCACACCAACTTTACTGGAATAAAATATGAATAGTAGACGGCACGAATAAATAACAAACAAGAGAAATATTATTATAATATTCAACCTTTACCCTGGTGATGGTGAAAATGTTAACTGTGGATCCTGATCAAACTTACCTAGAAGTGGCATCATGTGATTAAGTGCTAACATAATTAAAATGTAAATTCAATACAACAGACACATTTGTTCATCAATCTTTATTCACTTTGCACTACACTTTTCTCTCAGCACTCTTCCAGATCAGCAGGAATCAAACACACCGATCTTCTTGACAATTAACGCATTCAATCATTTCAATCATTATTTTAACCCATTTTAAAAACCCGGCTTCAGCTCTGATGGATTAAATCCACTGCAGGTCACAAAGCCGAGCCTCTAGTGAAGCATAGCGAACATTTAAGTTGCATCAGTCTGTTATGGTGGGTCCTTCTGTCAGCACAGTACAAGTTTTACTTCTTACCTGTAGAAGAAACGGAAAGCAGGAATTAAACGCACTGCCAACAAAAAATATACACAGTATTTCTCTTAGCTCCCATTTAGTTACCCCTCGTTCTTGTCCCTTTCTTTTACCATGTTATTTTATCTTTTGTTATTAAGTGGTGTTTCTATGCATGTAAATCTTTTGAGCCAGCAGTAACAGCTGGTTTACAGCTCAATATATATTTCTTGAGACTGTGTGTCTACATCTTTAAGATTTTTCGGGGGGCATTTTTGCCTTTATAGGATAGTGAAATAGTAAAGAGAGACAGGAAAATGGGGAGAGAGGGGGCGAAAGAAAATGCAGCACAGGGCCGGAGGCCATCCTTGACCTCGTCCTCACCCTCAGTTGGAGCTGTCCCTGAGCTGAGAAATGTCTACTCATTTCTAATCCTGTCTGTTCTGATCACTCCCAATGCAAAGCTCAGCATTTTCAGCTCCTGTCTTTTTATCAGTGGTACTGTCTCACAACCTTACATCACTGCTGCTCTCACTGTCATTTTTAAACGTTGCCATTCACTCCATCCTGCCTGCACTCTCCCCTTCACTTCTTTTGTGCATCGGCCGTTGCTTTGAATGGCTGAACCCAGGTGTTTAAACTCGTTAGGTTCACTACCTCTTCACTGTTACACCTGCCACCCTTGTATTTTCACGCATGTGTTCTGCCTTGCTTGGACTAACTTTCGTTCCTCTTTTCTCCAGTGCATACCTCCACCTTTATAGGCTCTCTTCCACCTGCTGCCTCCTCTGACTACAGATCATGACGTCATCCACAAACACAATATTCAACAGAGACTCCTGCCTGATCTCATCGGTCAGCCTGTCCATTATCACTGCAAACACAGAAGGGGCTCTGAACAGATCCCTGATGTGATGGGTGTGACCCCACACCCACCTTGAACTCATCTGTCACTCCTACAGCATACCTCACCACTGTCTCATTTTGGCATTTTGAGTTATTAGCAGCATCAACTCAAAATGCCAAAATTCAAAGCAACCCACTTATGACAATAAACCATTTAGAAAACTGTATTTCCAAGTAGAATTCTGGACATGTTTAGTTATGTCAGGTTGACTCTGGACCTTAACTCCAGCAGAAGTGGGTCATGTTTGACATAAGAGATCCACAGATACAAAACCATCACCTACTGACCACCATTCCTGGTTGAACCCTCAGACCTCTGTGCTTTGAAAGTAAGAGAGTCTGAAGGTACACAGAGACCATCAAAAGGTTTTTTCTTTACCCAACAAGCATCAATAAGACAGATATCTAGGAGTAAACTGTTTGTAACTTGTCCTTTAAAATGCACACGCAGAAAGTTGATGACCGCCTTCATGTGCTGATTAATGACAGAGTAAATTAAGGCGGATAAGGAAAACATATCCTGTATATGTTAAACACACTTTGTTGTCCAGATCAATACACAAACACCGATACTGGATGCAATGAAAACCAGTTAAAAACAAACCTGGTATCATCCACCCCAGCGCTGTTTTTCAAAACACCCTTCACAGCATGAAACCTGCAGTAAATCCAGTCAGCACAACACAAGGCAGATCATCCCTGAAGCCACCAGAGCTCGAGCAGGGAGTTGAGGACTGGAGCATGCAGCTGAAGTAGGAAGAGAAATAAAAATAGACAACAAAATGAATGACATGAGTATGAGAGGATGCTGCACTGAACAAAGTTGTCACATTTGAGTCATAATTGGTTGCTTCCACATAAATTTTGGTAAAGGGAGTAAAGGAAACATGCCATCTTATGCCAAAAGGAAAATAGTCGCAAACTGAATGTTCGCCAAACTATGGAGACATCATCCACTGAGCCCGAGGCCCTCTGTGATCCGGGCACTTTAGTTCATATCAATGAAAATTGATTTTAAAAAACTGTTTCAGGACATCAAAGTTGTTTGATCAGTGTAATAAGTCTAAACTATTATAAAGAACATGTGAACACCAATGTTGTTTCTTAATTTCATACATAAAAACTACAATCGTGTAAAGATACGACTACATTTGAAAACTTGAAACAGAGTAAATGTAGGAAAAGGGGAATCTTACAGATACAGTGATTTGTTTTGACCAACCATTTATCCCATATGGTGATTTTTCCAGTTACTGTCTACAGAAAATGCATTTTGCAATTTTCTCTGTCACCTGAACCTGTCACAGCTGGATCAGAGAGTACATCATGTATAACCAAAGTATGAACAGACCAATATATCAGCTGAATATCGATACTGGATTATATCTGGCTTGCTGACTGTTTATGTCAGCCTGTTTAAACAGAATAACATTCACTGAAGTGGCCGATATTTAAGAACTTAACTCTTAAATAGTAGAGTTTGAAAAAACGCTCAAACAAGCACTCTCAAAATTAAAAAGTGAAAGCATACCTTTCATATGATCTAACCACCTCTATCATATGCATGTTTGAAAGCTGAAACCCAAACCAAACTGTTCTAAAGCACTAAAAACAGATCAAACCTTCAGATCACCAATGATTACATCTCTTTGGAAACTGGCCTAGCTGTGCGTCGGGCCTATGCATAACTTCATAGACCATCATCTACAAGTTGTAGGTGTTTGCTGTCACCAGGGGGCAGCGTCCAAAACGTGTGGAACAACTAGTCTGTTGCCTGTACTGCAGTTGGTCCTCCAATCAACCATGGAGAAGACATTACTCATATAATGAGATGAAGTGAGATTTGCAGCCACGGTCCGTTCTCACGCTTTAGTGTTTGCGTTTCTCCCTCTACCTCGTGAACTCTGATACGTTTTACTGGGCCATAAATAATCACTGCTGGTTTTCTGGAGGACTGCACACCACCATTTCTGAGTAGGATGCATACCCAGAACCTTGGATAACACCTACACCAACAGACCTAGTGCACTAGCATGAATCCTGGTTAAATAGGTGGAGTTTTGCTTTTGAAACTATGATGTATTCCATCACCAATGCTGGTATTAATATCGGATTAATACTAGTGTTGAATTGAAATTTAAATATTTTTGGAAATGAAAAAATATACTTTTAAATATACCTTAAACACATGAATTATTAAAAAATTAAAAAGTTATTAAAGAAGCATTTTTAAATGATACCTTTAGGCACTTTATTACTATCATCCTCTCACAAAAACACAATTTGTATTTCTTTAGTCAAATCTAGAAAAAATGCCAAAGATTACACAAATTGACAGGGATGAAATAGTTTTTAGCACTTGGTGTTAAAAAGGAGCTATTAGCCAAAATCTTGGCATATAGTGGTTTGAAGTGTGTCCTTAACAAGTTTCAGGAAACTGGAAAATTGGAGGTTAGAAGAAGTGGCAAGCTTAAAAAAAAACATTCACATAAGATGAACAGTATCTGAAAGTCATGT
Organism: Pelmatolapia mariae; assembly: GCF_036321145.2. Classification (NCBI taxonomy): domain Eukaryota; kingdom Metazoa; phylum Chordata; class Actinopteri; order Cichliformes; family Cichlidae; genus Pelmatolapia; species Pelmatolapia mariae. The sequence continues at coordinate 35,231,557 of NC_086232.1, forward strand.
CCTTAAGAAATGGGGGGGAAAAATCCAGCAAAGACCTGACACAGGACCTGAGAGATGCATCTGACCCTTCAGCTGATCCATCTGTTCAACCAGAACCTCATCAGAAATGGTCTCAGGAAGGGTGGCTGTCTTTAAACCATTCTTAAGGAAGGGAAACTGGGAAAATGTGAAGGTATGCCAAATTACACAAGAGCTGAACTGAAATTCAGTGATATCAGGTCTTAAGGGTCTCAGAATGCATTACAAATTTACCCTTTCTATGGTTTTAAATATCAAAAATCATAAACTGTGAGGCAAATAAATAACTTAAACCTGCTAAACCAATGCCAAATAAGGACTGCTAGGCCCACAAGTTACTGGGCCTATGTGAGGAGACGAATCTTATCCTCTGGGAATAGATCAGGTCGGCCAAATACAGTCCAAAGTTGAAGAAGGAAAACACAGCCACCACAACTTTGCTGTCCCACGGACACTTCCCCTGTGGACAGGAAGACTGTCTCCATGGGGAGCCGTACTTTGTGTCAAAGCAGAACACTGGCCACACCACTGATGCACTCAGGTAGAGCAGTACTTCGAGGAGGGTGCACACTACCACAAAGCGGTCAAAGGGCATGCAGCACACAGCCTTGGTACGCTTGCATACAGTCATTATGATCACCAGTGCTGTGAGAGCAAAACAGAAAGCATAGACAACAACGCATAGATTGTGCCTGCATACTGGGAATACTGACTCTGGTTGGCCAGTGCACCAAAGATGATGCAGGCTACAAAGCCCTGAACAACTTTGAGAAGGCCGGACACTGTGGCCATATAACCCGTCACAATCTGGCCTGGTCTTGCTCGGCACAAGGCCACTTCCGCCCCGTAGGCCAGAGTCCCCAGGATGGAGCAGACGGTGACGGCAATGCGGAAATTTCTGACATCACAGCCAGCGTAAGGGCACTCGGATTGCACAAAGAACAGAGGGTAAACGACAGAGGCTGTCACATACCTGCAGAAGAAGGAAAGAAAAACTATGAGTTTACTAAATCTGAGAAAACCAGAGTTACATTTACAACTATGTCTGTGACATCTCATAAGATACGCCATATAAAATATACACAGTGCAAACTTTAATAGGTCAGCTGTCACGTTTAGTTAACAGACTCAGGCGCAGACCAGAAATCCTTGTAGAGAAGACAGTTAGTTTATTGATACAGACAACACCAGGTGATACTATATACAACGTGCTGGAGGGGGGGGAAGGGGGGTCCAGGGCTCCGGGATCCGTGATGGAAAGGAAGGGGATCAGACGCGCTCCAAAGAATCACTCTCCTCTCTCCACAACTGGGTTAGAAAAATCCATTCACTCGTCCACGAGATGACAGGCAGAGAAAGGTCCGGGAAAGATCTGTACTCAGAAACTTTAGTTAGAGGCGAACAGACGGAAACAACTCACAGATTCTGATTCTCAAACTACTGAGCGACTGACGCTGATAGCTCAACGATCCAGCGACGAGTAGTACAGCGCTGCCATCTGAAGTAGGGCTCGCGATCACGCAGATAGGCAGCAGGTGTGGAGATGGCAGGTGCGTGGGCCAGGAACCCATAATGAGCACCGCCCCGGCAGGAGAGAGAGAGAGAGAGAGAGCAAAAACACACGTTGCCTAATATGGGATCAGCTGGTGAGGTACAGGGACCATGACATCAGCAGTCAAACTATGTTCACAAGTTATGGCATTAAATTATGGTCAGAAAAGTATATTTAAAGATCACTATGCTGTCGGAGTGAGGCTGACCCTTAACCTTCCCATTATAACTGGTTTTGGTATAACTGGAAAACAAGTTTCTGACTGCAACAAATTTGCAAAATGTTGGTTTTGAAAGTCTCTTGGAGCTATTTCTAAACAATTGCAGATTCTAAGATCATCACTTCAAACAAAATGTAACTTTCAGTTCAAAGGTTGACTCTGTGACTTACATGAGCGTTGCAAAGGCAGCACACGTGACTGTGAGGTTGTCCCAGGATACGGGCAGGTAGCTGTAGAGACGAGTTGCATCCAGGAAGAACCAGGTCCACGCAAAACTCTCTGATTCAGAACCTCCTCTTGACTCTCGGATCATTTATGCCGACTCTGGCATGTTCGGTCTCATCCTCGTACTTTCCCTCTGTCGCACCCTCGCACTTACTTTCTCCTCCCATGTGCTCAGAGGAGGGGGTGCCGTTGGTCTGTCAGACCAGAATGGAAGTTATTTGGGGTCGGGCCATCACCAAATGAGTGTTGGAGGGTTGTGTACATGTGGTTGGGCGTGGAGCTGAAGCATGCAGAAACAATGCAGACCCTGTGGAATGAGGTGAAATAAATGACCCCAGTAAAGCTGAAAACCACAGACTGAATAACAAAACAGGTTAAATATCTGACTCACTAGTTAAATCAATCAATTTACCCCAGAATTCAAAGCTAACACTAGAACAATACATGATCTAAACCAGCACAAAAGGTTCAGAACTCAAATTTTACAAAAAAGTATTACAGCTCAAAAAAAGAACAAATTAAACTAAGAATAATTTAAGACCTCAACTGGAATAAACCCAGGCAGAGAATAAAACTCGGGAATAAAAATTCAAAACCAAAGACCATGACATGGAGGATATACACAGTCCTCACATGCTAAGATGATCCTCACTCTGGAAGAAACACAATGACCTGGTACTCACATGCAAACAGGAGTCTCAAGGACTGAAACACAAAGGGTTCAGTTTTAAGTTTAGCAATAGTACAAAATAAAACATTCTAAATAATATTCTAAATATTCTATATCCTAAAATATTCCAAAATCATTATTTCTTCTTTTTTATTACTATTTGGACTTAATTTAATAAAACATGACAGTAAATCATTCTGAATATTGGTGTTTGAAATATAACTATATAAATATGAATAAATATGTAATACATTCTAAGTCTAGCTATTACAGCTGACATGAAAGCCGGATGTTATCTAGTTACCCAGCAGACCTGGGCTCATTTCAGAGTGAGATTAATTCATTAATTACCTATGTTGAGCTTAAATGCTGAGCTTAAAGTCAGAGTTTTCAGTGTCATGAAGGTGGGTCTCTTTTTACCTGGCTGAGCTAAAATTGTAACTTATGTTACCGTGGTAATCTTGTTGATGGTTTATTATGTTCAGTTTCATTTAAAATAATGTGGAAGAGCATTTTTTTTTAAATACCTAATCTTTTATTTACAGTATGCTTTATGGGGGAGATTCTCTGCTGAAGCAAGCGGTTTATTAAATCCAAGTGTTGACTTGTGTCCTACACTGCAGAAAGAAGATGGGCAGCAGCAGTGCAAACTGTGCTGATGATGAAGCAGAAAGCCTAAGTTAATACAGAAAGTTAAAAAAACACTACTGAGAAACCGATTATTGTCTCTGGCTGAGTTTTTAGGTTTTGTCGAGTCAAAGAAAGTCTGGCTTTGCTGAACTTGCTCTGTAGTACCCCCTCAGGTCTCCTCTGTCATGCATGGTGAAAAGAACACCCAAGTGCTGCACTGGCAGAAGTAACTTTTTGCCCTCATTATTAGAGCTGCAGACATCATGAAATCCTGTTTTCATTTTTGTTTTTGTTCATTCAGTGTTTGTATTTAACCAAATAAATCTTGACTATAACAAATAACTGAAGAGTTTAGGCACTATTAGTCATTGCAAGGATGAGGTATAGATGGATGGAGATGCTGTAACATCACCCACTGGTTGTTGAAGTCTTGTTAAGAGATTTTAGTTGATTGTTTTACCTTATTCATCTTGATATTTAGACAGATGGTTTGATGAACAAGAAGTGGATCTGGCTGAGAAACTGAGAGATGCTTTATGCTCATTGGCAAATGAGATGTGATTGACAGGTTGTTTGCCGGCAAGCACACCTTGAGTTTTGACTGTTGACCACATATGCAAATAGACTTTATGTTTTATTTAACATGACCTGACACCAATGACTGGGTTGATAAAGTCCACAGGGAAGTGCTTACTGAGAACATAGAGAACAGGGAGCTGTAGCTTTTTTCCCATACATTTCTCTATAAACTGTGGACTCTTTTTTAAAAAAACAGACGAGTCCTCTCCTGATGGAAATTAAAAAACAAAAAAGCAGGTTTGAAGCACTCTGTGTTACCTCCATTTTTTGGACTCGGAAGCTTTGTGCTTTTTAAATGTACAGCAAGGGTGGGGAACTCCAGGCCTCAAGCCTGGTGTTCTGCAGGTTTTAGATGTGTCCAGCTGATTTATATGGCTAAATCACCACCTCAACGTGTAACATTTTACTTAACAAACTATGCACATATGGGTTCAAAGAGGTGGCATTATCATGGGATAATGCCACCTCTTTGAACCCATATGTGCATAGTTTGTTAAGTAAAATGTTGTGATTGACTTTATCAAATGCTTTTTTTTTAAATCTAAAAAAACTCCAGATAGCATATTCTTTGTTTTCAGTAGCAGTTGTTACTGTATCTTTAAACTCCATTAAGGCATGTGTTGTGGTTCTTTTGGGTCTAAATCCACACTGCTGTTCATATAGTACATTGTTTTTTGTGAGAAAGTGATACATTTTATTGTAAAATATCTTTTCCAGTATAGAAGTCCATAAATGTTAATATTTTCCTACCTCATGAACAGCAGCAGCCACAGATCAGTCCTTAAGTCTGTGTCTCCACCTGCTAGTGTGTGATGGTCTGTTGGTCTTTTGCACTGAGGTGCGATATAACATAATACATATACTATGTGTACTAGGCCTGCCACGATTAGTCGACTAGTCACGATTACGTCGACTATCAAAATCGTCGAAGACTAATTTAATTGTCGACGCGTCGTTTGAAGCTTTGTAAGATCCCAAAAGACGCAGGAATAAGTAGTAGGATTTAAGAGGGTAATAACGGACTGAAACAGAAGATGGCAGCACTGCATGTACAAGGATGCCAGCTGCCATTAAACCCCGAAGAAGAAGAAGCTGTGTCCCAGAATTCATAGTGCGGCCCATTGCGGCCTTCCTCAGTTTCCAACAATGGCGGCAGCTAGTTAGTTTTAATATTACTCTTCTTATTCTTCCTGGGTCACAAAATAAACGTTTAACATATTTTCAGAATGTAGCTGTGTAAACCTCAAATATCTGCTCAGTTTATCAAGACACCACATATCAAGTGTGAGATGCTCGAGAAAATACTCCGGTGTCCTGTTATATTTTAGATAGAAAGGAGCAAACGGCTGAGTTTATTAAACTCCACCAAAACAATCTGCAAATTTCATTTAAATTCAATAAACTATCATCTTGTCTTTATTTTTAGTTAGCACATACCTTAAACACTTAAAGCTATAAGCTAATGATAGTTATATAAGAGCAGATGCATGCTGGTGCAATAAGCTGTACGTTGTACGTCCAATTGATGCATGATCTGATTAGTCGACTAATCGCAAAAATAATCGGTGTCTAGTCGACTATCAAAATAACAATTTGTGGCAGCCCTAATGTGTACAAGTGCTGAAGTCATATTTTGTAAGCACTTTAATTATGGAGAGTGCTTTTATTTATTTCTGGTCTATTTTGCTGTTATAGAATGACTTTAACACTGACCCCCTGACTGCCGTGTTTGGCCCTGCTGCCTTCATGTCTATTTTTGGAAAGATCCCACTTTTATGAAGGTAAATAGGATGCAAAATGAGCTTGCAAAATAAAAAGTGAGAATATGTAGAAAAAATCTGAACTTGTATTTTGAAATTTTCACTCCTAAATTTTTTCACACAGTTGTGTTTTGAATTTAATGTTACAGAAAAAATATTCACAAATGTGTATATTGATTGTTACACTAATACAATGAGAGCTGCGAACTTGTAATTATTGTTTTTACTACTTGCAATCACAACTCCATAATTACAACCTCTCAAATTAGTGAACACAAGTGCTGAACTGCGCCCTCTCATGTCACAAATTCACACATTGAGCGCTTTGACTTTTGCCATGCTTCTTGTGAGCGCTGTCATGCAAAACTTGCACTTGTCACTGAAGGGAGGAATGGGATGGTGGGTAGTATAGGGGGGTGGGGTGGGGACAAGTGTAGATCTGCCAATCAGACCAAGAGGTCTCATTCCCCACTGTCCTTTGTTCGCCATACTGGATTTGCAAACACAGAGCAGAGGGCCATGGTAAACATTGTTCAGTCACTGTGATTAATGAGGAACTCAACACAGACATAGAAATCCATCTTTTCTCATGAGGAGCAGCAGCAAAAACCAGAGTGAATGACCATTTTAGCTAATTGCAACGGTGCTAGGTAACTAGCTATCCAGCATAAATACACTGATCAGTGTGCGGTCCTGACATTAGCGTTAGCACTGATATTTGACAGATATTCAGTCCACATCCCAGCAGTGTACTCTCACTCAGTTTGTCCCACTGTTGGCAGTAAAAGAGGACTGTTCGTTCACCTCTGAGCCCTCACTCTGTACCACAACACTGCCACTCAGGGACATCAGTACATCACACTTTGTATCACATTAAACCAGAGTCTTGAAGAAGTGGGCTATAATAGACACCTTGATAGTTTGAAGGAAAGGTCAATTAGAGTTGAATTCAAAGACTGAACGAATATGGTATTTAACCCTGGAGAACCCATGGGGTCAAATTTGACCCCATGGTTTCCCTAGAAAACCAGTGGGGTCGGATCTAACCCCATGGGTTCTCCAGGGTTAAAGTAGCTGTACATAATAATACAGATATATGATATGCCAATTCCCGTCCAGCTTATGGGTTATCTGTTCAATTCATCCATCCATCCATTTTCTTTTGCTTATTCAGGGCTGGGTTGTGAGGGCAGCAGCCTAAGCAAAGAAACCCAGACCTTCATCTCACCGGACTCCTTTTCCAGCTTGTCTGGGGAATCGCAAAGGCATTCCCAGGCCAGCTGAGCTGGGTCTGCTCCTGGTGGGGCATGCCTGGAACACTTCACCCAAGAGGTGCCCAGGGGGCATCCTTGTCAGATGCCCAAACCACCTCAACTTGCTCCCTTTCGAGGAATAGAGGCTCTACTCTGAGCCCTCCCAGATAGCTGAACTCCTCACTACTAAGGGAGAGACCAGCCAAGCTTCAGAGAAAGTTCATTTTTGCCGCTCGTATCTACAATCTCGTTCTTAGGGACGTAGATCGACCGGTAAATTGAGAGCTTTGCTTTTACACTCAGCTCTCTTTTCACCACGACAAACCGGTACAGCATCTGCATCACTCCAGCCTCAGCACCAAGCCGTCTGTTGATCCCCCGGGAGATCTATTCAGTTCAATTCAGTTTTATTTATATACCGCCAAATCACAACAACAGTTGCCTCAAGGCACTTTATATTGTAAGGTAAAGACCCTACAATATAAACCCACTATAATACAAAGGAAACAGAGGAAACCCCAACAATCATATGATCCCCTATGAGCAAGCAATTTGGTGACAGAAAAGCTCCCTATTAACAGAAAGAAACCTCCAACAGAACTGGGCTCAGAGAGGGGCGGTGCATGACCAGACAGTGATGCAAATGAATCCCACTGTTTTCTGGGTGGAGTTTGTGATGCAGCGTGGTGGAGCTCGGCGTCTGCATATAAGCTGATCTAGTTACAGTGCCGCAGCTTGGACACCAGTGCTGCCCTGCTGGTCACTTTAATGGCCGCTGCTGCCTTATGGTAGGCTGCTTCCTGGTGGTGCATACGCCGAGCAGGAAGAGCAGAATTTTTGCCAATTTAATAAATGAAGCCCTTAGTAAAGACTGATATAAATTTGGGCACTCCGCGCACTTTCTTACTACAAACCTCATTCACACTCACTTTCATGCAGGTGCTTTTTCTATACCCCACTGCTTTTAATTTTTCATTCACACACATTTACTTTTCAATGGCTGTATTGGGGAAACTCAGGGATCAGCACCTGGCTCGAACCTCTGACCTTCCAATTGGTAGACTATCAAACCCAATAATTAATTAGTAATAACAAATTAAACACAGATTGACACACTGCATTAAATGGTTTCATGTTTGGTAGAACTTAGTCTCCAATGTTTTTAAGGCTCTCTTTCAATCACTAAAATGTTCCACAGGGCTCCATCCTTACATCTCTTTTGTTACTGACATAATCAGTATTACACTGAGGTAATGTACATTTTTATGCTGACGACAGTGTTTTTTACACTACTGGTTCTTCCCCTTACTTGGTTGACGGAAAACTAATGTGCTTTTAATAAACGTCATAAATCTGTAATCTATCATAAATATGTTCTAAACTCTGATGAAACTGAGTAATGCTGTTGATGGGGTTACCTGAGGATTTCTACCCATCTGTTTATATCCGAACCTTTCACAGTCATAAACCTCATGCTGAATACATATCAAAACACTAAATGTAAAATTGGATTTTTATACAGAAACAGTCTCACATTAAAGCATTACCACTTTTTCTTTGCCTACTAACCTTCACGAGGCTTTGCCACACTGATTAATCACATCCACTTACAGTTAAACACAGTATTCCCATAAAGCTCTCCTATTCCACTAGAACATTCTCAGAGGTAATATTTATGTATCAGAGGTCACACCTGAATGAACATTTGTTAATCGTTGTATCTGTGTATTGCCTGTCTGGCTATCTCCTCTCTGAACTTGTTGATTGTGCAGCGGTCTCTCTGGAATAAAGCTCCTGATCTCAGTAAGAAACCTGTAAAAATAAAGAATTTTTGAAATAATCTTCAGTACTGGAGTTTTTTTGGGTGCTGTGTTGCTCGCTATTCTAAATATTATTGTGAGTTGGTCACATTGAAGGGGGTTTTCAGGAAACACTGTTACTCTGAGAAGTTTGATTTATATTTTCACAGACTGTCTGATATGAAATGCTATTATGATGCTTTGGTTAAAGTCACCTACTGTAAATATTTTTTATCCGAACTGAGCACTGACTGATAAAAATCTGAGAAATCAGAGAAATTGTCAGTGGAACTATAAATATAAACGTGTTTTGTGTTTTCATGTGGCATGGGCTCAGAGGAAGCCTCACTTTAGGTCTTCGAATAAGATGACTGTTGCTTTAAGGAATGTGAAAGTAAACAGACTTGGCAAGCCTATCAGAGTGCAGCTCTTAACCCATAGCTGACCTCTAGGCAGACTACACTCTGGACCTGCAGCTGCAATCTGACTTTAATTTGCTCACAAACTCGGGATCGTTTTGTTGTTTCACACACGATGCAGGTTCCCACGTATCTTCTTCTTCTTCCCCTCTCCCTCCTGCTCCTTCATTCTGTCGCTCCAGTACACGGAGGCCATGCCCTGGTTTTTCCGGGAGAGTTCAGCCATTGGTTGAACATGCGGACCATCATAGAAGAGCTGGTGAAGAAAAACCACTCGGTCACCATCCTAGTGCCCGATGCATCGCCTACTGTCAACTACAACAACAGCCGCGACGCCGCCAAGTTCAACTTCCTGGTTTTCAAGGTAACACTGGCGGTTATACAGCGTGTTTGTAGTCTGACAGAGAACAGAAAGTAAAGTAAAGAGACTCAGATCGACCAGAAAAGCAGAATAAACTCTTCAGAACTGAAAGACACAATCCAGGGCTACAGATCTTACTCGGTTTCAGATTTTCCGAGGAAACCCAGATAACAAGCAGTAGCTCTGACGTGACGTGACGTCAGAGCTACCTGGCGATGTAGTAGTAATGACATTAGAATAACACTGATTTATTGTTGTGCCGTTATAGTTGATTGTTGATCTGTTCATAGTTGACCAGGTGACAGCAATCGGGAAATTAAAGCTGCTGTTACTTGAACTATTCCGCAGCAGTACCCGTCTCACAGTGGTACATTCCATGTGTCCACTACTGAAAACATTTATAGTTGACCATAATAGTCAGCCATGCGCTTCACTGGACTGCGCCACGCTCAATATATCAGGTAAACATATATGATTTTATCCATTATTTTAAAGTTGAATTGGAAAAAAAGTGAATATTTCTTGCCGTTTATAGTTTATTTAAAACCTTTAAAAGGTTTATTAGAGAGTTAGACCTAAATTGGTTCCATAGCATAAAAATATTTTTAAAATTAGCCCATACAAAATAGTAGGGCAAGTTAGCTTAAACAGAAGGAGAAAAGTATGCTTTTCTTAGACAACACAATATCTGAGAAAATATTACATTTTCATGTCATAATTTTCAGAATTTTCCTTCCATAAAGCTAGCATAAAGCTATATTAGCAATGATGCTATAAAGTTGTTAGCCAGGGTGTACCCCCCACCCCTCGCCCTATGGCTCCAGCCCCACACCCGTGACCCTGATGAGGATAAGCGAAAAGGAATGGCTGGCTATAAAGTTGCTTCAAAATGTTATTTTCTAACTACGTTTTTATTATTTTACAATTACGCACTTTGTACCGTAATTTACACGGTGTTATCGATAGTTGTAATCAACAGCCTTGAAATGTAGAGCCAACCCTGCTAGTTTCTTAGGATTTTAAATAAACAGTTTAAACTTATTGGTGCTGCACACAGGTATCTATCATATTATTTTCTTTGACTTTAATAATGAAAAGGTTACATACAGCAGTGCTCAGAGGCAAAAGCTAGTAATACTTGCACAATGGGTAACTTTAAACTTGTGTATTCTTCTACACATCTGACAGGTCAGCTGTTAGACACAGATACTAGTAGTGGAACAATTGAAATAAAGCAGCAGTTCTTTAGATTAATTCTCAGGGCTCTTTCATTAAAACAAACCTAACACTCAGAAAATTAGAGTATTTTAACTGTATTATAGGGGTGGAATTGTGAAGGTGAAATTTTATTGGAATTTGCGAGAAACGTCTGGGGGATAATGTGTAGGTAATTAGTATGTATTTGAATTTTATGTTCTCCCTCTTTTTATTAACATCTTTTCATTGTCTTATTTTAGATTCCAGTTAAGCTCAGTAAGATAAGTCCTTAAAACAAGTCCTTAAAATATCCTTTTTTATAAAAGTCTGAACTTGCACAACACTACTAGTAAGTAAATAAGTAAGTAAGTAAGTAAAGTTAATTTATTAAGTGCTTTTCACAGACAGGCAGTCACAAAGCACTGTACACAAAGATTAAAATAAACAATACAATCAATAGACATTATACACAATGTAAGAGGTTATATGTAAATAATGTAAAGAATATAAAATACGTAGGTCAACAAAAGGCTTGTTTGAATAGAAACGTTTTTAACTACTTTTTAAAAGCACTCATCACGTTGGTCAACGAGGTGCAACTTTAGGTCAATGCTGGCGTGGAGTCAGGTGTTTCAGACATTTGTCACTCAGTTGCAGACAAGCCACCAGTTAAAAGAAATGGCAGGGACTATTAGCTGAGTTCAGAAGTCCGTGAGACTTCTGTATCACTGGACAGAGCTCACGACTGCTGTACATCAGCTGTTGATTCACATCATACTGATACTGATGCTGGTGCTGAAGCTCCAACTACTGAGTTCCTAATAACAAGTTTAAAATACTGTGCTTCAACATTTTCAGTCTCTTTAGTGGCACTGACTGCAGTCTTGGGCATTTTGCATGTGTTTCACCCAGAATTACCCAAAGATGCCAGGACAGTTCGCAGGACACAAGGTCAAGTTACAACTATAAAACATGGATGGTGGGGAATACCATCCTTTTGGTTTGGATACAGCTGGTGGTCTCTTTAGGCCTTTAGATAACTCTCAGAATTTCCTTATGAAAATTACATTTCTTGCACAAGCTTCACTTGTTTTTAGAACAAACTGTGAAAAGGTTTTCAGAAAAACTTCATGTAAAGGTGTCACAACTGAAAAAAGGACACAGATTATTGCACCTGCATTATGATGCACTTGTGGCTCAGATAGGCCATTCAGAACAATACAGAAAGGTAGTAACTGAAAAGTGCAGCCTGTCTTAAGGAGTACAATTTGTAGATGGCACTGCTGAAACATGCTAATACTTTTCTGAAGGTTTTGTTATAACAAGTCTTACTTCCAGTACCCCCAGAATTGGATGCTACCGAGTGTGGCGGTTGAACTGCAGGCTTGGTGTAACAAAGCTCCAAAACTTTACTAGGAAATATCTTTTATGCCCTAACAGCACAACATTGATTGTCATCCTTGTCAAACATTAATCTTTTTTTTTTTTTTTATCAAGCTCTAAAGCCAGTTAATGAACTCATTATTTATTCTTTTTCCCCTTAGTTATCATAGACAAGATAACTTTAAAAACAAAAAAACATGAAGTGGTGCATTATGCAGTTCAGTATTAGTGACACAGAAATTGTTCCTAGCTCCTGGATAATTACAGAGGAGCTTTCATGACCCCCATATCCTCCTCGAGAAACATCCAAGGTCCACGCTGCAATGAAGAGGACAATGATCCCAACGAGTCATGGCAAATGTATGAACCAGTCAGAATTCTCATAAGCCATGGTGGGTATTATCAGCATAGGTTTTATGATATTTTAATATAACAGCTGTTTTGGGTGACTTATGGTCTTCAAAGGTACAGTGGGATGCAAAAGTTTGGGTAACCTTGTTAATAGTCATTATTTTCCTGTATAAATCATTGGTTGTTACAATAAAAAATGTCAGTTAAATATCTCATCTAGGAGACACACACAGTGATATTTGAGAAGTGAAATGAAGTTTATTTGATTTACAGAAAGTGTGCAATAATAGTTTAAACAAAATCAGGCAGGTGCATAAATTTGGGCACTGTTGTCATTTTATTGATTCCGAAACCTTTAGAACTAATTATTGGAACTCAAATTGGCTTGGTAAGCTCAGTGACTCCTGACCTACATACACAGGTGAATCCAATAATGAGAAAGAGTATTTAAGGGGGTCAATTGGAAGTTTCCCTCCTCTTTTAATTTTCTCTGAAGAGTAGCAACATGGGGGTCTCAAAACAACTCTCAAATGACCTGAAGACAAAGATTGTTCACCATCATGGTTTAGGGGAAGGATACAGAAAGCTGTCTCAGAGATTGAAACTGTCTGTTTCCACAGTTAGGAACATATTGAGAAAATGGAAGACCACAGGCTCAGTTCAAGTTAAGGCTCGAAGTGGCAGACCAAGAAAAGTCTCGGAGAGACAGAAGCGACGAATGGTGAGAACAGTTAGAGTCAACCCACAGACCAGCACCAAAGACCTACAACATCATCTTGCAGCAGATGGAGTCACTGTGCATCGTTCAACCCTTCGGCGCACTTTATACAAGGAGATGCTGTATGCGAGAGTGATGCAGAGGAAGCCTTTTCTCCGCTCACAGCACAAACAGAGCTGCTTGAGGTATGCAAAAGCACATTTGGACAAGCCAGCTTCATTCTGGAATAAGGTGCTGTGGACTGATGAAACTAAAATTGAGTTATTTGGACATAACAAGGGGCGTTATGCATGGAGGAAAAAGAACACAGCATTCCAAGAAAAACACCTGCTACCTACAGTAAAATATGATGGTGGTTCCATCATGCTGTGGGGCTGTGTGGCCAGTGCAGGGACTGGGAATCTTGTCAAAGTTGAGGGACACATGGATTCCACTCAGTATCAGCAGATTCTGGAGACCAATGTCCAGGAATCAGTGACAAAGCTGAAGCTGTGCCGGGGCTGGATCTTTCAACAAGAGGCTGTAATTTCTGCAAAAGGCGGATCTACTAAATATTGATTTCATTTCTTTTTTTGTGATGCCCAAATTTATGCACCTGCCTGATTTTGTTTAAACCATTATTGCAAACTTTCTTTAAATCCAATAAACTTCATTTCACTTCTCAAATATCACTGTGTGTGTCTCCTATATGATATATTTAACTGACATTTTTTTTTATTGTAACAACCAACGATTTATACAGGAAAATAATGACTTAACAAGGTTGTCCAAACTTGTTGATGCTGAGGATTTGCCTCACAGTAAGGATGCGCTGGACAGTTTGGTTAAACTGCTTAATGATGGCAGCAGATCATCATTGGAAGATCCAATAAGAGGAGATGAAAGCCATTTCATTGCAATATTTTGGTTAATTCTTATCACCCTGGAATATAGTCAACAGGTTAACAAAGTAATGCCGCAATTTGTTCCTTGTACCTTCTGTTAAACTGTGGCACTCCAACACTACAGCACGTGGGCCAGTCTCTCTTTTCTTCCCTAAAGGCTGTCTGCCTTTCATGATAATATGCCTAGTAGTGTGTCGACTTTCTCCCTGCTAAAGAGTTTTGGCTAGAGGCTATCATCTGAGTTCAGATGAGCCTCTCTTTCTTGTGCTTTTGATTTTTTTTATTTTAGATGGCCTAACTCAGCAGGTGGGGGTAAATAGAGTTTCTGAATTTTCCTTTGCCCAGGCAGTGGCTCTGCTATGCTCCAGATTGGTTGGGTGGTGCAGGACGCCAGATATCCACCTCCATCCTGGTCTAAACAAAAAACAGGGAATTTTAAGTAATATATTAAAGAAAATAATGTTTTTATAAAATAAACTTTTTTCTTAAGTGATGCAAAGGTGTCCATTGTCATTTTTATATTAGATAAACCCTTATGCTTAAAAATTGTTAAATTGTAACAGAATGATTTACAGATAATGTTTATCCTTTTTTTACATGATGCATAATATTTTTTTCCACAGGTTTAAATAATTTGTAGTGGTTTGATACTGATTGAAATACCTGCAAAGTCCTGTTTTAATCATGATTTCCTTGTTGTTTCAATGTTAACTGTAAAAATGTGATGAAAAACCAATGTCAGATTTCAGCATTGAATAAATGAAAATAATGTTGATAATCTGATATTGATTTAACATTATTTCAGTGAATGTTCACTACCAGGGAAGCCTCCTGATATCAGACCTCAGTCTTAAATTTTTTTTTCTGTTTTCATTATTTGTTTGTGCTTGTCTTTGAACTCACAACACACCCTTACTAGGCGATAACCGATACTACTGAGCAGTGTGTTGTCTTCCATCAGATCCTTACGAGGAATCAAAAGAACTCGGTGAAGTGTTGATATTTAACAAGAATCAATAACTTGATCAGGTGTTTTTTTTTGTTTGTTTTTCCCCTGCAGGTGCCGTACAGCAAGGAGGAATATTTGAGCCCCATTCAGGAATTCATCCACTTCTCCATGCACGACCCCTCAACGCTGCAAGTGGCCATGAAGCTGATCAACTTCATGGGGCGGACCTTGGACTTCGCGAGGCAGCAGTGTGACGGGATTCTAAAGAACGATCAGTTGATGGCAACTCTGCGGGATGCCGCTTTCGACGTGGTCCTACTTGACTCCTTGGTAATGTGTGGCGACCTGGTGGCCGATGTGCTCGGCGTGCCGCTCGTCATCTCGCTACGCTTGAGTTTCGGCAGTGTTTTTGAGCGTCACTGTGGCCACGCTGTGTTTCTGCCATCTTATGTCCCGGTAGCTCCTGTACTGTACAACGACCACATGACGTTCACGGAGAGACTAATAAACTTGGTGACATATGTGGCGTCATCAGTGCTAACCGAACTGGGCTGGAAGCTGACGATGGATAAATACTACAGTGAGATTAAAGGTCAGAGGTGAAATCATACTGATGTCATCGTCTGTCTGAATTCATGAGGCATAAGGAATAAAAGTAAACAAATGCAAGGTTTTATTTTGAAGTCATACTCCTTATTTGCTGTATGGACAGGAACTCCCACCAGTGTGTGTGAAACTCTGGGGAAGGCTGACGTGTGGCTCATCAGGACGTTCTGGGACATCGATACGCCGCGGCCGACTCCGCCCAACTTCAAACACGTAGGTGGTCTGAACTGCAGACCGGCCAATCAGCTGCCAGAGGTGTGAGCTCTGATCATTGACAGTACTTTTATTCTGAAATGACACAGTTAAATGATGATGTAATGATGATGTCACACCTTACAGGACCTGGAGGCTTTTGTGCAGAGTTCAGGTGATGCTGGTGTAGTAGTTGTTTCTTTTGGCTCCATGGTACCCAATCTGACGATGGAGCGCACCAACGTCATCGCCACCGCCTTAGGACGAATCCCACAGAAGGTCAGGGCACTCACAGGCAAACAGAGAATGGGTTATCATATCACTGCATCAATTGCAGAATGAATGTATTTAAAGCACTTAAGCATTGAAAAAGTGCTAGTATGAAAGGATGAATGAGGAAAGCTGAGTAAAGTGCTTTAAATACTAGTGCAAGAACTTTACCTGCATGTTTGTTGGTTCTTTGAAAAAAATGAGTATATCATTCCTTTCAGGTGATTTGGCGTCACCGTGGTGAAGCTCCACCTGCACTGGCGCCAAACATAAAGATTTCTGATTGGATCCCTCAGAACGATCTGCTCGGTGTGACTCATTTATGTTATTATAGGATTGTATGGAAGGGTTTTGTTTTTTTCTTTTTTTAATTGAAAAGGTGATTAGAAACTGAAATTTGTGCTGTTTAAAATGAATAAAAAATGTCTTTAAAAAGAGAAATGAATTTAAAATAATTCGAATCAAGTTTTTTTTTTTTTTTTTTTTTTTAAGTTTCAGACTTTTGACCTTGCTTTTGTGTTGTGGGCGTGTATCAAAGGGGAGGGACAGGGCCTAGACTAATGATAGACAGCTCCTGTGTCACATTTGTTGCAAATTAAAAACGCCCTAATACATCTTTAAACATATATGTATATCAACATGTTACAAACATTCACCTGTTAATATATTCCATCATAGAATAATCAGAAATGGTGTTTGTTACCTGTTGGCTGCCGTCAGCCTGGGAAGTGGTGGCCATCTTCAACCAAACTGCTAATTTATAAATTATCAATCATCAGTCTATGCCCCGCCTGTTCCTCTTGATACACACCCACAACAAAATTCTTTTTTTTTTTTCTGAAACACATTTAAAAAAAAAAAAAAAAAAATTTAGCACAACTTTCATTTTCAAAGCACTTCTTCAGTCAAAGTGAACCTTTTCACCTTGATTTAGCTCAGTGTGATTTCAAAAGAAAAGCCTAACAAGGCCTATTTTTTCCAACATTTTCAAAAATATTTGAGTTTCTTTCACAATAAAAGTTCTGTTTATTTCCCCCCCTCAGGTCACCCGAAGACACGAGCATTCGTGACTCATGGCGGCACTAACGGTCTGTACGAAGCTGTGTTTCACGGCGTGCCTCTGGTCGGCTTGCCGGTGTTTGGCGATCAGTCTTATAATCTTAACCGTATGAGCCACCTCGGCACTGCCATTGTCCTCGACTTCAACAAAGTGACAGCTGAGGAGCTGGCAGAAGCACTGCATGCCATCGTCAACCAGCCAAGGTAAGGGTGATTATACTGTGAAAAAGTATTTTTATGTACATTTCTGTGAAAAGACCAATCTCCCTGCACTTGGACCTGTTACTAAAGTTTGATTTCCTGTGTTTGACCCTGCTCCTTTACATTAAAAGTGCACTTTAATTTAACAATGAAACACCCATGTGACTTCCTGTATGTTTCCCATGATGCACAGCTACAAGACCAGCATTCAGCGTCTGTCGGCAGTGCACCGCGACCAGCCAGTGACGCCACTGAATACTGCCGTCTTCTGGTTGGAGTTTGTTATGCGACATGGTGGAGCTAGGCATTTGCGGTTGGCTTCACATAATCTGAACTGGTTCCAGTACCACAGCTTGGACACAGGCGCTGTCCTGCTCGTCACTCTGATGACCGCCGCTGCTTTGTGTTGGGCGGTCATACGCTGCTTCCTGCAGCAGTGCAGACGACGAGGAGGAAGAGAGAAGGAGGACTGAAGAAAGATATTTTTGAAGGTAAATGCGTTGCAAAAGGTGATAGGTTGCTTGGGGCAGAAGAAATGGCAGTGGGGGTAAACCAGTCAGAAAGCAGAAGACCAAGAGGTCTCATTCCTCACTGTCCTCTGTCCGCCATGCTGGCTTTACAACCACAGAGCATGGAAGGTTACTGCAAGTTTCCTTACCTTGCCCAGGGTTTACTGTGCCTCTTACCCCATGAGAGCTGCAGGCTCCAGCCCCTCTTCAACCCCAAAAAAGTGGGAGAAGATGGATGGATAGGAGTTTGCAAACTTTTAAGAAATGTTGCAAACATCCAAAAAGAAGAAAAAATATTTATTGTACTTGAAAACCAGTTGAAAACTTCTGCAAGGTGAAATAGTTGTCCTTCCTTTCCCTTGACGGCATGTGCCGAGAAAGTTTCAATAGTCCAGCCTTTTTCTGACTGCAGAAACTGCCCCAAATTTTCCCTCCCTAGACACGTTCAACAGTTTACCTCAGCAGGAGAAACACAGTTAAGAATGACTGCTAAACCACTAAAGTGATCCAGGTTGTGGAGTGCGCAGCTCACTGGGACGCTTGCATAAAATGGGCCATCGTTAATGAAATTTGTCTCACCTGTGCTTTTCCTGCTAAAGGTCTTTAAGCCTCCAGGGACGTTTCACCTTTAAAACAGCACCTGTTATCTGCTAAACCTGCTGTGAGGAGGGCTGCAGTGTAATGCAAGCAGATGGAGAATCATCAAAGCTGTTTTTAATGTTGTGTGTGGGGGTAGCAACTTTGATAGATGGCGCACTGACAACACAAACCTATGTCGTCTCCTTATTCTGCCTCTCTGAATACCAAAATCCAATACTTTGTAGAATAGAATGGAATAGAAGAACCTTTATTGTACATGTACAAGAAAATTGTGGGTGCTCCACACCAACTTTACTGGAATAAAATATGAATAGTAGACGGCACGAATAAATAATAAACAGGAGAAATATTATTATAATATTCAACCTTTACCCTGGTGATGGTGAAAATGTTAACTGCAGATCCTGATCAAACTTACCTAGATGTGGCATCATGTGATTAAGTGCTAACATAATTAAAATGTAAATTCAACAGACACATTTGTTCATCAATCTTTATTCACTTTGCACTACACTTTTCTCTCAGCACTCTTCCAGATCAGCAGGAATCAAACACACCGATCTTCTTGACAATTAACGCATTCAATCATTTCAATCATTATTTTAACCCATTTTAAAAACCCGGCTTCAGCTCTGATGGATTAAATCCACTGCAGGTCACAAAGCCGAGCCTCTAGTGAAGCATAGCGAACATTTAAGTTGCATCAGTCTGTCATGGTGGGTCCTTCTGTCAGCACAGCAGAAGTTTTACTTCTTACCTGTAGAAGAAACGGAAAGCAGGAATTAAACGCACTGCCAACAAAAAATATACACAGTATTTCTCTTAGCTCCGATTTAGTTACCCCTCGTTCTTGTCCCTTTCTTTTACCATGTTATTTTATCTTTTGTTATTAAGTGGTGTTTCTATGCATGCAAATCTTTTGAGCCAGCAGTAACAGCTGGTTTACAGCTCAATATATATTTCTTGAGACTGTGTGTCTACATCTTTAAGATTTTTCGGGGGGCATTTTTGCCTTTATAGGATAGTGAAATAGTAAAGAGATACAGGAAAATGGGGAGAGAGGGGGCGAAAGAAAATGCAGCACAGGGCCGGAGGCCATCCTTGACCTCGTCCCCACCCTCAGTTGGAGCTGTCCCTGAGCTGAGAAATGTCTACTCATTTCTAATCCTGTCTGTTCTGATCACTCCCAATGCAAAGCTCAGCATTTTCAGCTCCTGTCTTTTTATCAGTGGTACTGTCTCACAACCTTACATCACTGCTGCTCTCACTGTCATTTTTAAACGTTGCCATTCACTCCACCCTGCCTGCACTCTCCCCTTCACTTCTTTTGTGCATCGGCCGTTGCTTTGAATGGCTGAACCCAGGTGTTTAAACTCGTTAGGTTCACTACCTCTTCACTGTTACACCTGCCACCCTTGTATTTTCACGCATGTGTTCTGCCTTGCTTGGACTAACTTTCGTTCCTCTTTTCTCCAGTGCATACCTCCACCTTTATAGGCTCTCTTCCACCTGCTGCCTCCTCTGACTACAGATCATGACGTCATCCGCAAAAACAATATTCAACAGAGACTCCTGCCTGATCTCATCGGTCAGCCTGTCCATTATCACTGCAAACACAGAAGGGGCTCTGAACAGATCCCCGATGTGATGGGTGTGACCCCACACCCACCTTGAACTCATCTGTCACTCCCACAGCATACCTCACCACTGTCTCATTTTGAACCTGAAGTTACACAGAGACCATCAAAAGCTTTTTCTTTACCCAACAAGCATCAATACGACATATCTAGGAGTAAACTGTTTGTAACTTGTCCTTTAAAATGCACACGCAGAAAGTTGATGACTGCCTTCATGTGCTGATTAATGACAGAGTAAATTAAGGCGGATAAGGAAAACATATCCTGAATATGTTAAACACGCTTTGTTGTCCAGATCAATACACAAACACCGAGTCTGGATGCAATGAAAACCAGTTAAAAACAAACCTGGTATCATCCACCCCAGCGCTGTTTTTCAAAACACCCTTCACAGCATGAAACCTGCAGTAAATCCAGTCAGCACGACACAAGGCAGATCATCATGAAACAGGAAGGAGAATAAGTTTAGTTTAAAAGATGCCGGGCTTTAATCGAGGGCCAGAAAGACGCCAGAAGGCTGAACACTACAAGTGTGCTGGCTCTAATACCGAATCCTCGGGAAAGCATCAAAACACTCTGCCCATTACTGAACACACTAACGAAGACATGCCAACCAGCCTCATATGCTCTGTGTGTGTGTGTGTGTGTGTGTCTCCTCTGTAGTGGTCCACACATGGAATCTATAATCCCTGATTCAGCCAGCCTCCCCACTTTTTCTTTTAACTTTCCTCATGAAAGACAAAACAGCCACGACTTTCTTCAGAGAAGCGCAAGGACACACACGGAGATCAGCCAGAAATAAAATGAACAGAAACACAAACAAGATGAAGACAGAAGAAGAGAGCCATGTACCAAACAAAAACATCAATACGGTGACCACCAGAGACAACCACAGTAGAACAACAGAGAGCCGCTGGGACTGGACAGACCACAGGGGCTCATGCTGTGTGATGTGGCCCAGCAGCAGGCTCTCTCCCTGGGCACGATGAGTGTCTGTAGTGGTCTCCTGGGCTGGAGGGGGTGACCATCCTGAACTAATTGGATCATCCTTACATGCATCCTGATCCTCTGAGTCATCACAAATTCAGCTTTCAAAAAGCCATGTCCTATTAGCTGTGGTTTTGTGGTTTGTGTGTGTGTGTGTTTACCATGACATGAATCGTGTGCCTCAAAGCCTTCTGTTCTTTCTCAACATTAAAAAAAAAAGTGGTGGTGGGGGGCAATGCTTCTTTCTGAGTTAAATGTGTTAGAGGAGCTTTGCAGCTAATGTGTTTGGTGCAGTTCTGTTGTGCCTACAGGTTTTCTTTGTGCAGGACTGGAAGTTTAATTATTCAAACCGACAGCGAGGACTAAAAGAAGGCAGTGGCCTCAAACTGGTATTTGTTTGATGCTTACTGGGATTTGAGAGAGGCGTGATTGTGAATGTCAGAGTTTCTTTCACTAATTTCAGATCAATTTTCAATCTTTTCCTCATAAATTTTTAATGTGAATGTTTATGTATTTGAAGTCCGTGTGAAATGACAGCAGTCCAGCACAGCGGGCCATAGATGAACGAGGAGAGGATCTTAAAGGGGTGAAATAATAAATCAACCATGTTTTTTTTTTTCTTCTCATAACTTTTTGGCTGCACCTCACTTTCATGATATCAAGGTTTGATTCCATGTAAATAGTAAATGGCCTGCATTTGTATAGCGCTTTACTAAGTCCCTAAGGACCCCAAAGCGCTTCACACTACATTCAGTCATTCACCCAGTCACACACATGTGACTGGGTGAATGACCCAGTCACATGCACATTGAAGTGCATCTTCAACAGCACTTCAATGTGCTGTTGAAGATGCGTGAAACAGTTATTGTACCTTGTAACCTGTACTTGTCTTTTCTTTATTTAAAAAAACTGTGTTACTTAAACACAGATCCTTTCTCTTTGTATGTGTGCTCTATTTTCTGTCCTGACCTGGAAGTTTGAGCCATTTAGGCACCTTGCCCGGGTCAGATCTGGCAGGTTTGGCGGACTGGGTTTGTGTTACTGGGTCTTCCTCGTTTTGTGTGGATCCACTGGCTTCCACTGTAGGCTCTGGGGGAGGCAGCGGCTCTCTGAAGCCACCAGAGCTCGAGGAGGGAGTTGAGGACTGGAGCATGCAGCTGAAGTAGGAAGGGAAATAAAAAAAAGAGAACAAAATGAATGATGTGAGTATGAGAGGATGCTGCACTGAACGAAGTTGTCACATTTGTCTGAGTCATAATTGGTTGCTTCCACATAAATTTTGGTAAAGTGAGTAAAGGAAACATGCCATCTTATGCCAAAGGAAAATAGTTGCAAACTGAATGTTCGCCAAACTATGGAGACATCATCCACTGACCCTCTGTGGCCCTCTGTGATCCGGGCACTTTAGTTCATATCAATGAAAATTGATTTTAAAAAACTGTTTCAGGACATCAAAGTTGTTTGATCAGTGTAATAAGTCTAAACTATCATAAAGAACATGTGAACGCCAATGTTGTTCCTTAATTTCATAGATAAAAACTACAATCATGTAAAGATACGACTACATTTGAAAACTTGAAACTGAGTAAATGTAGGAAAAGGGGAATCTTACAGATACAGTGATTTGTTTTGACCAACCATTTATCCCATATGGTGATTTTTCCAGTTACTGTCTACAGAAAATGCATTTTGTAATTTCCTCTGTCACCTAAACCTGTCACAGCTGGATCAGAGAGTACATCATGTATAACCAAAGTGTGAACTAGAGCAGGGCGATATGACCCAAAATATTTATCACGATATACATTTGAAAATTTGCGATAACGATATAACTGACGATATAATTGACACTAGACAAAATACTTTATAACTCCACAACTATGTTAGTGCAAAAAAAAAAGAATGTATTTTCACTTAAACAAGCAGCTGTTTTTTATGTGCATTAAAGTTATATAAAAATTTAACAGTGCAAATGCAAATTCCTTGCTGACAGTTTAACCAAAAGGAATTTCCAGTGGAAATTGGCCGACATATCCTCAGCATAACCATGTATAATATCCACAAAACTTAAAAAGAGGTTATACACACACAATACGGTAATATGTTGAAGCACAGTACGTATCACTCCGCGAGGCGCCTGCCTACGATAGCCGTAATGCTCCGACAATCCATCAAGCTGTGCGGGTTCGTAGCTTAGCAAAGTCGTACTAAAACATTTGACAGATTTTCGAGCGCCGTGTACCACATGAAATTGTTCCGAGGTCAGTAAACACAACCAGAATTCATACATAAGGCACACGGGATTATAAGGGGCACTGTCGATTTTCAGATTTTAAGTGTGCCGTATTTTTCAAAAAACACGGTAATAACGACGGCCCGCTAGCATGCTCTACCAAAAATAGTGCTTTGTTGTGTATCCGACAGACGAAAGCTAAACCAGTTCCACACCATTGAAGTTGCAGCATTTTTACAAACCAATTCTGGTTCATCGTTTCATTCAATGATCCACTTTCGCCCTTCTCATTCGCCATCGCCGCCATGCTTTTTCCACCATGTATGTATGAAAACAAAGGCACTGCGCATGCGCATTTTACCCATATTCTATCGCGATATTTCATTTTCTTATTGTTGCCCAACATTATACCGGTATTACCGTGAAGGGTATGATATGGCCCAGCCCTAGTATGAACAGACCAATATATCAGCTGAATATCGATACTGGATTATATCTGGCTTGCTGACTGTTTATGTCAGCCTGTTTAAACAGAATAACATTTACTGAAGTGGCCGATATTTAAGAACTTAATTCTTAAATAGTAGAGTTTGAAAAAACACTCAAACAAGCACTCTCAAAATTAAAAAGTGAAAGCATACCTTTCATATGATCTAACCACCTCTATCATATGCATGTTTGAAAGCTGAAACCCAAACCAAACTGTTCTAAAGCACTAAAAACAGATCAAACCTTCCGATCACCAATGATTACATCTCTTTGGAAACTGGCCTAGCTGTGCGTCGGGCCTATGCATAACTTCATAGACCATCATCTACAAGTTGTAGGTGTTTGCTGTCACCAGGGGGCAGCGTCCAAAACATGTGGAACAACTAGTCTGTTGCCTGTACTGCTGTTGGTCCGCCAATCAACCATGGAGAAGACATTACTCATATAATGAGATGAAGTGAGACTTGCAGCCACGGTCCGTTCTCAGACTTTAGTGTTCGTGTTTCTCCCTCTACCTCGTGAACTCTGATATGTTTTACTGGGCCATAAACCATCACTGCTGGTTTTCTGGAGGACTGCACACCACCATGTCTGAGTAGGATGCATACCAAGACCCTTGGATAACACCTACACCAATAAACCCAGTGCACTAGCAATCCTGCTTAAATAGGTGGAGTTTTGCTTTTGAAACTATGATGTATTCCATCACAGTGAGGTTCAAGGTTGGTCAGAAAGAAAATATTCGTCAACAAAAGCAAAAATGTGGCTTTTCATCTTTAAAACCTATGAAAATCTAGCTCTCTCTTTTACTTCTAAAGTTATGAGGAATCACACATGATGGAAAAATTTAAGTTTGACTAACCCTGAGCTTGAAGCTAAACGAGATAGTGATCTGAAACAGAGGCCTTGTTAATGAAGCTGAAGGACAACAGGTGGGGGTGGCTTTTGGGAAGCTGGCTCTATCTTTAGACAGACTGGAAAATGGTGTGCGTGTATGTGTTTGTGTGCGTGTATGTGTTTGTGTGTGTGTGTGTGTGTGAGAGAGCGAGAGAGAATCTGTATGCGTGTGTAGGAAATGAGGGCGCATGGGGGCACCTGCTGTTTAGGCACAACCTCAAAGGGATTCCAATGATGACAGCTTTGTGACAGGAAAATAGGTTGGTTGCTGCGGGAT
This sequence comes from Pelmatolapia mariae, assembly GCF_036321145.2. Lineage (NCBI taxonomy): Eukaryota > Metazoa > Chordata > Actinopteri > Cichliformes > Cichlidae > Pelmatolapia > Pelmatolapia mariae. Next base: position 35,256,482 of record NC_086232.1, read on the forward strand.
ACAAATGCATATATACACACACACACACACACCCAAACACACACATAACCAACTGCACATTTAAAACACACACGGACACGTGCACATACCTCGCAATGGACTCGTTTGCTTGTACGGCTGAGACGGGGGATTCAAGCAGTTCTCTCTTCATGTAAAAATCTGTGGAGGAAACACACACACACAGACAATGTAAGCTATTGTTTTGTTACATTACATTCCTCGATAATACACCAGTATCTAATCCAAGTCAGCATATGAAAGAAGGAAATCAGACAAAAACCTGTCTTGACATCAGAGCCGAAGTACACGAGCGCACCAGGAAACAGGTCGGCCTGCAGACACAAAGACGAGCAGAGCAGGAGTGAACGGAAGCTCCTAAAAATGTCTGGCACACATTACAATTTCTGCAAAACACGGAAGAATCCAAACAAAACCACCTCCCGCTACACGCAAACCGAGAGCTGCCGCCACATCCAAGTCAAAGTCAGGTTCATTTTTGGGGATGATTCATCGCTCGGGGGACCTGAACCAGCAACCGTTGGTTCTTTGAAGCCGACCACAAATTGAGCACCAATCAAATGGTTAGTGAAAACACTTTCACCCCTGAAGCACCACATTCCTCTCCAGTGATAGTCTTAATGGGTATAATGGGCCAGTTGCAGCCAGAAATTATCAACCGTACAATTATGAGGTGGAAATGCAGACAGACAGGCAGGCAGGGCACACGTCTGTCAGACTAAGAGAAAGGAAAGACAACATCTGCTGCACAGGAGCTTCAGCGAGTGGTCATCATCGCCGCAATGTCTGCAGGTGTAAATAAGTCTGAGCTGAATTTAAGACTAGATTAGTCTAAAAAAAATAAGGATAGCAGGTGAAAGCAGGAAAAAACTTAAAGAGCTCAGTCAAAAATAAATCTAAATGTAATGCAATAATCAGGGTATTGACTATGTGCACGTTAGCATATGCTACTTCCGGTGCGGAAACTCCTGTGGGGAGCTTTGTTTTTTTCCGGTGTCCTATTCGCGCCTTGTTTACGGTCCAAAACAAGTTAAGCAAATGAATGAATCAAGCAGCGATTTACTTTTCTATAGATGTCTTGGGCATTAACCCAATATATCTGTAAATGATGTTCATCGACTTGTCGATATTTTTCCCCCGCGCCTCAGCGCAAAAGAGAAAAGGGATTCAAATGTTATATTTCTCAGCTGTCCCTCGTTTATCGCGGCTGTTATGTTCTAAAAATAACCAGCGATAGGTGAAATCAAGTCGCCAATTTTATTTTTTGACGGTGCAAAACGTTTCGTGGACATCGTGGACATACAGTACTGCACTTCAGAGTCACACTGCTAGCGATCGATGCAGCGATTCTGTACTGTACAGGAGAGACGTTACGGTGACGTAAAAATAAGCATGCAAACTTGCACTAAAAAATCCACAAAACAGCGAGGTGAAAGGTGAACCGCGTTATAGCGAGGGACCACTGTAATTTTGAAGGTAAGTCACAACATACCCTTCGTAAATACTAATGTATAGAAACCCTTACCAGCAATCATTCATTTTTTGTGTGGCCTTTTTTCACGGTTTGTTAACATGCTGTGTAGGTGTGTACTTGACTAGCTGATATCGACATAATGGGGAAACATCTGGTTTGACTATTCTTCACCTGTAGTTTGAATGCTGAACATTTGCCTGTTTAAATCATAAGACCAGTCACTATACAGAGATGTGCTTCTGAATGTGGACGATGTGTCTTCTGATTCTGTAATGCAGTTCTGCTTGTGTTGAGTGATGTAAACAACTGATCGATCTAAACTCTTTAAACGTCAAAATTGATTATTAGATTTTTTATGACACAACAGTGGTGAGTGTTCCCACCTTCTGCTCTTTGTAACTTAACGCGATCTTTCCGTTTTCGAGTTTTGGACATGATTTTGGAGTACATCTTCGCAGTAGCGATTGACCGCAAAGTAAAGCTACCGGAAATGTACAACCCCACATCCGGTCTCAAACCAGGAAGTTAGCATTTTCTCGTGCACATAGTCAATTAAGTAAAAATCTAAAAAGATATGAGGTGTAGGAGGTGAAAAAAAAAAGACATCAGCACACTAGTGCTGCTGCGTCGTGAGGATTTCTAGGCACCAGCTTTTAAAACCAAGATTAATCTTTATCATTAAGCCATTCCTTGTTAAACTCACATCTTCCTGAGGCCATCGAGCAGGCTGGCCAACAAGGCCTTCTTCAATATAATCATCATCAGGGTTTTTCATCAGTGTGTCGTAAGCCTCGAGGCCAAACGACCTAAACTGACCCACGTCTGGCTTGAGAATTTGTGCCTTTTTGTATTTATATTGTTTTTTAGGCATGAGTTAAAGCTAGCTAGTGTTACCTACTCTTACGAAACCTCAGTGTGTAGAAATAGTGGCGGTGGGTTCTGAAAATTTTATAATTAAAACATTTACGACCCATCCGAGCTGAATTTAAGACGATTCACGACTTCAAAAGGCCTTTTATTGGTAAGTGTGTATGTAAGACATTAAAACAAAATTAAAAACACTAAAGTCCTAAAGATGTTTCTGCTGCTTTCTCTCTTTCTTCATCTAGTTAACAGATCCTCTTACGACACACTGATGAGCACCAGACGCTCCGCTCCAGGAATCCTGAAAGAACTGATCCGTTTGTCACAGACAGAAACGTGCAGAGCTGTGAGAAAGTGACATGTGCCTTCTAAAGATCTTTATTACCACGTAAACAAATGCCCTGAAAAAGAGAGGTTCAATAGCTTCCTTCAGTCTCACAGATGAAACTTCATAAACATTTTCTGACTCATAAGCAGGTGACAGAGAAAAAAGGATTGCTCTGCTCCATTTAAGTGCGTCCCAGTGGATCAGCAATCAAAACCATTTATAAAAATCTTTTTAGATTTATATGTGATTTCACAACCAAGAACAATGGTTTACACATCACTAAAATACAACACTTAGAGCATCTTTTCACATAAATTGCATAGCCTAAGCACTGCAGGGTTTTGTAGGTGATTTAAAATCCACTTTCTGAATCCCGACTTTCAATTTCTGAACCAACAGTTCTTACCAATGCTACTAAAATCTCTAATAATCATCCTATAAATGATCTCAAAACTCTGTTCATTAAATTCACAATAGCATCAACAATGTATATTGATCAGAAGCAACATTTAAAAGGAGGTGGAAATGCTGATTACCCCCTTTATAAACCCATCTAGACTTTTCCATCCTAACAGCTGGTGTGAAGGCTCCCAAAGTGCAGCAAGAAAATATCCTCTATATCTTCTATTGCTCAGTTTTGTTGAGCATGTGTGACTTGCTGATCAGTTTCCTGATCTTAGCCAACAGAAGTGACACCTGGTGTGGTCTTCCAACCGTACCACATTTAAAGACACTTTCTTCCTCATTCTGATCCTTGGCCTGAACTTCAGCGGGTCGTCCTTTTGACCACGTCTACCTGCCTGAATGTGCCGAGATGCTGCTATTTGATTGCTTTTTAACACAAATATCTAATCAGTCAAAGTTAACTGCTGTATTTAAGATGTGTCTGCTGAATATATGTTTGCTAGAGCTTGTGAATATAAGTAACTGCACTTCTTGTAACTCTCGACAACCTGCTTTTATCCTTGTGAGGACTGTACTTTGTCCTGGATCCAAAATGACTTAAATCATGTAGAGACTGGGCTCTGTTCAGTTCCTCCCAACAGGTAACTGTTTTCTACCTGCGCCTGAAGAACCTTATGGTAGACGTCATCTCTGTTCACATAAACTGCATATGTGCAAAGACATAATAAGACAGAAACCAGACATTTTAAAAAAATCTGGACCAAAACTCTTCAGAAGAATTCTGCAACAGTAAGAAATGACTAACGTTGAAGAGGAAAAAAGCTTTTTTAAAAAAGTTTGTTTCAAAATTGTTGATTGGGGATTTCCTATAATGCAGTCTTAATGTCCCGATAATCAGCGTAATTGCAGTTGATGAAGATGACAGCTCAAACTAAGATTGCTGCTGAGCTGCTAGGAGGACAAATATCTTTTTTCTTTTTTAGAGGAATGAGGCGCTTCAGACACTCTAATCATCAGTTAAAATATACATTAGACGCAGCAATGATGCCATAAAACATTTTGCATATAACTTTCCCTCCAGACTCTTAGATAATCAGCAGTGTAAAATAAAGGCTGTAGCTGGGGTCTGGCGGGTTCACCCAACACCACAGGCTGTCTTACACACACACTGTCCTTTCTCTGGTTGCTAAATTGGGACACACTGGCCTAATTGCTATTATTACAGCCCTGTGAGCAGGAAACAATGTGTTACAGTGAAACAACAGGCATTCCTGCAATCCTGCTCGCTCTGGCAGCAGCAGCAACATTTCCATTCGGGAAAAAGACGAGACCAACGAGAAGAGACCAGTGTATGTGGGAGAGAGAGGGTGAGTGTGTTTAAAAAAAGAAGAAGAAGAAGAAGAAGAAGAGAGGAATGGAGAGAGAAAAGGAAAAAGAGGCAGAACAGATCCTGATGGAAGACAGAGGGGGAGACGGATGAGGGAGGGGATGACTGGTATCAAAGGACTTCTGGGTTGGGAAACATTCCTTTCCTGACATGACACAAAGTGATTAAAGTGTGTGTGTGTGTGTGTGTGTGTGTGCGCCAACGTCTATGTGACATGACAAAAAAAGATTACAGATTCTTTAAATGTGTGTGTCGAAGATTGATGTATAGGCAGGGAAGCGGAGCCAGACAGAGTGTGCGTATGGGAGAAATGACACCAAGGCGGATTAAAGATTTTGTTTTTGTGCACTTTAACGCTTTTAAGTCCCTAATGGATAGAGACATGGGGTTGAGAGAGGAGGGGTGAGGCACAGGAGAGGGCCGGAGAGAGGGACCATGTGGGTGCTGGAGTTGGAGGAGGAAAGACAAGAAGAAGAAAAAAAGGAAAAGAAAGTCGGAGTTGGGGTACAGGAGAGGGACGAGTACTGAAAAAACAGACGGGGAGAGTTCAGAAGGGGATGAAAAGATGAAAAACAAAGAATGACATCAGAACATCAGACGTGATTCAGAGCGATCGTGACACCAAAGGGGTATGAACACACCAACGCAGCCATATTTCAAAGTGCACTTTTGAGGATTGTTATCTTTTATAGCAGTCCCTCAGAGGAGCTGAATCTTGCTCATCATCACAACACGATATCACTTCAAAAATCACTTCAAACATCCGCCTCTTCCTCCACTTCTTCTTCTGTGCGCTTCAGGTTGAATCAAAGTGTCAAGTGAAAGAACGAAAGGCGCCGATGACAAAAATGTTTGCCAAAATAAAGTGTCTAAAAATACAAGAACCAGCAGTGCGCGGGAGTGTCGAGGTGATCAAGCATATGTATCTCTTCACATTTTGAATAAACTCAAAGGCTACAAAGCATCAAAGCTGCCCATTGCTCTGCATGTGTGTGTATGTGTGTGTGAGCGCTGGTGTGTTTGTGTGTGTGTCGAGATCAAAGCAAGGCCTGTATTAACCCCATGTGCCAGTCTGGGAAAAATCAAGCCCAGCTGGGGTCAAGGACAGTGGAGAGGGGGGAGCAAGTGCGAGCAGAAGCGAGGGAACGGGAATGTAGCGAGGCTTTGAAGAGCAGAGGAGGACCAGCTGATATATTTTATGTTCATGTTGAGAAAAAAAAAAGCTTTGTAGTTGTTTTCTGCAGTTTCACAGTGATGAAGTTTGTTCGGTTTAATTCAACCGTTTTATTACTGAGTATTATTACTTAGAAGCTCTATCAAGGTAATCGAAGGACAGTATGAGGAGTTGTACCTGGAAAAGCGTAGCTGAAGGGTCATCCAGAATAGTTTTTGGAGGGGTAATGACTGGAAAAGGAATAAGGAAAATGGTCAAAATGATAAACTGTGAATAAAAGTCTTTAATACAACATATACATGAACACAGGAAAGTTAATGCTGACAAATGAATGAAAAACAAATGGACGCGGCACAGAGACTTAAGCTTTTACAAAACAACAGGAGCAACTTTTAACTAAAAAAAAAAGAAAAAAAGATGCTTTTAAAAAAATCAAATTCACATTTGATCTGTAATCTGGAAACATGACAGAAAAACTGATACAGTTTCACAGCTTTGTGTGTAGGCAGCACATATCAAGGCTAAAACTGGTTGTTCCTGTTCCTGTCATTTTTACAAGTGGAGTTAAATTAAAAAAAACAAAAACATGGTAAAAATATGATGGTAAAAATGGTAATAATAAAAGTAGGTGATATTGCTGATAATTTTAAGGTTGATCATTTTGGGATGAGGTGGAACTGGAGATTAAAACTATGGATGTGTCGCCAACAAATCTGCAACAACTGTGTGATGTTATGTCGATATGGACCAAAAATCAAAAATGTTTCCAGCATCTCTCTGAATATCTGTGCCATGAAGAACGAAGGCACGTCTGAAGGCAAAAGGGGTTCGACTCAGTACAAGGTGTACCTAATAAAATGTCTCTTAAATGCTTACTCTATAAGGAAAAAAAAGTTTTGCTTTGGATAACTGTCACCAAACCTCACTTTCCAGTAACCTCATACATCTTAAACTCGCTCAAATGTACCTGCACATAGTTTAAATTAAGAAAGCGACATTATCAGTAAAATCTAACTGAAGAAAATCCAAATCCAGGCAATTCAAATGAAAACAATTCAAACTGATAATTCAGATCCAAAAAGTTGGTAGAAAATTCCTCCTTTTTCAGGCTCATAGAAACGTTTGCCTCAATGCATGTAGACCTCTAGAAATTTTGAGTTTATCAGCATTTTTTGCAGTTTTGGTCAAAATTCTAAGTGTTACTTTTGCATTTATTTAACACTAGAGGAGTTTGGATTAAGCAAGTCATCAGATTTGAGGTTTTTCTGGCGATTTCAATGTGCTTGTAATTATGATCAGAACTATTATCCTATCTGATTTGGAATAAACCAGAAGCAGAAACTGATGTTGTAACATGGTCAGACTTTCACAGGATGAAGATGTTGATGCGGGGAAATTTAACGATACTTACACAGGTAGAAACTGAGCTGAGGGTCCTCCAAGTGACTCCTTACAAAGTGCCTCAGAGCATCAACTGGACATAAGACACAAACAAAGACACAGATTACCAGCTGAAGCACAAACTGGGCTGTGTGCAGCTACATCGGTCTCTGTGTGGACTGTAATTCATTTGTCAGAAGGAATTTCCCTGCAATTTGTTGTTCTGCTGGTTGTCGTGTTGCTTTCGGGCTGAGGTGCATCTCATCACTGGAATTACAGACCTGTCTCATTCTTTCAGTCTCTGTCACTGTGGTGTGGCTACAGTCGTAAATGTGGTGAGGGAGCCGCAAGTAGCTTTCACATTGCAGCCATACCTGTGGCTAGCCAGCTGAAATGAACACTCTCCATACTGCATGCGCACACACACATGGAGGCACACACAAACACACACCTGTCTCTAGAGGCCTGAAGAAGCCCTGTAGAACATATCTGTCTGGAAACTGGACCCTCAGGACCACCTGGAGAGGCAGAGTGGGCTATTTATAGTCTGTATGTTTTAAACGAACATATATTAAATTGTGATTATGTGTACGAGCTTACTTTGGGATATCTATCCATCTTCTCCTTTATCTGTGATTCTCTCAGAGATTTAGTCATAAGCGGAGCCTCCTCCAATAACTTCCTGAGGAATGAGGGACAGAGAGAGAGACACACAGAGTTACAATGAAACGAGTCGAGAAATAAAAAGCAGGTTGTTTAACCCACAATGAGTAAGATGTGCAAAGAAAACAAAGAATCACTGTTTCTTTCCTACCCCTACTCGTGTGTGGCCGTGTGTGTGTGTGTGTGTGCATGCATGCGTGTTACAGGCAAATTGCTTTGGTCGGCTTAATTCCACCCTTGGTAATTGCAGTCATTGACATGGCAGTAGCCATGAGGCAGCCATGTCAGTGCAGACAGAGATTAAAGGATGTGAGCGGTGAGGTCTCAACCTGACGGTGTTTGGTCGATGGCTGGAAGATAAACGTCTACACGAAACAGAACTACTAATTGCTCCCAGCGTGCCATATTTAGAAGCTTTTGTAGTGTTTGTGTGTTGTCTTATAAATGAGAACATGTTTGCAAACACACACGATGTCTCAACAGCTGTGGTCTGCTGACGCCACATCCAGAGATTGCAGAATAAACTTGAACGCATCTGTTTTGAAGAAGCGCTCATAAATAACTAAAAACTTCAAACTGGTCATAAATTTTAAAAAATAAACAAGTAAAAAAGTAAAAATACAGAAACTTCAAAATGCACACAGTGATGCCCAGCATTCTCCCTGCCTATGGCCTCTCATCACTGCTAGGCTATTTTTGCAATTAAGGGTTATACATGGACAAAACACCGCAGGACCGAATGCCAAACTGACTAATTATCTGTTCCAAACAGCGCAGAAACACATCGGATCCAGACGTGTTTCTGCAGCAACAAGGTATTTGTGCAAAATACTGCACCCAGTCACTCAACCATTTCCTCCTTCCCCACCTCTCGCTCTTCAGCTGGGCAAAGCGCTTCCGCACATCATCCACGGTCACTTCAAAGAACTCGTCGGGCAGATCCCCGTAGTCCTCAGACTGATGGGATGTCGAGTCCAGGTGGTAGATGAGAGGCTCCCTCTCCACTGGCTGCAGACAGAGGGAGATATAAGAGTGTCCGCAACAATATTTGGATCTCAAGTGTCCAAATTTTAGCTTTATTTATCACAGCAGAAGTCTTGTTTACTTCTCACGGTCCCTATTCCCTTTTCGGCCACGGTAGAATCCTGCCTTTCCTGAGCCTGGTTCTGTTGAACATCTCTTCCTGTTAAAAGAAAGTTCTTCCTCCCCACCATCGCCAAATGCTGCTCCTCCTAAGTGATCATCTGAGTTTTCTCTTAAATGCATCCAGAATTTACTGCACAACATTGCATAAATTTTAATGTGCCTTGAATTTAAAGGTTTCTTTAGACAAACTGAATACAGCTGCCTGAAGCTCAGGAGGTAGAGATGGTCATCTACCAATCAGAAGGTTAGCGGTTCGATCCCCTGCTTCTCCACATGGTGAAGAGCACGTGGGCATTGGACGGTATGTATGAAAGCTGACAATCACTGACCAATAGACATCTACAAACAATTTCTGTACACCAGTGATGCCCCCCCCCCCCCCACACACACACAAAGAGCCAGACCACAGCTGAACCAGGAAACTTCTAAACTATTTGTATTGCACAGAGTTTCACAACAGTTTGAGCCCCTTTTAATCATCATCATCATCCCAATCTCCTGTGGTAAAGATGTAAGTTTACCAGCATGTATTTTGTTCAGTGTTCTGGTTAAATGAGGCTGAGATGTCGACTCTGTCAGGACTCTGCATTGAGGTATAATGATGTGAAACTGGATGTATGCATTGTAGTGTAACATAAACCTTATTTTGAGGTAAAGCCACTTAGCTTCTTATAAATCAAATGCAGGTTTTAGTCCTATTGGCCACTAAAATTACTCTTGGCTTTCTCCACAATCATTCAGATAAGAGTTTCAAAATAAAATAAAACAGCTTCTGGGTGTCTAGACTTAAACGTACAGTTTGTTTACCCTGGTCTGAATCATTTGATAAGATTGTAAATTCAAACTCAAACCAAGGGAATTCCAAGCAAACCAAAATGCATCACTACAAACCACGTGGGAATATTAATCCATTTATTGGCCAAATGGGTTTGGGGAAGGGAGCAACAAAAGTAAATACAGGAAGAAGGTGCTGCGTTCTGGACCAGTGGGGAAGATCGAGAATTTACGTTGATTTCACGGCTAGTTGCTAACCTTGGCACATCTATAGTGTCTTGCTGCATTTCAGAGTAGCAAGCATAGATTGGTACGGTAAGTTTCTCAAAGGGTCTCGGTGATTTACTGTGTTCAATCCTGCACAAACGAACTACACCAAGCTGGAAAACGAACCTGAGTTCAATTTAAACTGACTAAACACTGCAGATATGAAAACACTGTTAATTTATTAAGGAGTTGGAAATCCATAAACAGAGAAATTGGTCATCTGAAATAAAGAGGTTACAGAACAAACTCACCTCTAAGAACTCCTCCGCATCACCCATACTATCGTGCTGCACCTTGGTAGTGGTTTTACACTGAAAGGAACAGAAAAGGTCCAGTTTCACCAATTACTGATCAGATCAGGACTGTAAACATTCAATCTAAAAAGGACAATTCTTGAAGCCAACAAAAAATGCCCTTAATAAGCAACATAATTTGATTTGAGGTGGTAAGTTTTCATTAATGTGCAAACACATGGCTTTAACAGAAAACATCAATATGAGCTTCAAATTTCTCAGCTTTTATCTTTCATCGTCTTTATATTTTTGTGAGCTTGTGGTTTATGTTGAAAACTGGTTAATGGCAGCATAAGGGCCAAGAAGACACACTAGCTAATAACAAAAAATATCTAGTGCATACACCTGGCAGGCCGAGTAAACTCATGGTTTGGCTGACCTTTGTGCTTGAACCGTGGCTGGATTTGGCTTTCTTGGCTTTGGGTGACTCAACAGCAGCGGTCAGCGCTGACAGAGATGAGGATGATGATGAAGAGAGGGAACATGCAACTCCTCTAGCTGGACCGCCGAGGCGCTGACCACCTCCAGAGAAAGGAATGAAAGGAGCTGAAGAAGTAGGAGATGATGGGTGGCAGTTTAGTCCTGACGGCCCCGCTTTTTCACCATCGTCCTCTGGTGTTTGACCTTCTGTGGGAGGGTCTTTAGGTCGAACGGCATCCTGGGGGTTTGGAGCGTCTTCTTGTTGAACGGGTAGTGTGATTGTAGATGTGGCAGAAGATGGCACAGTTTGGGTTTCCGCCGGCTTATCTGGGCTTGGCACATCTGTTGCTGACATTTCTGGAACCGATGGAGCAGGATCCGGCTGCGGGGATGAACTGGGTGTGGTTTCCATGGCAATGGGCGTAGTTGGCATAGCGGGTGTATCCATTTCAGCTTTTTCTCCCGAGTTTTTTTCCTTTTTGAGTAAAAACCTTAAACATAAATCATAAAAACAGCTAGTAAATGTACCAGAAAGCATAAACCTTAGTAATAAAATCAAGATTTCCAGCTCCAAACAGTTTATATTGTTTTAATACAGGGTGATTAAAAAAAAAAAAAAAAAAAAAAAAGGTTAAATGTAGTTCTTTCCCCTTCAACGTAATCTCCTTGGTTCCACTATGGACCAAACCTAAAGCTCCTACTACATTTGAATTACTCCCATTCTGACTACGATCTCCCCATAGACCTCAAAACTCTCACCATTATCGACTTTTGTGTTAAACCCACCTGACCTTCATGCCGAGGATCATCACTGCTGATTAATATTTCTTTGTCTATGAGCCAGAGAACAAAAAGCAGTTTGCAGTGTCCACATAAGGTGCACTGGGCGTGTAGTTGTCTTATCAGCATAACCATGATATGCCGAGATGTCGGTGTGCTCTCAGGCCATCTTTTTTAAATTTTACATTTAAAGTGTTTGCATCCGTAAATGAGTCCACATCTGTACAAGTGACATCAATTGCATCATCAGATAATGAATTTTTGGCTTAGTGTGGACATCCACAAGCCTTTTTTGTGACTGCACCGGACGTATCTGTAGTGTAACTATACTATAACCTTCCAACAACAAATTCGCCCATTAGGGAGACTTGTAATAGAATGTGTTATAACGGAAACGACTACTGGCTGATAGCATCGCCAACCAAGTACAGACTTTGCTATACTGTGTTGAGCACCACTGATTTGTGAAGATATCTACTGGAACATCCTGAGGCATCTGACAGAAAATAGGGTGATTTGTGGCACGTACCATCTTGCACCTGTTCACAGTACACTGAAAACATTTGAGTTTTTGGCCGAGACATTCAGGTAGCCCTATTTGGCTCTCATCTTCCTTTTCTTCAAACACAGAGAAGGAGATGTAGCACATCTGCCAGTGGTTTAGAAGGGACTTCTAGGGAGTGACCAAATGTAGCAGGTGGTGCTAAATCGGCAGATGCAGTTTATTGCTGCAAAAGGAGACCATCTTGAAGGACACTTTTCTGCTTGTCACAGCTGCAGTCATCTTGTAGACTCTCTATGTATGATGTTTTAAATACATAATTAATAAAGTCACACCCACAAAATGCATGAAGCATGAAAACTAGCAGCCTACCTGACAATGGCACTTCCTCCGGTAAGACCTAGAGACTTCAAAGAGGCCTTCTTTAGTTCTTCTTCGCCACTCACCTGCACATCCACAGACACGCACATGTGGACAAGCAGCTGTGTTATCATAAAATTCACTTTCATCTCCAGAGAAAGGGAGAGTTAAAAGACCGCTGCATACCTCATCTCTCATGTAAACACACACAGGAGTGGATCCTGAGTCAGATAGCTCCAACACACTGGAGGAAGGTGGTGACGTTGAGATGACATGCACGCACACACAGAGACACACACACAGAGATTAAAACTTGGCCAAATGATTTTCATTTGCTTTAAACAAAACCCACAAGTGGTTTTCCTTGTTGAGGATAATAAGCTTGGTGATTTTACAATAAAACCTCATGCAATGCAGTGGCACACTATCAGCATGTGTAAACCATGTGTGCACAATCCCGTGTAGTACCTAATTGAACCATAAATGTTTTACTATTGTTCTCTTCAATTCTGAATATCAAAGCTTTCCTCTGTGCTTCATAACATTCCTTGAGCTTTTTACGTTGCCGCGGAGCTAACATTCATTTCATGGAAGCATGACTTGCTTGGAAAAGTATCAACAAATGCAGTGATGTCATTTAATGGAGTGGAGATGAGGGCTGGACGGATGCGTGAGCACCTGGGACCGCACAGCTGGAACTACTGAGCAACAGCTGCATGTGTGCGCGCACGTGTGTGTGTGTGTGTTAGAATGAAGCTTAAACTTCAGTAGAGGAGTGGTGAGAAGAAGGAATGTTATCTTGGCGTGCTTTCATTGTGACAATCTTCACGCTATGGAAGATGGATGAAATGCAGTGTTGAGTCCATGAACCTCTTCGTGTAACACCATGACCAAAGTTTACTTTCTTTCATGTCTACAGTTTCAGTTTTATTTTTCAGTTCTTTTTAAAAAAATATTACACTTACAGACCAAACTCTCCAATATAGTAAAAATCTTTCCAAGACATCGATGTACCGATCTAAATAGCAATACCGATCAAAGGATTACTCTTTTTACTCGTTCCTCTGGTATTTTTTTAGGACCGTATTTTTCAGACTGTAAGGCACACTTAAAATCATTAATTTTTTAAAAAAATCAACAGTGCGCCTTATAATCCCGTGCAACCTTTGTATGAATTCTGGTTGCGCTTACTGACCTCGAACTAATTTTATGTGGTGCACGGTGCTCAAAAATCTGTCAAAAAATGTTTTAGTATCACTTTGGGAAGCCACGAAGCTGCAACGCTTGATAGATTGTCGGAGCATTACTGTAGTCAGGAGCCTTGCAGAGTAATCTGGGTCTAAAACTCCGTCCTCTTCAGGTCCCAAAGTCAAACGAACACTGCGGCATCACAGAGTTAAAACTGTCTAAATTCTTTCATCTTTAATAAAATGATCAGCGTTGCTGCTTTACCAGGTGGAACAATTAAGTTTAACATCAGAGTTAGAAATTAGCAGGAAGTTAGCTTGCTAGTTTCCACCTAAACACGATATAGCATGTTCTGACTGAGATTTCTGAAAAAATGAAAACGTACAGCTCTGCTATCACTTCCAACATAAATGAAGACAGAAAACTAACTAGCAGTGACTTTTGTAGGGTTACTGAAGTTGGGCTAGCTGGTATATAATGATGTGCTACGTGATCGCGAGCGACACAGCTATGTTAGCATAACATTAGCACAGTGAACCTGGAGGGTGAACGCTAACTTTTTTCCACTGGATGAAAGTTAACGTGAGGGTTCACAATGGTTAGGAACAAATGCAATCACATGGCAGGATGCTGTAAACGGACCAAACTTTAGTCAGGAGAACAAGTGAGATAATCCATCCACAATACGAGGTTAGTCATTAATATACTGCAACAACACAGGAATAGAGCAGCTGCGAGAGAATTCAAATTTAATGAATCAATGGTACGGAAGTGGAGGAAGCAAGAAGAATGAGTTGACTGAAGTTTGACTTATCTAACTGTTTTGTTTCACTCAATGCGCCTTATAATCCGGTGCACCTTATGCATGAAAACCGACCCGTTCATCGACAGTGTGCTTTATAATCCGGTGCGCCTTGTGGTCTGTAAAATACGTTTTGTTTTTTTTTACATCATCTAGTAATTCTTTTTCTACGAGTTCATCTTCTAGCTCTAATTCTAGCTGTAGTTCCTCTGCATCTTATTTTTCCACTCTACCAGTAATTCTTTTATTTCTTTGTATTCTAATTTCTTCTATTCTTTCTTGTACTAGTTCTTTGTCTTCTAATTCTAGTACTTATAATTCTTCTATTTAAGTTCTGCCAGCTTCTTCTTCTACTACTTGCTCCTCTTTCAAGTCTTCTAGTTGTTCCTGTTGTCCTAGTACTTCTTCTGATATATATTCTAGTCTTTTTTCCCCCCTATCTCTTCTCGCAGCTCTTTCAGTCTTTTCTTCTTACAGTAATTCTTTTAGTTCTTCTCATTCTCGGTCTTTTATTTCTTCTTGTTGTAGTTTCTTGCCTTCTAAATCTGATATGTGTTCTGCTACAAGTTTACCATATTCTTGCAGTTCCTCCTATTCCAAGTCTTCTTTTTGTGCAATTTTTCACTCATGGGAATACACACTCAAAGTATGGATCAAAATCTAGCCTTTTCCAAAACAAACAAACATACAACCACGTTGCATGATCTAAATACGTGAAGTGAACAGGGGTGAAAAGGGAGGCCCTGTATGCTAGAAATTCTCACAGTAACTAACAACATAAAAATCTATTTAGTCAGCATTCAACACAATTTAATTTACTTTTGAGGCCTTTTAACGGTTGTTTTTTTTTTTACAAAGACACACAGATTCTGCCCCTGTACAAATGTTCATGCACACACCTGATTTCTGGAAAATGTGTGAGCACTTCCCACAGAGTCTGTCCACAGGAGAACAAACCCTGGAGCCGAGAGCCGTCTTCCATCTGTAGTGCAATCCGCACCTGACACGTATGAAACCACAGGAACACAGATTAAGCATAAAGACCAAAGGCGCTCTTTAACCATTAACCAAATAAAAACAATAATGGAAATAAAAAGCAGGTCTAAACTATCAACATGAGACAGTCCAAAGCTCTGATTAGCATTTGTTTCATTTATTACGGTAAGTTGGATAGTGACAGATCCAACAAAGGGCACCAGCTGGATCTGAGTAAGACACTGCTTTTATGCCCCATAAATAAAAAAGAAAGACATCAACCAAAAAGTAGGCCCACTATGCCTTTCCTTATTTTCTATTATCTTACAGTGGAGGATGAACATGTTAAACATGACCGAAGATTAAAATAAGTAGATCAGCATATATATAAGTAATGGATGTGAGCCCAGAGCACAGGATTCAAACTGCTCTAAATGCTCAGTTTGACCAAGTTTTTCCTACATTAGGATCCGCATGATGTCGGTGAAAGTGGACATCCTCAAGCACAGCAGTCCCAGTTAACTGCAGTTTAGATCTTGTGTTTCCAGGCAGCAGCCAATCAGAAGAAAGTTGGCTTTAAACACCTATTAACAGCTCGTTTTGGATGGAGGATGAACAGAGCCTGCATCCAGCCCCAGGTTAAGATAAATAAGGATTATTTTGGACTATCCATCATACATAGCTACTCTAACAGCCCAAGAATAAAAATAAGGAGGAGGAAATAAGCACAATGAGGCCCCTTTAAACACATAATTATCACAGTAAGATTTTATTTAAATTATTTACATTGATTTTTCTTTTGACAGAAGCTAAAAGTAATAAAATCTAAAGTACAAGCACTTCACACTGTTGGACTCACAAACATCTCCTTAAATGCCGAAAAGGAAATGATTTTGAAAATCCCCCGCGGTGGTCATTTGTAAGTTCTTGGCTCATCAGTCTTGATACATTTAGCAGGAAGAAAATTCTTTGATAATCAAAGATGATTAAGCTGCACATGTGGGCCTACCTCAGCCTGAAAATAAGTAACATCAGACATGAGTGCAAGTCTCTGTTGCTCTTTCTCTGAGTCACTCTGCGAGTTGTTTACTCTGCAACGGTGTTGTTCGGCACAGAAAGCACGCTGCATGTCAGCACACCGGGAGAGATGAAACGAGGGCTTTGGCTGTCAACGGTCAAACAAGAAACACTCCCACAAACCAGTCTGCCCCAGAGGTGCCTGCATGTGTGCGTCTGTATAAAATCTGCCAGGTATCAACAGTCAACCATCCATCAAATGAACAAAAACAGCAGATCAAACCCAGCCGTGAATTTTACGGCATGGATTATGATGCCATGATGTCATAGGAAACTACAGCTCAGCTACAACAAAGTGTTTTGTTGGATAGGAATCAGAGAGAGAGCAGTGACAGAGAATTCAGGCATTTCCAGGTACGGACAATAAAGAAACCCACACACGGGGCTGACTGACCCACACATGAGGCTACTTAAGGCTATTCAAACATGATCATGAGTGGGACACATAGCCCTAAGGGGACTTAAATTAATTTTATTTATTGAACAACATGCACGCCACGCAAATAGCCTATGTGACCTTTCGTAACAGAAGTCTACGCATTCACCTGTTATTTAAAAAACAAATGCGCCATTCAAGCTTAACTTAATTAAACCCCACTTCCATAAAACATGTAAAAAATAAAAGTCCTGGTGAGCTTCCTCTAATGGAAGGCTAAAATCTCTTTGCTGGTCACAAACACTTTTATATACAGGAAAAACCCTGGTAAAGAAGTATGTTCTGAACATGTTTACCTTGGCCACTCAAGGCTAAAAAGTCTGGCGAACTTTCATCGAGACAAAGTCACTAAAAATAAGTTAAGCAGATATTTTTTCACTCTGGTGTTTCAAATAACTGCCCACATAAATGACTGGAGGCATTTCAAAAAGAATACCGAGTTGTGGTACTTCTATAAAAAGGACTCTGGCAATGCTGATCGTGGAAATGAGCTCTTGTTTAATAATTTTTTTTTTTTATTAAGAGCATGTTTTGTGTTGCAATCAGACTTGAGATAAAAAGAATTGTTTCCACATTTTTTCTGATTCATGCACACCATGAATCTGAAAAAAAGAAAAAGAAAAAAGGCATGGCTAGGAAAGTCTCCAAACACTGGATTTGGAGAGTTTCCTTCCTCTCTGACTCTCTCTAACACCCACATATACAGATGCACCAAGGCTGCTTGCTTATAGGAAAAGTCGTAATCATGATAAATGTGGTCAATATTATAAAGTATGCACATTATTCACTAGATTAAGAGACACTGCGTAGATACTGGAGTTTAAAAAGTGTCTTTTTCTGGGCATTTTCTTCAACTACGAAAGATTCCTAGTTTGAGGGCAGGAGTAGACACAAACTCTTCTTTGGGGTAGCTCCAATTAAGTGATCTTCTTTCACATGTTCACCATAAGAAACCTTAAAAGATTTACTTCTTTGATTAGATCTTTGTAGCCAAAAGTTGAATTATAGACACCCTGGTTGGGGTTAAACTAAAAGCTGAACTTTTAGGGAGAGTAAAAACACACCGCTCTAAATGAAAGCTGTGCACTTGATTTATAACAAGGAAACCAAACAAACCAACCCAAAAAAAAAAAAAAAAACAGGAGCAAAGAAGATAGTCAAGATTACTTTGTTTTCTCAACAATTAGAGAGCAAAATCATAACTGAGATTAAAATCTGACTAATCGTTCAGCCCCAAGTTGCAGTTTGTTTGAACTGACCTGGCTGTCAGCTATAACTTGTTTCCTCGTACTCGTCACCATTTCCAGTTTGGCATTGTTGGGCAGGTTTGCAAACCTCCATGGCCGCGTCAGGTCAACAATAGTCCTCTGAAACCTGACAAAAATGTTCACAGTGGAGAAGAAAGAGAGCAATTAAATCAGACTAAATGTTTCATGTGGAGTAGCTGGACAGCTGTGAAGAATGATGTATGAGCCTGGGGACTAAATTTGATCAATGCATTACAAACAGTTATCAAATTTTAATTTGATTTAATTTTTTGACACATAATTTGTCTTGTTTCTTTTTTTCCTGCAGTGACGCCAATTTTTTAAATATAAGTAAACACGATCTGAAACCAAAACAGAGTTGTGTAATGTGTGAAAATCGCTTACAACATGTAACTAGCTTAACTTCTTTAACTACATAAATACATGGATATTTCACACATTACTATCCCGCTACTGTGCAGTGCGATTGTTTATGTATTAAAAGTATATTTGGATGTAATCCAGGTGAAAGGCTTTTAATCTGAAGGGACAAAAACTGATTTACAGCTACGTTCATTTGCTCACTTTAAACCGTGATCCTCTGGGTTAAATCCGTGCTTCTTGCAGACTTCCTCCAGCACCTGAAGGCGGAAAATGTTACAATACAAGTTATGGCACAAAAT
This sequence comes from Pelmatolapia mariae, assembly GCF_036321145.2. NCBI lineage: Eukaryota > Metazoa > Chordata > Actinopteri > Cichliformes > Cichlidae > Pelmatolapia > Pelmatolapia mariae. The sequence goes on from NC_086232.1 coordinate 35,275,125, forward strand.
CCCCCAAATAATCTGATTTCATCCGCACGAAAACACAAACTGATCAGTCATTGGCTAACAACTGTTAGCCCAGCAAGCTAACTCGGAGGGAAGGAATTTAGTCCGGTTCTGTAACCAAAGCGCAGAATTCAATAAGCCGTCCACCTAAGTAAAGATGAAACGCTCCTCTATAAAAGTTCACCTGCAGTAACGGCGTGTTTGGAGCCACTTTAACTGTTTGCCTTCTCCCATTGGGAGTGAGAACCGTTACAGCTGTGCCACTAGCAGCCATTGCGTGTCTTGACGTCACAGTGTTTGTTTGAATAAGCTTTATTGACTCTGTCGCGGCATCCCTTAAAGGTGCAGTTCGTTCAACTTTTAAGATTTTCTTCGTCTCACCTTTATGAGCGTTATCATCCAAGCAAAATAATGTAAATTATACAGACATTTAAAAAATTAAGAAGAACCCCCACGTTTTAGCGTCCCACCGCAATAGTCAAATAGCACTTTAAGAGACATCTGCTTGTCTCTTAAAGTGCTACAGCATGACAAAAATACTAAGAACACAACTTGCACTATATATTCATTTACTAAGCCTTACTATAGTTTAGACTGGCTAGTAGTTTACTGTCTTTTATTTTAAAAGACGTTACAGTGAAATATGTTAACACCAAATTCAGTTCAGTTTGGGTTTATTCATACGGTGCCAATTCAGAACAACCATTGTCTCAAAAAGAGCACAGAGAGACAGAAACATAACACATGCTATGGGAGAGGGTAGACACAATTTAATGCCATGCAGTAGTGGCATGTAAATGCATCAGGAGTGAAAAGAGTGGACTAGAGAAGAAGTGGTCTATGCATTGGAAGCATGGGAAGTGTCCCAGCAGCCTGAACCTATAAAAGAATAACTAAGATGCTTTAGACTCATCTGATCCATCCCAAACGCTGAGCTTTATCAAAAAGGAAAGTTTGAAGCCGAATCTAAAAGTAGGGAGGGTGTCTGTTTCCTGAACCCAAACTGGGAGCTAACCTGATAGCTGAAGGATTTGCCTCCGACTCTGCTTTTAGAGATTGAACTGCTCTATTGGGACAGTATGATATTATAAGGTCTATATTTTGTATTCCCAGGGGAAATAATTTTTGTCTACTTGAAACTAGTGTAATCTAGTGTTAAATTTCTGATTTAACAGAAACACACAATTGTAATCTGTCATTTTTTATTATTGGATCCCATGTTATGTACTGTGTATACTGGCTCACTTAACAACTTACTGGAACACTTACATAGAGATAAGACCTCATTAATCATATTAATGCCAACTCTTACTTTCCCTTTTGTCAGAATAAACCAAAGGGGTTAGGGCTATTGAGTATTCTGTCTAACCCTATCCAGCTGACTGAATTATTTATGAATTATAAACATGATGTGAATTATGTGGCATTTACAGTCACCACATTAACCTGGGTGGACAGGGGAGACTTAAGTTTGGGAAGGTCTTTTCTACACATCCATTTGTGTGTTAGAATAAATAATTTGTGTCCGTTTGTGTGTTAGAGAAAATAATTTGAGTGGGTTAACAACATCAGAGTCAATGTAAAAACAAATCTAAAACCAGGTCTATTCATTCTGTGAAAAAAAAACCCTCAACAGCTTGAACTGTACAGTGTGCATCTAAAAACAATATGAAGATCGTTGCTCTTCCCTTGACCTTAAAAACATAATAAGAAAACACAATCTGGCCTCATGAGAGAAGGAAATTGATACTGTCTGTAAACTGACCACAACACAGGCACACACAGTCAATCTGCTCTCCATATGGAAAACCTAATGTACTGTATGTATGCAGTTTGAGCAGCAACAATCAAGGCTGTTTTTTCTCAGCATGGATCAAATTGGATCAAAGCTGGAATAAGACGAGACAAACAACATGACAAGTGGTGCCAACAGATGGAGAGGTGTGAGGCCAGAGCTTCAGAGGTCGAACAACTGACTGATTGACTGACTGCTTCAACAGCAACATTTAAAGACAAAGTCCACCTGGGAAAGAGAGACAGACAGACAGAAATGAATGCACTTCTCAGTCCTAGTGGGAAATTGCCACCATCTGAACAAACAAACAAACAATCAGTTTCCTTCCTCGCTCAGCAGGACTGAAACTTCAAAACTGTCTGGATAGAGCGCAAACTTATGAAGGCATCTGCAGTGGGTTTTACATGCTGAGAGACCCTTTTTTTAAGTGTTCCTTTCATCATAAAAAACCCATCAAAGATCGAAATCAAATTACAGGCAGTGTGTGAATGTTAGACATCAGAGGACGGTGGATCTGGTGAATGAATGGGGACGTTTAAAGATGAGCAGATGTAAAAGAAACAATATGGGTAAAAATAGCTTTCTGGTGTCAAACATATGGCTCATGGGCTACGTGTGTCCCACCCATAGGTCCAGTCTGGCCTCCTGGATGGCTTAACAAGATGTGAAAATCTCAGAGAACCTTTCACTTCACTTAACCCGTGTTTTAAGTGGTTAAAATGAATCACATGATTGCAGTGGCTGTACAAACGACTCATTTTATCCAAGTTTCACCATCTTCTTAGAAAAAGAAGCTTTCAGGGATTAAGAATCTCTTTTCTTTTGAGCCTAGATGTGCAGAATTATTCTATTCTATTTTTCCAGTGGCTGGAAAAACAAGATCTCCCAGAGAAGAACACACAAACCACTTCATACTGACAAAGATTGTCTTAATGGGGAATCATACAATGTTTTTATTGACCCAGCACACTTGAAATTAAATTGGTCACATATAAAATGACATTGACACCACTGATGAGTTCTCCAACCAGGCCAGTCAGTGCCAGTTCTCAAACTGCTTTGGGATTCTGTTCATGTATCTGTGAGGTTTAACGACACAATAAGAAGTCAGTTTTGGAAAAAATGGTTGTAAAGGAAAAGTAAAAAGTGGAGCAGATGAAGCGCTGGCTCACATTTACAATAAGGATGAGTCAAAGGTCTTCAATACAGTCAACAGTTACAACAGAGTTAATAATTGTCACATAATAATCTAAAACTCACATACCGCAAGCATAGCTTAAATATTTTACTTGTCAGTAATAAGTGTTGATTTATGCTTTAGTGTGACTCAAAGCGATATCTGTTCGCCCTATCGCTGTGTCTACACATACCACACTCATGATTTAAAAACTTCCAGCGACCTTATCTCCTGTTGTGAAATAGCCCAAAAGATTATCTGATTATCTATCTTGAGCCACAAACACAAAGAAAATGCAGTTTAACTCGGAAGCGCATAAAAAGCCGCAAAACATGTGCATCAGTGGCGTGACCTTCTGCAGCGGAACGGCGTGTCCAACTGCGTTTTTTACTCACACACTATGTTCAATCAAAGACACTTCAAAGGCAGCGCGGTCATATGATGACACAACATCAAAGGGGCCGGGGGTATGAGTGAACCGACTGAGGGGGCGTGCCAGGCATACGCGCGCTCTTGGTGTGAGACCCACGCCCCGCAAGGAGCATCCGCCAACGATAATAACGATTGGCCCGCGGGAGTGAGAAGCACGGGGGCAGGCAGGGGGGACGGGGGGAGGAGGGGGGGAGGACCTCAAATAAATTCCCTCTTCATCCGCAGCTTATAAGACCTGAACCAAAAGGCAACAGGTCACTGGATAGACTGAGCTGGACGAAACTTCAGAGATTTTTACGCACGGAAGAACCCGTTTACTGGACGAACTGCGCGCGATTTAAGGAAATGAACTGGAACTGCACGCGCATTTTGCATGAGTTTGAATCCAGATACCCATCTCTCAGGGCACCATGGAGACCCATAAGCTGTTTTTACCCAGCACTGCTGGTATAGGAGATCGTTTGCTTGAAGTCTCCATGCGCTTTCGAAGAACTTCCCGTCGATCTACCCACTCATAGGATATGCTGTGTTTTCTTCAGAGCCCACGCAAACACGCGAGGAACGTTCTCCAGTAATAATTAGAAATGCAGAGCCGTGGTGTGGCGAGAAACTCATTTGGACTGTCCGCGGTGCGCTCCTGCTTGCTGCTGCTCTTCATCCACCTGAGCGCCCCGGTGGAGGCGAGGAGAGTGCGCGGCGGTCGGGCGCAAACACGGAGGGTGCAGCAGCAGCAGACCCCCCCGCCGTACAGGGAGCGGGTGGAAGGAGCAGAAAGCTTCCCGTTAGACTTCACAGCTGTGGAGGGCAACATGGACAACTTTGTAGTGCAGATAAAGAACTTAGCGCAGTCACTCTATCCGTGCTCTGCGCAAAAGCTGGACCAGGACATGAAGCTGCACTTTTTGAAGAACGTGTCCGTGACTTGCAACGACGGGTCACCTGCAGGGTAAGTGAATGGCCTGCAGATTCTTCAGAGTTTCTTAATGACCTACAGGCGTGATTTGAAACCACAGTTTTGTCATTAATTGGTAAGAATCTGAGACACGGAGGGGCAGATACACCCAACACCCGATCTGCGTTTTACTACTGGTTTAGTTCCGTGTGCTCCATTCCCGTGTCACTCCGGATGTGACCAAAATGGATCAAAGGATCAGATCAGAGAGAGCGCCATGCACGCTGCAAATTAGCGCGTACACGAGAGGGAGAGCGCGAGCGAGGAAGAGAGAGGGGCATTTATCCTTGCTCTGGCGACTTTACGATATAGCAAAATTAAGAGTAATGTCAACAAAGATTCTAACTAATGATAGTTCAAAGATTTATGGAATTTCAAATGTCGGGTTTTCCACACTGGACGAAATAAAATAATCAGTTTCCCACCTGTGCGAATCACCAGTTAATTCCACTCAATGTCAAAGTTTTTAAACTCTGTTCCAAGTGTAAATTATAATATATTGTGGGCCAAATATGAATTAAATCGCTGTGAATGAGATGACTCTTTCGATATGCCACCCGTATCAAGTGTGAGAGTGTGCGTGCTGCCAGCAGCATGGTGAGTTTCCTGTCGTTATGTGAAAAAACACAACTGGACATGTGCGGGTCTGCAGTACCCTGGCTCCTACAGAGAAGCTTAGTGATCAGAGCCAGATCTGTCAGTTCAGGATAACAGGAAGCATCCCCAGTGTGTGGAGACTGTTTGAATGCATTCATGAAAGTGTGAATACATCAGCGCTTTCACGCTGCTTTGTTTTGCTGTTCTTGTGCAGTTACTACATCAAGGAGTCAAAAGGAAGCAAGAGGTGGCTGCTGTTCCTGGAAGGTGAGGATGAAATACACCTGATTCAGACCACACGGGGATCTCAGTGCAGCTATTTGTAACCTCTCTCTGTGTGTGTGTGTGTGTGTGTGTGTGTGTGTGTGTGTGTGTGTGTGTGCGCGCGTTGTTCAGGTGGATGGTACTGCTTCGACAGTCAGACCTGTGAGAGCAGGTATGAGACGATGAGGAGACTGATGAGCTCCACCAAGTGGCCACTAACCAGAACAGGTACAGGTCCTACAGTGTGAGCTTGTAGAATCCACTTCTACACATTGTTGTCTCTATCTGGCTGCTCATTTACTAACAGCTCGAAATTTCTTTTGGTTTTCTGAGGCTGCCCAAAGCTACATAGACATACAGTGTTGTATCTTGCTCAAGGAAACTTCCAAAGGTAAACAGACGGGGATCAAACCACTGACCACAATAAACACTCAAGAATATTGTCTTTACTTAAATTAAATGAATACCTTTAGCATAATTTAGACTAGTTTTTGATTTGTAGCCTCAGTTTCATGATTTTAGCTGAGAGCAGTGGCACCCAGTGCAGTCTTCTGCTGCTGAAGTCCTTCATGTTGCACATTTAGAGATGCTCCTCTGTATACTTTGCTCATAACAATAGGTTATTTGAGTTAAAATCGCCGGGGCGATCATGGCTCAAGAGTTGGCAGTTTGTCTTGTAATCAGAAGGTTGCCGGTTTGAGCCCCGGCTCCTACAGTCTCGGTCGTTGTGTCCTTGGGCAAGACACTTCACCTGTTGCCTACTGGTGGTGGTCAGAGGGCCCGGTGGCGCCAGTGTCCGGCAGCCTCACCTCTGTCAGTGCACCCCAGGGCACCTGTGGCTACAATGTAGCTTGCCATCACGAGCGTGTGAATGGGTGGATGACTGAATATGTAAAGTGCTTTGGGGTCCTTAGGGACTAGTAAAGCGCTATACAAATACAGGCCATTTACCATTTACTGCTAAAGCTCAAAGCAGGCTGTCCATTCTCCTCTGACCTCTGTCAGAACTACTGCTGACTGGATAGTTTTTATTTTGGGGGGGTCACTTCTCTGTAAACTGTAGAAATGGTTTTGTGGGAAAATCCCAGTTGATCCGTAGTTCAGAAAATACTCAGACCAATCCGTCTGGCACCAACAATAACCTAAAGAAGCTGCTAAATCACTTTTCTCCCCCATTCTGATGCTCGGTTTGAACTTCATCAGGTCACCTTCATTTTGTCTACATGCCAAAGTGCACTGTGATTTGCCCATTCGATATTTGCTTTAATGAGGAGTTGTACCTAATGAAATGTTCAGTGATTAAAGCCAGGCATGAAGGCGTTCCCTGGTTTGAGCAGATCTTGTGAATTCTCTGCACAGCCTCACAGAGGCTTCACTTTCCTCAGCAGGAAATAAAAACTTCCTCTGAATGAATGAGATCCATTGAAGTGTTTGCGTTTCCACTTTAGCTGAGATCGCACTAATCATCGTGAGTCAGACTCTCTGGTTGTTTCCCTCCAACCATCAGGGAACTCCTTGTTTGTTTATGAGTCTCTCCCTCCGACTCTGTATACTTTACACTGGTGGCCAGTGCAGCAGCCACACAGGCTCTTTAGTGCCTACGTGTAATTGCTGACCAAAGCAGAGAAAGTTAATGACTGTTTGTCGCAGGGGAATCACCTTCAACAGTAAAACACAAAGCAGGATTAAAGAATTGTCGCAGCACATCTTACCTTTTTCTTACCTCTTTAACTCTACAGTTTATCTATAAAGTTACCATCATGTCACATCTCATCCATCTTCCCTCCTTTCACAGGAAGGGGAATTTTGTCTCCACAGCCGGAGGAAAACCCTCACTGGTGGAACGCCAACATAGTGTAAGTTTTTTTTTTTTTCAGGGATAATTCCTTCACTTCTGTCAGCATTCATTCATGTGTTTGAATGCACAAGTCTTAAAATCTTTATGTTAATGAGGTTTTTTTTCTTAACATTTTGGTTGCTTCATATGAATATTTTCAGTTTGTGATATTCTCTGTGATAAATATATACTTTTACTTTGAAGTACAAGCTCTAATTTGAAAGAAACTGAGTCAGTTTTTATGACGTAACAGGGTGTTGCCATGGCTGAGGTGATACTTGAGACGGTGAACTACTTCTCATCGGTTAATGCAAATTTAGCACACTAAAGAAGATTATTGCCTAGAACTATGCTGTTTAAATTTGATACTAAGTTACAAATAGCATTAATTATTGGAAAGCTTTCCATTTTTTGTCTTTTATATACAGTTACAGTGGTGGATGAGTGATGGGGTCAGCATATATTCAGCATAGATAGCCAATAGAAGCCAAAAATAATGAAATATGTAGAATGTTAAGCCCAATCCTATCACACTGTAGGAATGAATCATAGAAATAAAGCAAAGCATCTTCAGTAGTGTGTCAAAAAATGAAAATATGGAGCTGGAATTTAGCATAGCCAACACCCTTTTAAGCTTAAATAGTTTATTTGCAAGTTTCCTTTCAGTTATTGATAATTTCATTTAGAATATATACAATATAAGATACACAGTGATGTTGTTTTTGTCATTATTGCCCGGCTGTCTGTATCACTGTCGTCTCTGTTCTGTTTTATCAGTGACTTCTTACACTTTTACTGGCTTCCTCTAACTGCTCTCAGACTTTAAACACACACTTGTCCTTGTTGTGTTCTGTTTACTGTCACACAGCCAACGGGGCTTTTTAATCTGTCAGCATCATCAAATCTAAATGTCTAAACGAGTCTGGCTGCGATTCCAGGTTGCCTGTGTTCTCCTAACAGTGTTTGTCTCTCTCCCGCGCCCCCCACAGGTTCATCCCGTACTGCTCCAGCGACGTGTGGAGCGGAGCCACCCCGAAGACAGATCAAAGTAAGACCCAGTGCGTGATCGCTCAGTGTGTGAGCTTGTGGCTCTGGTTAAGAGAAAGATTTATAAAGAAAGATTTATCAGTGGAGTCAAAGGGCTTCGTGTGTGGAGCCTCTTTTAGCTCTCAGATCTATAAATATTTTAGCTTCCTCTTCTGGTTTATTGAAAACCTCATATTTTATTAGATGCGTTTCAGGCACTTGGAAAAACATCTTTGATTTACAGCGTCACAAACCAACCCACATTCACTCATCCGTTAAAACTGCAAAAATCAATAAAAGAAGGGGAAAAACAGCATTTGGAGAAATAGTCACCCCTCCTCCTGCAACTCTTTCCTCTCTTTTGTGTTTCGTCACACGTGTACGAGCTTCATACGCACTAATAAAAACAAGTCACTGCTGACTTTGGCTTCACACAGAACAGGCCTCAGTCTACCATGTGGAAGTCCTCTGTGTAACTCGCTGTGCCCTCAACTTAACCCGTAGACCACGGTTGTCACAGATTTTCACTTCACTTACTACGATAAGAAATCTATGACATTATCACAGCATTTATAGAAAATTCAAAGAATTTAATATAAGCTTTATTGACCCTGTTCAATTGGGCTGCGGTTATTTCTTTGCTCTCAGTGTTCAACAACAGACAATACTGACAAAAACAGCACACATAGCATTTATATGTGCAGCAGTGCAAAGTGTGAACATGTTGGAATAAGTAGGGGATGGATAATTTGTTACTATCTATAAATATATGTATACATGTACAAAGGAATACAAAAAGAACAATTACACAGTTGTCTCACAGCTGTCGATCTTTTTTGCAAAATATTGAGATTTCTTCTGTTTTTTGAAATCATAGGATATCGTTGCTATGCAGTTCTCATGACAACCTATGATGACAAACATAGACACAATCCATAATCATTAGTGACTTATCATAAAGTTGCCACTTTATCCTTTTTGACTCTAACTGGTAAATGGACTGGTTCTTATATAGCACTTTTCTACTCTCCTGGAGTACTCAAAGTGCTCTATACAACATGCCGCATTCACCCCATACACACCCATTCACACAAGCACTATTATCTATACGGTGAGTGCTTTCTAGCTATCATTCATACGCATTCATACTCCGATGGATGCATCGGAGAGCAAGGATATTTGTCATGCAAAATGGGGGAGCCAGGCATCGAACCACCAGCTGATCAGCAGCTGACCTGCTCTACCTCCCGAGCTACAGCCACCCTTTATCGTTTTTTCACTTACCCGGTGAGGCGGGGAGGCGAGCCCCGAGCGGGCTCTCGCTTCTGGTGTCAAGCGCCCGGCAAGCGTTCATAGCGACGTTGCTTTTTGATCCTTCGATGTCGGCTCTTCCTATCATTGTGAAGCAGAATTCTAACAGGGACCATAAATTATAAAATTAGCATCATGATGTATTCATTAGGACTTGATAATAGTGCATTATTATTTATTTATTTATTTTATAAGAAACAAACTCTTCTTCCAGACAAAAATAAGCCCCCTGCTGGCCATTAGAAACAATGTAGGTTTAAGCCGCTTCACTTTTCATGTCAGGAGGCTTTATCCATTTTTAATATACAGTCTATGGTCCTATCCCTTTACCTTTTTTCTCTTTATACTGTCTCACCTGATCTGATATGAAGGCCAAGGTCTCCTATCTCAGTCTACACTCTCTACATCCTCAGTACAGCCTACTGCATCAACAGTCTTAAAACAGTAGATCCTTTGTGTTGTGTGAGGTCATTCAGTTCAATTCCTTTTATTTATATACCACCAAATCACAGCAAGTCAGCTCAAGGCACTTTATACTGTAAGGTCAAGACTACTCAGCTGCCTGTCTCCACAACTGAGTATAAATCCAGGCTTCAGTGTGCCATGTGGCCTCATGTTTATAAATAACTATATTCATTTATATTCTATTCATATTTTATTTATATTTATTCTCAGGTGATTATGCGTTCATGGGCTCGCTGATCATTAAGGAGGTGGTGAATGAGCTGCTGACAAAAGGGCTAGAAAACGCCAAGGTTCTGCTCCTGGCAGGCAGCAGGTTAGTTCAGCTTCATGTGTGTCTGTGCGCTTCACCAAAGGCGGCTGCTCACTGTTAACTCACTGTTTGTGTCTCCAGTGCCGGTGGGACAGGTGTCCTGCTGAATGTGGACCAGGTTGCAGAGCAGCTGGAGACCCAGGGATATACAGGGGTGCAGGTCAGGGGCCTGGCTGATTCTGGATGGTTCCTGGATAACAAACAGTACAAATTCACAGACTGCCTGGATACAATCAGCTGTGCTCCCACAGAAGCCATAAAGAGAGGCATCAGGTGAAGACGATGCTCAAGGAGTGATATAGTGACTTTTTTTCTTACTATTTATTTTCCAGAATTAAAAAGTGGGAGCACCATAAGAGCAGTAAAACCTTGAGAAGATAATCTAAACCTAAAAAAACCCCAAAACACCCACCAGAGTGTCTAAACGTTTTTTTATTTGGCCAATACTCTCCCTGTGTAGTAGCATGGAGCAGCAAATGAATGAAGGATTGAAGCTACAACCAAGAACTGTGGGAGGGACGGCCAGACAGATTTTGAAAATGTGCGATGGTTTATGTTTGTGCAGGTACTGGGGAGGACTGGTGCCAGAGAGCTGCAGGCAGGCTCACGTGGGAGAGGAGTGGAACTGTTTCTTCGGATATAAAGTCTACCCCACATTAAAAAGTGAGTCACCACACACCCCGAGCCTCTCAGCTAGACAGAAGATGATGCGTCATTTAAAGTCTGAACCATGGAACGTCCTCTCTATCCTGCAGGCCCGGTGTTCGTGGCGCAGTGGCTCTTTGACGAGGCCCAGCTGACGGTCGATAACATCCACCTGACCGGACAGCCCATCCACGAGGGCCAGTGGAGGTACATCCAGAAATTGGGGCAGGAGCTGAGGCTCACGCTTCGTGACGTACCGTAAGGAAGAAAAACGCTCATACATGCTCACAGATATGATAAGACTTCTGTTTTTCTGACACTCTGCTCTTTGTGATTGACAGGGCGATGTTTGCACCGGCATGCCTGTCTCATGAGCTCATCACGAGAGCGTAAGTAAAAATCAAACCATAGATAGATAAATAGGGTAAATTTAAATATCCAACAGCTCCATTTAAAAACAAACAATCTTTGTATTTTGTATTTATGTAGTGAACAACAACAACAGAGAAAAAAGAGACAAACAAACAAAGCAAAACAAAAGGAAAGGAAAGGAAAACATTATTTTTTTTAATAATCCCAGTAACACATCAAACGATGTATATACTTATATAAACATACTTGTGCACCCACACACATCCCTATTGTAAAAATAGTGGGTGATGACACCTGATCAAAGCCCTACCTCCTCCCTGTACCATATTTTTAACCGCTTTTTAAACTGAGTCATGCTGAGACATTGCTTCACTTCTTCACTTAGTCTATTCCACAGCTTCACTCCACAGAGATGCAAAAACCTTTTAGTGTTGAACAGATACAGGGATGTTTTAAATTTAATTCCCCCCTCAAATTGTATCCCTGTTCCCTTTTAGAAAACAGTTTTAGAATATTGTCAGGACGTAGGTTGTTTATTGCTTTATACATAATTTGCACATTGAGAAAATGAACCAGACCTGTGAATTTTAGTATTTCTGATTTTAAGAATAGTGGATTTGTATGATCTCTGTAATCAGTTTTATGGATTATCCTTATGGCCCTTTTTTGCAATATGAAGACTGATGATAGCGAACATTTATAAGTATTGCCCCAAACCTCTGTACTGTAATGCAAATACAGTGAAATCTGAACAATAGAGAATGTGGAGTGATTTCACTCAAAATTGAAATACTTCTTGAAATGTTGTTACGTGTATGATTTATATGGGACTTCCAGCTTTGTTTTTATCATCTATCATCACACCAAGAAACTTTTGTTCAAGAACTCTTTCATTTTCCACATCATCTATATGAATCTGCACTTGTCAGTTTCTTTGGGAATTCCCAAAAAGAATGATTTTAGTTTTACGTAGCTTTAGTGATAGTTTGTTCCTGTCAAACCACTTTTTGATTTTGCACATTTCTGAAGTGATCGTATCCAGCAGCCCTCAGAACAAAAAATATTTGTATCATCTACAAATAACACTACTTTTAATATATCAGATATCTTACGAATATCATTTGTATAAATAATTTTGGACCCAGTACAGAGCCTTGTGGAACACCACAAGCAATCCAAGCATGAGGTTATTAATTAATATGTCATGATTGATTGTATCAAACGCTTTCTTGAGATCGAGGAATAATCCGGCTGCATACTGTTTCTGATCTATAGCATTTGTAATCTCCTCAATTGATTCAGTTAATGCCAGTGATCTTGATCTTTTCAATCTGAATCCATACTGACTGTCAGAGAGTAATTTATATTTATCTAAGAATCTAAAATCTGCCCAAACATAAATAAAATGTTTTGAAAAAAGGCATAAAAAGAAAGAAAAGAACATCAGTGTTCAGGAACCAGTCCAGCTTGTCATCCAACAGAACCCCAGATATTTATAAGAGTGCACCACCATGGCATGGCTGAGAAATCCACCACCATCTGCTTGGTTTCAAAGGCATTGAGATGGAGGAAACCCCTACTGCACCAGTCCCTGAAGGTTCCTGCATTCCTCTCCCTGTCTGCTCCTGATACATGCTACAACAGCAGTATCATCAGAATATTTTTGCACGTGGCAGGATTTTGAGCTGTATTTAAAATCTGCCATATAGAGCGTGATAAGGAACGGGGCTAAAACGGTCCCTGTGCTGCACCTCACTGTCCCAGAGAGTTTCCCAGACTAACAAACTGAGGTCCTTTTGTTAAGTTGTCTGTTTCCCTGGACATAAGGCAGGGATCCATACCCGTCCCCTCCAACTTGTGTCTCCATGAATTTTACTAAATGCACTTGAGAAATCAAACAATGAAATACTCATGAAGCATCAGTTTCTTATACTTGAGCGCACTTTTCCTGTGGACTGTTCTTCATCTTAGTAACCTTTGCTCCATCACTTTTGGTCTTCCCATCACTGCAGGGACTGGACGGACATCCGAGTGAAAGGAATCTCCCTCCCCAGAGCCCTCCACTGCTGGGACCGCAGCCTCCATCACAACCTACACATCAACAGCAGCCACAGCCACCAAAAGCACATGACCCCTCCCGTGAGAGGTTGTCTTCTACAGCTGATCGACAGCTGCCCGTGGCCGCACTGCAACCCCTCCTGCCCGACCATTCGGGACCAGCTGACAGGACAAGAGATGAGCGTCATCCAGTTCCTGAAGCACATGGGCTTCGACGTGCAGAAGATGGCTCAGCAGCAAGGGATGGAGCCCAAGAAGCTACTGGGCATGCTCAATAACGGGAACTGAGACACATTTTCAGAAGAGAGTGGATGAAAACTGAGATATCCACCAACAAAATAAACACACAAAAGTGCCTCATAAGTTTTGACAATATCGTTCAGCTGAATACAATCAAACCAGTGTTTGAGCTCTTAAACTACAGTATATGAGATCATATCAGATCAACATAACCTCCATAAATATGCAGTTGTATGTACTGTATCATTTATATGTGCAGGTCCGTCTCCGGAGTTTTGATGGGAAAGACTGGAAACACTTCCCAGTTTGTTGTTGTGGATTTTTCCAGCATGTTCTTTGTGGGACTTTGGTGCTCACCTCTAAAATATCCAGTTCAGAAACCCATCTACGGTGCTGCTGTTTCAACCTTTCACCAAATATGCTGCTTGTTTTTTCTCTTTATGGAAAAGATAATTTAATGGGTAATATTTACTAATATAAAGATGAAATATTACTTTGTTCTTCAGGCCACGGTTAAAGGATTTATTTATTTTTCTACTGAAGAGATCTTTTTATATTTCCTTATGGTCAAACACAGTTAACCACCTACATACCACCAACTACATATTTGGCTTTTTACCTGCATGTTTGTTTAAAAAAAGAAGAAAGAAAGAAAAGAAAGTGTATGCTTGTAGAGTGCATTATGTCCATACTGTTCTTCAGGCTGTAAACCTTATATTTTGTTGTATGGTAGTAGTGCCCACTCCTTTTAAACGCACTAATAAAGACAAATACACGCTGAAATGTGACAAAAAGATAATTTACTTACAAAATAGAACACTGGCAGTTATCACCCAAGAAAAAAAAATAACATCATTTACAACATAAACAGTCACACCAACAAGTAATAAATCCACCTACAGCATACATACTAACACACAGTAGAATATTTTTCCAGTAATAGTAAACTTTTGTTCACATTTTCTATAAAAAGTGCTTCTAAAAAAAAGGAAGGGCTAAAGATTTCTTGTTATGCTGCCCGTTTTATTACAAAGATTTACCTGTTTTATCCGCTTGTTTAGCTCCTCAGACTGTTCTCTTCTGTTCTTTTCCTCTCATATCCCACCACTGTGAGGCTGCCTTTTCTTAAACTCTTTTATCAGTTTGTGCATCTTTAAAGTAAACCAGCAACATCACAAATAACATTCACGTAGATAAATAAACAGTCCCTTTTCCTTCTAACTACACACACTTCAACAATCTACGTTTGGCAAAATGAAACATCTACTGCTGCATAGTGATTTTGAGTTCCTGGTTAGTATTCCAGTTTTATCCACACAGGTTTAAAATTTCTGTGCTTGGTGGACTGAGGTTTGTCTTCTGGAGAATCAGCTGCCTCAACATGTAGAGTCCTACAAAAAGAAAGGAAATAACATGGAAGGTAAGAAAAAGGTTGGATGTGCAGTCTGGTGTTGTAGCATTAGAAATGTTGGTGGTTATAAAGGTGACTGACTTGGCTTTTAAGACGTTTTCCAGCATCTTGTTTCTGCTTGTGGATGGACTGCAGCCGATTGATCAAGAACTTTTTATCTTCTCCCTCCTGAAGACACGCAGGAAAAAAGAAAAAGTACAAATACATTTCAGTGTATAACATCCTAGCACTGTGGTAAACTCTGACCGAAAAAAAACCCAAGATCTGTATTTAAACACTAGGTGGTGCCTTACATTTTGTATCTGATCCTGGAGTAAACTGATGATCTTCCTTTGACCGTCCACCACCTGACTATGGAAGTAGATCACTATCCTGATCAACAGAAAATCACAAAACAATCAAGTGTTTAAAAAGATAACACTGCTATCAGTGATATAGATCGTGTGTGTGTGTGTGTGTGTGTGTGTGTGTGCGCTCACAGAAAGATGCCTGCTCCCACAAACAGGAAAAAGGGATTTTCCACAAAATATGTGTGAGCCTTGGACAGCACGGACAGGCTGGGATTATCTTTTTCCAGTATTTCCATCCAGTGTTTTCCCGCCTTAAACATTGTCTCAAGCTTACGAAACGGACCACACGATGTAGACGGTGTGATGCTGAAGACACAGAAACAACAGATGTGTGAATGCCTCGAGTATTCGTGCAGGCCGGAAAACAAAAGACAAATCAAGTTCTGTTTCTTATTGTTAGAAACAGTTTTTTGAAACTAACCTAGCCATGAATTTATAACCCTTCATTAAGGCTGAGCTCACGCAAGTGTTTGTATCTATTATTCATCTTTAGGGATACAGTCACATTACAGGGACCTGCCTCCCTCTTAGTGTCAAAAACATGATCTCCTCAAGGCTACCACTTAAATTCCAAGGTTTCCATTGAGGTTTCCAGCTGTTGGACTGAGAACAGTATCAGTTCTGGGTTACTCTCAGAGCTGCAGAACCAATCTGTTCTTCAAAATCAAACCCATTCGCTCTTTGAAGAACAGTTTGACTTGTCGAGTGTTAACAATTACATAACCCCTCTTTCACAATGAGTGTAGTAATCAGTAGAACCAATGATAAACACAAAAAAAAGCTACTGTTTGC
Organism: Pelmatolapia mariae; assembly: GCF_036321145.2. Classification (NCBI taxonomy): domain Eukaryota; kingdom Metazoa; phylum Chordata; class Actinopteri; order Cichliformes; family Cichlidae; genus Pelmatolapia; species Pelmatolapia mariae. The sequence continues at coordinate 35,291,156 of NC_086232.1, forward strand.
TTAATAAAGTGCTTCGCAGATTGTGCTGTGCTGCAGGTTGTTTTTTTAAGGATTATTCTGCATTTGTGATTTCACTGGAATAGATAAGTGACCTGGTTTCATTCATGCAGCATTAATGTTGATGCGAACATGCCGGAGTTGCAGATGTAGTAGCTAGAGAAAAGGAGGGGGTTAAATCGTCTTTGAGCTGCCTGTGTGCAAGTACCTCCACATGGTATATGTGACACACACGGAGGCGCCGAGGAGGGAGGGGATGCAAAGGAGAGTGATGAAGATGGTTGTCATCTGGCTGGCTCTGTATGGCTTCCTGGGGGCCTGACAGTTCATCATCACACTGCTCTGTGGAATAAAGAAATAACAAGAGCTGGGGTCAGAGGTCAATGCCTTCATAAGAACCGTCAGAGGTTCAGGAGAAAGGTTGACAGTGAAGATGTGGCCCACTGAGCTCAGTTCCTGGTATTATGTAGAAGATTACAGTCCTGTGCTACAGGATATTTATGTTATTTCTTGTAATGTTGAGGTCTGTAACATGCTTGTTTTGTTCCTCTGTATGACACACCTGCAAAACAGCAGGAGTTTTGGCGAGACAGTAATATTTCACTTCCCCAAACGCCACACTGCAAGTATTTTGAGACACTGGCAGGATGCTGCTTTTTCACCTTTGATGGTTAAGAGTCAGGCCTAACTATTACCCTTCTGTTATAAGTTCCTTTTTGTTTTGTTTGGTTCTTTGTCAAACCACCACCCTGTACCTCTAATTAGCTCTCACTAACTCTTTTGCAACAACAAACAAAAAACAGTTCCACCTTGAGCAAGTGCTTTCTGATTTTCTTTTTGAATGTCAGTGTCTCTTTTGTGCATTTACCATCTTTATGTAGAAGACCAGAAATAGTTTGAGAATCTGCACCGCGGGCAGGAGTGGACTGAAGAGAACTCCCAACCTGAAGAAACACAAACATAATTCTCATCCATCAGAATGAAGAGCTTGTCGCAGCAGGGCCACTTCACTGTGTGCATATCTAAAGAGATTTGTACCAGGCTAACGTCTGTCCATAGATGAGATCCAGAACGTTCCTGGCGATATCAAACACTGGTTTCCTCTTCCTTTTCAGCACCTTTTCAGAAAACAACCTGCCAAAGGCCAGAGGAGACATGAGATGAGTTGATGTAATAAAAGAACGACACTAAAAGTACATAAAGAGATAAAAGTTTAATTACATTTAATGAGAGAAAAAAAAGACAAACCAAGAAAGAACTTGTTGAAGTGACCCACCTCCAAAGTAACTCGCCAAACAGCGTGTCCAGTAGAGTGAAGATGAAGTCCATGAGCAGGAAGCGATAAAGCTCCTGACCCACAAAATTCTCCCAGCACTGAGATAACAGACATAGTCAAAACAAACTTGTGATTAGAAACCCTTTATTCACATAGTTGTCTACTCTGCTAGCTTCAAAGTGTAATTTCTTGTTTATGTTACCGTCAGGCCAATGCTTTCGTATTCAGGAGCCACCCGACCCAGCCAGTGGAAGCAGAGAACTCCAAGCATGCTCGTCTTCAACATCAAATTCCTAGAAAACACAGAGAGAGACTGTTAACAACCGAATCCATCAGTTCTGTACTCTAACCTCTGACATTACTCAACCACATAATGCTCTGCTCGTACCGGCCAATGGCGACATATGCAAAAACAGAGGGTGACTCATAGATCTCCATCCAGGCGACGAGGTTGAACAGGGCAGGTAACAGCAGGTTAATGAGAGAAACCACCGTAGGCAGAGACAACAATTTGGCCTCTTTCATCAAAGGGTTCACGTCAAGATTACGATAGTTTTGCTGCAGGTCCTAAGCAGGAAGAAACAAGGCGTGGATAAGCTGTTCAGTTACATTACTGGAAAATATTGGTTTGATTGTGCAATATTTTTAGTCGATACATATCATGACTGACTTGTTCAGTCATCAAATTGTAAGAAAAGTGGGAAATATAAGATGTATAAATAGATTAAATTCATTTTAGAAGCAGCAGGAGATATTTAGATGTTACTGTGATGCTGAAACTGTGCACCTAGTCACTAATCTGTGTGATATACAGGAAGTACAGTATTGCAAATGAAACATCCCATGTTAACAAGCTCCCTGCTTAAAGAGCGATATGGAACAAAGACTTTATGACAAACTGGGGAGGACAATCCATCCAGCCTCACCTTGTGGATAAACTCAGAGAAGTAGTAAACGCCAGCCATACAGCCAGTGGTGCTTGCTATGCAGATTGTCCATGCCACTCCATGAACCATCAGCCTACAGAACCTTTTGCAGAAAGTGCTCTTGGTGTGCTTTTGAGTCAGCTCTGCCAGCAGCTCCTGGTGAGGGGGGAGGAGAAGGGTGGTGTGAGGGAGAGATACAGACCACAATGAATGTTTCAGGTCAGCACATTCCTGCCAGTCTGCGTCTACAATGTGAACGAGCATTGTGTTTGTTTGCATGCTTACCTTGAGCTGTGTGCAGATATTTTCAGACATGATTTGAATAGACTTCTTCTTGATGACTTTAAAATCCCAGGAGCTGAAGGTCTTCATAGTCAAGATACTATTAGATTTGTTGATTCTGAAGCTCCGACCAAATGTTTTCGACATGCTGTTGGGAGATGGCGTGTAAACAACAACAAAGCAAGACTGATGTGGATACAGTTGTACGAGGTCTGTTTTTATCTGTACCTGTATACAAGGATGATGCATGTGATGAAGAATGCCATTCCAATGGTGAAAAAGTATGCGAGAGGCATGTTGTAGGAGAACTGCTGTGAGTCACTTGTCAATGTGGAGGCATTTTGTCCTCCCCCTTCATCCCTGGAGCGCCTAGGCAGTGTGTAGTTAGTGTAGTATCCATAGTACATAACGGTATGTGAGAAAGAGCCCTGAGACAAACACAAGAACAGAAACTTCTTTAGCTGTACTTTACAAGCAAGTACAGGCAAATATAAATAAACAAACACGGTGAAAGGTTAACAAATTGCATTGCTTCAACTTGGGAACAGGAACTGCCTGGAAAAATAATTTGTCGTCTTTGTCCTTATTATTACTACACTTCCTGTAAATAAGGGAACATGTCAAATTCTTAAATGTTATTTGTTACGCTCATTTCCAAACCAAACAGCTAAAACTTGTATTCTTTCTTTTTATAGTTCAGTGCAAAATGATCCTTATTTATCTTATACTAGGCCTTGGTGCAACTCCTCAGTTGATCCATTCATCCATTCGCTTCCGCTGATCCTTTTCAGGGTCATGGAGGGTGCTGGAGCCTATCCCAGCTGTCTTAGGGCGAGAGGCAGGCTACACCCTGGACAGGTCGCCAGTCTGTCGCAGGGCTAACACATAGACAGAGACAACCATTCGCGCTCACATTCACACCTATGGGCAATTTAGTGTTTCCAATTAACCTATCCCCACTAACTGCATGTCTTTGGACTGTGGGAGGAAGCCGGGGCGAACCCACGCAAACACGGGGAGAACATGCAAACTCCGCACAGAAAGGCCTGGCCTGATAGTTGAATTGAACTCATTGACCAACTTGGACATCTGCTAAGACTTTGGCCATCTTTTGTATGAGCACTTCAAACAGTGAGTGACGCTGTAGCAGTCATCGCAGCAGACAGCTTACCGCTCCAGTGAGGAGCTCCAGTCCAGAGAATGACCTCGTCTCTGTAGCCTCGTCTGGAGGATGCACAGCCTGAGGCAGCACCAGGAACGCACCCGTAACCAGGAACAGGAAGACATTAAAAAAGAGTAGGGTCTTGAGAAAGAGAAAGTACGAGAGGACTCCAGTCCCGAAACGCCCGCTCACTCTCTTGAGCAGCGTATGCCACGGCTGGAGAGAGTGCAGGAAGGACAACCAGCTGTACCAGCTCTTTCTTGCAGCCTGGAAGGAGACAGTTTAAAAAAGTCAGGTGGAAAAAATAAATAAATCACTGTAGCAACACAAGACAAACTAGACATGTGTTTGTGGTTTTCTGAGACGCTGTGACTCATATAGAAAGTCATAAATGCTTGGGCAACAGAGCAATCACACTGGTAGGAACACCTACAGAAAATAACCACCCCAGCTGCAACATGAAAGTCAAATGTTCCGTTTTCATGTGACACATTTACTGATTACAATACAATAGCATGTCACACCCTTAGAGCACCTTGAATAAATGTTTAATATTAAATAATGTTTTATAGGATCTTAAAAGGATGAATTGTGAAGTTTTGATGGAGACAGATCTTGCAATTGTTACATATAAAACCATGAAGACAGGTCGAAAGCCCCCCCCCCCCCAGCTGACAATTAAAGCTAAGTTAACAACCTGTCCCTTACTACCATATAATGAATGAGCACTCTTACACATTGTAGCTATCATGCTACAGTTACTACATAGCTAAAGTTTAGGAGGCTTGTGTCGCGACTCAAATGCTTCTTTGGTTCAGGTAGGGTTTACATTTTGTCAGTACCTTGGAATTTCTGTAGAAATGTTTTGCAAAGTAACAAGCTGCACATTGCACAATATCACACATATACCCCACACTCCTCTACACCTCAGGACCTTGGGTACATTTATCCACAGTGCATTTTATGAGTTTCACTTATGTTTCCATGTTATCACACCTCAGTGACCCCGACAAGAATAACCCAGCTGAAACTTAAAAAAACAGAGGAAGGAATGCAGAGACGCAGATATGCTCATATATGATTTTATGCTTTGAAATGTGGTTTGAGCAGAACTTAAATTTTTAATCTTGCACTAGCAAAGTACTGACAATTTACACAATCAATCACATATGGGAGATAAACATGACATGTGTTTACTGACTAGCCCCTGAGCCTTGTGGGGTTCTTTCTTGCCAAGCATGTGGATTGCTCGTGTATTTGAATTTCAAATTCTTAGTAAATATATTTAAGCTTAAGTTTTTCTTTAGGCATTTCCCGTTGTTTAAAAATTTAGATTTTTGATTTCTTTATTGTTCTGGTATATTGTGAGTCTTAGTTGTGGTATTTTTGAGTCTTTGGTTTATGTGTTTAGTTTAGAAATATTCCACTGTTGGGTTTTAGTTTTGTGTTACTTTGTGTTGTGGTTCAGGCTGATTATTATCAGTAGCCGTGGTCTATTCAGAGTGTTTTTGTTGTGACTTCCTTTGTCTTAGTTCCACGTTCATGCTTCAGTCCGTCTGTCTTCTTCTGATAAGTGTTAGTATTCATGTCTGTGTTAGTTTCATGTTTTGTTTTCAGTTTTATTTTGAATTTTATTCTGTGCTTCCTCTCTGCCATCAGATGCGAACTTTGTTCTTATTTTGGACTTGCTATCAGGAATGTTCATATCAGTGAAGGAACAGTACCTTATGAACACAAACACAGAAATCCAAGTACATGACAAAGAGGTTATACTCCAGAAACTGATTATTGATAAGACGCAGCAGGAGAACAAGATGCAACTGAAAACAATGATGGGAGCACAATGTGCAAACTGTGCACTTTGGGTCGTCATCTCTACAATTCTCAGCAGTGTGTAGGACAAACTTATCCCTCACAGCAAGATATTATTTGTCACATTTTCTCACACACACAAACACACACTTCAACTAAAGGTATAAAACGATATCTACTAATATATACATATACACATTTACACATTAACACCTACTATCGTGTTAGTTTTTGCTTTGTTTCTCCCCATCTCTGAGTTTCCGTTTTTTCTATTTTTATGTCGTCTCTTTAACACTTTACTACCAGACAGTCTCTTCACACCTACCCTGTAACATAAATACTGATTGTATTTGTTTTATACAAGTAGTGACACTTTTTCCCTCTCAAAATAAAAAAAAAAAAGACATAAACGAGTTAGAGTTTTGAACTCAGTGTGGCAAGCGGTTTTTTCCCCCTCACTATTAGAAATGCAAACATAGAAACACAACTATAACAGTTTCTAGTTTCCTTGTATCTGTTAAGGAATTTAAAAATCACAGAAACAGAAATACAAAGGATAACTTACAATGATGATGTAGTATTTGAGTTGACTGCAACAGGAAAGCCTCTTGTTGGAAAGTATCCGTTTTTCCTTTTGCATTACTAAATTCCTGTATACAAAAAACAAAGGATCATTTTCAGTGACATGATGTGAAAGAGTATTTACAGACCAGTAAATATAAACTTTGTAAATACTCTAATGATATCAAAGATTGTAGATCTTTACATTTATTTGCAGTGTTTAAAATCCAGTATACAGTGTGAATAAAATGTGCAGCTAATGTCAGAAAGAGTACAACTAAACAGGCAGTCAGTTTATGTGGCTGCAAACATAAATAAAACACAAAAGAAGCGATGACTACGAGGAACATGCCTGATTTCTTTCTTCTCAGCAACACTCAGAGGCATTCCTCGAAGCATCCTCACTCGGTCGCTCACAGGCAGGTTCTGCAGGTTGTTCACCAGACGTTCCCTCTTGCTCACTATAATAAACACAAGCGACATCATTTATATTACATCATTCTAATGCAGTATAATTTAATCAGAGTAAACAGTGCACATCACTTGTCTGACAGCCTCCACCTTCTGCATCTGTAGTGTCCCCCTCCATGCCGTAGCTTCGTATGGACGGTCTAGAGGAGGGAGAGAAGTCCCGGATGGATGGTCTGGTCTGCCGGCGTCTCCTAAGCTTCAAGGTCTTGTTGCAGTACTGAGAGATGATGGCTCCCCTGTTGCGGCCTGCAGAAATGGGATCAACAACAAATATTTCCTCGAAGGAGTTTCATGCAACCTGAGAGCTCTTCCAACTTCTTGTTTCACCCAAACAAGAAGTTGGGTGAAAGAAGAAGTACATTAAGAAGCACCGTTTGATGCAGATAAACTGCTAAAGCTTTAAATCTTGCAGACTTCTTGTAAACTTTGTGGCAAGCTAACAGGAGCCACCTCGTCTCTTTCTAGCAGCTACTTCCCTGCAGCCTGTGTGGTAAATCTAAAGGGAGACAAAGCATTTACTACACTACATTTAATTTATAGCTGTAGCTACTCTTTATATAAAATATAAATATAAATAAATTATGTTACATTCTTAGAGATTAAGCTAGCAGGTTTAGAAAAAAATACTTTTTTGGGTGGCTTGGGGTGTATTAAAAGTCTGATATATAGTCTGAGTCTATATACTAATCTCCCAGTTGTGTTTCACATGCTTAAAATATTGCACCACGTTGCAAAGAAATAAAGCAATCTTCATTGCCACGCTGTTTCTCCTGAACTGCCACAGACAGGAAGGTGATAAACGAAACGTTTCCTGCTAAAACACATCAACATCATGTTAAGTCAAGCAGTAACACCATGTTAACACCTGCTACACCAGTACCTCATTTTACTGGTCAGCACTGCCCTGTCCACTACAATAGTATACTGAGCATTTATTTAGCAAGCTACTTTAGAATATGATAGAATATACCATACTGAATTCATTAAGTTACTTTCTACGGCCACCTAATTATTTTACACTTAGCATAACATTGAATTACATTTACATTCATTTATTTTAACTTCTTTTTTAAAATCATATTTTATTTCTTAAGCTATTCCAACAAACAAACAAACAAACAAACAAACAAACAGACAGGCAAAAAACAAAAACCCCCCAAAAAACAGGCTTTGTTAATGTTTCGGCCATTGAAAAACGTTTGGGAAGACGATCTTATCCATTTTTTTTTTTTAATTTTAATTTTTAAATTTTTTTTAATTTAAAAAAAAAAAGAAAAAAGGATAAGATATCTTTGAAAGCACTTTGAACAAGCCCAACTTTCAGACAGTATTTTGTGTTCCAGGTCTGTATATTTCTCAGAAACTACAGCGAACATGCTTCTAGAACACTTTACATTAAGCATTTTGACTGGATTTCAACATAAACCAAACTGTGGTAACAATTCTCATTTCTCATTCTGTGGTAACTGTTTGAGAAGTCTGATATTTTGTAATAATGTAAAAACAAAAGGAAAACAGCATATAGACTGTGTGAGGCTGTTTGTGATTTAAGTTAGTTGTAAGAAAAATTTTTAAAGAGTAAAAGAAACGTGAAAATGTTCTGACTTAGAGCTCTGCAGCTGTTACATAGTTTTAAATCTGACTAAGCCAACACACTATTAGTGATTAGTGCTGGATGGATTGCACTGCATGCCAGAGATGATTCAAGTGAACAGTCACCACACTGAATCAGCATGTGTCAGAAATCCTAGAGATGAGTGTCAAAATTATATTAAAACACATGTTGGACACACACAAAGTAATCCAGATGAGTGTGTGCGCATAATGTTTTAAAACAAACTGATTTTTTTATTTTATTTCTATGTATAATCGTCTCCTCATGATTAATAGTTGCTTGTTGCAGGACTCACCAATGGTGCGACTGGGCATGGAGGACAGGATTTTCAAGGTGTCCGAGGACCAGCCTTCACCTTGGATGGGGTCCATTTCTCTTTCACCGCCATCGCATTCCAAATCACTTGCCCCCTGCCTCCTTCTATGCTCATGTTCAGGGCCACACAATGGCATATTGTCTGAGGATAGAAAAACAAATAGACAGAAAATTAAGCCTTTGCAATTCAACGCAGCATTGAAAGGTGTTACAAGTGGTGAAGACATTTTAGGCATGAAGAAAGAGAATATATATTTTTTATAGAAATGAAAAATAAGAGTTCATCACATGCAAACAGTCTTTCTTTTCACCTCGACTCTCCTCATCCAAATCACTCTGCAGCTGCTGCAGCTCCAAGGCACTGGATGCTGCTCCATTGTCACTGTGTTCTGCAATTAGCTGCTGAAATGAATCGTGAACACCTTCCTCGTCTGCCGGGCTCCTGACAGAGAGATGCACAGGCTTGAGGACCGATAAAAAAGGAAATAGGGTGGTACAGACTAGGCTAGATTCAAAGTGCTCTGAGGGCCAGTGACCACTGAGTAACCTACAGATAAAACACTTTCTGACTTAGTCATCAGTGGCCCCGGTGGGAGTGGGAGGCTGCGAGCCTCTTCCTGCACCATCTATATCACATTTGGGCAAAACAAACAAACAAAAAAGCGCAATACACAGTCCAGTGTAAAAGTCTCAAGTCATCTCTCATTTTTGCTTCCAAGGAGCCAAAGTTTGTTTTTTGTTTTTTTAAGTTGTCTTGTGTAATAGTTCTCCATGCTTTCTGAAGGTCTTTCAAAAACTGCCAAAAATTACCTACAAAGTAATTCCCAAAGAGCTACAAGCCAGAAACGTTGCATAGATTTGCATAGTTTGCAGTGTGTCACTAACTTTCAGGAAAATGGAAAATTACAGGACAAAAGAAGTGCCAGGAATTTACAAAAAAACAAACAAACAAAAAAGACCTGCCACGGGACACGATTGTTACATCTGCTTCTTTAACTGTACCATTTACTGTTCAAAACTTCATCAGAAATGATCTCATTGGAAGGGTGTTGAGCTGTTCTTAAGTAAAGGAATCAGGGGATGGTATGCCAGATTACACAGGAACTGAAATGAAAGTCAGTGACAACATGTCTTATGGAGCAATGAATCCAAATTAGACATGTACAGAGGTCAGGAGAGAGGTTCAACAGCGAGTATGAAACACACAGAGGAGGATATGTCGGGCACTAGCAGGAGCGGACTGGGCATCTGTGGAATCTGGAGAATCACAGAACGGCCGGTACTCCAGGAATCCCGGCGGGCCGGCCCACCACTCTCCACGCATGCTTTCAACACCTGTTTTTTTCCCCCCCACTAATCTCTTTCACACTCCAGTACTCTTGGGGGCAGTACTGCACCTCTAAGTTGGATGCCAGTTGTGCTGGCTGTGGCCGCCAGGCAAGGAGAAGAAGAAGTGGAGCAGGAGGAAGAAGTGAAGTAGGAGGCAAAAATGATGGAAAGAAACGATGCAAAACGCGGCTGCAAGTAAAAAAAGGAAAGAAAAGGGTGGGGCTGAGAAGGCAAGAGAAAAAAAAAAAAAAAATTGCGAGCATTAGATGCTGAAGCCTCTAAATGTCACAGACTAACCGACATATTTAGCAGCACAGCCAGCAGCAGCCCCTTGCAGCAGGTTCGCAGCAGTGAAGAAGTCAGGCAGACAGCTACACAGCAACATGCCAGCAGTTATGAGGGACAGAAAGATGAGCTGGTTCCACAAGCAGATCCAGGGCAAGTAAGTGTGGAACATAAGAGGAGAAACAGTTCTTTGCTAGGGACGATGTTAGGAAGTGATGTTTAGGTTACAAATTTTTTTATGATTACAGTAGTTAAAACAGTTAAACTTCAACATTTTAGCTGTAAAAGGTCACATGCAGTAGCTAATATTAAGAAATATGTTGTGCTTTTACATAAAAAGGTTGGTAGTGTTACAGTTAATGCTTACAAACTTTGAAGATTTTAAATACAGAAGTTACATTTGTAATGGTTCATTTTCATTTACATGTGGTATTATTTGTGCAGTAAGAGTAATTAATACATAAATTATTAAGCTTATCAAGTAATAAATTCATTTTAAGACAGCATTTGTTGCCGAGTTTCCGCACGCCGATTACTTTGGGCTGGGCCCAGTCAAAGTCCAGGGCTGTTTTTCAGTCCCAGTAAGTCCCTGGGCACTAGTCTGTGTCTGGGGAAACTTTCATACGCAAAATGTTTCATAGATGGTAAAAAAGAAATTTCAGACAAATATGACAATTCATACTCACGAATGTGACCATGTTGTTCATATTTTATCCGTTTCCATTTACTCATGCAGCCATGCATTAAATAATAAAAGTTAATGAGTGCATTACGTTGACTGTATGCCAGACTGACACAAAGTTTAAACATTTTCTAACAAGGTTCTTGGTTTTGGCTTATTGTAAAACCATTTTGACCAAAATGTATTAGTTTTAACATATTTCAGCACCATGTCCTGTTTCTAACTAGTTGCTGTGGGGCTGTGGTTCCTTGCCTTGTATCCCAGTCAGTCAGGCCCTCTTAGAAAAAAAAAAAAAAAAGTTGCCTACTCCTGATTTAGATACCGTACGCCTAAGCCAGCTGGAGAGACCGTTTGTCTTTTTAGAAGGACAAACAGCAAGTTCGCTTCCCTTTGACTTCTACACAGGAATTAAAAGAAGCAAGCATGCAAACCAAACAGAAACAAGGACAATAATGTGGAGCTCAGCAGCTTAAAAAAAAAAAGAAAAGGAAAGAAAAGAAAAAAAAAAACAAAAAACAGACAAAAACCCCACACCAGAGTACAGTCTGACCTGCCTTCCCATTTAAGCCTTCCCTCCCGCTCTCACAGCCTTCACATTAAGATAAAAAGAAAAGAAAAAAAATATCGACATAATCAAAATGAAGAGTGTGAAAACAAAACAAGAGTAACATGAAGTGACACAGAGCCCTACAGTCACACTTACTCTAGTCCAGCTTCCATAAGCGGGTGGCTCAGGTCAAAGTTAACATTTCGGGACATTTTCCTTCTCTGCCGACAGTCTCGATGTATCCAGCTGTAATTCTCAGGTTCACACCCGCGCCTGCTCAGACCTGCCTTCTACTTCCACCATGGTGTTTGATCTTCTACCTGGGAGGAGGGGGGGAGGATTAGGAGGTGGGGCGTTAGTGTTAGAGGTAAGGGGGAAGAAAATGCCAGCGCACTTGCTTGGAATTTGATTGCCCTGGTCTTGTTGCTGCTTGCCCTGAAAGGTTTTTAAAGTTACAGGTGTGCTTAAGCGTAAATGTGCATCAAGTGTCACTGCAATGCTGTCAACATTCCCTGGCCTTTACAAAGAGAATAAAGTGACCTGCATGATGCATCAGGGAGACTTGCTGTGAGGAACTGTGTCACTTTGTCTACAATTCTGAGAGCTCCACTGTGGTGCGGTTTATAATAAGGCCTGCGGCCAGAGTCAGATGGCACTGTGTCACCAGTGACATGAATATTTATCAACAGAGACAGGCTAACACATTGTACGATTTTTCTATCAGATCGTGTCATGTGAGAGATTTTGAGGAAGCGCGCTCGATGGCTTGTTTGCCATTTAAATTTAACATCGTTCACTTGATTTTCTACTTTAATTTCTGGGCAATCTAACCTTGGAGCAGCTCTAAATTCTGCTCTTTGGACATGATAGCTGACTATAAAAACAAACAAACAAAAAAAACCTAACTGAAAATATCTCCACCTACTTCAAAGTAAAGAGGCACTACACATCTGGGAAGATAAAATGTGATATTAAACTAAAAAATAAAATAAAATAAATTAAAACATTTGGCTTTTGGTAACAGTGACTGACAATTTACAATCTAAATTTGGTCAATAATTAATGATTTTTCCCTCATTCTTATTATAAAGGTAGCTTTCTCTTTAATATCTTTAACAATATTAGGTTTGGAATAGTACAAACTGACATTTAATGCTTAATGTGTCATTTTAGAAGATTTTCTGATTAATAATTTGCCAAGAAAGTCCCTGATTAACCCTTCTCTATCCATTATTATAACTTATCTAAATTATATCTAAGCTTTATATATAACACTTACAGAAAATTAAATGTAGGGTAATAAAAAAAATAGAAACACCTCTCCACAATGTCTTCATATTTTACATATTTATGGTTGTGGTAAAAAAAAAAAAAAAAAAAAAAAAAAAAAAAAACAACGTTTTTTTTGCAGCAAACCCATACATGTTGGTGTTTGTTTTGTCAGTTTGTCTCTGGCTCACAGCTTTTTATTACATACTTGTCACTTTTGGAGCATGATCTGTCCTTATTCTTTAATTATTTCCCTCAAATGAGGTCTAGTGGTTTGAGGGATGCTTGCAGTGCACCTATTACTTCTTTCTTGTTAAAGAAAGATTGGGTAATATAGAAAATTATGTTTGTGGTTCATCTCTCACAATATCTGTGTTACAATACATAAAAAGCACTTTGAGTGGTCAGAGAAGTGCTATGTACTTGGAGGTCCATTTACTAAATTATTTAAAAGCCATTATAAAAGCTTGAATGTATCTCAATTATTAATGGAGATAAGAAATTACAATATGGATTTTAGAGCCAACTTAAAAAAACAAAAAAAACAAAACAAAACGACAGCACAGTAAATGGTAAGCTTGTTCAGACTCATCTCAACCTTATGGGTTTAATTATCAGATTCTCAAACAACAGACAACTGGTCTGACAACATAACAGAGGCTATCTGTGAAAACAATTTCAACTCCATCAAACATTAGATCCACTTCCTGTTTACATGCTCCCACACCAGAAACATTAGCTCAACAGTGCTCATGATGAGCAAATATAAAAAAACAGCTGAGCTGGAGCTGGTTTGCTAAGACTATAATGCTCTAGTATGATACATATGAGTATTTCCTTTGCATGTCTCTGTGGAGATCAGTTAGCAGATAATGCAAAGCATATCACACTATCAAAACCCACACACTCATATAAGAGAAAACCTAGGTTCCAATCATTCTCAGAAATCCCCAAACTAATCTATTGCTCAACCACCAGAGAGATCATTCTCTACCAAGCTCTTACCCTTGTCACATACAACCCAGAAAATCAGTCATGTGCCACACTTTTTAATCCGGTGATATCCAGTCATGTAAATAAATGGCCTTCAATATTGTTTGTTCTTCAGGGAAACTTGATGAGCCAGTATAGTGCTAACAGGGACACACACACACACACGCACACACACACATTATAAATGGCTGTCCTGACCCAGATCACTGCAGTAAGAACATCAGGAATTACTACACTGGATGCACGCTCTACTTGGTGAGCTTCAGGGGCACCGCCATCCTTTACGGCTGCCACATTGGCTTTTGTCATGAGCTTCATGAGCTGAGTTACGTCACCACAGCCCTGTCACCGGTATGGTTTCCTAATGCAAACAGCATTTTTCCAGTCCTCTTACTTTGGGTTTTCCCCCCCCCCCATTTCCTAATATGACGTATACGACTTCTTAACTTTTGACACAGATAACCAGAATATATGAAATGAAACTAACATGAAACAAACATGATGCTACTGCAATAATGGTATGCATCTTTAAGTAAAAATCAATATTGACCATTTTTCATTGTTATTAATAACAATGAAAACTTTGGGGTGCATCCTTTCTTCAGCTTCTGATGTCAGGCATGGCAGAAAACAGGTGGACACGACTGGTTTAATGTGATTGCCACTTTGAAACTGTACTGCTGGGCCAGCAACAAACAAAGGGTGCTTAGTTTAATCATTCCACATGAATGATGATCCACAAACATAAAAGACAAGACCTGGATTGCTTGTTCTCTTGGTTTTTGTTCTGTGTGAACATACGCAGCATGGAAAGAGTTGGGAGGAGCTCTGCATATCAGTCCAGTCACCAACTAAATGACTCCATGGCTGACAAATGCCGAACTATCAATTTTTAGATATTTTCTACTGCGCTTGCTCTTTTCAGGTTCTGTTAGGAGAATCTACTGCACACATATGGTTTCCCTCCCTTTCAAACATACTTTTCCGATTACCAAATTGTTTCCAGTATCACGTTTCTGCACCCATTTCCTTCCATATGCATTTCACGTGCATTGCTTGTTATGCAACTAATATTTCTATCTCAAATTTTCACTTCTGCAGGGCAAACAAGCAAACAAAGCAGGGTCATACAACACTGCTCAGCTTGAGTCACTCTCTGTATTTTGTCATACTGTTTCTCCCATTTCAATGTCTAAGTGCAACTAATATTAACCCTAGAACACTATCGCTATAAATAGTAACACGATCACTAGTGCCGGGTGATTTTTACCCGATATAATTTAACCAATGAAGAGTAATCAAATATATCAAAATATGACAACACATGACAAATTAGAGTGGTCTTCTTTTACTTTCAACTGTGCCATGTCTAACAAAATGAAAAATAAACCTCCTAAAACAAAATAATGACTCTGGAAAGCTGGTCTTTGGTCCACCCATTCCTGGGACATTTGAGACTTCCGTGGTGAATGCACAGGCTCCTCGACACGCAAACAGCTGGGGGAGGGAGAAATCATGTAAATGTATTTTCTCGGGTATAAATCACCCGGCGATAGTGTTCTAGGGTTGTGTTCTAGGGTTAAGGCAGTCCTCTGAGAGCGTACAGTCAGTGCAGGATACCGTGGGAATGGGTCAAACAGAGAGCCAGACAGGGAGGTCAAAGTTGATCATAAAGACAGCCAAACAAAATAAGCCAGAGAACAATGCACACAAGGAGTTTGATGTAGGGTTGCTTGAGTATAGTACAAATGTTTTGGTCAATATGAACAATCACTCATGCAGATTGAAATGCAACTGTAATTGAACTGAATACAAAGGCACAAGTAAAAGCTGAGGAGAGGGAATTTGGGGGTTTTGGAGAAACGAATGCAAAGCAGGAAGGGCTAAAAGACAAAACTAGGCTCTTTTACAAAAGCTCAAAAAGTAGCACGAACATTTGGACAGATCCAACTGGAGGGCCATGAAGAGGAGTTTAACCAATGAAGACACCACACTCCAAAAATCAACACACTGTATGATATCATAAAATGGTCTGATAGTATACAAAAAGGAATTTCTCCACCCTTCCAGCTTTCAAAAACTGAGAAGTGAGTACTGAGAAAAGCCAACAAGAGGCAGCAGCAAAGCACAAAGCTGCAGTTAACATGGCAGCAAAACAAAGACTTGGATTACAATACCTCAAAGTTTGAGTGCAGCCTCGTGAAAGGGTGGGTCACAGAGAAAGAGAGGTAGATTTTCTTGCAGCAACTCTGCTTAACTGTAAAGGGAAAAAAAAGGTTGGGCGAATGGGCATATGTTGAGCAATAAAAACTGTAAAGATCATACCGTAATAGACAATAATGAAAATGTGCATGCAATTAACAAAGCCAGGCATGCACGCACGTACACACACACACACACACACACAGCAGTCACACTGTTATTCAAGCCCACAATAGTCTCTTTAATTCAGAACAGAGGACTCTAAATGATAGGTTTACTCCTGGCTACATCACAGAAACTGCAAACTACAACACAGACATAAATGAATGCCAGTAGTGCACCTATTACTTCTTCCTTGTTAAAGAAAGATTGGGAGATATAGAAAAATATGTTTGTGCATAATCTCTCACAATATCTATGTCTGAATACTTAAAAAGCACTTTGGGTGGTCAAAGAAGTGCAATGTACTTGGAGGTCTATTCACTAAATTATTTAAAAGCTAGTATAAAAGCTTAATCTTAATCATTAGTGGAGATAAGAAATTACAATTAGATTCAACTTTAAAAACAAACAAACAAACAAAAAAAAAACAGCACAGTAAATGGTAAACTTGCTCCGACTCATCCCAACCTTGTGCGATCAATTATCAGCTTCTCGACAAACACACAACTGGTCTGACAACATAGCGGAGCTATCTGTGAGAACATTTAAAGCTCCAAACTGCAAACTGAAACACAGATCAACCTTTTAATCTGAACGTGTTTGCCAATTTGGGAAAACGGAGACTGTTGGAAAAAAAAAAATCCACTCTGCCGTAGCACAACACACAACAAAATGCTTATTCAGAGATTCCGACGCTATAAATACATCCGCAGGCTTTTCTGCTGCACACGGGTTACAGAAACAAAAAGAGCAGAGTCACAGAGCCCTTTAAAAACACCAACTTCTCTCTTTGCCGTCGGTTAGCTTAAACTCTAACAAGAGGCGGTCGACAAGTTGCCAAAGACTGAAGTTGAACTTTAACCAAGTTGAATAGAAATTGCAAACAGGAGCAAATGAAGATAAACAGCAGCTAAACTCTCAAAAAAGAGTCACCAAACCTATTCACTCACCCACTCAGAATCGTAACAAACCCGCTTATCTTTAGTAACCGACCGCTGTCAGTCACAACACTCGGCACACTAAACTAGACGGCGGGGACAAACCATTAAGGGATGCTGGGGTTCTACTTTAATATAAAAACTAGTAGAAATATAAAATATAAATTACTTCACTCATCGAAAAACTAAGCTAATACCTTATTGTGTGATATGATTTCCAAACGATTTAACATACTCATCTGTAAGACCCGTAACTGATAACAACGTAATGTAAATTTGACCCCCCACAGAGTTGGCACTCTTGGTTCAGTCCTATTCGCAATTTTACAGGTTTTTTTTTCAGTGGGGCAGGGCTGGGCACCAAGAACATCCTAGTAGATGTGGTTGGAGAGAATGAGGTCGTGTATGATGGGGAAATAAAGACAGTGAAGAAAACTGGCGCACAAACGCCCGAATACACGTGCATTGAATGTGGCACTAAAATGTGTCACTAAACAAGTTTTTTCAAGTAATATTTATTCAGACTCTACTTAAAAGTCATATTCCTACTAAATAATACAAAAGTTATCAAAATATCCTTAAAGTACTTAAAAGTGCCCATTATGTAAAATGTCTTGAGTGACAGGTATCATAATGGATCGTAATTATTGTTTAATTGTATGTATATCACTCTAATGGTGCAGCTAAAGATTGATTGATTTTAATTATTTATATTATGCTGGGATGTCTGATCTATAGTAATACAGCATAATTTACTTGTACCTAAGTAATGTAAACGTCCATGCTTTCAGCCAGTGGTTTCAGAAATTGTCAGATAAACAATAGTCCAGCCCAATAGCGTTCATAATGTAGCATCAGAGAGTCAATCATGTGTTTGTCGAGGGCTCGGTGCCCCCACATCGGACATGTGCCTCCTTGTGAACATGCACAAATTGTTACCTGGCCTTCAAAGTATAAATACAAACATTACTAGCCTAGCTGTGACTTAACAACTATTCAAAGACTTAGAGATTTATTCTTACCCTTTTACGCACTTGTACAAACATCTGTAAAAACTATAAATAACCTGCCTGATGCTCTTTACTGAATGACAGTTTTATTTTATGTCACTTAACTTAACACATAACTGGGTTTTAAGAAGATCACATATGTGGCATCTTGCTGCCACTGTGGACAAATCTGTGTATAGAAAGCAGTACATAAATTTATTTGTAGATCAGTTTACTAACAAACTACCAGCCCCCAGCTGTGGAGACACTTGCACAGCTGTCTTTTTATTTTGCTGTAGAACTATAACCCATAAACTGTTTTCCTCATAGGTTTTTATGTGTGTACATTGGGCTGTTTTATCTTTTATTTCCTCCACTCTCTTTTGGTTTTCTGGTGGTTTTCTCAGCTGGCTTAAGCATGTCTAAGTAAAGCACACTAAAGGGAACTGGTTAATCTTCATTTAAAATGTTCAGTTTCTAGGTCATACCTTTTTGTCATAATTTCATAGGATAGTTTAATTTGAAATCTATCATGATTTTTACATTTGATATTCCTCTGAAAAGGTGATGCTCCTCTATAATTTAATGGAAAAAAGTAGCAATGGGCACATTTTAGTGTGCCATGTCTTAGTCCTTGGCAATATCTACATCCTAAAAGTGTGTACACTACTCCTATGATGCAATGGAGATAAATTGTAAATCAGGATGTGCTTTAAGTACGAGTCTTGAAATTGTTATAATAACCCAGTAACACCACATAAAACTGAAAAGTGTGTCAGTACAAATGAAAATCAACTCTAAGTGTTACAGTCTCCACTGAACTGAAACCAGTGGTGTTGAAAGAGTGCATAAGAAATGACGCTCATGCTCATGTTTCGTTGTAAATGGTTTTGACTGGAAATTTCAGAAGACTTAGATGTGTGGTGAGTGGGTGTAAAGAGCCTCTTTGCTACGACAATCAGATGCCTTAGAGCAAAGGGTGCAACACTTCCAAGTGCAGCTGATTAGTCAGTAAAGAACTAACTGAAAAAGGAAAATGATGACTGTTTACCCAATTATTTCACTGATAGTTTAAAGATATTGTGTAAACAAAGTCTAAAATTTAGCCAAAAATAAATATTTGCTTCGCATTGAACTGTGGTGGATTCCACTGGCGCAATCAGCTGTAAACAGATCAAACTGTGTTAGAAATCATTAGAAAGTACTTAAAATTAGAAAATGTATGAATGTATTAGAAAAATAATGAAATTGTGGATATCAACACATTAAACAACACCAAAACGTTTTCTGTGGCACGTGTCCTGTCTCAGGCCAAAACCTTTATCACGCCTGTCAATTAATAACCTTAAACATTTCTCAACTTAGTGTTTGTCAGTCTAGTGAGACTGGGTGTATTTGTTGTAATCTTGTCATCAGTCCAACGCCTGGGAGTGCATCCTGTCATGTGATTTCCTGAAGCTGTGACATTCGCCCTCGTTGTGAACAGATCTGACATGTTTCACCTGCAACAAAACAGTCAACCATACACAGAGAGCTTGAGGAACAAACAAACTCCAGACCAGCCATTCAGAGGTCTTCATTTCAGCGTGACGATGTGTGTGATATTTTTAATGCAGATTGCGGAAGTAACTTCTCTCTTCACACAACTTTAAGTTGCATCTTGCACGGAGAAGCTTGTTGAAATGCTATCTAGATGAAGTAAGAAATTTGGATACTTTTTACTTTTATATTTCATTTTTGATTAAAGAGGAAGTTCAAGGGGAAAATGGAGGCGCACGAAAGTGTCGACTTTATGAGGCTCATGTCAGGTAATGAAAAAAACAAATGTGCCTGTGTGAGTATGTGAGAAAATACTGTGCTTGTTTAACATGGTGTCAGTACTCACAGTATGTATGAGTGTGTGACACTTAATGGCAAACTGACCATTTGTACTATGCTCGGTACATGGTACCTTGGCAGTTTACTGCCAGTTGATTGGTTGATGGTTTTAATCTAACACAGGTCACATCCAACACTACAAAACTTGTAAAACATTATAAAGTTTTGACTTATTAAGATGTGCGCGTCCAAAAATAACAAACTTCAACTTCTTGATTCTTACCTCACACACCCAAGTGACAGAGAAAAAAGTAAACTGTTCCAAGTTTGCAAAACAATAGGAGGTGCAAACTAAATAAATAACTGATATGGTTGTTGATGTATTATTATTATCTCACTGAAAAGTGAATACAGCGCATTTGTTTTTTGCACTGCTGGCTGAAAAGATAAGACATTTGAAGACTTAACCTCTCAGATATCCAAGTTGCACAGATCGTGCAGAAACAATGTTTTCTTGATTCCTTTTAGTTACTTTATGTTTGTTTTATGGGATTTTTTGTGATAACAGGAACTTTGTGCACATATCGTGTTTTGCTATATTGCGTTGTTTGTATTATGTGGATTAGGATCTTCTACTGTGAGTTAAATATACCTTTGGTTACAAAGCAAGCAACTTAACTCTGTACAAGTTACTTTAGTCATTTTTAAAGCTCTTTCTTAACTTTTACAGACAGAGCAAGCAACAGTACAGCAGATTGTTTACAAACTTGTACTGTAATCTACTTTTCTGTGTTCACCCCAGAGGAAAGCACAGTGTCCACCCTGTCTTCAGACTCCTGTGAGTACTATCAGACTGAGATATTTGACCTGCTGCCCAGCATTCAAGCTTCCCGACCTGAGCAGAACAGACATGACTTTTCGGAAGAGACCAACCAGGGTGGCCGAGAGGCCGGGGAAAAGAGTGGCCAGCTGTCCAGAGGACCCAGAGACAAAACATCCATGCAGCCACTCAGAAACTTGGCCATGTGTATTCAGGGAAAGAGGGGTGCCAAGTGAGTAAATCTTTTTTACAGACCTCCCAAATCTGCTTCTTTTTGATCTATGTCTTACTTTGACATACAAGCATAAAATACCCATGCAGTTAACTTATTACTTAAATAGAATACTACTGATTTACTTAAAGAAACATATTACAGTTCCGTCTGTATGTCCTTGAGCATTTGTTTTCAATTTTTTTTTTACTTAAGACCCAGTAGAATGATGCTTATGATCCCACACGCCTGTAGGGAATATTTCATTGGCACCTACCAGGATTGTTTCCAGATTTTTTTCAAAGCACAGAGGTGATCTTGGAAAAGACAGGGATGTGAAATCCTAACCGTCGGCTTGATTTTCAGGCTCATGCTCAGCCCGACTGTGCTCATGCTCATGCTCAGTTTTCAGGGTATTACACATGGCCCTGAAAACTCATTAGCACTGAATAGCTGTTTAGCAAATAAGCAAAACAAGTTCTTAGAACTTTTACCCAAGTAATCACTCAATTAAGTATTAGCACCAAGGAATAGCTTAAAGTAAAAACACATTACTGGATCATAATTATCATATGCTGGTGCTTGATCTACATAAGCAGTCCAGCAAACCCTCCTCTTTAATTTCTGTTTCAGCCATCTTAGCTGACTAAAACGTCTTAACACATTACAGCTGTGGTTGAGAAATGCTATTGTTAAACAAGTTTGAACCAAACGACAGTTACAAGTGTTAACAGAAGTATTAAGACAACAAAAAAGTGTTTGAAGTGAGCACTTTTTTTTGTACAGACCTCAATCATTTGCTGACACACTTAACTGGTACTTGGTCAGAGGCTATGCATTAACAAATGTTGGATTTCTTTAAAACATAAAATGTCAGATAGCTTATATACATTTTTTATTTTTATTGAATGTATCATGGTTAACCTCTAAAACTGCCATGTTAAATTAAACAGGAGTTCATTAAATGCGATGTTTATGCTATTTTCTAGGGAAAGGAGGAAGCTGGAAATCAATGATATTAATTTTTGGGAGTCCTGGAGGAAAAGCCAGAGCACCAACAGGAAGAGGGTGAGGGAACAGATAAAAGAAGCTCTGTCTGGCCTGGTGCCATGGCGGCACACCCTCCGGACCATCGAAGGTGAGATAGATTTGTGGTGAATTAACTAAGTATGTGCTGTGACTGAACCACTCAACTATAACTCACCTAATTATTTGTTGCAGGCAAGTTTGGAGTTGGGGTGAAGTCCTATTTTGTTTTCCTCAGATATCTGATTTACTTGAACCTGCTACACTGCGTTCTTATCGGGGGTTTCATTGTGGGTCCATCAATATTTTATCGCAGTGACAAGTATGGTAAGTCAGCCGTGACAACAGATGGCAGCAAATTAACCACAACTAAGAGATGACATCTAAAAATAATTATTCTCTCTGATGTTACAGAACCGTTGATATTTAAAGAAAGTGACTCTGCTATAGATTTCTTCTTGGGAACTGTAAGCTTTTGTGTTTTAATCTACGTGTAGTATTTATTAGCAATAGCCCCACATGTTTCCTATAATCTTTTTCTTGTCTTTTCTGCAGGGCTACGTGAATCGTTCCCTTGTCTTCTATGGCTTTTATACACGAGGATCCCTGGATTTAAATTGCTTGAACACACCGTTGCTGTACCTTGCTGGAATCTTCTCAATCATATTTTTAAGTCTCATTCTGGTGGTCCGCAGGTAAGTGATCCACAACAATGCAACATAAGAGGTCAAAACGATGTTTTATTTACATACATTCACCTGCGATAGAACAACAGTCGGCTACAAGCACACCTGGATGCTCGGGAAGCGTTACAGCATGAACGTGAGCTATAAGATCTTCTGTGGCTGGGACTTCACCATCCAGGATCCCACTGCTGCCGCTCTCAAACACGGCTTCATCAGAAATGACCTCAAGGTGAGTGGCGAGGCACTGACACCCTCATACAGGCTCGTAAATTAGCCAAACTGGTGGTGAAGTTTCTGAAAAGTTTGTGAAGTCTTTAAGTCTAACTATGTTTTCATACATACACCTCAGAGAAGAATAAAACTAAATAAATATAATAGTAAGACCACCAGTGACCGCCCCCTCAGCCTCCTACTGGATGCACGTATTGTATCAATTTGAAAATCGTACATGACTTCCTTCTTTACTTACCACATTCACAAGATTTTCACAAAACTTGACCTCTGACCTTGACCCTAAGGTTGAAATCACTGAGATCTGAACTCATTAGTGGATGCACTTATGGTATGGATTTCAAAATACAGCGCCTTGTTCTCAAGTTGTCGCATTCACAAACATCCTTTAACACCCGTGGGATAATATCATGTGCAGCATGGTGGCGCAGTGGTCAGCACTCTCTAAAAGAAAGCTGCGGACAGTTTAGGTGCTCTGTATGGTCCGTATGTGTTTACTGTACTTCTGATGTTTTGCTGGAGTCTTCGGGTAGTGGTGTGGATCAGATATGGTCATCATAATAGTTTCTGCTCCTCTGCAGCTTTTCCTGGAGGAGCAGAGTTTCTCTTTAAGGGCGGCTCAAAGGACACTTGGAGAGAAGGTCCGTCTCTACCTGCTCAGAATCATCCTGAACCTGGTTACTTTATGTCTGCTTGGTGGAGCCTTTTACCTCATCTACTTCGCCACACAAACATCTCTGAAAAAGGTAATGGTTTGATGCCAAGTATTGCCAAATAATGTGGTTTCCTCTTTAGCATTTATTAGATTATTTGATTTTGCCCCCCACTTTAGTATTTCTATCCGCACTTTCAAAGTATCTCTGGTGTGCCCTTGTCTTTGTCTCCTTCTGTTTTGTCTATGGTTTAGCCTCCCTGTTGAGGACTCTCTCCAGGTACATTCAAATAGTCCAAAAAATTACCTCTATCTGCTTTTTGTAAACATTTACATAACCTGTGCCACTTGGTCAATTATGTTATAACTGTTTTCATAAATAGTTGGATCGCACATCACTACTATTTTGGGATGGCATGTGGGATGATCTCCTTTCATAAAGGGTGGCCTGGTGTTTCCTATGCTGCAGCAGTTAATAAAACAATCAGTATCCTTGGTATTTGGAGAATTCAAACAGCTCTTATTATGACTGCCACACAGTTAATTCTGAGTCATTTCTCTAACCTTCCTAATTGATACTTTCTATTCACACATACTCTCCGTGTCTCTAGTTCCTATTTTCCCTTCTTAGAGCTTGTTTGCCCCATATTAATTTCCACACGTGTTCATTGTTTCCACCTTTGCCTAATCAGCCCTCTGTGCAGTCCCTTGCTAAATGTCAGCTTTTTTTTTTTAAGGCAAGCCGACTTTCCGTGTCTCCGTTTTCCTTTTTTTTTAAAATAACAACCATAAAAGTTTTGCCTTTTTGTTGTTTAATGTGCTTCCATGTCTTGAATTTGGGCTCTCTCTCTTTAACGCCAAACAAATATGCTTTTTTAAAACAATGCTTTTGTCTTTCTTGTTTTTTTTTTTTCATTCCTAAAGTAAATAAATATTCTTGCTTTGTTCAAGTATGTATTTATTGAATTTTCTTAATAGCTGATAATGTATGTGTGTCTTAGGACAACTCTGAATACCACTGGTTGGTCAGTCTTCTCCTCCAGTACTTTCCTCCCATCACCATCACCTTTGTCAATCTAGTCCTGCCCCACATCTTCCGTAAGATCTCATCTTTTGAAGACTACTCCTTCACCATGCAGGTGAATGTCACGCTTTTGAGGTAAGGTGAAAAGAGACATCAACCTTTACTCTACATGCAGGAACACATGTATTTGCGTATTTACTGTTTCTTTTCTTCAGGAGCATCTTCTTAAAGCTGGCCTCCTTGGGGATCTATTTATTTTTTGTCTTCACAACAACAGAGCAAGATGCCAAGGTGGTACAGAGCTTTAATGACACATCATCAAGGGTTTAATTTTTTTTTAATCCATTTTTTAAAAAATCATTGTGTCTCTTCACTGTTTCAGTGCAAGGAGAACCAGTTTGGTAGAGAGATGTACAAGCTGTCCATCTTCAACTTCCTCGCCACTTTCTTCAGTGTCTTTTTCTTTAACTACCCCAGGAAGTGGGTTTGATTGACATTAACAGTCTGTTTCTTTCTCAGTCATCTTTGTGGTTTGAATGGAAAGACCAACAATGTCTCTCCTTAGTAGATGGCAGGACAGATTCGATCTAAGCCATCTCCCTTATCTTTAACAGGCTGGTACAAGAGACGTATCCAAGATCCTTGCTGGCCCGAATATCAGGGAAACAGCGCTTCCTGATACCATTCAATGTGCTGGACCTTGTTTACAGTCAGACTGTGTCCTGGGTGGGAGTCTATTACTGCCCTCTGCTGCCTGTCATAGGAATCGTTTCATTGGTTGTCACATTCTACGTTAAAAAGGTTAGATTATTATAAACTCTTTATATTTCTCACTTTATTTTTTTATATCTTCAAATTGGTTAAATATAACTGTAAAAGAAAAAGCTGGAAAACAACTATCACAGCTGTCTTGGGGTGAGAAGCAGGGTACACCCTGGACAGGTCGCCAGTCTGTTGCAGGGCTAAGACATAGACACAGACAACTGATACAATTTAACACACATTTGGGAAGCTGTAACACAAAATGTTGCCCTTTCTTATAATAGTAAAGATCTTTAAAATAAATCCTTTCCAGATCAGATCCAAAGGTTAATCGCTTTCGGGGCCAAGCCCCACATCTGGTAAAGTTTTTATGCAAATCCAGCCAGTGTTTTGAGTAACCCTACTAAAATAGCATCCTAAATCAGATTTTGAAAAATATTATTAACAGATAGGCAAAAATCAAGATAATCTTTAAGCAAACAAGAAGCATCAAACAGGTCAGCAGGGGGAAAAAGCTTGAAGGACATGGGTAAGATGTACTCAGGTGAGCTGACAGGGGAAACGGGGGCTGGTGATGTAGGTTTGGCAGACAGGTGAAAGACTGAGAACCTCTGGTGAGCTGAAATAAACAAAACAGTCTGGCAAATAAAATCTGAAGGAAAAACTGACTAAAAAAATAAGTGGAGTACATTAAGTAATGGCTATATAGAAGTCTGGTTTTAGTATAAAATGTGTTAAAACCTTTTTGCTGTGCCTTTGTGTCTTCAGTTCAGTGTCATGCGGTGTTGTGTGCCAGAGCAGCGGATGTTTCGAGGGTCCAGCTCTTCAGTTTTGTTCCATTTCATGTTGCTGCTTGGTCTCTTCATGTGTGCAGCGACACTGGGCTTCAACCACTATCCGCTACAAAGCACTGAGGGCAGAAACGCGTAAGGTTTTCACTCCAGTTGCATCTAAAACCACCCGTCTTTCTTTCTTTTATTTTTAATTTGAAACCTTTTAGGATCAGAATTAAACCCATATTTATATTTTATCTTTATTTACTGCTCATTTCTCTCATTTGCATTACCTCTGCCATCCCAAGGTCCTCCTGTGGTCCATTTAGAAATGAAACAATGTTCACTGTGACTGGAGACTGCGTGAAAAGTCTCCCCAGCCCAGCCCAGACCACTATCCGCTACCTGACTTCTGAGGCCTTCGCCCTACCACTAATACTAGCAGAGATGTAAGTATGCAAATAACTCTGCACCCGATACAAATATCAAACCTGTATTTGTAGTGTTCACCTTTACCAGCTCACCCTCCTTTAAGATTGTTTCAACACTTTTCGTTTTGTCTCCTCAGCATATTCTTAACCTCGTATGTGTCTCGGAGACGAGCCAATCAGAAGGCCATTGAGAGACTGAAAGACATGCTAGTTATGGTAAGCACGTGTCCAAAATCCTTCCACTCCCTCCACCATATTGGCTGGTAAATGGAAGCTGGTATGCTTCAGGCTAGTTACTTTAAAGCTCATAAATAAGTGAATGGTTTAAGAGTCATACCTTTATTTTAGTGTCCACTGGAACAAAAGAAACTACATCTACATATATCTACAACTACATAAAATCTTTTCTACTGCACATGTGCAAAGTTACATGACAATATGGCTCATTACTGGCTAGGTCGAGAGCACCAAAGGCTCCTGAACGACTGCCACTCAAGCATTTCTTTAAAAATGTTTAAAAATTTGCATGTATGTGTTTCCCCCACAGAGCAGCTCTGATAAGCGTTTCCTGGTGAAGCAGCACGCCACGATGCTGAGACAGCGAAATAAGCAACACTGAGCTCTTTCTGCGGTCATCGAAGACGACGTCACGCTCAGTCACTAAAAACATACCATCTATGCTTTTAAAAAGTGGCTTTGGTCTCCACAGACTTCCTCTTAAAACTAAAATACGGTTCTGGCTGCTGACAGCCAGGCTGAGGTGTCAGGTGGCCGAAATGAAAAATGAAAGTGCAGGCTAACTCTTGCTTTATAAAAGATAAGAGCCACTAATATAATCTTTTCCCCCTTTTTCCTTTTTATATTGTAAATACTTTAACTATAAAAACCTTCCTCCTTTTAATGGCAACAACTTTATTTCTATAGCACATTTCATTACATATAAACTCAATGGACTTAACACGTGAAAACACAAAAATGTGTGTGGGTTTGCTGCCTCGAGGCAGGGAAGACGGCCAAACAAAACAACAGCACTTGTCCATGAATACAGATGTTTCCTGAGTCCGGATTACAGTGATAGCGTGCACGGACAATACTAGGCATGTTATGTTACTAACGTGTTGCTGTTTTATCTGTTAAGGATCTCAAGTTTAATTCCAGGAGGAGACAAACCCAACCTCAGGTGGTCACGAGGTAATGCCGGTCCCAAGTCTGGATCAGTGGGAGGGTTGCCAAATTATTTCCTTGGGTAAATAAAGGGAGCAGCTGAAAGTACCTAACACCCTGAGTGACACAAGTTGGTTTAATGAGTATCACTGTGTTAGTACAGATGGGAGTAAAGCCCTTTAAAACAAGAAGCACTCTCAGAACACAAACTTCCACTAAGGCGTCTCACTCTCTGGGCAGTATTTACTTTTATAGGAATAGTATTATATTTTGTACATTGTCCATCCTGTTTTCTTTGTTCTTTTTAAACATACTTCAAGAGGTTTGCAGTGCAGTAAAAACAAGTACAAAGTGCGGACTTTTGTTATTTCCCCGTTAATCTACTTTCCATAATTTTGTGTATACTTATTTTTTTATTTATGTATATGGTACATGCGTCGTGCTCGTTTTGCAGTTATTAAAACTCACTTACATTTTTGGCAAAAATATAAAGTGAAAAAAGTTTTTGAGGACAAGTTTGTTTTCCAAAAAAAAAAAATTCTTATTGGGGAACACTGTACACATCAAAGTGTTAAGTATTTAAACGGTTATAACCTGTTACTGTATATAATAACATCATAATAAAATAAACTATATTCACAGAGCATCCCATATGAACATGTTCTTATCAGTTTGAACTCTTGATGTCATTTTAAATAATTCTATATAGGATTATTATCACTTTGACCTTCAGATCAACCTACTGAAGGAGAGGTCAGAGGTCAAATGTAACATGGTGTTTTAAACCATTATATGGTACTTGCTATATGCTGACAATGCACATCACACTCACAAGAATTATAGTTGCTAAATTATAAAGATTTTGTTCAATTTAGATAAAAATATGTCTTTGTTAAATCAGTATATTCGAGTCGTGTGAAGGCTAACTAGATCCGTGACAATTTTTTAACTTTGTGTCACGGCTTTGCATTGGTGTTTTTATGCGTGTTTTGTTATATTTAGGTTTTGCAGACATGTGACCACTAACCACATGAACTTAACTTGTCAGCCATTCTAGAGCCAAGTGAATAAAGCCTTAGTCATACTGGTGGTTGATCAGCTGCCAACCATCAGTCGTGAGGGGAAAAATAAATATTCCAGACTGGTTGGCAAAAACCCGTGCCCTTTGGTAGAATATTGCTGAGGTGGTAGTTTGAATGGAAGTGATAGACTTGTCTATAAACACTGCCCAGCTACTCAGAGCTGTAGTGAAAAGTGGGATATAATCTGGAGACCATTTGCCTTCACAGTAAAAGTTTTCTTTTGAAACATGTTGGAGCGCTAAGGCACAATTTGTACCTCGAAGGCAAACTTTCACCATTTCAAGTTTGCGTCACACTTTTTTTTTTAGGTTTTACTACCCCTAATACTTAGCAGATGTTTGCAGACAAACATGGAAAACTACAGGCAACCAGGTAGTAATCAAGGCAATCTGGAGGTGCTTTTTGGTGCAGCAACTTCTTTGTAACCGATTTCACCCAATGAAAGCCAGCAACCTCCAGAACCACCGCCAAACAGTCAGGGAAAACACATTTTTCTCTAGTAATGGTTATATCACATCCAGTATGGTGGAAAACACCTGAGCAATGTGTGCATGATGTCACAGGAGAAACCTCAATATCTGTGTACTGTTCCTTGTCCGGAGCAGTTTTCTGAAATCTGGCCTGTTTGTATCTTTTTTGCTGATGTCCCTTAATGTGCACTGTCCCTCTTAAATAAACAAAAAAATATACATACCAAAAACTAAATAAATAAACTTATTCCCATGGAAGATGAATGAAAAACTTATATCAGAGCTTTTAACCACTTTAACTGTATTGAATGTTTATGACATGTTAATCAAAAGCATTTAAACTATTCATCAAAAGGAAGCAGCCTCATTCTTTTATTTCTCCTAACATCTTGGGTGTAGTGTGGATTTATGCAGGTTACGGATACAATTTGTTGTACATAAGGAATGTATGCACATACACTTGTACAGTAAACAAAATATGTTGAAGGTATGGCGATCACAGTCACTCAAAGACTTTAACTGTGACATCACTGTGTCCTTTATTATTGACTTTGCATGTTTTTCTCCAATTTGATCAAAATCTTTGTGCACATTTTCGCTATATTTGCATTTGACATCACAGAGATCCTTAAAATGAAGTTAACAGCCCAGTATGTTATCTGCTTGCAACACATGTGTAACACCCTTGCAAGCCTTGGCAAGCTGAAGAAACCATGCCCAAAGGTACACGAGAGGGTTATGGAGAAACGTCAGGCTCTTAATTTTTTGCCAGTTTTGGGTGAGTCGGTTAATTTGATGTAAAACTGGGAAAATTTATCATTATTATTATTTAAAAACATTGTTAATGTGTGTTGTTTTTTCCAGCTGTGGCAAGTTTCCTCGTCAAGATAAGTAAGTGTGTTAACTGGGTGCGTAAGATATGTAGCTAAGATGGCAGAGATCACGCTTTTCAGATGTTTGCTTCTTAAAAATATTCGCAGAAACAAGGTTACAGTAATAACCCTCTTCTGTCCCTACACTTAGACTCTACATGACTGTCTCTCCTGGGACTAATTATTGAAGCTAATGTGGACAGTCAGTGTTCGGCCAAAAACAACAAGAAAATAGTTTTCTTTAGATTTTAAAGTTTTACTGCTCACTTTAATGAAAAGCATTCAATAATGTCTGATGTGTTTCATTTTGTATCAGTCTTTCACATCGGCAGCATAGTGGTGCTGTGGTTATCCCTGCTGTTTCACAGCATAAAACTTCCAGTGTGTCTTTGTTTTCCCTGTGTCTGCTGGCTGTAATTACAGATATGAGTCAGTAGTAGGTAATACCAGGAAAACCACTTTTCAAATTCTATAAAGCAAATTTGATTAATGAGTGTCCTGTATGTGATTTAGGACCTTTTTTATTATTATTATTGATGTACACAATTGCCAATAGCAGTTAAAGACTGGTCTCTGTGAGGTGTAAATCACCATTGCTGGGGTTGTTACTAAAAGAAAAGTAATAGGTTACACATTAATTTTAAAGAAAATAATGCTTTTTGTAATTTGTTTCACAACTCATTGCATTTTGCCTAACATGGCTTGAAAAGCTTTTGTGATTCCACAACGTGCTGTAAACGTCCCTCTGAGATTTTGGTCCATTCTGACATGATATCATCACACAATTGCCTCAGATAATCTGAATCTCTTCTAACATCACATCTCAAAGGTTGTATTTACGTGATTTCTTGATGCAACAGGTCTGCCAGTAATCAGGCCTGGGTGTGGCTAGTGAAAATGAAATCAGCTTTTAAAAATTCCCAAATAATTCATGATTTAGCAAGCAGGGGAAATCACCTTTCCAGATAGGACCAGGTAGGTTTGGAGAGCTTTTGTATTTGCTTGGGTTATCTTAGTTTAATTTTTTTTTTTTTTTTTTGTCTGTCCCATTTGGTTCTTTAGCCATCAGAATTGTTGTCTGAAGACCAACAAGGATACCAAATGGATTTATTTTGCCAAATGGATCATCATGGCATTGCCGTATTGGTCCATTTGATCAACCTTTGTTGTTATTATTTATTTTATTTTCGGTTGTTACAGATGGGACAGACATGACTGGGGGATAGGAAAGAGAGGAAGGAAAAGAAAAACAGAAGGGAAGAGGGACAGTGAGAAAGGGCACTTACAAAGACAAAGAGAAAAAGAAAAAAAAAATCTCCTGGATCACCTGTTGAGAGAAAAAGAAGAGAAAACAAGCAAAAAAACCCCAAAGCAACATACTAAACACAACACCATCCCGTTAATCTAGCTAAGTGTGAACAGCAGTAAATACTAAATATTGAATGTTGTTGTGCAGCACACAGGACAGACAGCGCACAATGTGCTTTGAAGTAGCAGCTAAGAAAGGTGTAGTTTATGTCTACGAACAGTGAACATCCGTGTGCACACCTGTGTGGATCAGCGCGCTTGTATACAAAAGGTTTCTCCATGTAATGGTCTGCTAGAGGGTGTAGAGGGCCATAGCCCCGTCCCCCAGGGCATGAAGCAGGCATGGAGAAGATCCAGGCCTCAGACATCCAGAGGCCCCAGAGTGCGAGAGCCCAAGGTGGACCACCGGAGGGGCATCCGTGCCACCCTCCTGGGAAGGGCTGAGGAGATCCCCAGACGAGGGGTCACCCAGTAGCCACGGAGCAGAAGCCAGAGGGGGCTGCACTGGCGTGCCCGCCGGCTCTGCCGGCAGCCAGCTGTGCCAGAGTGAACCGAGCCGCAGACCCCGAGGCCGGAGGCCCGGGGGCCCCCTTTGCCCCGGAAGAGGCCTGACCGAGCGACAGGCACCAGGCCCCGCCAAGTAGCCACCGGGAGTGAGCTGGTGCATACCTGAGCGCCCAGCCCCGGACACCAAGAACCACCAATGCACCAACCCCTGAGGGCATCAGTCACTGGCAGGGAGTGTGGTGAGGGGAGATAGGCCTCCATACTTTGGAGGGCCTGGGAGTTCCCAGAGAGGTGGAGTCTAAGACCTGACCTGACATATAGACACAGACAAACAGGCACACACAGACACAAACATGCATTCCCACCCTCATGCACACATATACAAACACTCAGCACTCACCCAACTTAGTAATAGACATACATGGACATGTACACACAATCACACTCCCCAAACATACTCTATACCCCGGGTCCAGGTACCCTCACCCCCAGAGGGGGAAACGGCACCCAGACCCAAGAGATGTGACCCTATTTTAGTTTAATATTAAAATTAGTTTTGATTATCTGAAACTTTAAAGAGTGACAAATGTTTAAAAAACAAAACAAAACTAAGAAATCAGGAAGGGAGAAAAAAATTTCACATACATATGTTTTTTCCATACATCAAAGATATCTATACTTTTGTACCAGTGTCGAACTAACGTCACAGCCTGGGGAAAACAGTTCAAATAAATCATTAAAAGTCCAATATTACAATGAAATCCATGCCCACACAGGTTGTAAATAAACTTCTGACCACAACTGTATGCTCAAAGTCACTTACCTTGGTCTCTGCATGTTGATGCTGAATAGCATCTTTACTCTGAGCAAACATATCATAGAGTTCATCACCTTGTCTCTGAGGCTGACCCCAGTCACCCTTTTTAAGAACCTAATTTCTATAATTCGACCCACAATCTTCCTTCAGTCACGACACACAGTTTAAGGCCACAGGTAAGGGCAGCAACATAGACTGAACGGTACTTAGCCGGTGTTATTGAGCATAGTTTTAAATCTTTTTATAGTTTCAAGTTTGCATGCACAGTTGTTTCATTTGCTCCTTTAGGTGGATCAAGCTCTCTTCGGCCGGTGCTGACTGGTCCTGACCTGGCCTTCAGTGGCCCGAGGGTGGTTTTCCGTTGTGTTGTACCTAACGTCTCCCCACCAGTCATCTATGAGCTGATAAAGGATGGGCGTGTGCGAATTGGCCGTGATAGAGATTTTCAAGGTGGCCATGTTGCATCATTCCCTATCAAAGTAACTGCAGCGTCAGAAGGGTCATACCACTGCAGGGCCACAGCTGGAGGAACCAGAGAAATCAGCAACAGCATTAAGCTGAGAGTAGTCAGTGAGTATCGGATGCTGGGTAGCTCACTTAAGCTTACTCAACTGATTTTCCCCTTTTCTTCACCAACCGTCTTTTATTCCCTGATTTCCAGCTCCACCATCGTATACCAGAGTGACCTCTGAACCCTTCCCCCCAGTTGCATACGAGGGGTCACACATGGCCCTGAGCTGTGACGTTGAAATGGGGTCCCACCTTTCCTACAGTTGGTTTTTTAACAGGAAGGAAATAACAGCTTCGAATTCTCTACCCTTCCACTTTGTGGGAAACAAGCTGCTGGTTGAGAAGGTAACTCCTGAGTTTGCTGGAAATTATTCTTGCAGTGCTTGGTCCAGCGTGAATGAGATCAAGAGGATTTCCAGCAGCACAGAGGTCCAGGTGGCAATCAAAGGTACATATTAACAGAATTTATAAAGTTTATAACTACTATGTTAACTACTTGGTGCTATCAGCCAATTTAGTTCAGAAAGATCTCATGAACTACTGAATAGATTTGCATGCAATTAGGTCCATTGTAATGTTCCCAGAGGGCAATTTGAATGAGTTTTCATTAGCACTGAGGGACTGATATTTTTTCCATTTCGGTGAAGTTAAAAAAAACTCTTCCTCCTTCCTCCTGCACCAGTCTATGTTTCAAAGCCAGAGATCTCCTTCTCCGTTCATAAAGAGGGAACCAGTTACCATGGCAATGTGACGTGCTGGTCAACAAGAGGGAGCCCTCCGGTGAACTTTTATCTTTTACTAGACGGTAAAGAAGTGGGCTCCGACACAGCAGCTCAGACCCTGGCTGCATGGTTCCTTGTAGTCGTAGTACCCGAGCTGGACATGGGAGAGGCACGATGCCGGGTGAAAACCGAGAATCAGGACCTCACGAGTGACCCCGTGAACCTGGAAGTAGGTATGAAGATGTGTGAATGATCTCTGTCTTTACCATAGACTGTAGATGGATGCAGCCAATGCAAAAGTGACTTAAAGGTGCATTCTTTCTCCTGTTGCCCATTAGAGATGCTTACAATACAATACAATACAATACAATACAATACAATATGAAGTTCAATGTGTAAACGATTCAGATAGGGGGATTATCTAGGATTTCCATCGTGATTTGTCACTATTTAAATAAAACTGAACTGAATTGAAGTGGCGTTCAGTAAGTGTTGATGCAGAAAAGGATCCAAAAAAATACTCACTGTTATTTAGTTGAAGTTTATGAAAATCCACAACAGAGAATCAACTAATGAATCCAAATGTCTGAAAAACACATAAAGCATAATCAGCTGGGAGAACTGAACTGAACAGGGCGACAAAGGGAGGCAGCGACTATATTCACACAGGTGAGAGACACCTGGAAGAGACAGGGAAGTAAACCTAAATACTAAACACACAAAGGCTGCCAAAATAAAACAGGAAGTAACTAAAACAAACACGGCTCCCACAGACCAAGAATTAAGAACAAGACATGGGAACAAACTGAAAACTCAATCTATGATAAAAATAAAAAGCTCAAGCACATAATTAAAAAAACTAAACTAGAATTACAAGAATAGAGAAAATCACAAAGAGGAAAACTCTTTAGTAAGGACAGACACAGGACCAAGACAGGTAGACTCAAACCTGTCGAGTAAGAGCACAAACTCATGAGGAAAGCGTCGTTTTTCTAGACTTCTACACAATCAGACTTGTTTTTGCAGCCAGACGAAACGCCCCCTGCTGGCCATTAAAAAGACTGCATGTTTAAGACACCTCTGCATTGATATGTTTTACATGAAGTCTATATTTTATGTGATTTGTGACCCTCTCTTCCTTCTTCTTTGTCTGTCAAGTTCCAGTTGGAGGAAATGTGAAATTGGAGGTGGAATATCTGTACACAGCTGATTCCAAACTGACTACAGCAAGGCTGAGCTGTCACGTCAGCAGAGGAACTTTTCCTTATATCTCGTGGCTCTTCAATGACTCTGTCCTTCCCTCTGAGTCTCATCCGGATTCCCACACTCAGCCCATCCTGCCTCACATTGCCCTTGCTGACCGAAGACGATCCCTCATCCTCACTAAGCTCAGCCCTGAGGAGTCTGGGTATTACCGCTGCAGGGCCAGGGACAGCTACGATGACTCTGGGCCCTGGGTGGAGAGTGCAGCAGAGCTGGTCCAAGTCACAGGTGAAAGACCAGGACTAAGAGTGGAGTAAATTTATGGAGTAGTCATTTTGGGAAGTATACTAACTTGCTTTGTTATTGAGGTCAGGTTTATAAACTCCATATAATGGTTCTAATCTGCAAGAAAACATACAGTACCAATTGAAATAAGCAGTCATGATAGATCATTTCCACTTTAAGACCGTCCCTTGAATCGTTATGCCACAGTCCAGACATGAGTGTGGTATTGAGCTTTTTGTCTAGCTCTCTCCAAGAAGGCCAAATTATGCTTTAAAAAGAATATCTGTTCAACCCAGGCTTTTGTTCACATGCATAATTTAATATAAATGTGTCTTCCTGTGGGTTTCTGCACTTTTTATGCCTTCAGTCAACTCCATGTCTCAAGCAGCATCCTCAACTGAAACGCCACCAAGTGAAAGTAAAAATATTTTGTTTGTTTTATTAACCTTATTTCTGCACAAAAGTTTGGGGTCATGCAAAAAAAAAAAAACTAAATATTTTAAAATATTTGTATTTATTAAATGAAAGTGCAAAGTGATGAAAAATACAGTCCATTAAATAATGAATTTGAAGTTATTTTGCCCTTTAAATTCTGCTTTTGTCAAAGGAGTACATTCACAGCAGTTACAGCATTGCAATCTTCATTGATCGTCAGTAATTTCTTTTTTTTGAATTCTTTAATTTTCTTTTTTTCCACCCTTTTTTCAGTGTCTTAAGTCTTGATTTTTGTGTTTATTGTTAGGATTCTTGTTATGCTTCCTTTGTTATTCTAGTGTATTGCAAATCTTAGGTCTGGTTTTGTTTTTACTTTGTGTCATCTTGTTAGTAGTAGGTGTTAGTATTCATGCCTGTCAGTCTCTTTGGGTTATTCTCTGCTTTTACTTTGAAGGATGTTTTCTACTGTGTCCTGTGTCAGCGTTGTTTCCTGTCTGTCTTCTTTTGAGTCCTCATTAGTCTCGCCTGTTGTCAGTTGTGTTCACCTGTGTTTCTCCCTGCCCCCGCCCCCCTCTGTAGCTCTGTCTGTCTTTGTGACATAACCTGCTTAGGCTGTTTAGTGTTAGTGAAAGTTCCTGTTTTGATCCTAGTGCAGTCCCTATCGCGATCTTCTGCTTTCACCCCCTTTTTTCAGATTTTGAGTTTTTTGCATTGCACTTTTTAAAAGAAATTGGATTTCAGCTGGCTTTTTGTTTGTGAACTCCATTGTACACGAAGCACCACCTACAAGTGAGACTGGTTTCATGGGTACTGAATAGATGTCAAAAACATCACCTCAATAGGCAAAAACAGATGTGTTTGGTGGCCAAGCCAGACATACAACCAGCTGTTTCTTTCTTACATAATTCTTGCATATTTTGGATCTGTGCTGATTGACCTGTTGTACGAGGAAGCTGGCTCCCGACAAGAGCGATTCTAAACGTCTGTCAGCTAAATCCATTTTAATCTGCACAAATCTTATCTTTACCACCACATCATACCCCAAACCAGAACATTTCCTCCATTAGGCTTGACAGATTTGTTCTGTTTTACACAAATTTTCTTCTTTTTAATCCAAACACATTTGGACATCTGTAGCAATTTTGCAGCTTGAGGTTTGTGGGAAACATTTGATAAAGGGAGACAATGAGGTGTTTGTGTCTCTGTCGGGAGACTCTTTGTATTCTTGCTCAGTCCTGCTCTGGGGACTCCCAAATCTATTCGAAGTAGAGCCAGTTTGAAATCTTCACTTTTTAGCAAGTTTCCAGCATTGAATGTTCTTCCTTTGTTAGAATAAAATTTTAAAAAAGTGTTTTCTGTTAGCCTTTTTAATGAAAAAAAATTGCGTAAAAATGTAACTGTCATTTAAAAGTCATTAATGATTGATTGATAATGTTTTATTGCTGGTCATTTGCAACATTTCTGGTACAGTTTATACTATTTTATTTCAAAACAAATATGCAGTTCATTCAAACTTGAAGATGTCACAGGTGACCCTAAACTTTTGTGCAGCAGTGTGTGTGCTGCCTCTGCAGAGCGTGAAACTGTTTTTGTCTCATCTCTTTCAGGTTTTTGCATGAACACCACAGAAGTTGTCACCATGGCATTCTGCTGCTTCGTTCTCCTCATGCTAGCAGTGGGTTCAGCCTGCGTGTACAAGATGTTTGAAAACAAACAAGGTGTGTGTGAGAACCAGGAATCCACTGATTGGTATACACGCAGGAATTTCTATTAAAACTTCTTGTCTTCTTATCTGTCACTTTTGTTCCACAGCTCATACCAACAGTGTTCCAGCAAAGTAAGTTTTACACCTGAAACACTCCAACTATAACCAAGTGTGATATTCTTATATCACACTTGGTTATATCACACTTTCATATATGAAAAATGAAATAATTGCAAGAAAATTCTTTTTTTAATGGAATATTTAGCGAACTTTCTGATGAAGTTTAAAAAAATAAATTAAATATTAATTTGTTTATAAGAGTTGTAATTTGTATCATATTTGCTACATGTGGTATTATTTTGTAGTTTATTCCTTAAAAATGTATCATGCAATTCGTTGCAGTGTATTTGGGGGGTCGGGTGTATTAATGAATTGTGTAGTGCATCCTTAGGCAGATAATAATAACAAATATTTTTATTTATTGTTTTATTCATAAAACACTTTAAAGAAAGAATTTACATGAAAACCCAGCAGCTAAATTGATTAAGTAAAAAGTAAAAATAAGTAAAAATCTGGAAAGAGAATAACAAAAAAAGACAGAAAACACAAACGATGAAACAGAAAATAATAAAAACAGCTGAAATACAGTAACCGTACAATGAAATACTGAGACATTATCACATTAAAGCAAGTCTATATGCTTTAAAAAATTATTCAAATGTCACTGAGCTTTGCCTCCATAGGTAAGTTGTTACAGTCAAAGAGTCTTGGAGTTTGACTTAATTTCTGAAGAGTCAGAAGGGTTCGATTCAGCTGCAAAGTGGCTCAATTTTTTAAATGACCTGAGCCGAATGTGCTTTAAAAGGGATCAGTACAGAGTTGAGCTTATTGCTTACTGCTTGGAAACTTTCAAAGTGTATGCTTTTCAATGGAATAAAGATATTCTGGCCTTTAAAAATATTTTAACCACGAACGGGCTCATATCTAAAATATTTGGACTTTGATATGGCTCTTTTGTTGTTGTGTTATTATTTGCATGTGCATTCTTTACATATTTGCTTTTATAAACTGTTTAACGCTAAGGAAGGCTTCTTTGTTAGTTACATCATCCTCTTCATAAATGTTTGTGCCATCTCACCCCAGCTCTGAAGCACTTCAGTCTGAACTGACGCCCCAGTCAGGGGGAAATGTGGCTGATACTACCGCTACAGATTGCGATGTTCAAAATCAGGTATGCAAGCAAAAACTATAGTACTACTATTCAGGATCAGTGAAATGTTAGTGTCCAGTCACACTCTTAAGGTCCCTTTCTTTCCTATAATTAAGAAATAAGTATATGTAAATTCACTGAAGGATTTCTGTAAAGAACTACTGCAGTTGGTACATAAAACAAGGAACACGTTTTTTCTCCACTTTCCTTAGTGTATCAGTTTTCCTGTTCTGAGCACAAATTATATATTTTTATCAGGGGGATATTTTTGGAATCTGCTAGGAGATCACACATGCTTGAACAAACTGATAACAAATAATCAGTGTACAGGAGATATAAATATATAACATAAGCTTTCAGACTCAAACAGTGTAAACTACATGAAGATTTTGAAGATGCCAAACCCACAGACTAGTGAGCTGCACCAATGGTTCCTACCTGTAACAACAAAACATTAATTTATTTGTTAGTTCTTAACTTCTACACCATAACCTCCAAACTGGCATTTGCCAAAAAATGATTGAGAGAATTTAAGCTGTTATAAATGGCTTTTTGACCTAAAATCTGTCAAAAATAGGTGAGTCATATCACTATATATCGATCATATCAAGTAATTTAGAGCCAGAAAGAGCATTCCTATCAAAAAGCAGCTGCTGCAACCAGACTTTTATATATCCTTTATTTATCCAGGTAAAAAGTGTCATTCACATTAAAAATGTGTTTTTCAAGAGAGATCTAGCCAAGGGGGCAGCAGAAACTGTAACAAATATAACATCACAGTTCTATAAACTTACTGGAAGTAAACAAGAAGGACTGGATTGATGACAATATTGGTACAAATATGCAGAGTCATAAAATATTTCAAAAACAAGTCATTTCCTTATTTCATGTATAAACCCTTCATAAATCCTGTTCACTACAGTCTATTTGCTAAAATAAGCAAAGATATTAGACATTTAAAAAAAACACAGAAATACATTGGAAATCACTTTTTGGCCGGTGTCCTGCATAACTATGTGTGCTTGTGCCCTGATGTTTCATGTGTGGTGCCAGCTAATAACAAAAACAGTTCCTGAGGGTCCCCGCTCTCTGTTGTTGTTGTTCGTGTGTTTGTGTGTTTAGATGTGTGACTGCACAAAGGCACTTATTTTGAACTGTCAGTCATGCAAAGCTGTTCTTTCTGGATCTAAGAATAAAAAAAATGACCAGAAAAAGTTCAATTTAAGCTAAAATCAGCTCCCTTAGATGTGATTGTAACATTTTTCTCTCTCTGTCTCTTTCAGATCACTGAGGTCACAGTATGATGCGCAAGAGTCCTTCACCTCCTAATACAATATTTAATTTTAAATGTTTATATTATGTTCATATTTAATGTTCTTGGGTTAGTGAACTGTCTACATGGCACTGTTGGAACATTCAGTTATAGACAAGTGCGAAATCGCATTGCCTACCTACTGTATACTGTTATTTTGATGCAAATAAATTTTTAATTATTAGATTACATTTTGTTTCTGTTGTTTTTGCTTTTTTTTAAATTAAAATAATGCAAAAACACATCTTACTTTCAGTTTTACTTTACACTATGTTTCACGTGATATTCATAGCAAACAACACCAGTTAGTTAGCTGATATGACAGAGGCACGGGGTATAGCAGGGAGGTCCAGAGTAACACTATCAGTTATTTGCACATGTTTCTAAGAGGGTGTGTGCGTACTTTTCCATATGCATTGCCTGAACACTCAGTTTAAAACTGACAAAATTTGTCACACTTGTGTCGCACAGCAGCTCCCTGTAATAATTTTCAAGGACTAATGTTGCATTAAAGTCTGTTGTTTTTCCAGAAGATGCTTGCTTCCTTCTTTGTGGTCGTTCTGGGTAAGCAACACAAAGGAAACCACAGTAAACTTAATATTTCGCAATGTTAAAATCTTCTAATCTCTTTAATTTCTTTCTCTTTTTTCATCCCTGCAGGGTTGTGCTGCTGCTTCAAGGAAAGCAGTAAGTGAGCGTTGCTGTTTGTATGTGTGTAGTGGATTATTTTAATTGTGTTGCTGTTGATTCTTTTTGTGATATTTTCATTGTCTTTTTTTCCTTTTCTTTTTTTTATAGGTCAGTTTTTTCTGGGGCATCCACAACTGTATGGCCCCAACGAGGCTTTGGTGAAAACGTATGTAGAGTTTCAATGTGAAGTGCCAAACCACCCGATAAATCATGAAATCCTGCTGCAGATATTTAAGTGGGTACATTCAATTTAACCACTGTGGTGAGACACATTACATTAAATGATGAAATTTTTCTAATTACTACCCTTTTTACAGGGAGGATGACCCCAACAGGGCATTGGGTGAATACACTTCACTGGAAGGGGAGGCCGCAAACATTCCCATGGTTATCCAGAAGCGTTATGACGGCTATCTGAAGTGTGTGGCTAGTGTACAAAACCGCTCTATCTCTTATATTAATTCCACGTCCAGCAACCTACACTATTTAAAGGTTATTGGTGAGTCCCTTTATTTATATGCATATAAACAGTTGCTGACTATCAGTCTGTGTTGTCTTTATTCTCTTTTAATTATTTTTTTAATAAAACTGTTTCATTGTGTTTCACCCTGTGCTGCTATGGACATAAAAAAAAACATAACTGTTTTTGTTTTTGAAGTTGGGGGCTGAAGTTAGGGAAAAAAGCAGTCAGTCTCAATAATCATTACTGTTATTCAGAAAGTGCACCAGGATCTCAGCCTGTTCTTGTGTCTGTCCTGCAGAGCCGGTGAAAGGT
Source organism: Pelmatolapia mariae (assembly GCF_036321145.2). NCBI lineage: Eukaryota > Metazoa > Chordata > Actinopteri > Cichliformes > Cichlidae > Pelmatolapia > Pelmatolapia mariae. Next base: position 35,332,470 of record NC_086232.1, read on the forward strand.
GCACAGATCATCAATTCAGGTCCAGATGACTTCTTTGAGGGAGAAACACTTCAGCTAATCTGTCAACTTAGCGCTGGAAATTATATCTCCTACAAATGGCTGCACAATGATCAGCTTGTATCGCCGTCTTCCCTCCGTCGTATTTATAACAACCAGCTCACGATCTACAGGTTAGTGACAATCAAATAAAGCAATCCAGCAGGTGCATGTTATTATTAATCAACAGTCCACTTACATTTGAGCTTCTGACAGTGTAGGATTATCTAAAAACTGATTGTACCTCACTGTAAAATCCTCACTGTAATTAAATTTGTATTATGATATTTGGGGAAAAATACTAGTTGGAGATAAAAATTGAATTAGTTTAGTTTAACTTGACATGTGCCATTTGTTTTGTCCATACACGAAAAATGTTTTAAAAAAGAACTAATAAGTTTATTTGCAAAGAAGTGTGGCAGGACCTTAAAAGGGCTGTGCATAAATGAATACTACTAAAACTCAATGAAATCAAGTAGTATTTTAAAGAAGAGTGGGCCAAAATGTCTGATGTTTTACGGTGGCCCTGAGAGGCCAAACGGACTGCAACTTAAGAAAACACCAGCAACAAGAAAAACGCTGCAAAAGCACACAAAACACAACAGAAATAGGAAAAACAACAACGGAAACAGGAAAAAAGAAAATAGAAATAGGAAAAAACAGATTTCCAATAGCACAAGGGAAGTGTTTCTGGGGAGACAATAACCCGACGGACACTTTGCAGGAACCCAAAACATGGTAGGTGCGTTTTATCATGATTCATATAATACTGATGATGGATTTTTTAGGCTAATAGTTAGGCTAACACACTTACCTCTCATCTTTTCTTTCCTCTCAAAACCGATAGATCCTCCACTTCTTTCAAGTGTCTCCCAGCACAATTCTTAGCATATTTTGGTTCCTGCAACTGGTCCGTCGGGTTACTGTCTCCCCAGAAACACTTCCCTTGTGGTTTTGGAAATCAGTTTTTTCCTATTTCTGTTTTCTTTTTTCCTATTTCCGTTGTGTTTTGTTGTTTTTCTTGTTGCTGGTGTTTTCTTAAGTTGCAGTCCATTTGGCCTCTCAGGGCCACTGTAGATGTTGCTGTTTGTCAGTATATACAAGAGAAAACATTGCATAACCATTAAGAATAATCATTTAAGACTGATTAAGAAATCATCAGCTAATTTACACAACAGTCATTCAGACCAAATGTTTTGACAGATACAATGTTTTTAATTTACCAGGTTGGCCCACCCTAAAGCATACCTGATATTCTTCTTTTGACTCTAACAGGGACCTGAAACTAGTGTGATTAGACCATAAACTTATCAGAAAATGATTTAAGAGTCAATCTCTCATAGACTCTAGAACTCCTCTAGACTTCTTTTACGTAACTGGAGGAGTCGCCCCCTGCTGGCCATATATTTACACCTATTTTTTCTGTACAGTCTATGGAAACAATAAATTCAAATATTACAGGAATAGTTTTCTTTGTCACCCTCAGAACAAATCCTCAAGACAGTGGCTCCTACAAGTGTGTGGCTACCAACGTCTTCAACAAAACAGTCTTCACCTCCAACAGCTCTGAAATTGAAATCACAGTTAAAGGTTAGCACTCATTTTGTGGGGAAAAATCCTCCTGGTCATGTTTTTGTAAATTCATCATGGACAGCAGATCAACAAAATAACATCACTCTTCTTACTCTTCTTTCAGAGTTTGTGTCAACCCCTGACATCTCCTTCACTGTGTTGAAGGAAGAGCCACAAAATTATTTTGCGATAGTTGTCTGTAACTCAACACGAGGAGATCTGCCTATCACCTACTCGCTGTACCGTGGGAACGAGCAGGTCATCAACATGACAGTGGAAGAGAGACATTCCGTATTTAAGCTTCCTTTGGTCTTGGACCGCCACTTAGGCTTTCTCAGATGCCATGCGAGCAACGGAGAACAGACCACATACAGTCAGTGGTTGCCCTTGCATGTTGGTATGTTTTTAAAACTGTTAACAAATTACTGAGATAAGCATGTGTTTTTACAGTTAACATCTATTTTTCTTGACATCCCTTTCTGGCATCCAACAGTCCCTGTTAGTGGACCTGTGACAATGCATTATGACTACAACACTGGAGAAAACTACGCTGTAACTGGCCTGAGGTTCTACTGCAAAGTGGAGAAGGGATCACATCCACACTATCAGTGGTTCCACAACAAAACCCTCCTACAGGATCGAGGAACCTACTACTGTGTGGTGGACCAGATGCCACAACGATCGATGCTCCTGCTATCTGTGGGGAGGGAAAGCGCTGGGACGTACTACTGTGAAGTATCAGACAGCTTCGACAACAGCACCGCCATAAGCAGCAAGAGGCGATATTTAGATAAAGAAGGTACAGTTGATTTTAGTCAAACATACACATACCAGGTGACAGCTTGAATCATCTCTTCATCTTCTTCCCTCTCTAGTGCTGAACCGCATTCCTGACTTTGTAGTGGGAGTTGTATTTGGAAGTTTTGCCTTTTTGATTTTCCTGATGTCTGCTTGTTGCTGGATTGGAGTGATTTTCAGTGAGTACAGATGCTTTTTCTTTCATCTCATTTTGCAGCCTTTGCATTTGCTGCTGAGAAATAACATTATTCACGTTTGTTTCAGGGAAGAGGCAGTATGGAGAAAAGTCTCTGTGAGTTATTTCTTTGTTTAATTCTGAAAATGCTGAAAAGTATAGTAACTATAATGTCAATGCTTCCTATGTGACGTGAACTGTGCTACTTCCTCCAGAGTCAGGTTTTTCTTTGTTTTTATTGGGGTGTTATCCACCATAGGCCACTGAAAGAAACAATGGTGGACGATAAGTAACAAAGTAAAGTGGCCCCGCTTCCTGTTTTCCTTTTGCAGCACAGCAGCTTTTCAAAGAACAGCAACAATGAATGTAATGTTCAAGCCTAGATTCTTATTTGTTTGTGGTTAAATATTAAAGCTATCAAGGGAAAAACTCTACTGTATGTTAGATGCTACACCCTACTTGTCTACAGTTAAGACTCACCATCAGAGGGTTACCAGAGAGCTATGAGTACATTTGCGATCCTGTCTTTAATGACATGTTAGATTTGGGGAGCTACGATTGAACATGGGGTACTGTGTTTTGGAAATTTGGAAAAATTGGGGGGGTTTTATGATAATGGAACTGAAACAAGTGATCAATGTGTCTTATAAAAACATCATATGAAATGCTACTTACTTATTTTTGACTTCACTAAAATGGGTCAGCTTTCAACAACCTAACAGCAGTTTAAGATATGAATAATGAATGAAATAAAATGAATAACATGGAAGTCTGTGGGGATTGAATCACTTTGGGGCATTAAAGTAACTGTAGTTGTTTTGAATTTGGCTACTTTTTTCACACCCCTTTCTCTTCTTCCCTTGTATGGGACAGTAAAAATGTCTGTGCTTGCACACTTAATCATTCTTAAGACAGCTGTAGCCTACGTGTGCATTTTGTCTCTTTGCAGGTGGAGCTTGGAGATGCAGAGAAGCAAAGCTGTATATGAGGACGAGCTGGTAAGTGGCGATTTCTTTAGTGCATTCAATGACATACTGATTGTATTGTACCACTTTACTCCCAACACAGTAAGCACCACTCAGTAATGTCTTCTTATAGGACTTTTCAGTCCACAGTGACGATTCTGATCTGCTGAAAGCAGTGAGAGACAATGAATTCGATCAGGTGAGGCCAGATAAGTTTCTTACGTCACCCAGTTAGAGATAAACAAGCCGTTGAAGTATTTTGTTTGTTTTCTCCCCTCAGGCATCTGAAGACTCTGAAGATGAATGGCCCCAGATTCAGAAGAAGACTTTGAAGGATGAACCAGTTTAAAGAACTACGTGGATGTTTGCTCTCTAAACGTGAACTGTTGTAGTGAAATAAACATTTGGTCAGTGCTGCAGCTTCCTTACAGGATGAGCACTTTTACCAGTTATCTGTAAAACAGTGTGATGATGGAGTTAAGTCAGAGGTGCCCAGTTTAATACTGATGAGGATGAGGGAAACAAAATTAAGAAAGAAAGAAATCTCTTTAACCAGTGGGATCATTTTTGACCCCTGTTGTGTATTTATATGTGCCTGTGTGATATTTTTTGATTGCAAAATTTTTTCTAACATGAGTTTGTCAGTTTACTTGTTCCACAGCTTTTCTCTGTGCTTTACAGGAATTGGGCGATTTGTATGCACGGATTAAGGAAAGTTATGTGGAGTAATTAATGTGTTTGTTTGGTTTGTTTATTTTTATCATCATTTTCACTCGTAATCTCTACATTGTAATGTTTTGCAGTGAAAACTGGCTAACAGACCAGGATATAGCAAGCTTGACTCTGAGTGTTTCAGAACATATTAAATATTACATATTTAAAAACAACAAATTTGTTTAGACTGTGTTTGAAATAGAAGAAAGGATGAAAACACGGCTGGGCTATGATGATTTTATTGTAATTATTTGTTGGTCAAATTATTACAAAGTTATCAGTTCATCTATATTTTGGTGTGAAAAATGATGATAGCATATAATTTAGCATAGCAATGTTTTGTTTTTTTTTTTGTTTTTTTTTGGGGGGGGGGGGTAAATGGTAAAACGTTTTATACAAGGATTCTCTAAATAAATCATCTTTTGTTTGTACATTCGTGTTTGTCTTAACTAAAATATGTTAAAAGTTTATTTTGTCACTTGTTTCTGGATAAAGACTTTTGAGACACATAATAACTACATTAGAAAATTTATGAATTTTAGTCATACATGAAGGAAAGTGTACATGAATGAGCTTATGGCCATTATAGTCAGTAAAACCACTTGGTTACTTGACAAATAATCAATTTGTTTCCAGTGGCAGATACAACCTTGTTGAAAGGTTGTATCTGCCACTGGAAACAAATACTTTTTTGCCACTGATAAATCATCTATGAGTCAAAATCTGAGGTTATTATCTGCTTTTTAAAAAACTCAAATATCTAAAATTTATTTTTCTAAATTAGAAAATAACTTAAATTTTGTGTCATTGCTGTGAAATTTTCAGATAACACAAGATTTTGACCTATAGTTGGCTTTCTTTTGTGTCTGAAATAAGCTTCTTTATTCTTAGCCTCACGACACCTGGAATGAAAATGCACTACATTAAAATAAAACAAAACATACATTTAACATTGAATACATATTTGATACATTGGGGTGGCTGTAGCTAAGGAGCTAGAGCAGGTCACCTACCAATCTGAAGGTTGGTTGTCTGCTCCAGTGTGCTCTGCTGCATCTATCGGAGTGTGAATACTGGATGAAAAGCACAGAAAAAAGTGCTGGTGTGAATGGGTGAATGAGGCAAATTGTATAAGAGCGCTTTGAGTGCTCAGTTTTATATAAGAACCAGTGCATTAACTGCAGTTTTCAAACTCTGCAGAACCATTCAGTGGGTGGAATTGGGCCAGTTCTAGAAATTCTGGTAAGTAATGGCTCTGAGAAAATGTAGATTTCTGCAGGGAACCTCTGTAGAGCTTTAACAGGTAAACAGGGTCATTCCTGAATTATCCTTCAGTGGGAAATCTACATGATAACTTAAGATGTAACCATATACCCCTTAACCCCTACACCAATACCTCCATGGCGGTATTTGCCAAAAAATGATTGAGGGAATTTAAGCTGTTATAAATGACTTTTTGACTTAAAATCTGTCAAAAATAGGTGAGTCATATCGCTAAATATTGATCATATCAAGTAATTTAGAGCCAGAAAGAGCATTCCTATCAAAAAGACTTTTATATATCCTTTGTTTATCTGGGTAAAAAGTGTCATTCACATTAAAAATGTGTTTTTCAAGAGAGATCTAGCCAAGGGGGCAGCAGAAACTGTAACAAATATAACATCACAGTTCTAAAAACTTACTGGAAGTAACCAAAAAGGACTGAATTGATGACAATATTGGCACAAATATGCAGAGTCAAAAAATACTTCAAAAACAAGTCATTTCTTTATTTTATGTATAACCCCTTCATAAATCCTGTTCACTAAGGTCAAAATGTGGTTTTAGTGTCAGGGTTACAGATAGGTTCTTGTTAGGTTTAGGCTAAAGGTTAGGCATTCATTTTTGATGGTTAGGTTTAGGGTAAGCATTATGTCAGTTAGATGTCCTCACTAAGATATAAAAGGCAAGTATGTGTGTGTGTGTGTGTGTGTGTACGGGTTCGTACTATCCTGGTGGGGACCAAAATCTGACTTTTACTATCCTGGTGGGGACTTTCTGCACCGTGGGGACCAAAATCCAGGTCCCCTCGGGGTTGAAAGCAATTTTCACACTCAAAATGCGGTTTTACTGTCAGGGTTACAATTAGGTTATGGTTAGGTTTAGGGTAAGGGTAAGGGTTAGGCATTCATTTTTAATGGTTAGGGTTAGGGTAAGGGGCTAGGGAAAGCATTATGTCAATGGGATGTCCCCACGAGGATAGCAAACCAGACATGTGTGTGTGTGTGTGTGTGTGTGTGTGTGTGTGTGTGTGTGTGTGTGTGTGTGTTGGTTTTTTTTTTTGTTTGTTTATCAGAGGCAAACTTATTTGTCCCGCTAGCGTTTCCATATCTCATCAGTTCTGATAGTTTGTCTGCGTTTTTGAGTCCTTATGTTGACGCTGTTATTATTGTCATCTTTAACGTTGTTATGATCGTATTATCGCGATGGTTGTTGTTCTCTCTCTCTCTCGCTCCAGTGAAAAAATTAGCCGAAAACGCGCAGTAGGCGTCGGTGATGCTGAGCGGACCAATCACAGTAGCTGATAGTTACTTCGCCACCAAGTTTTGTTACGACGTATTTCCCGCTGAAGAGTAACTTGGCCACAGTTTTCTGTGTAGCTCCGCCCCTTCTGCGCACAGCCGCTTGCTCAGGTGTCTCCGAACTGGTCCCACTTGAGTGCAGGAGGCGGCGGTAGCTGGTAGCTTTAGTCGACTGTAACTGGAGCGTTGCTTTCCCCTTAGGTCTACTCGCACCGGAGGATCGGCTGAATGGCAGACATGGAGGAGACGGGCGGTGTAAGTGCGTACGGAGCTGCGCTCGCAGGAGGAGGCTTCGACTTTTACAAGTTTATCCGCCAGCCTCAGACCATCGTGCGCTTTCTCAGCTGGGTGAGTACTGTTTGTGTTTGAGACTGAAGGTCCAGCGGGGTGTGTGAGCAAGTCCGCGCACAGAGGTGAAGAGATTAGATATGTTGGTAGTACGGGACAGCGGGCAGCTTTGTGCGCTTCCTCCGGCGGGCGTCGTGTTTCCAGCAAGACTCTCCGTGACAGCGCCGCAGGTCACCCCCGCTGCTGCTGTCACGGCAATAAAGACTGAAAACTGCACTTCCGGGAAAACACTACCTGCCAGATATCGGCATTAATAATTATCTCCTTATAATCCACGAGATTACATTCTCATAATTTCACTTCACACAGCGGATGGAAGTCGATGGTTGTAAAAGTCTTTATCATTCGAGGCTGAAGCGACGGAGTAGGTGGTGTTTGCATTAAAAAGGGGAAATCGTGCTGAGAGAAAGTTCTCGGAACTTTTACAGCCCTAATCACCTGTTGCTGGGTAAATCTTAAGGCACACAGAATTTGGGATGTGCAAAGTCCTAAATGAATCTGAGACCGTTGATATAGTGAAAAACATACTGTTGTGCAACCCTGAGTGACTGAGCAGACACCGAAGGACGGTTTTACTGTCCTTGAACACTTCCTAGTTGAAGTCGAGCTACTACATCTCCACAGAATGTACTAAGCTTGACTGTCGTGTGCTTTGTAAATGAAGATTAATATTCTCCCGTGCAGGACAGGCCCGGGCAAAGACGAGCTCACACATTAACCTGCAGAGTGAAGAGTTTTCAGTGTGGCAGATGAGGACAGACTGTGCCCTTGGTTGTAGCTGTTGTCTGTGTGCATATGTGTGTGTCAGTGGTAAACAGGGGCTAACAGGCAGGTAAGGTGATACCCCCCACTCTCTCTGTTATGCTTGGTGAATGTGTGCTACTGATCTCCCCCTCTGACTCGCACACGTATGCAGTGCAGCTGTGCTCATCTCAGATTCTTCCAGGCTAGATCACCGTGTATCTCTGGTGATTTTAATCTTAGAAAAGGACACCTGCATGTATGATTGCACAAAAGAGGAGCACACCTGGTCCTGGGACCAGTGTTATCATAGTTTTTATTTAACTTTTTTTTCATTTTTCATTAACGCTGGCATTTATTGCAGGATTGCAGTATTGTGTGTAATGAATGAATTGTGTACCAGTGAATGGAATATGTTGCCCGGCTGTTGTAACTAGGCAAATATTTTTTTTAGTACAAAAATTTTTGCAATATCATTCAACACAGTTTAACCTTTTATTGGAATACCACATTACCACATACCACATAGTGTGCTCCAAAACATGGGAAAAGGAGAAGTGCGAACCGCCTCCAGTTCCTCAGAACTTTCCAACAAGATTGTGGAATTTATCTTCTTCTTTTATACCAGTTTTCTTAGTAAATATGACTCACCTTACATTCAATCATCTGACTGCTTTTCGTAGCTTCTCCAGGGCAAACTTCCTGCATGCCTTCCTGAGTTTGCACTTATAATTCCATATGATTGAGAGACCTTTCTAAGTATGAACAGCAACTGTTGTTTAAATAAGATGCAAACCCTTAAATTTGTTAAATATGTTAGCACCATTAACACTGACAATTAAATGTTGATTTCTCACTGATTAGTCTCATAAATGGTAGCGTCCTTGTTTCAAATATTGTTGAAAACATTCAGTTTTGGATTAGTTTAAACTGGGCTGAGTGTGAGTTTTCGTGTCTCTTTATTATTATATAAACTTAGGACACAGTCATGTAGACATGACATTCTCAGTGAACGTAAACACCCACCCCTGTTCGTGCTGGTTGACCAATCTGACCACAAACTAAAGACATTTCCTGTATAAAGGGTATGTTCAGTTGTTTCTTTTCCACAGAGTCTTTATATTTTTGTTATTTTGATCACTTGTATTGTTATATATTTTTTGCACACCTGTTTGTTTTGGGTTTTTTGTTTGTTTGTTTGTTTGCTTTTTGGGTGGAAGGGCTATAACAGCTTTACCTGAAACAAAAAAAGGGCATACACTCGCTCCTGGCCATTAAAAGCGGCTACACCTTCCCTGAAACAGTATATTTGCAGTATATTTATGTAACTAAATGCGTGTCATTTAGGTTTAATGCAAAAACAAGTCATCCAAACAAATCTTATTTGTGTTGCTTATTGACAACTGAAAGTTCAAATGAACATGTGACACTTGTGCGTCAGTTCGACATTTGTTATTCATCGCACAAACACTTTCTGTTCTTTTAAAAATGTACAAAAATTTCCATCTACTCCTCTGAAAGTCCCTGTCTTACTTTTGTTCCATTTTAGGGAACCCCCCCCCCCTCCCCGCTTTTCACTTCTCCAATGTCTCTGTCTGCAGCTCATTTTCTGTATCGTTGGTCTCATCCCACCAGCAGGACTTTGGCCTTCTTTCCCTTCCCACCAGTTAAACAGTCTCTCTCTGTCCTCCTCCCAGATCTCATTATAAGCAATGTTAGGGAGCTGGTGGCATCTCAGGAATCACATGGCAGGCAGCTGCACTCAGAAGTAGGTCACATGGTTAGGTGGGTAACCAGAGCACAGAGAAGCCAACCACGGGACAGCCTGTCAGAGGGAATAAACACTCCACAATACTAACATGAAGGAAAGTCCATATTTCAGGAATTGATAGTAAGAAAAGATGTTATGTTATAATTATGTAGCTTGTCCATTTTCCACAAAAGTCACCCGCTTTTGTGACTTTGTTGTTGCTAAATAGTGTCATTTCATTTTGATAGATGTGGTGTGAAGACAAGACAAACCTGGGGGTGTTTGCTAACTTTCTCACATGAGTTCTAAAACAAGGCCTCTTTTTGATCCTACTTCCAGCTGTTGCATACAAAAACACATTATTGAAGAATTGGCTGCTTAAAAAAGTATTTTACATGTTGCCTTCATGGTGGCTACAGCACATTACGTATTTTCTAGGAACTTTCATTTTTCATAAAGTTAGAACAATGGCTGTCTGGAAGGAGCTGAAAAGGTCATGTAATGCCTGCAAAGAGTTAAACACCTTCACATGTTTGAAGGTCTGAAAAACAAATAACATTTGAATGCACAAAGTTCTTTACTTGCCCAACAGGTTTCATTTTTGATCTGCACGCCAACATTCTGTAAGCTACACGGAACTCACAAATCCAAAGACAGGTGAAGATCTTTTCTGGGTTTTATGTTTATTAACAGCAGCATATCTAAAATGCAGATTGTTATTTTCCATCCATTTTGCCAATTTTGGTGACCTTCACTCTAAATATCCAACCTCTGCTTGATGCAGAGACACAGACACACAGTGATACAGCACTTCTTTAGTACTGACACTGATGTCGTTGGGTTCTTGGCAATAGAAAGTGTCGATCCTATACCAGTGTAAAATTCATAAACTTTATTCCTAACTATGAGGTAACATCAGACATGGCATAAAAAATGACTGAAACAAAATGTAACAAGTAAATAAATACATAAATTTAACTATTCATCAGTTACTTAAATAATGCATAGTACAACCAAGAAAAATTATTTGCATTTTTTTGTCATTGTAGTTTGGTATGAGAGTCATTTCTGCATTTTCCTGTCGTTTAAAGTCATGCTGGTTTCTCTCCTCTGGACGCTGTTTCACCGTGTGCATGATGGGAGACAAGTAAAGGACGATAATGTTACTGTAACTGACAATAACCCTGACAAATGTTAAAGAGAGAGCGAGCGAGAAGCTGACAGTGACAGAGCTGCCGCTGCATTTTTATCAGGTTTTCTGGGGGGTTTTTTCTTCTATTTTAAACCACAAAGAAAAAAGTAGAACTTGTTGGTTTAACAAACCTAAAGTATCTCTAAACTGCTCACACAGTATCTCCGTCTAGCCTATTGTAGCTCTCCAGGGAACAGTTGTACATGCCGAACATCACATTGGATGAATTTTATTTTTAAACAACAATATTATAATGGTGGATTTGTGGCACATGTTACACATGATAGAAAAATATCTGTTTTTGTTGACTCTTAGCTTATTGAATTCGCTATGAGCGTCACAAGTTTATATGTACATTAAGTCAAACAAGATCAGCTTAAGACTGGACACCTCTGCCAGGGCTGAGATATCCCTACACATCATTCATAAATTGAGTCCAGGAGGATGTCTGGACCCTGATTAGTTTGAGATATTTTGAGCGGTGCAAACATCAGCTTTTACCAACAATTCCACATTTATTTACTCTTCATTCGTTTTCATTAATGCCCGCCTTTTCTGTTTTTCTGTAGATTTTTGCCATGGTGGTGTTTGCCTGTATCACAGGAGAGGGCTACGTCAACACCCCCTACGACGCTGAAGCCAAATGCATCTTCAATCACAACGACTCAGCGTGTCATTATGCAGTCGGTATCGGGGTGATTGCTTTCCTGGCATGTGTGGCCTTCCTCGTGTTGGACGTTTACGTGCCTTTTATGAGCAACGCAGAGGAGAGGAAGTTTGCTGTCATTGCTGACCTGGGATTCTCAGGTGAGCATGAACGTTTATTTTTATAAAGATTGCACAAGGAAGAAGAGACTGACAGAAAAACCTGAGGCAATGACAGGCAAAATAATGGGTGGTGATGCAAAGTGGGTGGGTGTGTTTGCAGAAGCGTGTTTACAGCCTGGTGCAAACATAGTTTCAGCCTCTGTATGTAATTTATCCCTTCGTAGCAGTTGTAAAGAGGTCGAAACCATTTTTATAACTCACTCATTTGGATTCTGTGAAAAGTTAAAGTTGGGGTATGGCTGCTTTGATTGACAGGTGGTGACAGGCTATAGGTGATTGCTATCTCCTGGGCCTCACTTCTGCTAATTAGAGTCACCGAACTGTACCACTGGACTCTGTTTGTGCTGTTGTTTCCCTTTGGAGCATCTGTTGTTGGGAATATGAATTACCCACTCCTGACATAGAGGGAAGCGCCACTACATGTTAATACAAAGTAGCTCTTAGTAATCACCTTTAGTCCTATAGTGCAAGGGTGTCAAACATAAAGGCCCAGTGACCAGAATGAGCCCAATAAAGACTCAAATCTGGCCCACTGGATGGTTTTGGACAATGTGCAATGTGGAAGGCATAGATTTTTGCATATTAACTGTGTTTTCATAAGTTTTAGATTTTTTTTTTTCCTACGGATAAAGAGCTCTCCCATTGCCATTCATACTACACCAAATTAAGATAAACAATAAAATAACAGAACATTTCCCGATTTTGAGGTCAGAAATATCTGTTTCTTCTTTCATTCATTTCAATGACGTAGATAAACTGAGACGTATTGTTGAAATGGCGCTTCTTTGTCTTTTTTTAAGATAACTCAGGGATTTTAAATGTGCAGTTAAACTTGGTTCTCTGAATCATTTGCGTCCTGATGGGAGTGCTCTCTAACAAGATGATACTCGCATCCACTTGGCATGAGCTAAATGGCTACAGCCTTTGCAGTCATCACATCATAAACTAATTGAGCATCTTATGGAGATTATAGATTGAAGTGTTTTAACCACCATCGTCAAAAACGCAAGAAAGTGAGTGATTCATACATTCAAGCTGTTCCTAAAGCGTGAACTTCTTCATGTCGAAAGCCTCTGAGTGTTGGTGTAATCTGGGACAGACTGCTGACTGTTTCCCTGACATAACGCAGCATTCATCATTGCAACATTAGACGTGGAATGAGCTGCAGGGTGGAGGAGGAGTATGACCTCACATATTCAGATGAAAATAAACAGACATCGGTTTTCCAGTCAGCCATTCTTCAAGAAAACAAAAGAGTGTTAGTTTGGAAAAACGGCGCGTTTTCGTGTGAGCAGATGGAGACGGGGGAATCCTGTTGTTTATCTTTTCATATCTGTATTTTCAGCTGAACACTTTTGTTCCTCCATCCAGTGAGGAAAAGGTGATCATTTGTGCGTCTGTTTCTCTGGATGTTTGTTTTAGGAGTGTGGACCTTCCTGTGGTTTGTGTGTTTCTGCCTGTTGGCCAGTCAGTGGAGTAAAACTCCCGATGACCACTCAATCCCCAAAGACGCCGCACGTGCCAGTATCGCTTTCTCGTTCTTCTCTATCGCCACCTGGGTGAGTGGGATTGCGGCTTTGATTTAGTCACTTTATCATTCAGTAAAATTTAGTTTTGAAAGTATTTTGAAGATATTTTTATTGTGTACTTGATGTTGTACTTTTTTCTGATTTAAAAGAGTGATTTAACATTTTAGCAAATTTACTGATTCACTTGCCAAAACTTAATGTGTTTGTTAACCCCAGTCTTGTAGCTTTTCATTAAGATTAAGATAACAGTGTATCTATGACAGAGGATAAGGAAAAGCCTAATAAGTCCACCCTAAAGAGCTGCTTACATCTTGGTGCCAGATACCACAGAGCCCCTTCAAATTGTATTTCTAGCCTATTCCTCAGCAGGTCAGAGCTGTTTCTGGCAGAAAACAGAGGTTTAACACTTTAGGCAGGAATGCTCAGTGTTTTTGGCTCATCAGTGCATAATGAGTGTCTCCCATTAATTTTTTAATCTTGTGTAAAATTTGCATTATTTCTGTTATTGCTGAAAAAATGTTCATCGGCCTCTCGTGTGATTAATTACTTGCACATTTTTCACAGAAGCTTGAATGACTTTAACATTTTTATTCTCATCATGCAGGGAATCCTAACATACTTCGCTCTGGGTCGTTTCCGCCATGGTATAAAGGATGTTGCCATCCCTACCTACACGGAGACGGTGCCGGATATTGCCACCCCTTATCCTCCAACCTATGCCCCCACCTCCTACAATCCCACTACTTACACCCCCACCACTTATACAGCCTATCCCAGCAATTTGCCTGACATCCAACAGCAACCTCCTCTCGCCCAAAACCTCCCGCCCAAGGTAGATGCCGGCTACCAGCCGCCCGGCTACTGAGACAGGGGAGGTCACATGGGCCAGGTGGTGTTTGTCTGTCGGTGGACTGACTGCAGTTGCACTGCACACCCGCAGAACTATATCATATTGATGTGGTTTCACGCTGATTTAACGATGTCAGATTTGAGAGCCTGAGCAGTGCAACTCCATGTTAGAGAAGAGGAACACTGCTGTTTACGTCGGTGGGTCTGTGATCAGGTCTTAAGACATCAGGCTGACTGCTGAGATTAGTGCTGATGATTGGGTAATCTGACCTTAGACCCCTGTGCAAAGATGCAACTTTTACCTCAAATGAGCAGATCCTGGAGGTAGAAGAGGGTCACAAAACGTGACGTTATGAAGAATGCTTATGACAGCCGCAAGTGGAAGAGGCCGGCATTTAATGTGTTGCTCGTGAATCTGTTGGAACTTGAGGATATGCATTTATACAAACAATTCACAAGTAAAACTGCCATTTTCATGGTTGTATGTGCCTGATTATATTTTCTTATTTGGTCATACGTTTTGTTTTGTTTGTTCAATTTATTAATCCTGTGGAGATGCAACTAGTTTACGAGGTATTAATTTAATTAGCAAATGCGAGTTGACTGTTAGTGTGAAAAACTACTGTAAAGCCAAATTCTGACGGAGTTGTATTTTGTGAAACTTGGGAGTCTACATACAACCATAAAATTATCTATCCATAAATTTATTCTTTTCCATGTTTACTAACTGTAAGGACCCTGAATTTAATCAAGTCTGACTGAGGCAAATACAGCAGATTTGTGTTTGTAAAAAATTGGTTAAATGTTTCCAGCCTGCAGCAGCGTTCATTGGACTTTGATCCCACCTTTAAGATAGAGAAGAGGGAGGAGACTCCACACAACTATGCATTCATTGAACAGATTTACCATATCCTAATACAGACGAGTAATTTATTAACTGCCATTTACAATGCTTTCTTGCTAGCCTGTGAACAGATCAGCCTCACACTTCCTCCAAGGTCTCAGTGACATTTTGTTTCCTCAACACTGATTATTATCTGCTTCTCGGTGTACACTGTGGGAGAGGAAATAGACCCAGTGTGTTAGTATAGTTACAGAATAAGTGCTTAATTTGCAACATGTGCATCCACCACATACACTTAGAAAATCTGGGGTTTTGCAATGTTGCTTTGTGCCCAACAGTTAAATGTTTGCTGGTTTTTAATCTCAGCTGTTGTCGATCTGATTACACTCAAAACTTGGCCTGGCATCAGTTTTGGCGTGGGTGTGCAAACTCTGAATTGTCAGTTGGATGGGCTCATACTCACTAAACATTGTTCTTATGCTTCTGCTTTTATATCCGTGGATGGGGAATAAGGTTTGTTCCTTTAAAAATGTGCATAAATTACTGAAGCCAACTGTATGAAAACATTGCTTATTTATCATTTGTGCATCAAAGGGAGAAATTTGAATGAAATATGTAAGATGGTGAATGATAGTAAATTGTGCCATGATTAAATCTTGAAGTTATTTTAAGGTTAAGCAGCTGTGCATCACAGCTGCCCTCACTGCTGTGCGTGAATGATTTTTGTTCATTTCCATACTGTGGAAAGTCCTGAAATCAAAACTGGCAGCCTGTAGTTGTCAGTGAAAGGAGCTTGAAATGATTCAGCTATATTTTTCTTCAATATTATTTCCTGTTTGCAGCTTCAAAAGTAAGCCATATCTGCCTCAGTGAAAAAAATGTAAAGTGATTATTTGCTGCACATATCAAGTACAAAGTATCCTGCATTTATGCTTTTGCTTAAACGTTAATCACAATTGGGTTAACGCACATAGGTTCATGTTTTAGATGTGAGACTGGATTGATTTGCATGGTCTGCAAGTTTTATAAACACTGGTCAAATTGTGCTTGGTTCATTGGTTTTTCTATCATTTCCAGTTTTGTTTTTGACCAAGTTCAGTTTGTTCTTTTGCCTTCATGTCAACATCACAGATGCACAACTGTTGAATAAAGTCATAGGTTCAGGCATCTTGTGCATGCTGCTTCATTCATATGCTGCAGTAGTACAAGTTTAATATAGTTTGCAGAGGATATGCTGTACTTTCCCATCCCAACATGACAGCTCACAACACAGCCTTTGAGTCTGCCAGGATTTAAACAGGTTATTTTAGGCCTCAGATGCTTGTGTCACATATCACAGTATGCACTAAACATTTACATCTTAAAAGCAAAGAATTCCTCAGAAATGGCAATGAGTTTAACCACACATTTTACTATCAATACATAGTAAAACTTTGAGTCTGTGTTTCCATTGAGTATGGCGTTGTGAATGTCAATACATTTGTTAAACACCTTACATTTACTAATGCTACAGTTAAAGATGTAAAACGCAACCAAAACAAATGTTATAGATATCACCACAACACTGAATTCTGTGACAGCAGGTTTACTTAGATTCAAGGTTATTAAGTGCTTCAAGTAAATAATATATATATATCAAATAGACACCAAATACAAACCAAATAATCTGATTTGATCAAATTCTTTAGCAGACATACAAATAATTAAAGATTCAGTTGTTATTTCAGATAAAACCCCATTTACTCTGCAATCTGCTTCCATTCCCCAAACACACACACACACGATTAAATTTCTCAACTTGTGCACCAAGTCTTTGTTTCGTCTTCAGAGATGTAGAGAGGAGAAGAGCTTCCTGGGAACACCGCTGTCCACGAGCTTTCCTATGAGGGCATTTTGTGGAGTTTCGTTCCTGAAGGGAGAACTGTTCTCTTTGCCAACCATCAGACCTCCGTAACACTTTCTGCACACCGCCTGATATTTGTCCGCTCCACCAATCACTTCCACCTATGACACAGACAAGACTTGATAAGTACAACAGATTTATTGCAGACTCTCCATCCAACTCTAAAGCGCTGGAGAAAATACAGGAAATGGTGGGAAAAATTCTCATTATTTTATATCACTGGATTTTCTATGGCATATTTTCATTCGTTTGAAGTCATCAGCATCATGCTCATCAAAGAAGGGTTAGTTCCAGTTCAATCCAGAATCACTAATTAAATATAAGTGAACACTTCTTTTATGTTTTTAATATATTTACTGCATACAGACACTAAGTCTGTCTCATCACCACCCTTTGAAGAGTTCTTTTATCACAGCCTTAGTTATGCCTCCTCACCTCCTTTTCAGCTCCTATCCTCTTGGTGTAGGCAGCTTCTTTGAAACACTGCATGCAGACAGCGTGGAGCTTCACTACACTCTCCGCCAGAGGAACAAGGTTCAGGATGTTTCCAAACGCCTACAAGAATGTGCAGGACAGCAGAAAAGCACAGTCAATATCACTGAATGAACAGAGGTATAACTGCATTACAAGAAAAGAATAGACACAATGTAGTGTGGAATAATGAGCGCATTGAGCCGTCTGCATCAGTGCTGCTCCTGCAGATTGTTCAGCGTTTCCTTAAAAATGTTCATCGCCTGGGACATTTTGTTACCCCTTTTTCCCAGAGTGGTGCTTGGTGTTGCCCTGCAGCAGTGACAGTCTACCTGTATCACACTGACATGTGGACACTACTCACCTTTCTCTGGAAGGTTCCATCTAAGGCAGCTACAATGATTGTCTTCCCCAAATTAGCCATCTCCTCACAAAACTCCACAGCATCTGGGAACTGCAACATGAAGGAAGCAGAGAGTATTTAATGAAGGTCTCTATGGAAGTAAAAAACTATTAAATCAAATAATTTTTTTTTTAGCACTGGTCATTCAGGCTAGTGCAACTGTAATTCTTCAGATGGCTGACAAAGTAACAAAACAAGATTCAATGATGACCAATTTTAAATTAAAAATAAGCTAAAATGTAAGTTTAGAATAGCCTATAAGATCACATCAAATGAAATTCATAAATTACATTAAAGAAATATTTTAAATCCCAAATTTTAAGAAAATGGCTGAAAAAAGTAAAAATATATAAAAGAAATAACTAAAAATAAGGCTAGAAAAAAAATAGCACAATGGCTATTAAAAATTTAAGAGTGTAAGAAACCAAAACAACAAAACTGAATAAACCCAATATATTAGTTAAAATGGAAAAACTAGATAAAAACAAAGTAAATGTCTATCAAAATATCTAATAAAAAACAAGGACTTTATTTTAAAGTCAGAAAGGTAGCAGTATACGATTTTTTCAAAAAAGGAGGGGAAAACAACAACAAAAAACAAACAAACAATGGGGTAAATGTAAAATGTGAATACAAGACTTACAAACTGTCCTTCATCGATTCCAATCACACAAGCTCGCAGTGCCAGAGGCCGCACATCCCTCAGACAATTTGCTGGTACAGCTTCCATTGTGCTTCTAAAAGATGTACCAGAGAGAAGGAACTTAACTTCAGACACATGATGTGCACAGTCATTGCATTTGCTGTGACTGACCTGCTGAAATATTTACACAATACATTTGCACTCCTCCACAGGAAAATGCACATCTGAGAAGTCTCACCACTAGAGGTCAGCTGGTGCTAACGTGTCATAACTTGGATTAAAGTAAAAGGAAGCAGCAAATGCAGCTTCTCCTCTATTTTTATTAAAACTCATCTTTTAGAGAATTACTTAATTGCTGTATTTGTTTGATGTTCATCATTATATGAAGACAATCAGTAGGATTATGCTTTCAGGTGTTCTACCTCTGCTGTATAACAACAAAATTATTGTGAAGAACTAATGTGTCCAGGGAGAGCACTTCCAGCCTAAGGTGTACTTGTCGGAAAATTGCATGCAGCTGTGCACAAATTAAAAATGAACTACTAAGCAAGACTGCATAGGGCTAATGTCTCCTCTTCCTCCTATTATGAAAACCAGAGGGTATTTCTGTGGATATGAACAGCTCAGCTAAACAACAAAGTAAACAGAAAAAACGAGGCTTACTTGTCATGAGTGGCCATGCCCGTGTCGGAGTACCGTGTATCTTTGGCATATTTGATCACCAGGCAGTTGTACTGGGCTATCTGGAAACGGCGCACTCTTCTCATCAGTTCAGTGCTGCAGAATAAATAAAGTTTGCAAACATCAGTTAAAGCCGGATGTTTATTTTCTACATGGACATAATACTATAGTGCAGACACTATACACGTAAGCGCGGTAACGAATGCTACATAACATGATTAGTATGAAAATAGTGCAAAAATCAGTGCACTGGTCGTTAAAATGTACCATATGCTGTATTAATGTGTATCAACTGTACGCTGTACAGAAACATGAACTGTTTTTATGAATGGGAGCCGGATAAACAATGCAGAATTTGGCGGGCAGTTTTGACTTGGGCGGAAAATCTTGATATAGTTTGTTTTAACATAATTTTACACGTTGGACACGTAAGAAACTGGCTAATTAACGCCTCTAAAAATGCTTTCTTCATTGGTTTATAAGTGAAGAACTCACCTTTTGCCTGAAAACATCGGTCCAAAGATGACCTGCAAACGACAACAAAGAGTCGACGTCAGGACGTGAAAGTCGGTGACTGCTCTTACAGCCTCCCTTTAGATAACAGTTTTTATCACCACAGGTATGCACCGTTTAAAGTTATTTATATTTTCTTAATTACCTGAGGGTAATTTTGTAGACACCTACCTGAATTTGTCCCCGGGCTTTCCTCGGTGAGTTTGGTAGGACTCTTGGAAAATCTACGCAGTCCATGTTCATTTAAAATACACAATAACTTAGTAATAAAAAAAATAAAAGACACAAAAAACAGGTAATTACAACCGCTGCTAGCAACAAAACGATAACGTAGTCAGGAAACAAGAAGTTGAATATCCCGCGCCGGCAGTTGTCGGCGGATTTATCCACAGTTCCACCAATCAGCACAGAGTCACGTGATATATTTTGCGCCAAACAGGCTCAACGGCTCATGTCAGCCACTATTGACCAATCAGAGCCAAGAGGGGTGTTTCGTTAACCTAAAAAATGGAGGGCTAAAGAAAAGCTCTCTTTTTTAGGCTAAAAGCGCATATTTTCTTTAATAATTTACAGTTTTATGTTAATATTTGTAAAGTAAGACCCCTATGTCTCCAAAAGTTGATTCTGTTCATCTGGACGTAGCGTTTTGTGGGAGAAACGTTTCGTCACTCATCCAAGTGACTTCTTCAGTCTCAGCTGACTGCAGGTTTCCAATCTTATAAACAGTACATTTGCATAATGACTGAAACCAGCCCCCTGAAGGAACAATGGGCTGGGAGGTCAGTTCCTTAATCTTAATTATGCAAATTATCATGACCATTGATCAACAACCACTGACCAAAACCCACTGATCAAAGACCACTGATCAATGGCCATGAGTACCATTCACAGAGAGTTGGGGAATGGCTGCAATCACAGCATTGTAAGATGGTGACAGATGTACCCTTAGGCCCCCTCCTCGATTCAGAGATGGTCTTTCCCTTTTCACGTAAATGGCCTCCTTGACTCCGCGCTCAAACCAGCGTTCCTCCCTGTCCAGGATGTGTACATCCTCATCATTGAAAGAGTGTCCACTGGCCTGTAGGTGTAAATAGACTGCAGAGTCCTGTATGTGTATGTATTAAGTATGTATCTGTATTCTTCAAGAAATAACCTCACCACTGTTAACTATAAAAAATTTTAATGTTTCATTTTGTTTAATATCTATTTAGGTTTAATTTACTAAACATCCAGTTTTCATTCAATGCACAGTCTGTATTTTCCATCAGCTGCCCCATGGGTCATCCAAATGACTGTGGTAAATAGATTCCAGCTACTCTCTGTTTTCCTTGTTTTGTCAGCTTTTTTGAATAATTTATAGTTTATGCTATTACTTGTCCTATGGCTCCTTGTAGAGTAGGTTTATTCGACATTACATTAGTGTCACCTGCACTGTTTGTTAAGCTGTACTTCCTGTATAGCTGTGCATTAGGTCACATGTTTGATCAAATCCCGGAACTAGATATAAATAAAGAAAATGTAGCTTTTAGCAACCGTTACTTCCCATTTTTGTAAAGTAAACAATACGGTTTTAAGCCTCTACCACTACCTGTCTGACATGTTCGGGTTAAACATTTCTGAACTGTAAACGACCACGTCCCCAATAGACATGGCTGATTTATTTACTTTTCTAAAATGAGGGTCAGTCTGAAGTTCAGTCCACAGTTGAGAGCACGCCTTCTGTATTCATCAGCCAGCGACGACTTTAAACACCACAGGAGAAAAAAATAATGCACTGGACAGAGATGAAGAAAGACGTAAGGGCTTAATTTTTATGATTTTTGTTTTTTCTGTGTTATTAGGATTAGTTCAGTCTTAATTCAGTGTGAAAAAAAGTAGAGATCACCCACCCTGCACAGGATTGAGTTAGGAACTGTCTGCAAAATTACCTGGCTTACTGAAACAACAGACTTGGGCAGTAATATAAAACCTATAAGACATATTTTGCTGCTATTATTTTTTAAATCTTCCGTGTAATGAGAAAATGGAGTGCGCAATTAAATCCCCCATAGAGGACAAACACCCGGATATTGGTACTTTGGATTGTAAGATATGCTTTATTGATCCCTAAAGTTGGGAAATTACTGCGATATCGCTGCCAAAACTCAAACACAACCCACAACAACATAGTCTAATAAAAAAGAATAGAGCAATAAAAAAATACAAAGTCACACAACAAAATAGTTCAATAAGGTAAAATATTCAAATAAAAAGAATTCTGTTAAATAGTGTAATAAAGACTGATAAAAAATGTAAATAAATTACAACAGAAGAAATATACAGAAATTATATAAAAAGCTGAATATAATGTGATGAAGTGCCTCTATAAAGTTGGTGTGTCTGATATGTCTTTATATTCCCTGTAAAGCACTTTGTAATAGATTCCTGTCTTAAAAAGTGCTATATAAATACAGTTTACTTCCTTACTAAAATAAATTTAACAAAGCAAAATAAAACAGAATAAAACAGAATAACACGTACACTACTATAGTTTGTAAAAGTTTTTTTTAAATAATTGTCAGATAACAATGCTCAATATACACAGTCTAACTGTAGTGGGCAGTTCCTGCAGTGTGCATTTAATAATATTTTTCAGTAGAATTTTTTCCTTTCTTTTTTTTAGCAGCCCTGGTATAATTTCACTCACCTATTTCACCTTCCAAATATATTTTTTAATGTTTTCGTCACAACTATATCACAGGACTCCCATTCTGATGGCAATAAAAAGAACTTGGAGTAATATAAGCACCAAAGCAGCGGTGTAATTGCGGCAGCAGAAGGCGCTGTTCACCGTATTTACGTCGCTGGTCGCCGGCTGATGGTGGTTGGTGTCTGTTCTTTCATGGCCGCGCAGCTCTCAAGAGTTTCTCTGTCTTGCAGGAGCTCGAGAGGCAGTATTCCCCCAGCAGGTGGTCCCGCAGGATGTCGACCGACGACGTGATCAAAGCCCACGTGAAGGCTTTAAAGGAAGGTGGGTTTGTTGTGAAGCTGGATACACACGACTGCGAAACCCGGCTGTGGCGAACAAGCAGGGCAGCAGGAACACAGGTGTCGTGCCAAATGTCGGATACTCGGGGACGTCTGTGTCCGGGTAGATTATTTGTGCCTTACTTTGAAGCTTTGACACGCATTCTGACAGAGAAGCTAATTTTTTTCATTGTGCAGCATTTATAAAAACACTCACAGTGCTTAATGACTTACTCTAAGACTTACTCTTTAATCTGCCAGATTACAAGACCCTACACCTGTGCATATTACTCATAAAACTACGTATTTTGTATTAGTATATTGTATTTTAATGTAGTGTGAGTACTTTTTAAAAACAAAACATCTGTGAATAAGTAATGCTAATAAGGCCCTCTGTCATTATACATGTAGTTTTAAAGAGCTATAAACATATTTGGGGCATTTTTGTTTTAGATCTATAAGTCTTAAACCTGAGACCTTTTTCCTGATGGAAATCACCAGTTTTGCCTGTTTTCATTTTTGATAAATGTTTTTAATTCAAGTGGTAAAATCTTTTTCTTTAAACAGAAAACAGTCTACTGATATGAAAATATACAGCATTGCTCAGAATGATTTCTAATTAATTTGTCAGCAATAGACAAACATGCATTTGGTCTCTTTGTATCTGTAATCATGGCGTTGTGCCTAATGCTGTCTGCTGTTCAGGTACGGAGCAAGCCCGTAGTATGGCTCAAACTTTACTCAATGTCCCATATGGGGAGGGAGATGGAGAGAAACTGGACGTCTATATACCCAACATCAACTCTCTGGGTACGGACATGCATCGTTGCCCCACACACTTATCCTCCAGGTACAGAGAAGCTGGTATAGCATTAACAGGCCTCATCCTCTCTCTTTCAGATGTCCACCTTGTTGTTTACATACATGGAGGCTACTGGCAGTTTCTCAGGTCTGTGCTGTTGCTGGAATCTCTACATTTCAAACCATAATTAGATTTCTGGGTCATTCATTTTGGGTTTTTGTGGTCACACAGCAAAGAGGAGTCTGGGTTCATGGCTGTTCCGCTCGTTGATAAAGGTGTAGTGGTGGTTGCAGTCGGTTACGACATTGCCCCCAAAGGTAGTCTTTCCATTTTTGACAGTATTGTTTCCGTTCTCTCAGGTGAAAAAGGATGATTTAAGAATATGAACTGAAAAATGTCAGCTCCCTGCTGTGGCCTTTCTTTTCAGGTAACATGGACCTGATGGTATCACAAGTTCGCAGGAGTATTGTGTCTGTCGTTCAGCAGTATTCTCACATCAGGTAGCATTGCTTGTTTTTTATATTTGGATTGTATTGTATTTCTTTCTTTCTTGAGTTCTTTAAAGCTGATGATGAAGAATATGAAAGCTCATCTTCATCATCATCAGGCTTGAAGGATGTCGCCTTAGCCTCGCAATCTAATGAAATTCTATTTGCAGCTGACTAAAATGTCACTGTCTCTGTTGTAAATGCACTGTGTGTCGTTCTGATGATTCACTCAGTGGTCTGTACCTGTGTGGCCACTCTGCTGGGGCACACCTGGCTGCAATGGTCCTCTCAACTGACTGGTCGCAGTACAGCATCACTCCCCAGATTAAAGGTGAAGGCTGTCAGTTGAAACGGGACATGTAATCAGTAATATAATAAGGCAGAACTAATTTAGTATTAACAAAATAGGAGGCTAAAACATGATACACTTTGGTTTTCTGATTGTGTTTTAGGTGCTTTTCTTGTGAGTGGCATCTATGACCTCCTGCCCATCTTGTCCACCTACGTCAACGAGCCTTTGAAAATGACAGAGTAGGTGCCTCACTACACTACAGACTGTGGGATAGCTTGTTTAGTACAACTACATACACCATTTGCGACTCAAGTTTTACAGTTATCTGAATTTAGAAACACCAATGTAGACATAGACCCCGTGCTTGCTAATAGTAGTTATACTTAAAGAGGGTGGTTTTCAAAAAGTTAATAAATTAATGAAAGCGACTGATGCAGCAATGTGGTATCATAGTATACTCTCAACTGAACATCTGTTGAAGCCCAGTCTTGGACTCTGTAGTGCTTTTGGTAGTCCAGCAGATGTATTCCCAGCAACATTGTCCATTGAAAGGGGAATTGATCCAGATCTAATTCTAAAAGTGAATCACTGGGAATTATTTTTTCCCTTTAATGTTGAAGTTACATTCTAGTTGGTTATTATACCAAAAACAGATCTAAGTTAATATGCCCTGATAAAGGCCAAATTCACCAGTTTTGCCCAATTTATTGTTTATTATGAGCGCTTAAGGCCTCAAAGCCCTTTAAAATTTGGTTATTAACTAGTATCTTAATATTTACATATATAGATAAAGTAAGCTGGACTCTTATGAATAAGAGGAAAATTATGGTGTTACAGTTTAACCTTTCAAAATTAGCTAGCAACCTACCTCTTAAGCTGTCCTACTCTACTACATGTGCTGCAGACATAATAAGAGTATGTTCTAGAGAACGTTTATATGATGTCTCAAAATTTTTATTTAACTTCTTTGTTGTCTTGTGTTTTATGTAATGGTTGTTATAGTTGTAAATAATCCTATCAGAAATTCCTGGATCCAGAGCCGGATCAGGATCAACTGCAAAACTGAGTCACTTGAAGTTTGGCTAAACCTCACTTCTGTTCTTACTGTTTTAGGAAAATTTCTTTCTAACAATCACCAATCAAACCAATCACTTAACCTCCTTGGCAGTGTTTAAAAACAGAGGGGGTGTAGTTAGAAATAAGTTACCAGATCTAGCCTGCTTCTCTTCTTGAGGCTACATTAATTGGTGCTAACACACCTGAATGTTTGGAGGAGGTTGCCTTGGAAGCTTAGTGGTGTAATCCCATTGTTTACCAACTGAAGTTGGGTTTAAAAAGTAATTAGACTTTCACAACTTGTGAACACTTTATGCAATTTCCCAATTTAATTATCGTACTTTCTCAAGCTTGGTAGCTGAGGTTGGTTGATGTGCACATTTGTCTTCCTTCTCAATGTGTAAATCTAAAAAGTCCTTAAACTCATTTGTCATTGTCCAAATGAGTTTAAGGACTCCTGCAGTAATCCATTTGCATTTGGCTCTAAGTGCCAGTGCGTGTAACGTAAAGAGCATTGTGTGAACGAATGTCGTGATGCTCATCACAAAGGAGAAACTGTGCATGTAAATGTCCTGGTGTTCATCTGTGTGTCCTCTGTTGGCCTGTGGTGCCAGTCAGTGCCTCATTCCTCTGTCTCGTGGGTATCTGCTGTTTGCAGGGAGGTGGCAGTTAGGAACAGCCCCAGCAAGCTGGTCCCTCAGCTCAAACTCTCCTCCTCCAGCTGTCAGATTGTTGTGGCTGTTGCTGAGAACGACTCGCCAGAGTTTCGCAAGCAGTCTGAGGAATTTTACAAAGTCAGTACCCGTGTCTGAGAACAGATGCAGTTAATGATCAGTGTATAAGAATAATTCAAGATAAATGATTTAGCCTTTAAAACTCTGATGCTTTGTTATGCCTTTTCTTTGCTCCACTGCTTGTTTTGTCCAATTTTCAATTAGAGCTTGTATTCAATTTGCAATACAAGAAAAGCTCCCAAAAATCTAAATTCAAGCTAGGAAATGCTTGTCATTGTTCTTGTAAACAACATTTAATGTATTCCTAAAATGTTCTGTTAAATCATCTCCTGGCCTTGTGGTGATTTGGTGTCTCCACCCAACAAGCAACAGTCTTTTAAGATGTAAATCACAAGCATTATGACCTGACTCGGAAACATGGGGTCAGGCTTTTTTGTGTGTCTTTTGTTGGTGGAAACATCAATATACTTTCTAAATATGTTTTTATGCAAATCTGATATTTCCTCTGCTCTTTTTCTTGCTACCTCTTGTATTTCCATTTAAGACTTTGGAGGCGTCAGGGCTGAATGTCACCATGGAGGATGTGGCGAATACAGATCACTTCAGTATTATTGAGAAGCTGGTTGACGGAGAGTATCACCTAACAAAGGTAAATATGCAAACAAAACCAAAGTTATTGAAAATTATTATGAATGTCAGTGCTTTTTTTTACCACTCACCCTGTCTTTCAAAGCTTTATGAGATCAATATACTGTATTAACTTATAGCCTAGTCAAATTTCACCTCCTAACATTCAGCCGCTCTTTTACTAAAAAGACTAAAAGTTTACAAGTCAAAAAAGTATCTCTGTAGATTATCTTTTCATCAAATGTTCAACAAATGTAGTTGATTTTAACCTAATTTCTGCACATGTTTATGGACTATACGTTTTGTCATCATCTTAATTTCCTGGTTTCTTTGTAGCTTCTCCTGAAGATGATGGGGAAGAGCTGAGGTGTTTTATCCATCATCTAATATCAACATACCTCGGTATCAACGAACACCTCTAAACAGAGCCATCATGCAGCAACACTGACTGAAATATGCATTGTTTCAGATTTGTACTCTGGTAAATCTACATTTTGTGTCCATTTGGATCCTTTGTCAGTGAGGTGCCGTGGATTGTTTGATGTCTAGTTTCACTATTTATGACCTTGTTCACTGTAGTTACTGCTTCTTTTTTTCTTTTTAAGGCCTAAGCTTTGTATGTTTCAGCCACCATGCTATGAAATTGTGTGCCTAAAACTAAGTCACATAAAAATGGCAATGGTAGTAAAACTATAATTTTAGATTCAGTTTGCACAATATCTGTTAAGTAATCTCTTAAAATGTTTGTCCTGTTTCGTACCTTGCAAAGTCGATTGTTAGTTTTGGTATATTTCCGGTGTTTGTGTGTGGGTGGGTCTGTCTGGTTTGTGAATTTATATTGTATTTTTTTTTTTTTTTTTGGGACAACAATAGGAGTTTATGTCAACAATAATGAAACCGAATGTAGCTTTTTATTATAACTTCCACAATGCTTATATGTCACCCAGGGAACTTTAATATGTTGTTGCTGATAAGGAAAATAATGTGTCTTTGCACTTTTTATTTGATTATAATCTAGTTCAAGAATCTGAATATTCAGGCGTTATTTTAAATTGCAGATACAACTAAACTGAAACTGATGCACATCACTACTTATGGCCATTACTCTAACATCTGACAAAACTGTTTACATGACTATGTACACTGTGTTCTGTTTATCGTTACTTATAAAGAGAACAATCAGTAAATGTTTATATTTGAGAAGCGATAATGCTGTCAGTCAAATGTATCTTTGTTTATTGTTTTCTTGTTTAGGAAGTGATTTAAACTTGGATACAAGTGTGCAAAGGTAGTGAGGGACTCTAAATCCATTACTGTAACTAGAAAACAACAAATACATGTTCGTGCAGTATAACTAATGCAATATTCTATTTTAAAATATTACAGTACTTCATTTATATTGAAAACTATGAATGGCAACTAATCAGTGCTGTTTTATTGTTCCAAAGGCAGTTCCAGCAACAGTTTTACTGTACAGTTTGGACAATAAGTTTTTGGATAGTGATAGATTTTAACTCAAGCAGTGATTGAAGTGCAGACTTTCAGCTTTAATTCAAGGGCTTTAACAAAAGTGTTTAAGGATTACAGCAATTGTTTTTCCGCATTGCTGCTCATTTTCAGAGGCTTACAAGAAAATGGATCAACTAGAGTAAGTCACAATATTAGGACTGTTTTGACCCTTGGATGAAAACCCTTTGCAGTGTTGTACAGCCTGAAGTCATGGACATCACCAAATGCTGTTTTTCCTCCCTTGAAATGCTCTGCCTATATTTTTTTTAAACAGTCAGTGCCATACTTTTTGTGTGTTGTTGCAAACCTAACTTTAGGCTATAGAAAAAAATTCACATTATAATGTAAATAATTCCACATATTGAGTACTAAAGTAATAAGGTAGTTTGATACTAATATTACTTGCAGTACTGTAAGCCCCCCCCCCCCCCCCCCCCCCCAAATATCTGGAAACCCTCTTGCTCTGTTTTAAATAACACAATCATGCCATAAACTACAAATAAATACATACATAAAAAGTTCAAAAAGTACATATTTTAAAATACAAATGTGTGTTGTTTTAACTGACGCAATGGTGTGGGTAATTGTGTACTCGGTCAGGAGCGCTTTGTTTTGATCTTGAAGCCTTTTAAAACGATGATCGTGATGATTACAGTGGTTATGATGACATTTCCCCTGTCAACTGGATATCATTAGTAAGTTAGTAGTCATGGTGATTACTGAGTCATAATTTGGATGTGCAGACGCCCAGTTTAGCTGCTCCGGAGTCTCGGAACAGGAGGAGCTAATCATCGAGAAACTTCCAACCGAACAGTCCCATCAAAGATGGACAGCCGGGCTGATTTACAGACTGTCTACACCAGGTGAGTCCTCAGAGTCTCAGCGAAGAACTCGACCTATTGAACCCTTGAAGCAGTTCACTGATTTTAAATCCGAGGAATAAATGTTGGTAGTAACGTTAAGATGCTAGCCGACGCTAGCTACGTGGCTAACGGGAGCCGGTGCGTTTCTAACTCTCATAAAGTGTTTAGCCAACTCTTATGTGGCTACTTTAAATACGTTAAATCCTTTAGGTTTTCACAGTTTGAGGCTCCAGTCTACGGCTGTGCTTGTGTGAGAAAGTCGGGCAAAGTTTATAAACTGCCAGGGGGTGATTTGTTTGGTTTTTTACAGGTCGCCTTATCTCTGCTTTCGTGGCCGTGTGGACGCAGGTAGGCACCAAGCGACGGGGGTGGGGTGGGGGGTTGGTTATTCAACAGGCAACTAGTGAGAGATACCTCACTTTATCTGGGACTTCAGCGTTTTTATTTTGTACTTATTTACACGTTTAAACAGTGTCCCACGTATTTACTAGCTTAGAGAGATGTGCTGATCTGTCCCAGTTGTTAAGATGATGAGCAGAAAGGAGAGCAGCTAAACTAGTCTTTACAGTAGAGAAGTGAACGCAGAGGTTTACAAAACTGTAATATAAGACCATAAAACAAACGACAGGATATATTGTATTTATCCCAAAAGTTGTGAAACTCTCAGATTTGTTATACATGTTAAATAATGAACACAACCTAAACAGAATAGATTGAATAGCTCTAATAAGTGGATTGCGATAAAGGTCATTACAAATAAAAAGGCTATATTATCTGTATCTTATACAAATAATTTAAAGTTAAAATATATACAGTAATATTAAATGGTTATTAAACACGTAGTTCGGTGTAACAGAGTGCATTTATGAGTTTAAGAAGTAGAAATCGCAATTAAATACAATGGAATATATTAGTTGTTCGTATTATTGATGCCAAACCTTTAATCTGCCCAGTTTGTGATATATCAAACTTAGAAATTAAACACAATATAGGTATTAATTATAATAATACCTATATTATAATAATAATTGTGCAGCTCATTTTTCTTGTTTAGTGATCTCACAACAGAGATGTGTTGACGTCCTCAGACTGTTGTAACTTTATGGTCCATCCTGTGGTAAATGAACTGCATTGTTTCTAATGAGCACCAGGAAGCAACTCAGGTGATTGCAAAAGGACTTCAGGTTGAAAACGGCCCTCTGCCCCTATGCTCTGACCTCAGTCAGAGTAAAACTCAAAGTCTATTTTATATAATTATGGTCATTTTGAGAAACAGAAAGGAGGATTACCCAGGGTATCGTCACTGGTTAAGGATTTGTCAATCAGAAGACATTGTATAACAGGAATTCATAATATGACCACAAACCAGTGGGTGATGACACTTTGACTCCACCCATCTTTCGTACCATTCATGGTTCCAAGCCCAGCTTTGTTTATTCAGCCTTAAATATAATAAGGAAGAAGTTGATGATTGGTAACTAGAGAAAAAATGATATTTTCCTTCATTTGCTCAGAAAGGTTTTATCTTGACCTTGAAAACAGGGTGTACTTCTTAGGTGATAGCTTTGTTAACATAGCTGAGAAATGACCAGGATTTATTGGACGTTGAAAAGCAGTAAAAGTCAAGAAAATAAACGTTGTCATTCGGCCACTTTATAAAACATGGTTACAACGTCCTTTACAGAACACAATAAAAAAGATCAAAGTAGAAATGGAGTTTGCCAACCTTTGTGCCTACCTTTATTTGTCTTTCTTGGTTCCCTGTTGTTCATTAGTTTTGTTAAAAATGTAACCAATATATTGTTGGAAAGCAAAACTTGGTCCTGATTCAAAGTGCTTCAGGATGACCTAAAAGTTCATTGAGCTTACTCATCTGTAATTGCTGACCAGGGCTCCTTTGTTCTTCTTAATTCATTATTGAAACTTTCTTGGCTCTGCAGGAAGGGGGAGAAATTTGAGATAGCCGACAAGGAGAGAAAAGGAGGAGACTCTGCGAGATCAGATATTCATGTTGAACGAGGGCTGGCGGAAGGGGGACAGGGAGTTTATTATGGGAAGCGTGCAAAGGAGAACAAACATGACAGTCGTGGCGTGTTCAGGAGTGAAGAGGCGAGGCAAGGGTGAATAATTGAACTCTTCATACAGCGTACAGTGAGGCTGTGTCTGGCTCTCCAGGGATGTGAATTACGGGCCGTATATTCAGTAGCAACAATGAAGGGTTTGTTTCATAGCCAAGTGCTTGCTAATTTGACATGTGTGTATTTGTGTATGTGGTTTGGCGATCATGTTAATCGGGAAGTCTGAACTTGTCTAGAGAACTGTTCAAGAGGCAGTTCTCTGGAAAAACTGTGGTGTGAGAATAACACGAAACAGGATGTTGCCTTTTCTGGTTTGCTTTTTTTACACAAATTTTCAGATGCGAGTCTTTCGAAGCATAGGCTTGTTTCCTGTTTAATGTCGTTGCTCTTTAACAGAGAGAGAGACAGAGTTTTATTGATGCTGCTGTAATGATGCTGATATAATTTGACTATAATTTTGTTTTATTTATTTCTGCTATCAGTGTTTAATTTATAGCTGCAGTAATGTTCGCTGTTTAGGATTAAGTTCTGCCGGATTGCAAATTGTTGTATAGCAAATAAAGTGAGGTAATCTTTTAAGATGTATGCTAAATATATTTTTTATAGCTATGATAATGGCACATTATTACAATACTTCATTAAGAGCTCAATGTGTTTTAGTGGTGCAGCTTTTTTTACTGTGCCGGTTTATCGAGGGTCACCTTGGCACCCTTTGTTTTTACAAAACAAACACACTTCTTGTGTTTCAACTTATTAACTATTTGTGAAACGCGCAGTAGATCCAAGTACCCATTTTTAACTGAGTAGACCGTGGTTTGTTAAAACAGTCACTACTGTTGAACTCAACGTTTATTGAGCATACTGTTTAACTTTTTTCTTGGTGTCAAGCTTTAATACATTCATTCACTTAATGTACTACTAGCAGAAGATGACAAACTGATACAACCACACCACTACGCAATCATAAAAACATGTTTACCAGGAAAATTTTGTGTCACAGAGTAACTAAAAAATTGTGTTATCAGGAACTGAGGATCCCAGCCTTGCTTGTAACTGGATGACATTGCATTTTTCTTGTAATCTGATGAGCTTTTCTCTGAAACCACAGAGGGACATTGCTTAATTGCTTAGTGTAGTACATCCTGTATCGCCAGATCCTAGCACATCTCCTGATGTGATATATGTTGCTGAATCGTATTTGCATACCAAACGTTAACTTTTAGCCTGTAATCCCCTTTATTCTGCACCCTCCTGTTCTGTCCTTTTCCTGTTCTGGTTGAGAGTAACAAAAGAAACATAAGGTTCACATTTTGGGGGGGAGTTAAATTGCACAAAAGCTTTCTGTATACAGTCTGATAAATCTGCCCTGTTGCTTTATGTTGCCTCTGTTTTATGTTACTATTAAACTGATTGTTTAAAGTCTTAAATGTCTAACCAGGGATGGCAGCTCCACATGGTTAAACATTGTTGTCACATAGCTCATATTTACCAATAATATTTACCAGTGTTTTCATTTTTAAATAAACTGATGAAATAAACGGAGCAAAGATCTGGTAACTGGCACCCCCTCCATTCAGAGGAAGTAGGATGGGTCAGCTACCTCCTCGGTATTCTGCCTGAACAGCACAACAAAGACCTGCTGTGAATACAGAACAATAGGAACAAGAGCCCAGTTTTCCTTCTGGTCGTCCTCTGCCCTTTGTTCATTCTTTCTATATATTTCAAGTTTTAGTCATTTTTCTACTCAAAATGTACTTTAATATTTTGTTGAAAATTGATCAAAGTTGCAAATTTGATTATCAGCTTTCATTTTTTACAGTACCTCATAATGCACATGAAATGTTTGACGTGACATGTGTCGATATCATTTGTTTATTGTTTCCATTGTTAGAAAGGGAGAGCTCATCATCATCAGTTTCTGTTTTGAACATCAAAACGCAGTTACACAAATAGTTATTAAAGCTTGGTGTGAGCAGTTTGATGTAGGAACCATTTTCTTTTCCAAGCACTTTGTTCTTTGTCAGATTTTGACTTTTTATATTGCTCTTTTTTAATGTATCCTCCATCATGCCCCTCTGCTGATAATCCTCTTTGTGTTCATTTCCAGACCATAATCACCCCCAGACCACAGACAGTAAGGATGAAAAGGATACTTCAATGACCTCCTTTGGCATGGCTGTGCGAGGCCTCCCTCTGGCCTTAGCATCCATGACTCAAACTGCTACCTCTGACACACGCTTCCACCCAAAATGGCGAGCGATTGCCGTGGCGACCCTGTTCGCTTTAGTGCTCATGTTATATTTGCACCGGACTGTAGAGGACTGGGAGCGTCCAACCAAAGGTTACTACCGGAACAGGGTTCACAGCTTTCAAATGCTCGATGAGGGTGAGGATGACTTATTCAGGGACACCAATAGACAAATTGCACGAAAACCCGGCCGCCAGCAGAGGAGGGAAAAACCGTACAATCACACATATCCTTTGAGTCCACCTGAGAAGACGCTGCACGGCACCCGTTACCGCATAGGAGTGATTGCAGACTTGGACAAAGCGTCACAGAGCTCGAAGGATCAGACGTGGTTCAGCTACATGAAAAGAGGTCACCTGACTGTTTCAGCCTCAGGCGACAGACTGGAAGTGGAATGGGATGCGGAGACGGTCACCCTGGAGAGCCATCTGGCTGAGAAAGGACGAGGTATGTGAACGCAGTGAAGGAACTCAGATTTATAGTTGCATCTAAATATTGTTTTTGTGCTTAAAATTACGTGTGTTAACTCCTCTGCAGGTATGGAGCTATCTGAGCTGGTAGCATTCAATGGTCACCTGTATACTGTGGACGACCGTACAGGTGTGGTGTACAGGATTGAGGGCACCCAGGCGGTTCCTTGGGTTATATTACCTGATGGTGATGGCTCAGTCTCCAAAGGTGAGTCCTTTTCAAAACTCCTGAAGTCTCAACTCACAAACCCCACAGTGCTCTTCACACAGCTTCAGGCGACACTGGGAGCATTTCAGAAGCAAATAGTTTATTCTCTGTTTTTTTTTAACTAACCAGATTTTTTTTCATGCCATTCCTATGTCTGACTTCCTGCCATGTTCTGCACCTGCTTTGTGAAACTTGATCTGGCTTGTCTAAAAGATAAACCTGGTGCTGAAAAAATACACCTGGAAGTGTCCCTGCAGGGAGACTTCTGAAACGTGCCAGAATGCAGCGCTTTCAAATATAATGTATTACTGGGTTTGTACGGATCTTTGTGTCCACAGGAGGAAAACAATCTGAACAATATGCTGGTCTTAAACAGCACAATATGGTTCTTAATGAAATAAAGACAGATAACAGCAGCTGTGGATATGCTAAGGTGGACTAAAGATGGCCAATTAAATTGGTAAATTAAAAACACAACATGGACTCCAAAACTTCAGGGATCATTTCAGGGAACAGTCACCCTGTTGAGACTATTCAAACCAGTTTATAATGCAACAGAGAGACTGCTGTAATGAGACTTGTGATGCACTCTCCATTGGATGTTAATGGTCCATTCATTTAGCAATAATTCAGTGTACCACTGCTCATGCAAATCCACTATTAGGCAATAAATTAAATATGATCAAACTAAACCACTGCATGGTAGTCCACTTGGATAATCATACACTGGCGCTGTCAAAACAGTTTTTCTTTGTTCATTTGAAAATAAACAACCAAAAATGTCTCACTCGTGTGTCTTTTGTTTGCTTGTGCAGGTTTCAAGGCAGAGTGGCTTGCAGTAAAGGATGAGTACCTGTTTGTTGGAGGCCTGGGGAAAGAATGGACGACGACTTCTGGGGACGTCATCAACAACAATCCCGAGTGGGTAAAAGTTGTTGGTGTCAGTGGGGAGGTGGAGCATCAAAACTGGGTGCCGCACTACAACGCCCTACGGAGTGCAGCGGGGATCAAACCACCAGGTACTGTTGGGTGTGTTTTGGTTTTTTTTGTTTTGTTTTGTTTTTTTCAGTACAGTCTGAATTAGTAATCAGGCTTTATTTCTTTTTACTATTAAACTTCTTGTAGACCAACTTATAACATATAAATTTTGCTAAATGCTTATGTTATATTTGCCTATTTAATTAAAACAAAAATCGCTGATTTACTGCTTTGGTTTTTTTTTGTTTGTTTGTTTTTGTTAAATACAAATTTCATATCTTTTTTTAGGACTAGTATTTGCAGTTTTCTTCTGAAACTACAGTCAGACCGAAATCAAGCTGGTCCAGTTTTCCCTGTTAGTGTAGCGAAATGCAGACGGAGACAGGAAATCCTCTCATGAGCCAGCATGGCTGCTATGGTGACAACAGCAGTCCACAAAGTTGTACATTACCAAAAAACCCAGCTTAATCCAACTTTTTACTCTTTTTACCTTCTGTGCAGCCAAAAACATTTGGTTTATGGGTTATTTAACAGAACAGTAACACACAGGTAACAGTCAGCACTTGTTAAGTAAGAGGTCAACTACTTCTCTCTCACGAACTGGCTAAACATCAGAGAAAGTTGCACTTTTGTCCTCCCAACACTTTGTTTGTCTTCTGATGTAGTCAACTAGATATGCGAGCTAAGACTTCCTGTTCTGTGGGAATGTCATTGTTAACTGGAGGCAAAAAAAAATTATACAAAGCTAAGTTGTCTTCAGACAATTGTGAGTGGGTTTCATTTCATTCCCCTTTTGCGTTCCACATGGCCTGCTCTCACATGTGATTTAAACTAGAAACCAAAACCTGAATCCTTGTCGTGCCAATAATCCTGTCTCTTGCCCACAGCTACTGCTATACATTGGTTTATAGGGACTAAAGACTTTAAGCATAAATTGGGTTTGAATTCTGGTATAACTGGGCTTAATGGGAAGCTTGATAATGTATAAAAGCCAAATTCAGGCACAAAACAAAGAGCTTAAAAAATTATTGAAACCAAAATGTTTGGGAAAGGACAAAACATTGTGAAATGTGGAAATTACCTCCAACTCCTTGCATTCATTTCCTTTACCTTTCCTTGCTCTCTAGGCTACCTTATTCACGAATCAGCAGCTTGGAGTGAGCGTCTCCAGCGGTGGTTCTTCCTCCCTCGCCGTGCCAGTCACGAGCGTTATGAAGAGACGGCAGATGAGCGGCGTGCCACCAACCTCCTCTTGTCCTGCCCTGCAGACTTCCGCTGCGTCAGCGTGCAGCGCGTCGGACCGCTCAACCTCACACGTGGCTTCTCCTCTTTTAAATTTGTCCCAGACACAGATGATCAAATCATCCTAGCCCTAAAATCAGAGGAGGATGCAGGCAAGATTGCCACCTACATCATAGCGTTTACACTAGACGGCCAGGTGCTGCTGCCTGAGACAAAGATAGGAGATGTAAAATATGAAGGGCTAGAGTTTATTTGAAAGAGGCAGTGCTGAATCTGCAGCGTTCCTGTGCAATATGATGTGACCAGATTCAGAGATTATATAACTACGATTATTGAGAGACACAAGAAAAGTTAAAAGGGAAACCCTGAAGCATAGCTGTGTGTCGCCAACCACAGACTGGTTGACTGATGCAGCCAAAAAACAAATGTTTTAAAGGCATTACTACTTAATTTAAGCACTGCTACATTGCTGTCTAAACTTCCTGGTTTGACACTACTGAGTCTGTTAAACACCAGATAAGATGTAGATCTCCTTTCCTGCAGCCGAACTCTGCTGGTCAGACACTCAGGGAAATGAGACGAAGGAGCATTTAAAAAAAAATAAAAGTTAATGTTCTTACATTACTTGAAACATTTAAGGTCACTTTTTGCTTTGGATTTTATTTATCTGTTTGGACACACTGAGGTTTTGTCTTAATAGAAACAGAACAGGCCCAAACATGTTCACTTGTTTTATATCGGCTGTTCTGTAAATGATAAGTTATGCTACGTAAGTCTAGAGGGGTGTACTATGCAGCAAAATTAAGCAGGTAGTGAGATATGTTGAGTTTGGAGTCAAAGTTTTCAATGTCACAAAGGTGACTTCTCTTTTACTTTTGTTTGAGATCATTATGCTGAACGTAATCTGGGTTTTACAGACCAGCATGCTTTACTCGTTCTCCCATGACATGCTCTAAGAGTGATACGTTCCCGTCTGAGGGGATACATTTTTATATAGAACCTGTTCAGGCACTGCTGAACAACAGTGCAGTAAAGTTACTGTGGCACAAACTGTGTCAACTTAGTGATGCAGAAAATGCATAAATAGGTGTTTTTCTTTGGTCTTACTTTGTTACTAAGTCTAGTTTACACTGTCAGTATGACATCCTGATAGAAGACCAATCAGAGAATTGATTAGTCTGTAATTATTAAATAGAATATTCACTTAAGAAAATCAATTATTCACTTTAATTTGGTCCAAAGACTGAGTGACCCATATCGTCTTCATTATGAGGAACTCTCAGACTCAAATGCAGTTTGAATGTTTAAATGGATCCAGTTTAAAAGCTATAATACGCAGCTGTCATATTAGAAATAAACCTCAGCATGAAGTTTGCACTGCATGGAAAAATAGCCTAATATTTTTTATGTTCTTCATATCACTTCATGACCCATTTCTGCTGATTGGCACTCCATCGGTTTATGTTGTGCAGAAGAGAGTCAAAAGACATCAAATGCCCCCCTTTCATGTGAGTGAGCACAGAGCCTGAAGCAAAAGGCCTAAAGCTGCTTTCACACAGTTTTCAGATCTTCCAGCAGGATGTCACTCTGATTTCTTTACTTCATATCATTGTTACCGCTTTAGCTTTAGTAGACCTGTAGACTTATTGTTTGGATTGAAATGTATAAGGCCTTTAATCATGTGGTCTAGTTACAAACAGGTGTACAGTTCTGTACACACACACTATAACCTCTTCTTTGATTTTCTGTTAGCCAATCAGAACACAACCAATGGATTCTTGGTTTCTTTTGGCTGGTTTGTGGTCAGGCTCTACATCTTTTTTTTTAACTTTGACCGTGGTGCCAGCAAGAGATCTTGCACTCCACATGTGCTTCGCTCACTGCTGCACAAACCATTGAAAATAATGGTTTTCAGATCAGAGGGGTACTGTTCACATCTTCTGTGTGTAAGCTTGTCTGAGCTCTCTCTCTCTTACACACACACACACACACACACACACACACACACACACACACACACACACACACACACACCCCTACACACACCCCTACCTGTTAATTGTCACTGAAGGTTTTGTCAAACCAGCTTATGCAAAGAAAGCCTGGCTAAACCAAACTTGCTTCCTATTACACCCCTCAGCTTAAATGTTGCTTCACATGTGTTGAGTAATTATAAGCTTCTCAAGCCAGAGAACATGTGAATCACCAGCTGTTTAATGTAACCATAATTAATCATTAATATATTCCCTGTATCCTCTGAAAAGATATTAAAATTTCTTCTCCTTTAAATGTTTGCGTGTGAATCGTGATTTAAACAAGAAACCAAAATCTTAATGTTGCATTTGCTGTGGTGTTTCGTGGCATTTATTTAACTTGATTAAATCAACAAATTCCTCTAAAAAAAATACCTTTACATTTTACAGTTTCATGTCTACAAAATCAATAGTAACGCATTACACTTTTCACTATACATTAGTTAGTATTCAGATTTAATCAGGCCTTTCAAAGACTTGGCAATGGGTGCAGGATCACACCGATTAACCGCCTAATGTGAAAACATTTTGAATCAGTTTAACATGCTCCAAAGTTAGCGATTAGTCACATAGCAGATGTTTATCTCCTCACTTCAAACCTGAGGAAAGTACTCATGAGGAATCTTTTTCACAGGCTCGTTGCCATTACAAGGATGTCTTGCGGTAGCCCGTCCATCTGTACGAGTTTGAAGGAGCCCAGTTTGGAATAAAAGTCGAGCATCCTCCGATTGCTCTGCCTCAACTCACAAAAGGCTCCTCTGGACCCTGAAAGGAAAACAACAATGGTAACTTTGGAGTTTTGTAATAAAAGGAGCAGTAAAAGCTTTATGTGAAGTATTCCACAGATGCAAATATCCTGAGACTAACTTTATAATTAGGTATATATGGGGGTGTTAAAAGGAGACCATTATGCTTTTCCTTTCTTTCATACATATACTGTTAGAATGGTGGATACACACAATCTTGGAAAACATTTCAAATCATAAAGTCAGCATGTGTAAAAGTAACCCCTGTGAGCTAACAGCGTGGGCTTCAACCTGCTCAAAACACTCAGTTTCCTACAGTTTCTCTTTATGATTTTGGTGACTGCATGCATCCCTAGTATGGTCATCAAAGTCCCACCTATCTCCTGCTTAAACTTTCCTTCTGAGTGGGGCAGCCAATCAGAAGAAAGCTGCCTTAAATTGAGGGTAGCTTTAAAGATAAGAGGAGCTAAATGTCTTATTTCATACAGGATGAACTGAAACACAGCATAAGATTATTATGAACTGTGATTCATGCAAAGCCACTCTACTGGAACCCAAGAACAAACACGTGGAGTTGGAAAAGACCATAACAGGGCCCTTAAACAGCAAAGCAGCTTATATTATAAACATCTATAGATATAAAATGATATTGCTCTAAATGGAACAGCTCCCCCATGTGGTTAATTTTCTGCCTCATAAACCTCAACATGTGCAGTTAGATGAGCTTCATCCAGAATGATCAAGTTCACAGTGTGAGATCTCGACCTACCACTGCTCCTGATGGAGGACAACAGCTGACCAATCATGCGCTTGGCTGGAGAAGGATCAGTGACCCGAGGGAGCATTTCCAGAGCAATCACTGAGGGGAACTCTTCAAACACTGAACCACTTACTGCCCTCTGGAGTTTGGAAATAAAATGCTGTCACTTGACTGTATTCATGGTTATACTGCATTCTAGAAACATTTTCACATCTTGCTTTGAATCACCTGGATCTTGACTGCAGCTGGTTTGGCATCAGTGAGGGCCAGTGCATAACCACACAGCCCGAGGTCATCCTCCAGGATGAGACCACAGAGAGGGGAAGGAGGGATTTCACCTGCTGACAGGCTGCAATGCCCCAGGGAAAAAAAAAAACAAGATGAAGAGGAAGATCACATTCACAGAAGAAAAAAGGTTTATCATCCCAAGTAATTTAAAGTGCGTTTTAACAATACACCTGCTGTATATAAAAGATTGCTGTAGCCATCGTGACATCACTTGTTACCATCTTGGTGTTTTGAAAATAGACGTTCAAAGTGAGGGGCGGTTCTTCCTGAGAACTCGAGGAGTGATGCATGCTTCCTGCTTGTGCAACTTGTGAATCAGGTGGACTTTTAATAACGAGGACCACAGTTTCCAAAAATCAACATGAGGAAAGTGGTTAGTGAGGTCACATCACTAACAGAGTAGCTGACTCTTACCTGTCGCTGATAAGTGGAGACTGAGCCATCAGAGCAGAGTTGCCTTCTCCTGCTTTCTGCATCTCCCTGAAAATCCTCTCTACCTCTGGCTAGAAAGAAAAAGAAATACTCCATGACATCACTCCTAAATTTTAATTGAGAGAAAACTAAATCACTGATGATCAGCATCTTCACCTTGTCCTCAGGGCAGTAGGGTCGTATGCAGTAAACTGCTGTCATGGGAGGATGTCTGAACAGGTCTCTGTTTCCATGTCCTGGCAGCATTCTCTGTTGGTGCGGAAGAAAATAGACACCAGAAACCCAAAGTTTAAAAATCAGGTGGATCTAGCATCACAAGGTGGTGCTTATATAGTATGCACTACAGATGGATGGTAACGTTAAACATGAAAACAATAAAATAAACGTTTGTGCACATAATCACTGAATGCCAGAAGCTCAGACATCAGATTGCTTTTGGTTTCACAGACAGTTTTTTTTTTTTTAAAACTCTTGGACCTTAATGATGTCAAGGCGCACAGCACTAGAGGCCCCGCCCACCTTTATGAAGGGCAGCCAATCAGATGAAAGCTGGCTTGAAGGGAGAGGATCTAAAGCAGCTTGTTTGAGACAGTAGAAGAACCGAGGAGCTGCACCAAGGCTCAGTATAAGATAAAGATGCATTATTTTGAACTGTGAATAATGCAAAGCTACTCTAGTGGAGTGCAAAAATAAAATATGGAGCACAAAATATCAGCTGGAGGCCTTGCCTTGTCACTGACTATTATCACTGCTGTGATTTTACATAACTCACTGCAC
Source organism: Pelmatolapia mariae (assembly GCF_036321145.2). Taxonomy (NCBI): domain Eukaryota; kingdom Metazoa; phylum Chordata; class Actinopteri; order Cichliformes; family Cichlidae; genus Pelmatolapia; species Pelmatolapia mariae. The sequence continues at coordinate 35,373,623 of NC_086232.1, forward strand.
TGCTTAGTTTACCTGGAATTCTCCAGAAAGGCCTCCTCTGAAGCCCCAAGGTTCAGGATCATCGTTCAATAACTGGGCTGAGGGTTGGCTGTGGCCTCCTGTGGAAGGCAACACATCAAAATATTAAAAGCTACAGTAAGCAGCTTCAGTTCACACTTTCACGCCTCATTTAACCAAAGTATAATCACTTCTTTTAAAAAGATGGAAGGATTAATCATCGAGCTGATAATCTAAATGCAGTTCCCTGCTGATTTTCATGGCTGCTGCAGTTTTTGTTTGGAAAAAAAAAATGCTTACAAGCTCGTCTCTTATTACAGGTAACAGTGGGAGCAGAAAAAAAAAAAAAAAAAAAAAAATCACACAAACTAAAAGATGTTCCAGTATTTCTTAGTTTCAGAATTCTTCAAAGAATTCAAGAAATATTTGTTTATATAGATGTAAATTTGAGTTTATTGTTGTTTATCAAGTGTTATTTTGTCCGTATTGTGATATGGATATTTACTTTGCTACTAAGGGGTCCGCGACGTCTTCATCTATAGAGCAGTCTTTCAGTGTTGGTTTGCAATATCAGTGGAATATATTTGTTTTCTCACCTAGTGTTTTCACGTAGGCTCGAGCCAGACCGACCCCGCTCTTGATGTCACAGATGTAGTTGTACAGATCGTACAGGATGCTGCGGTTCGGGGCATTTGACAGACGGTTGAACATCTGCACCACTGCCTCACACATGTTATCGAACTGCTGGGCTCTTGAGCACCACTCTGCTGTCTGAAAAAAAAAAAAACAGAAAACAGCTGTAGGAGGACAACATGTAGAAAAATGACCTGTGTTTGTATATAAATATAAATACTACCTTGTCTGTCTCGGCAGCTGCTGCCTGACTTTGGTTTTTGAGCCAGTCCAGCTCCTGCAGCATGGTCCTGGCTGTGGTACCATGTTCATAGGGCAGGTAGAAGAGGTCTGACAGCAGCTTCAGGTCATCCAGGGTCAGAGGCTCAGCTGTGTACAACGGGTTCTCCCCGGGACCAGGAACGTAGGGGCTCTCACCCATGTCTGTCTGCATGGGCTCCTCTTCTGACGACTCTTTCTTCAGGCGAGGATGACAAGGGCCTGGAAACACAGACATAACGTGTATTAAAGTGACAACCACCCGTTCATGTCTTTTAATATCATTAAACCATATTTAATAAGACTCTACCTCCTGGTTGATCTGTGCTCATGAACTCCTCCAGCCAGTCAGTGAGGGCCAGATTCAGGGCTTTCTGTGGGCTGTAGCAAGGATCCTGCTCTTCATCACCTGGAGGTGAAGGTCAGAGAAAGTGAGACAATGTTTAAGCTCCGTGACCTCACAGACAGCATGGAGTGGATTTCCAGCAAACACAACGGCAACACTGACAGCATTTCCTGTCAAAACTGGAAAATAATCTGCACCATAAATAGATGTTGATGTTGCTTCCACAGACAACAGTGATTCAGGCAGGGTGGGCCTTATGAAGCAAAAAATACTATTCAAAATATTCCAAAAAGTGCATGTTTTTTCTTTTTAAATATGACGACTGACTGTCATGGTGAGGTTGTTGGTGTCAGGCAGGCTGAAGTACTCTTTGTGGGGAAAAAAGGAAAAGATGCCAGAGGCCAGAGGAGAAAGGCCAGACTGTTGGCTTTGAGCACTCCTGAAAGCATCAGGAGCAGGTTGGGTTCAGTATATTATGATTGCAAATTACTTTCCCTACACAGTCACTGAATGCACTTGAGAGTAGTCCTGTAATGTTTTACCTTCTACAAAAGAGAAAAAAAAATGCATTTGTTAAATCATGACTAACAGAAACTCACCCATCTCCACATCCCTCGGTGCTCCTTCGGCAGGTGCTTTACACCATGTCGCCAGAGTGTGAATGGCCACGAAGTTTGGGTAAAACTCACAATTGGGATTTGTGAGCACTCCTTTCAGTTTTGGGATCAGATCAGTGGGTCTATCCTTTTTGAAAAAACAATCATACATAGACACCGGAGTCATACTGGTACATACACACAATCTAACACTGTTAAAATAAAGAAGAGAAAAAAACCTTATAGGGTCCAAGAAAAAGCCTTTGGGGATCATAATCATTGGCATGAATGTTGTCCCAGATGACTGGTGCCCTCTTCAGGACTGAGGATACCTCCTCTATGGATTCAACTGAGATTTTGTGGGATACTACTTTTGGACCTAAATAAATGGAAAAAAAAGTAAAAACAAATGAATAATTAACCTTGGGGAAACTCAAGATCATGGAAACAGGTTCAGGCTCCGGCTGAGTGTAATCTTACCAGTCCACAGTACGTCAATGCCAGGCAGGAGCTTCTCTCCCACCGTGTTCAGGTACGAGGACTGTGTTACACTGGGCGTACAGAAGACAGCACAGTAATCTAAAGATAAAGAGTGAATCATTAAGAAGCTGTTAGAATAATGTGTATTATTTTCTACCACAATGCTCCCTGTTTAACTGGACTGTAACTGGACTGGACTGTTTTGCTGTCTGACCTGTAGGACAGAAGAGGAAGACTTCGGGCTCTCCTAAGTGCATGTACACCTCGTTAGTGATGGCCACCTGAGCGTGGGCGAAGGAGCTGAAAGCCTGCTTGTCAGCTGGACACATCTCAGTCTCGATGTCGTCAAAGAGTAAAGAGAAGGACCTGCAGCCAAACTCCTTGACCTAAGGAACAAATGTAATTTCCGTCAGTGAACAGGGTCAAGTGAAAGTTAGCATCACTTTGCTTACAGCCAATGACATAAAAAAGGCTATTCCACCTAGAATTACACGGATTACACCAGCCTTTGTATAATTTTACTACCCCACTTTAAATGCATCCATTTTACTGCTAAGCGATGCGCTGTCCAAACCCTCAGAGAGCCACAAAGTGAGATACAACCAATTATAAATTATATTATATTTTTTTTCTGCTGCACCCATCACCTCTGCTTCCAAAGTCCTACCTGATCTAGTTTCCTCTTCAGGGCAGCTACTTCTTTAGGGTTGGAGAAAGTAATGTCCAGGCCGGGTGAGATTGCATAGATGAACTCGACGTCGTGCCGTTTCGCTGCTGATATCAGGCTCGTTAGTTGTTCTATGAAAAGAAAAAGGGACAAAGAAGAAATCCTATTTGATGATGCAGTTCACAAATTCTGTTAATGATCCCTTTACTTCCCATCAATGAACAGATTTAAAACAAAGAGTTGAAGTGACATGGTTTAACCTTAGATTTAGCTGCTTTTGTGTCTGCGGGGAAACTTTACGAGCATATACAGGTGGGTCTGAAGTCCACTGACTTGATGAGGGGTCATCAAAGACATGATAGTTTGAAAAAGGTTAAACATCAAATCGTCTTCACTGCACTTCAGACTGTAATGTTTTTGATAACATCCAGACAGTCGACCCAAAGACACTTTAAACACATCTGAGGAGATAACAATGAGTCGTAAGGGGATGAGTTCGGAAGAGCTGACAACTGCAAAATGACCAAACTTTTATCATTTTATGTGTTTTAATTTACTTTTATTGTTTGGGGCTCAATTTATAACCAGAGTTTTGCACGACTATTGAATGAAGACTCAGATATGCACGCGTAAATTTAAACACATTGTTTCAGTTCCATTGCAGTTAACTGGATGTTGCAAATTAGTAAGTTGTTTAACATACTGAGAGTCAACAAACTGAGGAGGAAATATAGTACAGATTTTTAATCTAAATGGGTATTTGTTAAGGTAGCGGACTATGCATGGAGGCACAACTGCTCTGCTAATAGATCAGGGAATTAGTCAGTGTTACTTTTAAAATTAAAGACAGGTGTAACTGAATTTCATCTGCTTCCAAGACCAGAAAGATTTTTGTGGTTTTGAATTATGAATGTGATATGATGAGACTCACCCGCCTCCTCAGCAGCGTACAAGTCTCTCCAGTACATCCTGTGTTTGTAATCATCCTTGGGGGCGTACAGGTATGCGTTCAAACCCCACTTCTGTTCCCTGCAAAACCAAAACATTATGCCATGGGTTAGAAATTCTCAGTGCAACATTTTTAAATGTTAGTGCGCATCCTGATCACAATAAAAGCTTCTAGTAATAACAGAAAATAACAACCGAAATTGCCAGTGTAAGAGAAACTGTGGCAAAAGTAATGCAAATCACCTGCATGCCATTTCATTCATGCAAATGATTCAGCGCAACTGTAATTTTGGATATTAAAAAAAAAAGAATACATGAATGTGAATACAGCTATATTACATATGTCAAAAGCAGCAGCTGCTGTTATTACTTTCAGGAAGTGTGTTCATCATTTCCAGTTCTTCGCTTGGTGCCTAAGGCCACATACCTCTTAAACAGCTCTGTTCTTTGCTCCATAGTCCACGGCCGCCCATAAAAGCCTGTAACAAGCAAAGGTCGACTTACGCTTAAAAACTCGTCATCTTACCAAAAGTGATCAATGCATGATTGATTAATCAGATGCATTTTAAAGCGGGTAGCTGGAAGCATTCAAGAACCTGTAATCTAGCGGAGCCGCGGTGTTTGGGCCCCTGATTCCGGGTCTGCTCACCTTCTACTACGCCGCTGATGAAGCGCCCAGTCCCGGTGACGGGCTGTCGCTTGGTACTGTCCGGTTTCGACATGTTCTCCTGTAATATTCAAAGTTCTCGTCTCTTCCTGCTTTTTGACTTTAACAATGCTCAGTCTGCAGCTCCAGCTGTGACACAGCGATACTGACAGTCATGCTTCTGCACGCCAACCTTTAAATTGATTCGCATTTATTGCACCTTATTCTCACGCCTGCGCAGTAACAGTCGGGTTAAACACCTGCAGCATTGCGCAACATCGCGCTAACGCCAATAAATGTCCAAATGGTCGAAACAGAATCGCAGCTATTGTTTGGTGCGGATAACTGAAGTTCAGCTCATATTCAGACGCATGTGTCTGACTACCGGGTGGACGTCTTAAAGGGACAGTGTGCCCACAACTTAAAGGGACAACACACCAAAAAACAAGCAGGACGCCACAGGAGTTCAGTATCTTCTACCAACTTTTACAGTTTTAATTTCAACATAGTTTGTTGAGTTAGTTTCGAGAGGGTTTTTTTTTTTTGCTTCGTTTTAGTTTTTATTCTTTAAAAAAATTATTTTATAGCTTAGGTTTGATTAGATTTAGTTTTTTTTAATTATAGAAATATGTAACAAGCAACCTTATTAAGTACACCTGTCCAGCAGCTGCTTGTAAAGGTGGGTGAATCGATCCAAGTATCAATACCAAAGCTGGTCTTGGTGCCTAACTTGACAGGATCGATATTTTGTTTCTATCTTTGAAGTTCAGCATGTAGCCCACTAAAGAGTTTTAAATAAACGGTTTTACTCTTCTTTTTTCTTTTTTTAAAATGAAAAACATCTAACTCAAGCTATGAACAACGTCTGAAACTTTCTGTGTTGATTGTCACATCTATTTTATTTACAGCCTATAACACATTTACAGATTGACCCAAAGTGATTTAGAGAAAGGCACATTTATATTCCAGGTAAAGCGGAAAGAGTGAAAGGTGTGGTTTTTGTATTAATTAATAATTATCGTGGATAGTAAAAATCACCTACCCTTAATATGTGTTCAGAATTTGCACATTAGTGATCCCATAAATCATGACACAATGCTGGCACATTGATCAGCTGCCCTTATAGATTAAAAGTATCTGTATCGGTACCGCTATTGGTAGTACTGGCCCTGTATTTACTTGGTATCAGATTGATACCAAAATTTGTAGTATTCCACAGCAGTTTATGTAATTAGCCAATCACACTGCAGAAAATCAATGCATTTAGGCCTCTAGACACAATCAAGGCAACCCTCTGAAGTTCAGACTGAGCAACAGTTTAAACATGGCTGGTTGTGCCAAAAGTGCTGGTAATTTTCCCACACAAACACCTGGAGGGTTTAGAGGGATGCTCTCTTGGTGAAAATGCCTTGTTGAATGCAAAAGTCAACGGAGGATGGCCAAAAATAACCATTTGTTACAACCAAGGTATGCAGAAGAGCATCTATGAACAGACAACCTGTTGAACTTAGGTGGGCTACAGCAGCAGAAGACCACGGCAGTACCACTCCTGTCAACTCAAAGAACAGGAAACCGAGGCTACAGTTTGTAGGGAAACACAAAAATGGGAAAATAGAAGACTGAAAAAATGTTACCTGATCTGATGAGTCTCAATTTCTGCTGTAACATTCAGATGGTAGCGTCAGAATTTGGCATGAAAGCAGCAAGTCTTGTATCAATGGCAGGATGGATCCATGGATCCAATGGCCTTATATCACACTCCCTTATCTTTTCTGAGGCACAAATTGCAGTTCTTCTTGGTAGGTAATTACTGAAATAAACTGTCTAGATCTTTGCATATAAATCAGCACACTCTTAGGAGATCACCCAAATAACTCCTACTCCCTCTCCTGAGTGTGTGGTTTTGCAAATGTATCATCAGGCTAATTTTACTTTTGGCCACAAAACTGCTGGCCCTAGTTTTTTGAAGCCAGGAGAGGATTTTGTGGCAGCGGAAACTAAGTCTAATCCTAAGTACTGTGATGATGTTAAGATATTTTAACAGTCTATAACAGTAAAAACACCTTGGGGAGCTCAAAATATCAAGTCTCCACAGATAACCGGTGCTTTCTAGTGATTCTAGATGTAGATTTTTTTTTTTAATATGCCAGCAATTTAACTAGAGGTCCAGTCACTATCAGTAGCTGCAGTCCAGAATCACAGGTTTGAATAAGAGTTTTTTAAGGACTTTTTTAAAATGGGGTCACTGCATAGACCAAAAGAATCAGTTGTGTGGGCCCATGGGAAATCATTATCAGAAATAAATTTCACACTTGATGACAATCACTTGAAAATTCAACAGGTTATGATTTTAATTGTCAACCAACAATTAAGGAGACCCCCCTGAAAAACATAGCAGCCAGATTAATGCACAAGATGAAACTGAGGTAATGCAGTGTGGTTACAGCCATAAACATCGTTTATTCTATGTAAAGAGCAATATATCACACCCTTTATTTCAAGCACACCAATGGAAAGTAAAGCAGTGGAGCAAACCACTGCCTGCCACAATTATCTGGATCTGGTTCAACATCAATATGATGTCACCCAATTTTTCTTGTTTAAGTTTGGTATACGTTTGTGAAGATATAATCCTAAATGTCTAATAAACTACTAGAACAGATCCAAATGTGGACCTACTGGAAAAGTGAATCCCTTCTACATTAGTCCAAGCCCTCAAAAACGTTCATTTAAATCAGTCCAGAACAGCAAAGAAACACACAAATCAACACAATAACAAAAGCTCCTTGTCAGAGGTAAATATCTACATGAAAATATCTAATCACTCAAATTAACCCAATTAAACAGAAAAACAATAAATTGCCTTTTTTTCATATACAAACTTTTCTCAGTGCTCTGGAATGCCATAAAAACCTTGTCTCACATCAAGTGCTACATGTCAACTTTGTACACGAGTAACTGCATGCATACAAGTGCTACATATTTATACATATAAACTGTACACATAAAAACCTTCATGCATTTACAATATAGTTTAGCAAAACATGAAAACTCATAACAAATTTTTCCCATGCCAGTATGAGCACAATGCTCTGAGGTTTGTGGAAAACCCCCCAAAACAGACGCTTCCATCTTTTCTTCCAGGTTTGTGCTGCCGTTCGTCCTCTCGGCTCTGCTACGTCTTTAATCCTCTCTGAGCCTGCTTCAGCAACGAATCAAAGTCGAGGTCCTCAAACTTGGTCCTGGAAGGAGACGCTTCTGCGTCTCTGTTTGCATCTGAGAAAGAGAGGGATGTGCACATGTTCACTGCTGTGTTCAACAAGTTGAGGAGGGTGCCCGCGATGTGTATTACAATATAGTGTGAGAGCACTGTAGCAAATACAGCTTTTGTGAAGCTTCAAAATTTCAGTTTATGATAACACTGTTGCACTGTAACTCTTGACCAGCAGTGACACTGGCCCTTAATCCAAGTGCTTCATCTGTCTGCGGAGGCTGCGTGATAACAAACTCTGCTCTCCTTCCCTCTCAGCCTGTCTGTGTGGCCATTCTTTTCTATGGGCACTGGAGAGGATGTGTGCTTTATTTTCAATCAGCAACACCTGGGCCCAGAGCGCCAGTGCTCTACAAAAGCCAATAGGGATTAGTTGCTGGGTGGCTCTCCTCCCTGAAGCCTGGAATGTTTATTTTAAACCAAACAGCCCTTCTAAGAAATACTAGAGCTGCTTAAAAAGAGCAACAAGCCCGTTTACTGGACCTGTGTGGATTCAGATACAGATGCACCTTCACCTTTACGAGGTGCCTCGGGCACAAAAAGTTAGAAAATCACTCACCTAATCAATTTATAACTTACACTAGTTACACCATTCATCTTTCTGATTAAGGTTTTCAGCTGTACACAGCGGTGCTGTTGGGGTGCTCTATTCTCACAGAAGTGAGGGGACTGTCATGATAGACTCAAATCGACCATGCTAGTCCTGCTGGGAAGTCATGAGGTGTTTTAGCAGTTGGTTTCTGTTTGTAATGAAACAGATTAAATGTGCACAATTATCATATATAACACCAATTTTAATTCCCAACCCAAAGAGATGGCCCACACTGTACAGGTTGGGACATCACTGGGGTGGTATCTTTGGCTCTACAATTAAAGAGCAAAAACAACAGTTGACTGTGTTGGGTATAAACCCCCTTTTTCCTGTGCTGAACATCTCAGCCTCATGTCTGAACGAGTACTGTGGTTTCTTTCTTTTTTTTAAATGCCTGAGAGCAACTTTCAATTTTAATCTGTTGGATTTAGTCACAATGTCACATCTCTACAACTTCAATTATTTTTTTTGGTTGTCTGGCTACATTTAATATGATTTCATTCAACTTCTTTTTTTCCTTTATTCTGGTGGAATAAACCAAGCGTGTTTCAGCCTGTCCATTCTCACACAGCTATTATAAGGCCGGGCTTTTATTCCCTTGCGGACGCCACAGATGAGTAGTTGTTCTTATTATATTTGTAGACCTTAGTTTGAAGCCTGCATGTGCTGCTGGTGCTCTTATACTGTGTAGAATACACAGTATACTGTCTGTACAGTCATAACAAATTGAAGGATACAGCGTGTGTAGGTTCACCTGGACAATTTCAGCTGTTTCATAACACAGTGGTTTTTAGGGCAAATTTTTTTAGTCTTTTCCAGAGAATTCTTTTTTTTATCGGTTTGTCCGGTAACTCTCTCCTTTCACTATAGTGTAGTGTTTGTCTTGGCTGTTGGTGTTGGACCTACCGAGATCCATGTAGTTTGTATTACAAAACTGCCTTCTTCCACCAAAGCAGATGTCAAAGGGCAGCTCATCAGGTTGCCGTAGTTTCCCACCATTATCGATGGCTGCGAAAGCATCTTCCATGTTGTAGAAAGTAACGAAGGCATAGTGGTCACTGTGGGAACCAAAGGTGTTGAGTTTAATGGTGACCCATTTCACTGTAAAGCCAATAAAAAACGTGTTAAACTGTAATGGTGCATGCTTACCCCCTATCTCTGAAGTGAAGTGACACACACTCCACCTCTCCAAACTGAGAGAAGCGTTCTCTCAGTTCATCGTGAGTCATGGACCTGCGGATGCGGCCGACGTACACCACCCGGCGCTCGTCCTGTGTGAAAGAATTAAATGTGATATAGTTACTGCCCACTGGAAAAGTAAAAAAAAATATCAGTACATCAGATGATTTTTACTCACTATGGCTTTCAGTTTCTGAATCCTTATCTCGTGCTCTCTCCTGAGCTTCCTGGACTCTCTGCTGCTGCTGCTGCACGGACGAAGAAAATGGGGAGTGAGATTTTGCTCCCACTGAATGTGTCAGTTATCACAAAAAATCAGGGGCAACGAGAAATTAGTGCAATTGTTCCTTATGTCAAAAGTTAGCACTAGTTCTCTTTGGATGTTAGCAATGACTGCACTGTATCTGAACTGGATGGTTACAGCTCATCAACAATATTCACTGACCTGCAAAAGTCTCTCCACCGCTTACGGCATATTTGTGGAGATGGCGACCGGGACCGGGATGTGGACCGGGACCAAGATCTGGACCGTGATCTGCTGTATCTTGGTGTGCAGCACCCTGACCTGTACCGCCGAGGAGGGGATCGGGACACGGAGCAAGAGGGGGACGATGAACACGAGCTGCTCTCTGAACGCTTGCGATGGAGCCTGCAAGATCGACATATTGTAGCCACAAAAGGCAAAAGCTCAGGCTGAACGTGAATGATAGAAGATGAGTACCTTAATCTTTTTGGAGAGCGAGATGCAGAGCTGGATGAGGAAGAAGAAGAGGAGGACCGGGAGCTGGAGCTTGAGTCAGACCGTGGTGATCTTCTCCTGTATCTCCTCTTCTCTCTGCCTCTGACAGGAGGACTGGGTGGAGGTGTCGGGAAGGTGCATGGAGCGGTCTTGTTTTCACTCCTCCCACGATCTTCTTTGGCAGCACAGTCTGCAAACTGCAGAGCTCTGTCTGTGGTCTCTGATCTGGCCCTGGGCTGATTGAACTGATGCTGCAGCACAGACTGTGTTTTAACAGTTGTAATCTGGTTCTTCTCTTCACCTGCAGCTTGCGAGCCCTGGGTCATCACATGGTGCTCATTTGTGGTTTGAGAAGCATCCTTGAATAAAGGGGGCTTAGCTCTGCTACGCTGAGAAGCATTTACAGGAGAATGATCTACAGAGCCGCAGTAATCGTGATCGGCAGATACGTGCGCAAACATGTGAGGAGAAGCAAGAGCTGCAGCTGACTCTGACTGAGTTGTGTGAGTCTTCCTGGACGGCAGAGGACGGGGGTCAATTATCTGAATGGCCTTGGATGGAGGATTTTTCCGTCTTGCAGGCTGCTTAGTGCTCAGAATGATTTCAGTGCTGAGGGGCTCAGGGATATCCACAGCCTCCAACACTTGGAGTTTCTGAGTTTCTGCAGTGCTTAAAGATTCAAGTGGTCCCACAGAGGACATCGCCGTTAATGAAGCAGCACGAACAAGCGCGGGCTCGTTCTCACAAACTCTCTCTTCTTTAGCTGGAGGAGGAAAAACAAAAAGAGGTTATGTATCACAGGACACGAGCCTCCATTAGTACACTGCTGCTAGTAATCTGACAAAATTCACCTTGTGTTTCCTCAAACTGCTCCAACAAGCTGGTCAGATCAGTCGCTTCAATTCCTGATGAAGGAAAGAACAAACGTGAAACGACCGCTTTGGAAGACGCTCGCCTTTAGTTCTCTCTCACTCCTATCATCATCACATTTAACACAAAATAATAACACACATGTAAGCTCAAAATGCTTGGGCTTTCTTATTAATATGTTCTATGAGAAAACAGTAAAGATGAAGACTGAATCTTCTAGTATGCAGAGTTTATCACAAGTCTACCATCTTCTTATCTTTTTTGGACAGCCTTTAACTTTGCATGCGTCTCCTGTCTGCACACCGTCTCCACGTCATCGTCCCACACAAGTTCTACCAGTTTTTCCTGGTAGTTCACAACACGTTACTTTCCTGCTTTCGTTGTGGAAAGCAAACAGCTTATAAGTGCTTTACTGCCGCACTGTGGTGATCGCAACATGCTATATACTAGCAAAAAAGGAGGAAGTATGTTTCATGGCACAAAACATAAAAAATAACTGTTGTTTTAAATCAGGCATATTTTGCCTTTGAAAATGTTTTCCCCCGATTCCAGTCTTTAAGTCGAGCTAACTGGCTGCTTTACGTTTATTTCACAGTCAATCAACTTCTGTAGATTTCCTAAAATGTGAAACTATTCCTTTGTGTTTACCTGAGTCAGCTGTTGCTCCCTGCACTCTGCACCTGGATTGAGGAGGTGGTGGTTCCTCAGGAGGACTCATACTGTGGGTTAGGACCTCGGTTACTGCTCCAGAATCTATGTGAGTAAGGGGCTGACTGAAATGTGGGCTGACAGAGGAACATTTTATTGGTCTCTGTGCGTCAGGACTTGGTGCCTGTGGAGTTTCTGGTAAGTGCTGGGTTCCTTTGGGTGGGCTCAGACTGCATTTTTGAATGTGTGATTTCATGCTTTGTGAGTTCTCTTGTTCCTGAGAGATATAGGAATCATCTGGTATTTCACTAAATGCTGTCTTCATATCCCGAAGCGGTGCAGGGCTCTCTTGGCTATAATCTTTGATTAGAGGTGACACCTGGGGATTTAGCTCTGAGGAAAATGTCTGTCTCTGAAGAGGTGCAGCTGAGGATTCAGTCTGGAGTTCTTGAGGCTGTCTGGTGCTCTGCAGGCTTGAATCCCTGGACAGAAACTCCACTTTAGGTGCTGATGAAGAGTTGGAAGTGGATGGTGATGCTATCTGAAGAACTGGCAGGGAAAGGAGGACAGGATTTGGGGGGTCACTACTAAGTATTGTTGGCTTCTTCACTGGACTTTTCTTGCTTTCATGAACAATGTCCGGCAGTGGACTGGTAGGCGAGAGGACTTTGGATTCAGTCCTTTGGTGATTTCGTCTGCTGTGATTTACATAAGTGGAAGATTTGGCTTCTGAGGAGTGAAGCTTGTGTGGTGAAGAGGCAAGATGGGATGACTTGAAATCAGGTTTACGGGGGTCTGGGTAGTGATGCGGCATCTTAAGTTTGCAGCCGTTTTGTTTCTGCAAACAGAGGATGGGGGTCAGCTCCTTAGGGGGCTCAGGAACAGAGGGCCACTTGGTAGTGTAGTTCCCCTGTTTCTCTACCAGGGGTTGTCTCTTCTGGCGCAGCTGTCTGTACTGTTGGAGGCTGAGTGATCTGGCCTTTGTCTGAACTTTAGGCTGCTGGTCCTCAGTTTTGTTATAATTCACCTCCGAGGACGTTGCTGAGGCTTCAATTGCTGGATTTTCAAGTGTGTTTGTGCTGTTCAGTGGAAGTGACTCACTTTCACTAGTATGGCAATTTGTGGGATTGCTCTCATTTAATCCATTTTCCGATTCATCCAATGAAGCCACTCGAACGGGGCCAAAGCTCACTCTTTTCTTCCCTTTGGATGGGGGTGATCTGGAGTTTCCATTCAACAGCACGCTCTTCAGGACTTGCCCGCTATCTCTTCTTTCATCTACCTCATCTCGTATCTTGGTCTCTCTTACAGGCGCCTCATCATCAGATACTACATTTATCTCTTCATCACTGTCTCCAGTTGGTCTTTCATACTTCCACACTTCTTCCTGGGAGAATATGGTGGGATGTGTCCTCGGTTGATCCCCTTCCTCCACACGGAGCTTCAGACAGTAGGGGTGCATGAGCTTCACCAGGCTGACGAGAGAAGTCGAGGTAAAAACCTCGACTTCGGCATCTGCCTTTTTATTTTTGGGATGAAACATCTGGCCTTGTAGCTTAAACATCTGTGACAGACCGCTTTTCTCTAGTTTGCCCTCCTTGCCTTTCTCTCCATCACTCTTAGTTGTGGATGCTGTAGTTGGTGTTTTAGATCTTGGTCTAAGTCTCTGAGCAAACGATGATCCCTATTAAAAATGAGAGAGAGGGGTCTCAAGATCTCATACTGCAACTGCTGCGAGTAACATGTCACTTCCTTCCTACCTAAACATATGTTACCATGGTGATCTAAAAGAGTTGAAGTTGTGACACAGAAAAATCTTTATTTTATTTACAGACACCTCACTAACCCACTAATCCTGCTTTGTAAAGTTCCACTTTAGCTGATCATCATTAGTTTCATGATGAAACAGTCGAAACGCTTCTCCTACTTCTTCTCCGATTACTAGAACGGACTGTGGACAATACAAGTAATTCTTTATTCTAGTTTCTACTCACCACGGTGTTGTCCCTGTACTCTGCCTGGCTGAGGAACTTGGTGTCTGGCAGGGTGTCGAAAGGAGACAGAGTCCTGCCGTCATCCTCCACACAATCCAGCATCTCAGTCAGGGCAGACAGCAGGCGCTCGCTTTCTTCCTCAGCTCTGCTCTTGCACTGAAGCGAGAACGCCAAATCAAAATACATACACAGCCAGTGTGACTGAGTGAAATCATTTAGATCAATCTGCTTTGACTCTGACCTCCGATGCAACAGTGGAGTCTTCCAAGATGGCCAGGATGGAGTGATCCACACAGGACTGTGTGTCCATGTCCACACCTGCCCTGCTCAGGACTGGCTGCAAACACAGACATGAAGAAAATCACTTCAATGTCCATGTTATACTGATTTGCATGCACACACATTAGTGTATTTACACTTCGTGCTAAATAAAAAAAAACCCAAAACACTCATTTCCCTGGGTGTGACCAAAAGATCAGGAAGCATGACTCTAACTCCAGAGCAAAAACAGGAAGTCCCAGTTCTGACAAAAGTTCAAAAAACTGTGATCAGATCTGATACGTGAATCGTGTTTAAAAAGCGAGTACTTGTCTATCACACATAAACCCATACTGACTTATAGATTGTCCTATATGAAATGTTGTCCTCGCAGAACATGATAATTTGATTGCTTACTGCACTCAGCACTATCTGTAGCATTAGAGTAGCTGAATAGTGGTGCAGCTAAGTTGTTTGTTAGTTTGTGAAATACAGCGGCTGTCAATAAAATGTTAACATTGGTGTTTTATACTCCCTAAATAATATTGTCCATTTCAGGGTTTAACAGAAACAATATCTCAATAACTGTGGGCCACTGAGAAAAAAAGTGCATCACATGGACAATAATAATGGACCACATCTTCAGGTGTGTTCAGTCCTTCTGCCAAAGGTGCATAAAATCAAGTATCTAGCGAAACATTTACAAACATTCGTGAAGAACAGTTTGCTGTAAAGAGCTTAATGAATTTGAGTGAGCTGCTGTAATAGGATGCAAACCTTTAACAAGTCAGTTTGTGAAATTTCTTCCCTCCTAGATTTCCCACAATCAACTGTAAATGGTATTACTGCCGAGTAGAAGCATTTAGGAACTTAGCTTAGCCATGTAGTGTCAGACCACATAAAGTTACAGAGTGGGGTCGCTGAGGTGCACAGGGCATAAAAGACTCTTGTACTCTGCTGACTCCAAAGCACCAAACCTCCTCTGGCATTAACATCAGCACTAAAACGGTCCACCAGGACCTTCATGGCTTGGTTTGTTTTAATGCAGAGCAGTTACTGTAAGTTTAATTTGTAGGTGTACCAGTACTTTTGTCCATATAGCATACTTTCATGAGTGTTTTCTTACGTCATTATTCACAAAATAATTGTTTTAAAAATGCATCTTTGGATAGTTTTACACATAAATGAAGCCATCCTTAACCAGCTCCTACTCACCACCTCATTACTATACAATGAATAACTCAATCAAGAAGCTGGTGAAAGGAAAGGTGCCTGTGTTATGTTGGATACTGGGTCTAATAATTTGACCTAAAAAAAACCCCTATAAAGTACCATTTATTTTTTTTAAAGATTTAAATCTGTGACAGCACACTTATAACTCACTGGGAACCAGGAGTGCGCATGTTTGTTTTAATAGTATTTCATTTTATTAACAAACTTTGCCTATTTTTTGGGACCGCTGTTTAAAAGACCCCTGCAACTATTTTAGGCTCTAAATGTGATTATGTGGCTCATGCTATTAAAACAAGAACTGTGTGGGGGGTTTAATTCATATACTATGACTAAACACAAAGAGGAGCGGACACTCAGTCAGACAGCAGAGGATTTCTCTTAAAGGAAAGAACAGGAAAGCGAAACTTCAGCTTATAAGATCAAGTGGTGTTGAATGAGTAGGAAGCCGGCTAAGGCCCTAGAGGCGGGTGTAACATCTGTACAGCACCTCTGGGAAGTGAAGCAGCTCTCATTTCCTGCACTCCTCTAACCAAGCATTTGCTTGACAGGGCAGCAGTTCATTTCTGTGCCTGGAAATATGTTAAAATTAGGCTTCAGGCAGTCAAGCAAGGACAGCAGCTGGGGGATAGTTGAGGGAAATAAAGCAGCGTGGGTCGTACGGAGGGCGCTGCCTTATCTGAACATCATGTACCTCCTCGGGAACTCACCGGCTTCCCTCCGTTTAAACGTCTAAACTAATAAACATCAAACTAGACACGAACAGCCTCATTAACTAGCTTGTCATTTAGCATTTCCCGCATCCAAACCGCCCAAATGACAGGCGGATCGATCCGCTCCCTGATCACTACCTGAGTAGTACTACGAGCTCGTTTCAGCCACGTGTCGTTATTCGCGCATGTGGCCTCGAGCGCAGGGGAAACACGCCCGACTAATGCACCGAAACCCGCCACCATGCGGTCTATTTTATGACCGATGAGCTAAAGTGAGGAAACCGGTACCTCGTTGGGGGTGTTGCTGGCCATAAAGTCGCTGTTGCCGGCATTTATTTCCCCGTCTGTCCCCCTCCACCGCGCCGCCATCTTGCCTCTCCACATGGTCCGCTGGCAGGCCGGAGGGAGACACGTGGTCACCGGTTGGAAGCGCGCGAAAAGCACTGATCTGAGATCGGATTTAACTCCGTTAATCAGAGCGAGGACTCGAGTAGAAATCAGATCCCAGGTCAGCTGTCTGCTCGTCACGTTTCTCATTGATTATTAATTAGTTTTAGCTTAAAAAATAGTTTTAGTGACCCACAAAGCGAGACGAATTAGGGACAAATAAAGGAAGCGGGTTTTGAAAATGAAAGGTAAAATAAAAGGCAGCTTATTAAAGGAATTGTTTTTCTTTTCTTTTTACAGGATCGTATTCAGAAGCACTTAAATGTTTCTGGACTGCTTTCATGCCACCCAATTATAACCAATTCAACCAAATAAGTAAAAATTTAACTTATTAAAAGTTGATTCTTGTTACAGGTTTAAATTTTTCATTCATTAGTTATTGCTCAAAGCGACACCTTGTGGTGGAAGAGTCTTGTTACAGATGTTATGTACAAATATAGATATAAGCGATAGAAAATGTGAACTCTCTATAAAAAATAAGTTATACAACCAATATACTCAAAGTGAAATGTTAAATTAAAATTAATTATTCTAAAATGAATATAAGTGAAAATGGTCCAGGTAGGAGTGATTTCCTGTTCCGATAATAAAGTATACCTGATCCACATCAGTATCAATCTATTGAAGTATCCTAGCAAAGTGAAAACACTATTCAGTGTTTCTGACTCTTTAACTGATACCTTTCTTCTTCTTAATTTGTCCCTGAGGTTTTGCATTAAGATTTCATGAGGTACCCTACCACTGCTGTAAGAAGACCCACCCTCACAGCCTCCATAGTCTGGCCTCGCTGCTCTTCTTGCTCCCTGCTGGCTCTGGAGAAAAGATCTCACTTTGTGCAGAGAAGGACACATGCCACACAAATATGTATAATTTATAAAGTAGCATTTTAGCAAAATAAAGGCAGAAACAGTCAGATACAGCTCAGGCTGCCTGACATTTGTTTGAATCTGTTTCATGGCATGAAGCTTTGATGGAGAGAGCACTAATGGTGTAAGTGGGAGTTATCTTCTAGTGCTTTATTATCGCTGGTGTTATAATTGCTGAGAGTGTGGTAAAAATATCAGTGCAAATGTTCGGCATCAGCGGCTTCATAAAATGTTAGATACCATAATAAGCTACATTAAAACTCAGTCCTTGAAATGGTGACTGTAACCTCCTGGTTTTTGCCCCATCTACAAAACAGACTAACTGATTGTGCGCATGTTCAGACATCACAATATTTGCTTTGCCAGTACTTTTCCGTTAGAGATTAACAACGGTTTTACTAACTTGTTTAACTTGAAATGGGACCTTTGTGAGGTCCAGTTTTTCCAGTTTAGTCTTCACATGGACTCGAGGCCACAGAAAGCTTTAAATGAGTTTGATTGATTGTATTTATTGCTTGTTACTCATACAGTTCGGTGTGATTGGTGCTTTGTTTCGTTTCTTTCCTCTTCATCTTGTGCAGCTCCACATCATGTTAAGTCATATATGTCTGAGTAATAAATACAACTGCTCAAATCAGTATTTTCAGCTGTGGTTGATTACATTTGCATATTCAGTACATCAACTATGTGCTTTCCTCTTGTTTCGTTTTCTATTTACTGTTACACTTTGTTTCTATTTGATTATGAAGTTGAGCCAATCATCGCTTAATCATTTCTGCAGGAGCTGAAGAGTTTGCTTGGTTTTGATCTATCAGCAGATTGTTGTCTGTTTGTTGCCTCTGTCTGCACCATAACCAGGTGAGGTTGGCCGCTAGTAGTTATAATGTCTCATCATTTGAAATGCTTAAGTGAAGAAGATTAAGTCTGCGTGAGTCTTCACCTGCATGTGATGGCAAAAACATGAAGCTTCAGACTCTGATCTGGTGTGGCTATATTATATTATATTTTTAGTTTATTAAGGAACTCCCTGATCTGTCTGACTCTGCCAGCCATTTGCCTCATTGCATGTGAATAAGCTGGGAAGAGGAAATGAAATAAAGAGATCTGGACTCTTTTTACCTAATAAATATTAAGCTTTAAAACTAGAGATCTTTGTTCACTTTTTTATTCACTTTATTCACCTGGTTAGCACTAAGTGCAGGATTTAACACAAAGGTCTTTTGTAAATGTAAATGTTAGATCTCCACCAGGTGAGAAGAAGCTAACCGCCCACCCACCCAAGTGCTGAACTAACTCATAAAACCTATGAGACGAAGCACGCTATGAGCTTTTCATAACTGACTGGATATTTTACGTTGTCATGCTGTAATTTCCTTGAGAGTGTGGTGCTAATTCTTCTAACATATTATCCCAGTAGAGCACCATCTCTCCCAGACTGCAGGCTTGCTTGTGTTTTCCAGAATTTCCAAAAATAGAGTGGGAGGCAGGTTTCAGCTATCAGACTCCTGTTCGTGGAACCGGCTCCCAGTTTGGCTGCAGGAAACAGACACCCTCACTACTTTCAAAATGGGGCTTCAGCTGTCTTTTTCTTTTAATAAAGCTTATATTTAGGGCTCAATCTGGTGACTGTAAACCATTTTTCACTATGCTGCTATAGACTCAGACTGCTGGAGGATTTCCCATAATGTACTGAGAAGTTATTTTCACTCCCCAATGTGTTTATTGTTTGTGGTCTCTTTGTGCTCTTGTTTTTCCTCACCTCTTATTCTTGTCAGTCAACAACCAGTTGCATATAGATGCTCCTCCCTGAGCTTGGTTCTGCTGGAGGTCTGTTCCTGCTTGCTCATAGGGGATCACCTGATCATTGGGATTGCCCCTCTGATATAAGAGAAGCTTTACTTGCAACAAAAAGCACCTTGAGATTACTTTAGTTGGTGATCTGGTGCTAAATCAATAAAACAGAATTAAACTGAAATCAGCTGAATTGATTACCCAGCATAATGAAAGTCAGACAGATTAATTTTATAGCATTAATTTTACACTTTTATATGACTGACATAATTTAGGTCCTGGCTATTTAAATATATTTCAGGGAGAAATATCTCATGTTCCTATTTTTGGGTCATGGAGGTGGAAATATTCCACTGCTGCAATGTATTTTCCCCACTAGATGGTGATATTGTACACCTGCTATTACGTTCCACTCATTCTTTTGTTTTCTATTGGATATCAGAAGTTGTGAATCAGTTCATTCTCAACTCCATACCAGCCACCTACAGTTAAAGCTATTTAAATTGCCATAGGTATTTGCATAATAAATGTCAAGGTTGTTCACCTTTCTGTTTGTGCTATCTTGTATTATCTTGTCTTTTTTTCCTGTGGAGGACTGTGGATGTGTCTGTCCTGTTATCTTGTGCATACCAGGAAGGAGCTGACCTTTCTGCTGAATGTCATGGTGGAGTCAATGGCTGCACCAGATTAGCAGGGAGGAAAAATGTGCTCTCTGATATACACTTTTAACAAGGTACCACACATACCCTGCTCATTTACAAGTCTGCCCGATATGTACTTATACTGTACGTCATGTCTACCTTGCAGTCTGCTCAGCTTGTCACCTGTTTCCCACTCTTTTTGCTGCTTTATATAGTTTAATCCCCTGTCTTCTTCTGTTCTGTTGCTTCAGGTCTCTTCAGCTGCCACACACCGACGACCTCCCACCTCATCTTCCACAACTCTTGAAACACATTACTGCCTGAAATGGGGCCAAAGCATCCTCCAGTCTCCAGTGTGTTCAGGAGTGTGCAGAGGCAAGTGTGTGTGTGTCAGGAGAGGCAGTTCTGTGTAAGTGGGTCACCTTACTGCCGCATCCAGCGCACAGCCACCCTGCCAGTATATGTCCCCACAATCACAAACACCCACATTTAACCCACTCTCCACACACCACATGCCCCCCCCCCCCTTTATCCTTTTTCTTCTTCATTTTATATCCTTATTTAAATTTATTCCTTAAAAATAAGGGAAATATAAAATTCACTCACTAAGTTCTTTTATGTGCCAGCCTTCACTTTCATTCTTGGTGGGAAGAAAAGCTCTCCTGCTTTTCTTTCATGCCTCATCTGTCCTGTACTTCTCATCTTTTCCTCACTCTTGACCTGCAGGAAGACTCCCACGGTGCTCTTTTGGCATGTTTGAATTTTTAAAGAACCTGTGAGGTCTAAGGAGTCAGGTATAAGCTTTCCTTTATCACTCAAACTCACACTTGCTGCATTTCTCTCTGTGTGTGTTTGTCTATATGACTTCCAGTCGTCTTGGCTGCTCGGTCATGCAATGTTTTACGTGTCTCTTATGTGACCTTTCAAATATTGTGTAACACTGGGAGCAGTGTGTTATAAAAAGGCAAAAGCACTCTGATCTTTAACTTGACACCTTCTCTATGGGGGAAAAGCAGGACACACAGGCATTACTTTGGAGACTGCTGAGTTGGGGAGCTCTGTTGCTTTCGTCCTCGTTTGATTTTTTTCTTTGCTTCAAGTAAGTCTTCTTTTTTCTTTGCTTTCAAAGCAGAGTGGAGGAATGCCCTCCCACATGGTTCAGAGAACATCTGTTAGTGAGAAATGAAGGCCTGAGAGAGAAAGAGAAGGAGGGGGAGGTGGTGCAAGGGGACTTACATTAATACAGAAGACGAAAGGAGGTGAAGAAAGAACAGCAGAGCATGCGGAGAGGTGGAAAGGGGAGGAGGGAGAGTGACAAGACCTCAGCTGGAGGAGACCACCCTTTCTGCAGATCAGCAGAGGTGAGACTATCCAGAGGTATCCGAGAGATAGTGACTTACAGGTGCACATGTTTCCGTGCACGTATGCATACAAACACACTCAGCATGGTAACAGAAACCTACATCAATAATGTAGCTGAGAGAAACAGGATGCAGTTTCTGCCTTACATAAGAGTTTACAGACGGCTGGCTCGCTCAGAACAGCCTCTTTCATTCTCTGCTTTGCCCTCAGGCTGGATGCACAGAAGATTTCTTGAGCTAATTAACCACCACATTTGCCTTCCAAACAACTTTAACAGATAACTATGCAGCAACAAAGGCATGAGAGTGGCACTAAAGCCATTTTTAACTTCAGTCTACTGACTTTAGGTGATTTGTTTTACTCTCTAGAGCAAAATTTTTCAGCAGTGCTTCTGTAGCTGCTAATTTGCTGGTTCCTACATTATTAAAGTATTGCAACAGGCTTGTTTCTAACAGGCATGACTAATGACCTGGGAAATGAACTTTTGTCTTTGCTGCTGCGCACATACTGATTATAGTCAAACCTGGCAGCACCTAAACACGTGGCGTGTTTAATCCAGGTCACAGAGGGTCACAGAGACATGATAGAGGTTCAGTAGGACTTGGTATATTAATGTTTGATGGGCTATATCCTGTGAGGTAAAGCAGAACAAGTCAAAATCTACTAGAGCATAGCATTTTCTAAGATGGCAAACATTATATCAGCTTTACACGAGTATGTTAGCAGCATACTGACTTCAGCTACTGTTAAACTTATTCCAACAACATTTTTAATACTTTTTAAGTAATGCGACACAAATAAGAAACTGTTGCTGTTGCTGTAACACACTCTTTAACCTATATTTGAAAAAGTTTTTTGTTTAGGGGTGGCTGTAGCTAAGGAGGTAGTCCAGGTTATCTTCTAATAGGAACTAAGCTCGATTCCTGGCTGCTCCAGTCTGCGTGCCGAAGTATCCTTGGGCAAGATACTGCTTTCATTGGAGTGTGAATATGTGTGAATGCTAGATAGAAAGCACTTCTATAGAAAAAAAGCGCTAGGACAAATGGGTGAATGAGACTTGCTGTATGAAGGCCTTTGAGTGCCCAAGTACAAGTGGACCTGTTAAGTAGGTCAGTTAATAAGCTGACTTATTGAGGAAGAACTCAACATATATACAAGCAGAGCAAACCATTATTAATGAGAAAGCGGAAAGCCACGGGGACAATAACTGAACACAGTTGCAAAGAAACTCCACCCCCACCCATGCTCTCACAGAACATGGTTCAGTCCACTCCGCCCTCACTCTCTTGTTTTATCAAACCAGGAAGTACAGGAGGAGCCAACAGGTAACTGAATTTATTAAGAAGAGTCTAAACCAGTTATGCAAACAATTATTTAGAACTTCACTAAACAAACCTAAAGTTTTTTGTAAATCCAGAGAGAGAAACAGAAATAAACCTAAGTGTAGTGCTGATGTGGGAGAGTATGAAGCCATAAATCTGTATGTTGGATTTATGAGGGGATGAAGATTAACAACCTGTTATTTCAGTCGTGGGGCTGTGAAAATCACCATCACAGGAGCATTTCTGGCAACTTCATCAGTTTTGTTCCTGTTCTGGTGTCAGCTTGGGAATTCCTGATATACCTGCTGTATGCTACCTGCTGTGCACCACACACAGAGTCAGCAAAATGTTGACAGCCTAGAGAGACTTCCCTCAAGAGCTGTCGGGCATCACGGCGGAGCAAAAAATGAGTAAATATTAAGCTAGCATTCATCAGGTGGACAAAAAAACAAACAAACACACAAACAAAAAAACATTTCAAATGAACATTAGTGCTGTTTTGCATCTTCTGGGTGCATAAATTGGCAACTGCTTGCTGATGCATTAGCTATAACAAGTTATTGAAGTGATAATTTGTCAATATTGTATTTGTCTTTCCCCAAGTGGAGCCAAAATAATCAGTTAATGCTGGGTTTACTGAACTGTTTTATAGATTAGTGAGAAAAAAGGGGGTAAGAAGAAAAAAATAAGTTAAAGGAAATGCGCATCAATCCAATAAAGTCTATTGTAAGGCAACACAGCAGGCAACGGTGATACTTGATTAGGTATTTAAAAAACTGCTTTCTTGTTCTCCTTTGTTATTTTCTTCTCCGGTGCCTTTTCTTCACCTTCTTGTTTTGTGTTGACTGCCTGTCTTTTATGCTGTAATCTCCCTCCACGGCTTCCTTTGTCTCGGTTATTTCTCTGTTATGCAGGCTTTGACTATCTGCAAACTGGCAAATTGTTAATGCGTGTGCATGCCTGTGTATAAATGATTGTTGTAGAGTTTAAGACGGCGTGCTTTCTGCCCACACCCATTTGAAAGTATGAACTTGTCAAATATGTCTCCATGAAACTGTTAATGTGGGCAGATACATGTGTGAATCACAGTTTTCATTTATAAAATTGTGTGTGTAGAAGCTCATCATGCTTGTGCTATCCTTTTTCTGCCACATTGCCATGGCGACAGTGCCCTCCCGGGGTAATGGGGGACGAGTGCGCCAGAGCTATTTATTCTTTCACCCTCCCTCTTTCCCTCTCTCCCTCCATCCATCTCCCTCTCTTTTCCTTCGTGTGTCTCTCTCTCTTTCTCCCTCACCACCTCTCTCACTCACTCCATCTCTGCCCTCTTCCTTCTGCAACCTCGCCGTCTTTCCCTTTCTCCTTCTCCCTCCTTCCTCTGCTCTTTCTTCCCCTCTCTGATTGGCTTAACGCTCTCCTCCTCAAAATGAGATGCTGCCTAATGAGACAGAGGGTGAGGAAGAGAGGGAGGGGGGACAAAGAGCAAGTGTCTTAAAAAAGGCAAGTAGGAATATGTGGGGGAGGCAATCTACGCAGACTTGTGTTGCATGTAAAGAGAGAACCAGATTTAACAAAACTCTGTGATGTCATTCTGGAGGGAAACGGCACGCTCTTGTTTATAATTAGACATCTCAGGAATGTGCGTATGTGCAGAATGTGTTGTATTCAGTCTTAGGATGTCAGTGGGGGTCATGACCTTTCTAATGGCTAAAATCCCTGAATAAGCACAATTTATACACTGATCAGCCACAACCATTAAAAGCACTGACAGGTGAAGTGAACAACATTGATTGTCTTGTTACGATGCAGTGTTCTACTCAGAGACCTTGCCCTCACCCCAAACCCAACCTCAGGAATGACTGAAGAACACAATAAAGAGCCCCTATGTTTTGATCCGACCGTCAAACCGGCCCAGATCCCGATCCAGATGAGCATCTTTGGGATGCACCAGAACAAGACCAACCAGCACCCAAAGTTGCTGCCAGGTGTCAGACATCACAGGAAAACTCCACATATTCTGATGAGCAGAGCTGCTTTTGCAGCACCATATTATAATTGATTTAGCAGTGTAGCTGATTGGTGAGTAGTTTATTTTATTTTATTTTTTCTTTTAAGGTGAACAAGAAAGATTTTACCAGTATTTTACTAGAAAATAACTGCAAAAAAATATGAATATGGAAATAAAGATAAATTTGGGTAACTAAATTCTACAGTAGCAACCAGAGCTGGGTGACTTAGTGTGGAAGCAAATGGTTAATTTGCATGCAACACACTATAAGCTTCTAAGCTCCTAAGCTTCCAACTTGCAAGTCTTAAGTTATGAACTAATAAGCTGCATAAAAACAGCTAACTGCTAATTAGTGGTAAGTAACTTATAAATACAGTGACAGAACTTCACATGTCAACCCCGAGCACAGATTTCTTGGACAGCCTGTTAGTACAATTAATTTGTCTTATAATTGCATTTGCCTTAAAGTGCTCCAAATGGTGCCAACACCCACACTTGAGAAGTCCATTTCAGTGACTTAGATTAGCTGAGGTGAAGTGTAGCAGACCTCCATTAACTGTAGCGGCCTATGTTTGCATCTACATCAAAGCAGACCTGCCACTAATAATATTTTACGTGCCAGGCTGCAAACTTATTTGTGCCGAAAGGCTGAACATGCAAGTCTGTGGGATCAGACCTGATTCAGGAGCCAGCCTCAAGTGGTCATACAAGGAACTGGAGTTTTTGGCACTTTTTCAGCATTGAAATAGCACCCTGGTTAGGGACCACGAGTTTACAAGATATCAAATGCCAGGAAAAGACCACAACCATCCATGTAGGTGGCACTCAGCCACAAAGCCAATTTGTTCCAAGTTTAAGTATAATATCTATCTAAACTTACAAAAAAGAGGTAATGTGATTTTCCTCAAATTACTGGGTTCTGGGGCTTTGATCAAAAGCAGACATGCATTTGTTGGGAACTATTGTCAGCTGTGGATTAATACGCATTTAGTTTCAAACTGAGTATTTTGGAGTAGCAGGGAAGTGCACTCAGGATAAACTGCAGAGCTCATGTATAACTACACGGCTCAGTGATGTAGCTTAATAGTTCTTTGGCAGAGAGGAAAAAATACTTGTTAATCGCAACAACTCGCTGTCAGAGTCCTGTCTTTTATTTATTTATTTTGGCAATTAGAGTAGGATAGTACCTGATGTGTCCTTAAGCGGTCAGGTGTCATGTCGCTTTTAATGTGGGCCTAACTACTCTCTCCTCCTGACACAAACTTGAGCATCTGACCAAGAAAGAGAAATGACATAGTGATGGAGGGAAGATTAGGGCGAGATGGAGGCAGTGGGAGGGAAAGGTAGAATGGAAGAAAGAGTAATAAGGACTGAGAGAGAGAGACAGCGAGGGGGGAGGGAAGGGCAGGAGAGATAAATGGCCGAGTAGACAGGAAGATGAGTGAAGCGAGAGAGCAACACTGTGTGACATACTGCAGACAGGAAGACTAACGGAGCGAGAGAGCGGATGGGTGAGAAAGGGAGGCGAGAGAGAGGGCGAGAGAGAGGAGGCATGTTAGTTGCATCCTCCTCCCTTTTTCCTCACCCGTTTCCCTCCCCCTGCCTGTAGCAGACCTTCTCTGGATGGTAACAAGCCACTCAGACAGCTGCAGCGCACAAACACACACACACAAACACACACACACACACAGCCAGATTTCCTGAGGATCATTTAAAGCTTCACTTCTCTACGTGTGTGTGCTCACGTGTGTCTGTTTGTGTGTGTGTGTGTGTGTGTGTGTGTGTGTGTGTGTGTGTGTGTGTGTGTGTGTGTCATTGTAGCAGCAGCAGTAAAAAAAAGGGAAAAAAACAGTCTCTACATATTTAAAGGAGGGAAAAAAGGGACCCACATCACATGGTTGTTATTCTCTCAAATCTGCCTCTCAGGTCACTTTGACAGTCCACTCTCTCTCTCTCTCTCGCCCTAGCTTACTCGCTTGCTCGCTCACACACACATTCGCACACACACTCTCTCCCGCTCTCTCTCTCTAGCACTCAGCCGCTCATTCCCTCCCTCTCTCTTTCTCTCTTACTCCCTCTCTCCTCCCACCTGAGCTGTAATTTGCAGGGCTGATGAGGGTGAGGGCAGAGCAGAGGCAGGAGCAGTATTCTCCTCACTCGATAACACGCACTCACTTACACACTTGGACACACACTCGCAGTGTGATTCACAGTGTACAGCTACAACTGAGAGAATCTGATCCTTTGTGTGTGTGTGTGTTTGTGTGTGCTCTTTTTTTAACCTTTTCTTCCCCTCTTTCTCTCTTTTCTCTTTTCCTCCCTCGCCGTCACTCACTCACTCCCTCCCTCCCTCACTCACTCACTCCCTCTTCTCTCTCTCTGCTCCCTGGCGGTGTGTATATGTGTGTGTATGTGTCTGTGTGTGTGAACCGTGGGGATAACAGACGCTCATGTGAGCAGCCTCAGTGGCGGCAGCAGTGACTGGTGAGAACGAGGAGAGAGAAGAGGAGAGGAAGAGAGCAGGGATAACAGAGCCACCACCACCATCATTCTGATCGGATTCACACCAGACATGTGAGAAGATGTCCGTGGGCGGCTGCGCGTGTCCCGGTAAGTAGCTGCCGTGGTGATGGTTGTCTTTAACGACAGCCCTGCCGCTGCTGCCTCTGCTGCTGTTGTCAGCTGCTGACTTTTTCTGGTTGTTGTTGTTGTTGTTGTATTTTGGTTGGTGAGTGCAGCGGCTGCTGTGGCGTGACCAACTAGGGCAGAGAGATGGGGAAAGAGGTGCCCCGAGGCCCTAGGGCTCTGTTTGCAAAGGCTCATGGGAGGTCACCCTCTGCGATGGCTGATGAAGTGCAAAGAAAATACTAGGATATATGCAGCAAACATGCATTCTTCTTATCATCTTACTCTTTTAGTTTCAAGATCAAATGCTGAAGATATTTGCTTGGGGCGCGCACATCTGTGCATGAAGTTGTTGCAGTGGCGCCACTAATGCAACTTCTTCCTCTTCCTCCACCAGTTGTTGTTCTTGTTGTTTCTGCTGTTGCTAATGATGCTGATGCTTTCTGACTAATGGCCCAGGTTAACAACAGAGTCCTTTATAAGTTACTCTCTCATCCAAAGTGGAAATCTGACAGCAGAGGTAGCGGAAAAGAAGAGAGGGGGGAAAAAAGGATCAAAGTGTGACATTTAAAGGGCAAAGATCAGTGGCATGAATCAAAGGCTTGCATGATTGATTTTGCTCCTCTTCTCACAGAAGAGTTACTAATGAATGCTTGATGTTTCGTAGCTCACACAGGAGTATGCTGTTTAGGATATGTGAAGAGGGAGATGAGGGGATGCTTCTCTTGCAGGTACAGAAGCAGTTTTTATCACTGATATCAAAGTGGGGAAAAAAGTGCCCTGCTACATCTGTGGGACGTGATTTTTTTAAAGATTCAAGTCTTGTTCTTTAACCAAAGCATGGATGTATAATAGCCTTGTTACGGAGCTTTTTACCTAGAAGTTCACAAAACAAGGTCAGCAAGTGCACAGTCGAGTGGGAGAAGGGCAGACGCTGATCTTACTCTAACACAATTACTTGCACCTCTCTCTGTTCGCTGCTGTTTTCTGTGACATCTGAGGCTTCTTCATTCATGTTAAATATCTGTCTTTGGGGTTGAAGAAGTGTCAGTCATATCGCCACAGTCGTAGCTTCATAGGCCGTTTTCATTTTGCGCCATGATAACAAAACAGCCCCGCAGTCCGACTGTTGTATGTCACCATTTTATTAAAATTGGTTGAAGTTGAGTATCGGCTACAGGGCTTCTGGGAACAGAGCCACGGAGAGCGACCTGGAGGGAGTAATATCCGTCATATTAGGCCACCATATTGAGAGGTGTGCGACTTCTGAGGAACTCCCTGCAGTCCCCAAACAGTTGTGTTTAGGTGTGGGACGCCTGACAGCAAACAGATAATTCTTCTGGTTTTATTGACTTTAATCAGGCAGAGGTGGAAAGAACAAGAGAAATAAAGGTCTAGAAATAAACCCTGCACTGCTCAGCCTCAGGCAATATATTATTAAGTGTTACAGCGATTTATGTAGCACTCCTGATAGGATGTGTAGGACATGAAATATAATCCTATAGCTGCGAATGTATTCATAATCATGATAGATGCTCTCAGAATCTGCTGCTGTATAATTCTCAGCAGCAGGAGAGGAGGAAGGAAGTGTGATAAAGTTGTGAGCTGCTGTGTGTATTTATGTGCGTGTGTGTGTAGGGTGCTGCATAACCCTGACGTGGCCTCCTCTCTTCTCCTGCCTACCAGGCCACAGCGGCCACAGTGGTCAACCCTCAAACAGCCGGGATGTGGATAAAGAAATTTAGCCAACCACTCATCGAGTATCATATTTCCCTGGTGCCAGTCTCGACTTTAGTCATTAGAGAGATGGAGCACTAACTGGTCCCATGTTTTGCGGTCTGGAAACTCTTTAGCATTGCAGATTATTTTAAAGGCGGAAAGTTTCGGAGAAGCAAACTGAGAGACAATGTCAGCTCGTCTTGGCTTGTACAGTTGCAGCTTGTAGACAGATGAATAGGAAGAGACACGACTGAGGATGACGGATCAGAAAGCTGGATAGTATAGAAACATGTTGGCAGACAGATTTGGTATCAGCAAGGGCAAACTCTCTAGACGCACCAGATAACAATTTGTCTGGAGCGCACAATGGTACAGGGAATATGGTGCATCAGAGTTTTCGCGTGTGTGTGTGTGTTCAATCATGTGTTTTCAATCTCTGCGCAGCGCTCCGTGTTACAAAGGCAAACGCTGCCACCTCAGCCGTTAAACAAGCCTGCACAGCAGAGGCGAGAGCATTTGTTTAGAACCGGGCCTTAGCTATCTTGTGGTCAGATTGCATACTTAATCAACGTGGTCATGGAAATTTCCAAAAAGATGTATGACTGCACTCTTCTGCGCTCCACTTTTGCTCTCATATTGTTCTCTCTGGTGTTCCCCTTTTTGCTGTTGGCTTTTTTCTGTTTTCTTTTGTATTCTCTTTTTCATTTTCTCCTCATTTTTCTTTTTTTTCCTCACTTAAAAAAATATTATTGACAAAGTAGCTTCTTGTCTGGTGACATCTTTCACTTTTCAGCTCCTGGCTTCATAGATGTCGACACATATTTAGCAAAAACCAAACTTTAAAAAGACAAGACAACTGTGCAATCTTACTTTCTCATGCACATCTGGTGACCTTAAAGAATACGTGCGATTAATACAGCTTCAGTCACTCACACAGATACACATGTATACACAACATGAGGTAACTGAAAACCAATGTAAACACTGCCTCCTAAAATGGAACAATCACTTCCATTCATTCAAGTCAACTTCAAATGAACCCAAAGCTTGACCCTAAAGTGACGCTAGTTAATTTACACGCTTAAGTTGCCAGCCTCTTTATATAATTAAAACACGATCAGAGACTCTGTGAAGGCTGACTAAATACAACAGCATGTAAAATGTGAAACTATATAATTTCTGCCTTTTGGTTGCTTTCGTCTTGTTCTCTGTTGTTTACATTCCTGAGCCGTGTTCAACGCACAAGGATCCTCCCCCTTCTTGTGTGGGCTCACAGTTTGTACGTGAGTGTGTGCGTGTGCGTCTGGATGCACACACACAGCATGTGTCCTGACATGTGGATGACATAAACAGTGGGCCAAAGTGTGTGAGGGAATAACTTTACTAAATGGTTATTGTGTTTTCTGCTTGGAGATCAATTAGATGACTTCATACTAGTTTACACTGACCTTACAATAAAATCCACACTACTCTGTGCCCCCCTCACCTCTGTGACATCTCCCCCCCATACCTCCCCTGTCTCCCCTCTCCCACACAGTTTCAGTCTGCACTGTGTATATACCTTCATCCTTCTTTCCCCTCTCACCCTCCCCTCAGTCCCTCTCTTTCTTTGACTCCTCTGATTGCTAGCGTATGTTGGCTGGCTGGCTGGCTAGAGTGGGGGAAGCGGTGGGGAGGAGTAAGGAGGGAGACGGGGAAAGGGAAAGAGAAGGAGAGAGAGCGACAGAGAGAGAGAGAGAGAGGGAGAGAGAGAGAGAGAGAGAGAAGGGGGAAGGGACTGTGCCCTCTCATGCAGAGAGTCACATGGTGTCCCTGATTGGAGGAAAATGAGTAAAGACTGCAGCTCTGGCTGAAATGGCAACAGACAAAAACGCACAAAGGCTGAGCTGTTTAAAAACGGGTTGCACAACAAGAGAGCCTGGAGAGGAGGAGGAGGGTGTGACAGAGGGGAAGAGAGAGGGAGTGAGCAGACACCGAGGAAAGATGTGGATTAAGGGAGGAAGAGGAGGAGGAGGAGGAAGCAGGAGAAAGGAGGGAGAAGAGGTGATGGGGGGGGGGGCAGAGTGCAGAAGAGCCAAGAAAAGAGAAGCAAGTAGGAGATGAACACTGTAGGAGAGGGAGGGAGATGGAGTGGGTGAGACAGAGTGAGAGAGAGAGAGAGAGAGATCAGACTGTGTTTCTATGTTTTCTGCAAGGCTGAGCGGTGACGTGATTGGCTGAGGGTGTGTGGGGTGGGGGGGCAGACCTGACTCTGAGATCAGAGACAGACAAAATGGCTCCCAGAGAACAGAGAACGCAGCATCAGGGCACTGTCATCTCCACTCACACAGCTGCCAGCTGACACCAGCCGCCGCCACACACACTCTCACGCACATCTGTCACACACACACTTAAATCTAAGCTACCTGCAAAATGCCAGGGAGAAAAGGGGGTGGCGGTGTTGAGGGGGGGAGTACAACAGTGAAGATGATGGATAATAATATAGATCATTAAGTTACTACAGCACATGCATGATTCTTTTGACACTTAAAGTAACACACTCATATAATATATTTCAATGCCAAACTGGCTCACGACTGAGCCTTTTCCTGATTTAATCCCTTCACCTCTTGGCCTGTTATAACATGTGACGCACTTGCCGCTGAACTTCCCAGGTTGCAGTGTGTCTGTGTTTGCCTGCCAAAAAGATCCTGAGTAGGGAATTCACCCAGTGAGTGACAAAAAAAACCTGTAGGGCAGCATGAAAACAAAGACACTGGCTCACCGTGGCCACGAGAGGGCGCTGCTATCAAAGGACAAGCTGCAGATTGTAGGTCAGTCCGAATTTTCCACAGTGATTTCTCCTGACTGTAAAGCAGATGAATGAGTGATGGATCTCTGCTGAGCAACAGCAGATCCATTTATATTCAGTGTCGCTTGTTTTGATTGTCGCACTTTTGTTTTCTCTCGCAAATGAGACGCATCAATAACAATTTCCCGTCTGACAGTTGAGCTGTAGGGTGCAAGAGATTCAGATCGTTTAAGTAAAAGCAGTCCAGTCCTTTCAAAGTAAAAGTCCTCACTAAAAAAATGTACTTATAGTATTTAAAAACTATTTATTTTTCCTAACAAAATATCAATAGTCCCTTTGTTAAGCTTCATTATTTTGGATGGGGGATGTTAACATTATCTATGATTTAATAGAGAGAGAAATTAATAATTTATTAATATTAATCCTATTATACATTTTTTTAATTAAATAATTTTCTGAATGGATAAAATAAGCTTACTCAAGCTTTGAGCTTTACAATATCTTTTTTATTATCTAAATCTGAACACAGAGGGAGAAAAATAAGACCCAGTTGGGACTTAAGCTCCACTGAAATTAGTTTTGTATTAGGGGAAATACACACGTACACACACACCCTCTTCTTGGGGTCTCCTGTGATTTAAATACATAAGTCAAAATTACTTATCTTTAGACAGTTATTTCTAACTTTTGATTCCAGTGGTTCTTCATGTAAAGAAAGATTACAAAAACACCCAACAAGATATAGTAAAGCTGTTTTGTGATTAAAATTCTAGAGTGAGGCTACCTGTGCACATCTTTGACCAGGTGATATAGAAGCAGAACCTGATGTTTGTATTATCTTGAACTGATGTTAAAAAAAAAAATCCTCCAAACATCAAACATATTCAGTGAGCAGCAGTTCTCTGGGCAAAAATGCCCTGATAAATATTAGGAGAATGGACAGAAGGGTTCAAGCTGATATGAATGCAACAGTAACTCAAATAGTCGCTTATTACAACCAAAGAATGCCAAAGAGTATCACTGAATGCACAACATGCCAAACTTTGAAGCAGGTGAGCTACAGCAGCAGAAAACCCCACCCGTTGCCATTCCTGTCAGATGAGAATAGGAAATCTGAGGCTTTGATTTGGACAAGTTGACCAAAATTGGACAATACAAGATTGGAAAAACATTGCCTCCATTTCTGCTGCAACAACAAACAACATGAAAGCATGGATCCACCCTGCCTTTTACCAACAATTCAGACTGCTGCTGGTGGTGTAATGTGTGGGACATATTTTCTTGGCACACTTTGTCCCCTTACTAGCAGCTGAGCATTGTTTAAATGCCACAGCCTACCATCTCCATCCCTTTATGACCACAGTCTACCCATCTTCTGATCGCTGCTCCCAGTAGGATATCATCCCATGTCACAAAGTCAAATCATCTTATAGTGGTTTCTTGATCATAACAATGAGTTCACTGTACTCTAATGTGCTCCACAGTCATAGAATCTAAATCCAACAGAGCACTTTTGGGATGTGGTGCAACAGGAGATTCACATTATGGACGTGCAGCAAATGTGTTATCATATCAATATGGACCAAAATCTCAGAGGAATGTTTCCAGCACCTTGTTGAATCCCAACAAACTGTCTGAGCAGTGTATATTGCACAAGATACACTTGTATCCCACTTAAGTACACTTAAGCAACGGCACACTATAACAGTGTGGCAAAAAAACTCTGACAGTAGACTGCTATTAATCTCACAGTATTGTCATATTGTCCAACTTTGCCTTTATGTAATAACTAAGTACAACTCTTGAGATTAGGAATCTCTTTTGTGAGCGTGTCCTGGGCCCAGATGGGATGCTGTTCAGTGGCAGAAGTAACTAGAGAAAACCCTCCCAGGCTGAGGGAGATCATTTGAACTCCACAAAGAAATCCTCTTGCTGTGAGCCACCATGCTGCTAATTAATGTGAATGCTACTTTCTTCTGTTGTACATTTCTCTGTTGAGATAAGACATTTTGCTTTAACCCTTAACCTTGAGTCCATTAAAATAACTACAGCTGAAGTTCTGCTGCAGTTAAGTGTCTGCAGCTCTTCTGGCTCACAGTCTCTTTGATCTAAAGCTGGCCACTGTTAGAGCTCATTCCTCCAGAAAGTGGCAGCTTGTCTTTTGGATCTTTTATCAGAGCTGAATCAGACAGAGAGATCTCTGTCCCCCCCCATCTGATCCAATAATGGAGTAAAGAGGCCTGAGCTGCCAAATGTATCAAATCTGGCAGGCAGACACCAGTGAAACGAGCCCCAGAGACATGTAGCTAGCTTCCGTGTGGACAGTGTGTGCCACTGATGTGTCTAAAGTACTTATTTAATATTGTGAAGTGGGAAAAGTCGAGAAACAGTAGGCATGCTTTTAGCTTTGGGAAAGAAATGCAGTGAATGCTATCTATGAAAAGAGGAGTGGTTCTGTTTTCATTCCTGTTTGGGGAAAAAACGGAAAAAACAGCACTTAACTGATGTCACTCATTCTCCAGTTGGAACTCATCTTTGAGCTGGGATCAGCTCGGTCAGGGCTTTTTCTGCAGTCAAACCACACAAAACTGTCCTGAGATCAGTGCTTAGGATTGTGCTGAAGGGAGGCTGGCGGGAATGGTTCTTATCAGAACTCTGGCAGATGCATGTGCAGTTGAGTTTCCTGTGGACTAGTAAGTGGAAGTGGCACATTGCACACATTTGCACATGTGCATGATAGCATGCACGCACACACATGCACATGCGAGGCAGACACACACACACAGACTGTAGGCATCCTCCTTCCCCCTCCTCGTGCCCCTGAGCCTGACAGTCTGGACATGGAAGATATCAGAGAGAGGGAGAGGCATGAAAACACAGACTCAGGCTCCTAGTTAGATCAGTGTGTAGCTGTGAAAGTGCATTTGTAGGTGACAAAATGGCGATGTCAGAACAGCTAGAGTCTGAAGGAGGTAAGTCTGTCTTGCTGACCTTTTCCTTTTTGCCTTTCTCACAGCTGACGAGGTAACAAAAACCTCTGAGGTCAAACAAAACGGTCGAAAAGAAGAATTTCTGATTTGTCTTTTATTTAAAAGCAAGAACTAGCACAGCATATCTATACCAAAATGCTGTACAAGTTCAGTCTCTTACTCTCTTTTTATTGACTTTAACAAAGGTCAATTTAAACAGGTTGCACTTGTGGGTTTAAAGTGTAGGCTTAGTGAAAACACCATGTGTGCCTGCTTTGAGCACTTATTATACATGGCTTTATGGCTTTAGGTGTGAATGTTTAACTGTAGGAAAATGAGGCAAGCTGACGAAGCGAGGGTTGGGCAGATCTGTGTGAGTGTACCCGTGTGCCTCACTGGTTGGGGTGCTGGTTAAAGATAAGGCTGTCCCTATGCCTGAGAGCAAAGGAGATGGTGTGTGTAAGCCCTTCAAGCCTTATCCTGACACACCTCCCACCCCCACCTCCTCTCCATCACCCCACCACGCACACACGCACTGGGGATTAACCCCGTCATGTACCATTTCAATGGGTGAGCTTGGGGAGACACACACACACAGGATTAACCCTTGTGTGTCCATTTCCATGGATGTTTCTTAGCCTCTCTCTCTGGTTGTGTCAGCAATGATTGCTCATGTTGCCATAGTGACAGGGGCCAGCCAATGTAAGATAGGCAAATCCACATAAGTCACCCACAACAGACACTCTTAGCTACAACAGACTACACCTCCCCCTGGTACTAGATACACAAAGATGCTGCCAAAGGACTGACAGCAGCCTCGTGAGCTGTGAAGAGCTCATGTCACAGGCTTACCATGGTCAAACCAATATACATAAAGTCAGCCCGGGCATCTTTGTTGCTGGTCGGGTGAGAGACAGGCCTTATAGAGGCTTATCCTCTCTACATGCCTGGCTCTGGGAGACAGTGCACTTCACCATACTCTGGATTTCATACATCAGAGTCTACAAAGAAGTTCATATTTGAGTTGCTGTCTTCGTTTTGGGCATATAAGAGCAGCAGATCCCGGCAGGATAGATGTCCAACAAACAGATCCATCACTTGAAAAACACATACAAGTATTTTAAATATATAAATGGAAAAAAGCATAAAAATAAAAATACAATAAAATGTATTACACCTAGATTCAGTGTATCAAAATGCCAGCATGAATTAAAAAATATAACATAGTAATAATAGTAAAAAATAATCTGGATGAAACTGTGAGAATAATGTTTAAAAAAATGTGCAAAAATTGCATCTTTACTTATATCTACTGCACACATTTAAATGACTTATAAGTAACTGAAAATTAGATTTTTGTATTAAAACTATCATGTATTTATATCCTGTGTACACTGAAATAATGAATCATGGAGCAACATGTATACGGGCACACAAACTGCATACCACTGCAAATACACCACAGTGCAAGTCCGGTTCAGGATAAAATATTACACCATCAGAGCAACAAATAGGATTTTAAATATCAGACAGGGGCAGCAAGTCATAACCTACTGAAAGAACTTGTTTAACTGATGCTTGAAGTTTAAATTGTTCTGCATACCAAAATGTGTAAAAATAAACTTAAAAAAAAAAAATCACATTTCTACTCATGTCCTCTTTGGTTTATATATTTCCAGTCATTTATATGTGTTATCTATAGTGCAGTTAAAAGGTGAAGATGAACGTAATAATAATAATGATGATGATGATGATGATGATGATGATGATAATAATAATAATAATAATAATAATAACAACGATGATGATAAATGTTATTATAATGTTGCAATAATGTAATATTACTGATCAGCACCAGTGTTTAGTCTCACAGCATCCTCTGTGAAGACCTGTTTACTGAGCAGCTCGCAACAGCGGCTTAATTTATGAATAAATCATTTATGAAACATTGTTTTCACTCCCAGTGTGCATGGGTGGTGTATTAATGAGAACCGTGTTCGTGCTGGTGGCTGTAACAACCTAAAGAGTGCAGCAGGAGGGGAAAGTTCTTTAGTGGGTGAAAGGAAACTACTTTACATCCTCGATATGGGATAATCTGTCTTTTCTGTCCTTTGGGGTTAGATGCTGTAGATCAAATAGTTTGCATGTTAGATATGACACTTGCATAAATATGGAAAAATTGCTGTTCTAATACTGCTTGTTCTTTTTATATCACAACTTTGGACATATGGGTGAGATCTCTGCTGGCTGTGATCTGAATATCTGATTATTATTTGAGGCGATTTAAGCAGATTTAGAAGCCTGTGGGATTCTCCTTTTGGCTTAGTGCTTTGTGTGTGTGCGTGGATCTGCGTGTGTGTGTGAGCGCAGACTCAGAGAGGAAAAGAGGGTAGAGATTCCTGATGTTAAGGGATTTACTCGTCCACCTTGGGCAGTTCAGCATACAAACTGAAAGGCAGAATTAATTGACAAACTTATTCTGCTGTCTTTAAGTGTAAATTTATAAGATCTTGGTGTACTTTTGACCAATGGGACTGCTCCACTGCAAATGTATGTGCATCACATTTGCATCCTGCTTGGGTCCAGGGTCTTGGTTGTCACTGCCTCAGCCCAAGCTGATTGCAGCAAGCCTATGTTCACTAATTAGGTAAACATGACAACCACTTTGCAGTCAGCATGATCTTTGTCTCCACGCTCATCTCCACTGAGTTGCATTAGGACAATTCTCATCTGTGTCAGTTACGAGGAAGGGATATGGGATGCAGGGAGGAGGAAGGGAAAAATGCTTACCAGACAACCTTTATGTGCAGTTGTGCATTAGTGGGGGGAGGAGGAGCAGAAGTGGGAGAGGGCGACTGGCGGTGCTGGGCAGAGGAGAGAGGAGCAAATGCATTGCAGAGGGAGAGGAGGAGGAGGGCCTACAGCTATTGTTCATGTCCTCCCGTGAACAAAGGGCTCATCGGGGTCCATATGTAAACCCACAGCAGGCTTCAGCCCACTGACAAGGCCTCATGCGGGACAAAACATAACCGACCGACTCCCGCAATTTAGGCCTTATTCCGTTTGGAGGAGATTTTTTTATTGATCCAATTCAAAGGGACGTATTGTGTGGGTACGTTGCGTCCAGCCAACCGCCGTCCAGCGGGCCTATCCGTTTTTACGCACGGAGCGTACACACGGTCTATCAGCACGGATCTGTAAACATCAATTTTCTGATTGGACTTCTTTGCAGGTAAAGGGTCGCCTTTCCCCCAAACACACTACTCGACTCTAACGTTTAGCTTTTTTAGCGTTTACAGTTGGTGTAGGAACTGCCGCCGGTGTAATTGCTCCTCTTTTTGAGTGCTTTTTCGTTGCGAAGGGATTTAACGCTAAGGCGTTAGCAGGAAGGCTAAAACCAGCTAACTGGTTACAAACAGTTTTCTGACTAGCTGACGTTAGCCTACCCTGCAGGCCTACGAGGCAGTGTTGTACACAGTCACCGTCGCTGTGGTTGAGGGGATCGGGATTATGTATTGTGTCTTGTTTGTTCACATACATGTATTGCTTTTCAGATTATTATTGTTTGGCGTTTTGTTGTTAAGCTCGCTCGAGTCCCGTAATAAATTTAGCCTAGCTAGCAACTATGTGCTAGCTTGGTGCCATTCTAATTGCCTTTGTAGCCGCACAACTCTACATCCAATCTTCTTTAGCAGTTAAATTTATGAAGTATAGATGCCGAAATAACCTAAACCGGTGTCACTTTACGTTCAAAGTTTCACAATATGGTTCAGGTTAATCCGGCTCACAAATTCCGTTTGGATACTTGTCCCTTATACCAATCATGGTGGCAGTCTTGAGTGGCAGGAGTGCACAACCACGACAGGTTATATCCCCATTTAGAGGAGACTTGATCTTGTGATGTTGGGTGGATTTTTGGCGGCTGAGCATGAAGAAAAGTCAATAGTTGAGTGTTTTTTGGCATCCGTGCCAGTTTGACAGATGATCTGCTCTAAAAGTTTCTGTCCACAAGCAGATGTGTGTATGTTTAATGTGTATGTTTCTGTCGACATTGTGTACTGTGTGCTTGTAAAAGAGAGGAACACGATTCCCAGTGGAGGAAGTGGAGTCCAGCTGATGTGATTGTGACTGCCTGTCATTAACCGCTAACGGGAGAGGAGAGGAGCTAATGGAGCTCTCAACAACTAATGGACACACAAAGAATCGATTATTTATTTATTTATCAGTCTTCTGGTGGTGCATCCAGCCCATAGCATAGTGTTGCACATAGTAAACAGCTTGTTTTTAACTCGATTTGAAGCCAGGGTTTCAGATAGATGAGTGTTTTATTGCCTTTTCTTTTTAACTTTTTAGAAAGATGGAAAATGTTTTATGGCTCTATACTCTTTATGGAAAACTTTTTTTTTTATTAATTTACCTCTGGGTCTGTAAAAGCTGTGATGGCTGCTGTTATTCACAACATATTTGGAGTGCAATTCCTCCTTTCACTAGAATGGATTTCATAAGGATGCATAGATGAGTGATTTATAGGAACAACATCCTAATGTGTGTGACTTTAAAGGTTAGGCAGCCTCTGTCTGCCCACCTCACCACAGTGTGTCTGCAGATATGTGTTATGAAGTGTTACTAGTACTTTTTACTGGTTTAACTGTTTACTATACATCTTACGTCACTGTATTCTCATTTCATAACAAACTTTCTTCTGAGACAAGTCCCCCTATTTGGTTATATCTTTCCTTCAGACATACAGTGACATAAATATGTTTAATATGCAGAGACACCACAGAGAGATATGAAGGAGGTGGGGCTTCACCATGGTGACGCAGAGGTCGTGACCCAGAGGCCGCCACGCCTGGATGGCCTTTATAAGAGAGCCAGGCAATTAGAGTAGAACAGGGACTGGATCTTTATGTGTGTGTGTGTGTGTCAGTGTCATCATCAGTATGTTTTCTCTTGTGTTTGGGGTTCCTTCTGACTTACTGTTTAGTACTTCATGGTAAGGCAGCAGTTTCTATGATAGTGCAGCATGAGGCTTCTTCCATTGTGTTGTTTTATATTTTAATGCCCCAAAAATGAGCCATTCAGGGAAGACCATGGAATGAGTGCAGTTAAAACTGGACCATACTGGTTATTTCAGGCTGATTAGGCATCAGAGATGTAACAGTTCTCCACTTTTTACTTTGGTTTTCAAAAAAACAATTTTTAGCACAATTTCAGTTATTCAATCATGATTGGATCATGGACCAAAAAAGAAACTATGTATTTATGTATCTCCGCTTCAGTTTTTAGCCAGATAATCTTTAAACATGACAACTTTACCATACTAGCATGCTTGAAGTAGGTAAGGCAAGATCTGATGCCGTATCGTGGGCCTTTGCATTTTTTCTGTCTCAGTATTACAGATTCGTACAGCCCTGTTCGACATCATCATCTTTGGTTTTGTTGGTTTTTTTCCATAACCTCAGCTTTATCGATATTGAAAAGTTTACTTTTTTTCAGTTAATTAATTTTTTATCTTTATCTTTTGTGTCTAAATTTGTCATGCTTACTATACACACGTCATGTTCTCTGTCAGGTCACAAGTTTTCATCTGCCATAAGTTAAATATAATAATATATATTACAAATATATATTGTAATATATTTGAACCCCGTACACAAAGCTTTCTTTTTCAACATTTGTCGTCACTTCTGTTCCAGGCTGTTCCTCCAAGTCGTTCAAGCTGTACTCCCCCAAGGAGCCCCCCAACGGTAGCACTTTCCCCCCTTTCCACCCCGGCACCATGCTGGACAGAGACGTGGGGTGAGTTTCATTTCTGTGCTGTGTTTGTAAAGCTTGCCAAAAATTAGTCTAGCTGACTGCTTATGGGGCCAACTGTGTTGTTTTTAAAGTATGTTTTCTGTTAGCTGTCAAATGTTTTTCAAATGCTTCTGTGCATTCAAACTGTCACAAAGTTTTTGCAGCGCGTTTACAATAACATAACAAGTTATCAACTTAAGTAGCATTATCCTCACTTTAGCTGTCTCAGCTCCGCTCTACAAACACGGCATAACAGAGACGAAGGAAATCTTGTATCTTTGAAAATGCGTAATTACTTTAAGCCTTTAATTTAAAATCAAACCAACAGATAGAAATCCTCCTCAGTCTGTTTTCCCACGTTTTGTGAGGGATCAGTGTAGCCACTCAATGCTTGCACATTCATTTCAAAGTGTGTAGAGAGATGAGCACATGCAGTAGGTGTGACTGGGAGCACATCAGTGTTGCAAGAGTGTGTTATATTAGAGTGAAGCTGGCGTGAAGCGTGAATTTTCCTGGGAAATTTTAGTTCAATATTTATTTAATCCATCCATTTTTATTAGTTACTTATGGTACTTACGGGCGAGGGGGCACAGCCTATCCCAGCTGAAATGGTCAATCACATATCAACACAGAGAGATGACACACTCACGTCCCCATCTATGGCCAATTTAGACTCGCCAATTACTGTAACATTCGTGTCTTTGGTCTCTGGGAGGAAGCCGGAGTACTCAGAGAGACTGCACACAGGGATTGGGAGAACATGCAAACCTCAATTAATAATTGAATGCATTATGCTTTAAAAAAGCGTCAAGCCTTGAGATCATCTATTGGCATAATAATGTAATAACTGAGTAATGCTACCTTCCAGTATCGGATCCTAAATATAAGCCATTTTTCAAAGTGTTGCATACGTTGTACAATATTACCACGCACTGATAAAACACCTTTAATATATGAAGGTTTATTCCTTGTATTTAAGTAAAGGGGGGCCCGCTGATCTTCTGTCATTGAGTAAACATTTGCATCAGTAATGCTGTAATCCAGAGTAGAAAAATGTTATTCATTCATCGTTTACACCACGAATTATAAAGGCAATTACCTGCTGAGCTACTTTGAGCAATGTTTAAACCGTTAACTGCTGTATGAGGTGAAAATTTACAGCCAAAAAATTGCATTGAATTGTGTAGCTCAGTAAAGTTGGAGAATATAGTTTTTTTTTTTTTGGTTGTTTTTCCACCCGTTGTCATTTTGCAATATATAATTAAATAAATCGGCTGCAGTTGTTGATTGTGTCTGTGCATTTGAGAATTGATATTTACCGTCTCATCCAATTTGTGCCATGTTTGGCTCATGTCCCGGGGTTGTAAAGGCAGACTAGCTCCTTGAGGAGAGCATATTAGCACTATAGCTGAATGTAATAATGTCTCTGTCTCCTGTTTCTCTACAGCCCCACTCCAATGTACCCTCCCACATACCTGGAGCCAGGAATAGGGTAAGACTACATTGTTTCCCATTATTCCAGACAGGTTTAAAAACTGTAGTAATACAGATAAGATGGTGAGATTTTTTTTCCTTATCTTAATTGCCTAGAGATCTTGCAGTAAGACTGTAAGCCTCAACTGGGTTAAACCCTGCTAAATCTAAAGAATCTATGAGAGCGGTAACCCTACTGCATTTTGATGACTGTCAGCTTTTGTGTTCTTTTCAATTTGTTTCTTCCAGGAGGCACACACCATATGGCAACCAGACAGACTACAGAATATATGAGCTCAACAAACGACTACAGAACTGGACAGAGGTTTGTGTGCATACACAGCCACATACATGGATTCTAAACACCCCCAAAAAGGTGTTTAATGGATAACTTTGTCCTCTATACAACGTAGGAGTGTGACAACCTGTGGTGGGATGCATTTACTACAGAGTTCTTTGAGGACGATGCCATGCTGA
The DNA here is from genome assembly GCF_036321145.2 of Pelmatolapia mariae. Classification (NCBI taxonomy): domain Eukaryota; kingdom Metazoa; phylum Chordata; class Actinopteri; order Cichliformes; family Cichlidae; genus Pelmatolapia; species Pelmatolapia mariae. Next base: position 35,415,978 of record NC_086232.1, read on the forward strand.
CCATTACTTTCTGTCTGGAGGATGGACCCAAACGTTACAGTAGGGAACTGTTTGGATGACACAAATCAGATTCAGATTTTCAGAATCAGATTTTTCAGATTCCAATTTCTCCTTACAGCAATTGGCCGGACGTTAATCCCGAGGTACTTCCGGAGTATATTTGAGGGCGGTGCCACTGAGCTCTACTATGTACTGAAACATCCCAAGGAGTCCTTCCACAATAACTTTGTCTCCCTCGACTGTGATCAGTGCACTATGGTCACACAGAATGGAAAACCCATGTTCACACAGGTGTGTATGTGCAGGGGATGTCTGCGGAGGTATTGGGGACAAATACAGCTGGTACTTCTAAAAACTGTGATATTTAAAGATGAAATTTCTGTCTATGTCCATCAGAGTAATTCTATTTCGAGACAAAAGTTGAAATACATAAAGTTGAAATGTGGAGATTAAAGTTGTTTCAAGAAAAACAGAGTTGGTGGAATCGTACTTCATAATTAACTTTAGTAAAAAGGAAGGAAACAATTTCTCTTTTAGCACGTAAACGTCAAAAAGGTGGTGCAGGAAGCTGCAGCTGCAGAAGGAAAAAAAAAAAAACACTCGGAAGAGTGGATTTGTACAAAATGTAATGACTGGCAGTGGACAGATGCAAGGATATCAATAGTTCCACCCTCATCCAATAAAGAGGATGTATGCTATATCACAAGACAGCTGATCAATTTGTTTCACCAACTCATCTAAACAAGGCATTTTGTAGAGGGTATAGAAATCTGTCTTGAAACAATAACTGTAATCTCCACATTTTGACTATTTCTCAGAATAGATTTTCATCTTTAATCTCGAAATTTCAACTTTATTCTCAAAGTGATCAACATGTTTTTTTTCTTAATTTGACCCTAATACCCAATAAGATATAAATTTAGCTTCTCTCACTTTAAGGCACTTTTCATCTGATTGGCTGTCCATTACAAACAGCTGATTGGAGCATCTGGGTTTAGAGCTGTGTCCCTGAAATAAACGTATCAGGAATATTTCCTCTTATTAACATACAGACACATAAGTTTAGAAATAAAATAAAAAATAATAAAACCGATTGTGCAGATCAAAAACTGGTCGCCTCCTCGAGTTACCTGCATGCTACCACAACATTAAGGACGTGGTTAGTTGCCGTTTTAATCAGATTTTATGAGTGTTTCGTGCATTCTGTCGTGCACAGAATCTCTGTCCCAGGCTCTCCGCAAGTGATTATTAACTTGGTTGACATTGCTTTGATGATAGATGTGACCTTCCCTTTCCACCTCTCTCCACTCTTATTTTGAGTATAATTACTGTCCCAAAAATGGAAGGCAACATGCAACTTTGTTGATCATGAAGTCTGCTCATACCATAGTCCTTTTCTGCAGACAACGTAAGGATTTGTTTTACTCATGTAGTGAGAATCTGATATTCTGTATAACAAGAATTATTTTTAAAAGTATTTTCGAAAAATTTCTTAATGAATTCCCTGCTGCAAAAACACTGTAATCTTTAAATGTGTAAACATGTAACCACTCCTGCATAGATTCTATTCGTCTCTCTTTGGTTGTGTACTAACTCCAGTTCTCTGATCTTCTGCAGGTGTGTGTAGAAGGGCGCTTGTACCTGGAGTTCATGTTTGACGACATGATGAGGATAAAGACGTGGCACTTCAGTATCCGACAACACCGTGAACTCATTCCTCGTAGTATACTGGCCATGCATGTGAGTGAATGCAGAGGAAGTAGGAACCCACACCGGCACACGCTGTTTGCTAGCTTTCTAATCTCCTTTCTATATGTTCCAGGCCCAAGACTCTCAGATGCTGGACCAGCTGTCCAAAAACATAACAAGATGTGGCCTGTCGAACTCCACCCTCAACTACCTCCGAGTGAGTACAGTACATGTGCAACATTTGGATTTGGAAAAATGTTCTTTCCTTGTGTCTTGATCGTGGTCCAGATGTAATTTCGTAAGAAAACATTTCCATCTCTGAAAACTTTACAGGATGTTAAACAGTTAATTAGGAACATTGAGTAACCTGCCAAACAGCAGCATATGTTATATACAGCATCACTGAGTAGAGTGAGAAGACTGTTCAGAACAGTTCCTGCTTTTAAAGCACTTTGAATGATTACCTTCTGGTTTATAAATGAATATATAGCTTGTAGTCAAGGTGTGTACAAACTGGAGACTTTATTTTTGGACGCTTTACAGATCCTGTGGGGTGACAACCAACATAAGCACATTGTGTTCATGTACAGTAAAGATACAAGAATGGTTGAAATGGTTTATTACTAAAAACTGACCCTGTATGTAGAGCGTTTTTGACTAGTAGTGGCTCTGGAGAGCATTGCTTTGCTTGAATCTCTTGTTTTACAAGCGTGGAGCTGCTGCTTGTTGGCAGGAACCTTTAAAACTTTAAGGGGATATTATAAGTCATCATCTTGGCATCATTTTACCAGCATCTATGTCTGCATAATTTACATTTCATTCAACAGCTATTTCCCCATTTGCTTTTAAAAAAAGTCTCTTCATCCTCTACCCGACTGTGCAAATAATCACAGCTGTTTATTAAATTTTGTGTGTGAGACATGAGAAAAATACTGCCTCTTTAGTTATTGGTGACATCCCGTTGCAGAACAGTAATGCTTTAAATGTTCTTGTATGCTTGACAAACAGGCCCAGTTGGATACTAGCAGGCTGTTTGTTTTTCTGCATCTGGCGTGCCTCTCATTTTAAACACAGCACGCAGCACCACCTCACATCCATGTGAAAATTGATTGGAACATGAGCTTTAGATGCCTCTGTAGTGATTAAGCCACTCTAACGTTGCTGCGAAGTGATAACAAATTGTTTTGCTTGATGTTTTGTCCCATCGCATTGTCTGATCTCAAACTTTCAAGTCAACCAGTGATGCTAATAATGCTGAACACCAGCTGATAATGCTGGTAATAAATCAAGCGGAGCATCTCTAATTACCTTGAAAAATGGGTAATCACTAACCTGTGGCATCTCTCTGTTCCTTCCTCTAGCTGTGTGTGATTCTGGAGCCCATGCAGGAGCTGATGTCCAGACACAAGACCTACAGCCTCAGCCCCAGAGACTGCCTCAAGACCTGTCTGTTCCAGAAATGGCAGAGGATGGTGGCACCACCCGGTAGGTGAACCGCATGATTAGATAGGACACACAGACACGTTGATATGTGGTAACTGGATGTGTAACTTTCTCTCTTTATTCCTTATCTGTAGCTGAGCCATCAAGACAAGCCCCTAACAAACGGCGGAAGCGTAGGATGTCAGGCGGCAGCACCATCAGTGGAGGAGGAGGAACTAACAATAACAACAACAACAAAAAGAAGAGCCCTGGTAGTGGCTTCCCACTGTCCAGCCAAGTTCCGGTGAGTGCTCTGGTGCCATCTAGTGTCCGTCATTTGAGCACACGTTATGGTTTTGCTCTTTGATAAACTGCTCCATGGATTTGCTAAGGAGAGTTCACATAATCGTGGCAACAAAAAAGCAGGACTCAATAAACCAAAGTCATTCTGTGTACAAAAATATGAGGACTGACTCAGATTCTGTAACCCTAACCCTAACTAAAACACAGTTGAAATGTCTTGTTACTGGCTGAGCTAGTAGAAGTACAAATGTCACTTTTAAACCCTCTCAAGTTTTTGCAAACACCTCATCAGGGTTCATTCTTGTTTTGTTTAACTGGAAGATAAACTTGTGCCATTTAATAAATTTTTAATATGGCTGGGAAAAGTTACTAATAGGAACCCAGGAAAATAAAAGCACTGTGCTATGACCTTTGGGTGAGTTCCATACTTTCATTTTCATGGTAGAAAATGTATTAATTTTCTTTAAATTCAGTTGTTGTCATTAGTCTATAGCCATTACTTTTGGAATTAACATTTTAGATGTTGCTTGACTGTAATCAGGTCAGAGCAAGTGTTGTAACAGTAAATACATCTTTATTATTAACAGCTGGTTGGTCAAAGTTCCTGCCAAAACTACAGCAGGTACAAATGAGAGGTGGCTTTACAGGGGGGGATTCAGAGGCACTAAATGCATCGCTTGTATGATATAAAATCGTATGCCATCTGTTCTAAGATATTCATGTGGTCTGATTGTTGGTGCTGTTTTGTAACTCCGTAGGATGTGATGGTGGTGGGAGAGCCCACTCTGATGGGAGGGGAGTTCGGCGACGAGGATGAGCGCCTGATCACACGGCTGGAGAACACACAGTTCGACGCTGCCAATGGCATAGATGATGAGGACAGCTTCAACAACTCTCCGGCGCTGGGCTCCAACTCGCCTTGGAACAACAAGGCTCCTTCCAGCCAGGAGAGCAAGAGCGACAACCCCACCTCACAGGCATCACAGTAGAGCCCAGAGCCCCGCATCCTCAACCTAACCCCTCCCTGTCACTCCTAGGCCCCCACCCCACCTCAATAGCCATGACTGCAACAGTAACAGTCCATCATCTGCTCTCCAATCCAAACACCACTGTAGCGCTCAGATTCAAGCACAGGTAGCCCGAGGGGGCTCGGACTGTTTTGCCGAGCTGGAGGAAGTTTCACAACTTTGATTATTGCGGTGACTTCCTGATAATTAGGCACTGTGTCCCACCTCTCGCTCCCTTTTCGTCATTTCATAGACAAAAAGTCCCATCTGCTCTTGCCAATTTTCAGTTTTGGATGGCAACCGGGTAGCACGAGTGATGATTTAGTCCAGGGGAGAACTGTGCACGCTAAAGTATCCATACTGAAGTTCACATGTAGGAACAGGTGGGGTGGAGGGGAAGGTGGCAGTCGGGCTTCAAGATGGTGGCGAGTCGCTTAGGGACGACTCGTCCACTCCTACGCTAAACATGCCTCTGGATTCTGGTCTGCTCTGCTGATGTGCGGGTCGCCCATAACGTTTGTTAATAGAGTGTGTGCGTGTGCGCTTGCATGCGTGTGAGTGTGTGTTTGTGAAAGTTTTGAGAAGAGAAAAGCAGCAGCGTGAGTTTAATGGTGGCTTTGCTGAAGCAGATGGACCAGGATTTAGAATCGGTATGTAAAACCATTTGAAATGAACACACTAGTAAGAGAGGTGAAATGTGGCACTAGGGAAACATCAAACACACAGACGCGTGCGCACACACACAACCACACATAATTGTTGAAGGATTTTGAGTCCCCCTAGTGCCCAAATATCTCTGATTAGACTACAGTGAATGCAGTCTTTCAAACAGAACATTGACAACACACACACATGCACAGTCTTACACACACACACACAGTTACACATTTTAAGAGTTTTTATACAGTATATATTTCCCTAGAATGTTTTTTAATTTGTATTAAACGCCTTCATTTCAATTGTTACTTTTTTATTTTCTACCAATACTGAAAAAGCTACAGACCAAGGAGCAACACAGGACTTTTATCCCTTCCCCCTCTAAAATATATTGTTTTTATCTTTTATGTTTATAAAAGAGAAATACTTTAGTGTGGATGTTTTTATTTTGTCTTTTTGTTTCCTTTTTTTTTTTTTTTTTTTTTTGGAGATTTGAATTTTTGTGTATTTGTGCTTGTATATTTAAGGTAGTAGCAAAGTTCTGTCTGACTGTAATAAAATGTATTCTTACTTAGATTTACCTAAAGCCATCCCAATCTAATGTAAAGAAACAAAAATAGGAAAAAGGAGAAAATTCATGAACCCGTCCCCTCTACCTTCCCACCTGCTCTCTTTCCTCCTCCCTCTTTTTTAAAAATGTGTAAATTACAACTCCCCCTGGGGGTACAATGCCACCATAGAGAGATGGTTTTACTGTTTATTTTCTTTAATTTATTCAGAAATTCAGTCATGTATTCATCTATACAGAAAGTGATTTTTTTTTCACTTAACATTCACAATTTTGTGTATTACAACTTGATGTCAAGTGAATGTGCTCGCTGAACTTTAGTTATCCGGTGACTTTCATGTTTCGTCACTGGCTAAACAGATTTTTTGTTTTAAGAAGTTTTCTGTCTAAATTGTCTTTATTTGTATTCATAACCAGAATCATACACATCTTCTTAAACCAGCCTCACATTGAGTTCAGTCTGCATATTTGGTAGCAATGCTGAGTCTGTAAAGTCTAATAAATGAACAGCTGAAGCTCTGTCATTGTTTTGTACATTTCCATTTTGTTACTGTTGAATCCAGCAGCAGTTATGACTGAGTTTGAATGGTGACTTGTACCTTCTCCAGACCCTGTAGGAAAATCATTGTTTGATATATATTTTTTTGATTTGGTTAGTTTCTGCCCTTGATAATTAATGTATGGTACCAATAAAAAGATACATTTTCACTTTAAAAAGCGTCTTTGTAGTTGATTTTTCTAAATTTTACACTCAAAACTTATTTAAACCAACACCGTTTTAGTTGCATGTTGTGTCCTTTTGGCTTACATAATTTTAAACAACATTATGTAGTGAATATTTGACAAACACAAAACAGCTTACCGTTTATTGAAAGCTTATTTTTGGACCAAACATACACACTTTACTTTGTGTCACATAGACTGATCCACTTTCATCTCAAGACAAGTGAGACCATATAAGCTAATAAGCATAAGAAAATGACTCATCAAACACATGATTAACTGCCTGGTTTAGAAAAAGTGCAGTTACAGCGATATGTTTCATAATTTCCGCTTTCGATCATAAGTCGAAGACTAAGCGGCATTAGATTGTTGTAAGAAATGCACTGGAAAAAACACCAATGCCCTTTTGTGCAAGTTTACTATTTTAAAAAACTAGAGGCCCTAACTGGACACTTTATTGGGCATGTTCTTTGGTATATCACATTATGTAACTTTATGTTAAATTACCTAAATTACCTAGAACCTGGAGTACGTCCTCTCTGGAAGTCCATAAAAATGCACCTTTTTGAATTCCACAGGAGGTGTTGATGCTCTGGGTTTCCTTTATGTAAACTGCCTTTAACAGCCTCTCTACATGTTTAGTATGCTGTTTAGTGGCGCAAGAATAAAAAAATAATTTAGGAATGGTAGCAAAAAAATTTTTTTAGTTGTCAATGTTAAAAACCCCCTCCAAATCTTCACTAGATTATTTTGCATTAGTGAAACATCTCAAAAACAAAACAAAAGCAATGGTGTTGCCCTCGTAAAGCTAGAGTTTTCTGCATACAACAATCATGAACCCGTCCCCTCTACTTTCATACAGTAGCCATAGATGCCCGGGGTGAAAAACAGAAAGCGTTGATGACAAATATTTTTGTTGCTCTCCTGCCTGTCTCCTTGGTAGTTTATGAATTATAGTACATCCCTCTTTTTTTTCTGAAACAGACCCCTCAACCCTTTAGAGCGCAGCTCCTGTTCTAGAAGTCAGTGTGAATTTGATCTGTCTCACAGGCTTGAAGCTGTCCTTCTGGGTGTCCAAAGCCTGCAGGTATTCTGCCCTACCGGGTGGTTAATAGCTGTCAGCCAAGTCTACATGTGCCCTGAAACACACATCTAAAATAACATTGATGGGGAGAAGAGAGAACCAGTAGGCTTCTGACACCAAGGAACCAGAAATGTTGCCCTTATTGGTGAGACAGATTTCATATCCCTTCAGAGCAACAACCAACAGTTCTGTCATTCAGGTTGTTCATCATCAGTCCTTTGTTTATGTAACAAAAAACCCCAAATCAACATCAATAATGTGCCTTCTTCACCCATTCAGTACCAAAAAGCTTTTTATTTTTTGTTTCCACTTGTATTTACAGAAGTCAAATCAAGAGGCTCACTGTGGATTACCAGCATCCTTCAGACATTTACACACACCCCACCTACCTACCATCATTATTTTTAAACAGGTATTTATTCCTCTTATAGTGCCACATGGTACCTTCACAGCTGTAAAGGCTATCGTTTGATCTTCTGCCGGGTCAAAGAGCAGACAGTTGGGACAGAATAGAAGATTTGGGGGGAGTCAATTGTCTTTGTAAGTCCCAGTAGAAAAAATTATGTATGACTGATTGGGACAGTTGCACAGTTGGGAGACCAAAAAACAAACAAACAAACATGTGCTGGAACCAAGGCCCTGAACTGGCCTGGTGTTTGGCTTTGCAAAGTATAAAATGGGCTGCTGTATTAAAAAAATACTAGTTTGGTTTATTTACAGAAACTTTACATGTGAAAGTTTTGCGCCTTTCTACTGTATTCTTTTAATGCACATCAAATGTGCATTAATTTACTTAAAAACTTAGATATTGTTTTTCAAACTGCACTTATTTTTTTGGGACATCTCAGACTTGTCTATGTAATAATAGAAAACAATTAAAAAAGAAATAATGCCCTCTGCTGCCTGAAAATTTTTAAGACAATGGAGTGTGAGGTGTTTTTATTCCAGAATTATGGAATGGTTTTACTAGCGTAGCCCACATGAAATCAAATTGGCATGTGGATGAAGTGAAACAAGTCTGACAGACACTCCTGATAGAAAGAATAACATATGTTAAAGAAATTAGTAATAACGAGTAGTTAGTCTTTTGCGAGGCTCATTGTTTGCAACAGGCTTAATTATAAATGACTCACGAATAAAATGAATCATTGTGCTCTATGGCAGGATAATTATGAACTAATCATTAACTAAAGATTCACTAATGTAGCGTCTCTCACTTTGATCTCTAGTAATTAGTTGTTATCTATTACATACTCACTGTCTGTTGGTCGATAATGAAAAGATATTATTGATTATTGATTCTTTATCAAGTTCCCTCTTGATTGTTGATTGAGCTCATTGTGATTATTCAGTAGTTTGAACCCAGTGTATAAATAGTGACTCAGGTGTGTAAATGCTCCACTTATATGATTCTGACTATGACTTAAAGCTGGCAAACAACCATGCAAGCATTTATATTTGGATCTTATAATATTGGAAGCATACCATTCTCACAGAACATTTTAGACCCCTCTTTAACAGTTATTAGGGAAGTACTTTTGAATGATGCATCAAACTGTTCCAGATTAATTCTGTGCTTGTTCTTTATTAACTACATTGTTACAATATTGTTGTTTTATTGGATTATCTTGAAATATATCATAGTATTTTTGCATTATTAGCTCTGTCTGACGCTGCCCACAGCTTCATTTAAAACGCAGTGCATTAGCGTGAAATCTAGTGAAACACTCTCTTTCAAAGGTCATTATGTCTGCTGATGTGTTACAACAGAACTATTGAGCTCTGCTGGCATTAAGTAGCTGGCAGACAGAAATGACTGCGGTAGTGTTTAACTTTCCTTTCTGTTTCATCATCAATTTTAACCTTAACAAAGAGTTTCAAGCAATGAGCACCTGCAAAGTTAAAGCCAAATAGGCTTTGAATATTTACTTTGCATGTGTGTGTGTGTGTTTGTGTGTGTGTGTGTGTGTGTGTGCATAGGTGGTTATTGTGTAACTTCAGGCTGCTTCTGAGCTTCTTAATGTTCTCTCACACTCTTTAAACCCAGTTTCTCTCCTCTACTCCTTTCTCATTAGGTTCTGATTTTCTTCCACTCTCTTGCTTCGTCTCCCTCTCTGTCTAATGACACTGTAAAAGCAGATCTTGTCTAATTTATTTTGGAAATTGGGGTGGTCCATGTACTCCTTACCAGAAATATTACCCCTTGATTGTAAAATTTAATTTACCAAAAACGCATGAGGTCAAAATATGGACGCATTAACTGCTGTTTTGAACTACAGCCAAAACCATTGGGAAATATATTATCTCGGTCCTGAGAAACAGGTCTACCATAAAGACGGCAAAGCACTTGTTCTAATTCACAGATACAGACAAAATGAATGTGCAGTATGAAGTAGTTAAAAGGGAGTTCATTCATCTCAACTCACTGCATAATTTCCACACAACTCCATAGGAAGCAGTCACATAAATATGACAGAAAACTGCTGCTGAAAAGCCATTATAAGACTGTAACTTTTACAGAAATAAAACTAAGATGTGAAATTAAGCTCCAGGATTTTAATGTACTGAAAATAAATTACAGTCAGAGGTGGGTAAATGTTTATTTCTGTTACCGCAAGCAATCCTTGTGGTATAAAGAAGAGCTTAATAGTTGGACTGTAATGAAGGCCACAAGCTGAAATGAGCTGGGCAAACAATAAAGTTACATACTTTAAGACAAGCTTTAACCCTTCAGACTGTATGCTCTTCTCTCTGAACCTTTGAGATATGTGAAATTATGCCAGAAAACTCTTAAACACTTATTTGCTGTGTCAATTTTTTACATCTACTCATCAGGGGCTTGGACACATTGGTACTCTTAAATGCTTAGTGAAACTTTCAGTTTCCTATGGACCTAAAATTTCCTATCACTAATTTGATATTAACTGCAATAGACTTATAAAATGATCTTTTCACCGTCTGAAAAAAGGGTGTTTGATTATGTAGTTTTGCTACTTTTCCTGCCTTGTTTAAAAGCAACATGACTGCCAGAGAAGAGGTCAGGTGACCATTTCACGTATGAGCTTTGCTGTTTTCTGGAAGTGTATTATTGCCTCACTCAACGTCTTTATAAACACAGTTTTAACAGAATTCAATAAATCGTCACAAACATCTAAGTGTTAATAGAATACACAAATCTGTCGCATCATAAAAAGTACTGTAATCATTTTAACACTTTATTTGTTTTGTAATTTAGAATCTTTGGCTAAAATTGTGTGATATATTAAAGCAAATAGTTGTTTTCCCAGGTTGATGTGGGATCAACATCATCAAGAAGGGGCTGTGTAGTAAAGGTGCACTGGCTATAACTACAGAAAATGTAAAAATAACATTTAGACTCTTTGTTTAATTAACATTGTCACCACTTCAAAAATGAAACAAAACAAAACAGAAGCAAAAAATAGACTTTTAGCTGTCTACCATGTCGACAGGAATAAACCAAAGTCATATCTAAGTAGGCCTGTAACTGGGAGCCACCATCCGAACGTGGCCAGCAATGTCCTCACAAGTAAAGACAGCATTATATGAATGAATCTCTAGTGAAATAGGTCTGTACTGCTACTTGGCTTGATTGTGCTTCACTTTTATGTGCAACAAAACTTTTTCTGTGAACCACAACATGCTCCAGTTTTTTTCGTGATTGCTAAACATCTGTCCTTTCTGCTGCATATTTTAGAATCGGATCCGGTGGGTTGATAGTCTTGCAGAGATGTGACCCTCTCAGTTATTCTCATTTTACAATGAGTTATTCTCCTGAGTCCCAGTCTTATATTAAAACTATAATGAGTTAACGGGCAGGACAGTTTGTACACAGATAGTAAATATTTAATTTTAATCATTCTCTTTGTCACTCAGGGGTAAAAGTTTCAGATAGCTACTAAAGTCAAAATAGAAAAGAAAAAAATATATGAGCTCATGCATTTGCGTGAATATCAGCATCCATGTGTCTGGTGTCTATATTTTCCTCATTCATTCATGCAGACACGTACTATAGTATCAGTGTTTGACAGTGTCAGCACTGTTAAATGTCAAAATGTTCACTGTGTGCCCTTTGCCCGGAAAAGCTGCCCTATGGCGTAAACATGTTGCAATCGGTGGGGCGCTAGGACCCTGCAGATAAGCAGGAGCGTGTCGACAGCCGTATGCTAGCAGATACTGACTGTATGCTAGCAGATACTGTTGTTACAAGAATTCATGAACTGCAATAGCAGCATAGGTTTTAAAACTTTAATAGAGGTAAGAACAGACGACAGCCACCAATCTAAACAACACAACACAGTAAAGTTGCTAATAATCCCTTTCAGATATCAGCTGACAGCCAAATCGTTGTTAATATCTTTGTGTGACAAATATTAAGCTACGTAGCGTTAGCTTTAGCTGGGAGGAATCTGGGCATTTTATTAGATTAACATTTAATGACCTAACCGCTAAAGTCCTTTTCGGATGTCTGCTGGACAACAGTGCATGCTACATGATGTGTTGCCGTTTGTCGTTTACTGCTTGATCCCACCAAGTTAGGTGGCAGTGGATTAGCAAGCTAATGTTAGCTGACAAGCTAGTACTTCAACGTGCACTTGGGTTAATCAGTAAGATACTGATCAGTGTGAGCAAATGTCAATATGATACTCACATAATCAATTGATGCAAGCCCATAAGATGTTGGCAATGCAAACTGATAATGCACGTTCATTTTAAACGTATTACTCGGTCAGTGGAACATAGCTATGTGGTTAATGGTAATGCTATTTCATACAGTAGGAACTGGATCGGAAGAGTGACCTTATCTTATGTTAATATCAGATTTCTTGCAAGCAGGGTGGTAAATCTGTGCCAAGCTGAAAGGCCAAATTATATAATATTAAGTCATTTAAAAAACGTAACTATTATCAGCAAAACCACTGTAGTTTATTCAGTTATTTTTAAGTTTAATCGCTTGCATTTACCAAACAATACAGCTGAAGTTACTTCCTACAGAAACAGATGTTTTCAGCGCTCTGTTGGTTATGGGAAAATAACTTCTTCTTAAATAAAAACTGTATACTTACAGGTTATGAATGTAAGTATATATTCACAACCTGTTCATTATAAAAAGGGTGTGGGACAAAGGCATGAAATCTTGAAAAACAGGTCAGACTATTATCTGTTTCTGACCTTTTCTTTTGATCAAAAAATACAGAATATTATTAGCCTTGTTTTTATAATAGTCAATTGACAATTGTGGGGCCACAAGCCAGTGCATTCCTAGGGCCAGTCCTAAGTTTGGTCACAGAGGGCATCTGGCATAAAATCCTTTGCCAAATCAAACATACAGATTTTCAAGGATGAGATTTCAATATTGGATTGGTCGGGGAGTCTGGGTTAACAAGGACTACCTCTGGTGCTGTTGGCCAGCAGGGTACAGGTAAAACCTATGTGCTGGAGAGGGGGGAGGCATATTCATTACAGCGAGAAAGAAGGAATGACAGGAGTGTGGAGGTGAGGGTGAGGACTTTAAATGTTGGAACTATGACTGGTAAAGGGGGAGTGCTGGCTGGATACATTGTACAAAGGATGCTGATTATGGAGCTACCAGGTGGGAAAAAAGGAAGAACACAGGGACAATTCGTGGATGTAGTGAAGGAGGACATGCAAAGAGTTGGTTTGACGAAGGAAAAAGCTAGGAATACAGAGAGATGGAAGCAGATAATCTGCTATGGTGACCCCTAAAGGGAGCAGCTGAAAAAAGAAGACAAATACTCATTAAATATATATGTCTTTTAACTGTGGTTATCTTCTCAGACTTAGTCATGTCTCAGGTGGAGAAGAAGGCAGGGCTGTTGAGGAGGACGTCATCCTCTAAAAAGCCCTTGAAAGAGAAGGTGGTCCTCATGTATGATGAGATTTTTGCAGTGAGTATCATAGAAAGTCAAACAATGTCGATGTTGAGAGTTTTGAGAAATGCATTATATTCAAGTGCTAACAGTGTCATTTCTGCTTGATTTAGAAAGAAGACCCAGCAAAAAATAACCCTCGTTTCTGGGATGAGCTGTTTCTTATGAAGGTAAGGACAAAGAAGTGTGCTGCATAACAGGAAATCTCTCACAGTACACTCTGTGGTTATGTGAAGCTGCAGCAGTGATGTGATGCACATAGTTTAAAGAATGCATACTTTAGAAAAGAGGAAGTACTGATGCACAAATCAAATACACTGCAACCAAATACTGCAGAGATAAGGACTTTGAAGATTGCCAGGCAGTATAATTTGCATTTATTGTGGTACTTCTCTACTATGAATGGTTAGGCTATTGCTTTTTTAACAGGAGAGTAATCTGAGATTTTGAAGTGAATCTTTTAAATGACTTATGCACCCTTAACGTTTAATTCTCCTTGCCTTTCACTCAACACTTTTGTCTTTTTTTCCGCAGGTGAACCTAGAGTACCTGGAGTCAAAGTTGGAGAGTGTGGATGGGGAGGACGTCCAGCGCATTCAAGACAACATCAACTCTCTGTTTCACCACTGCGTTCAGGCTCTGGGAGAGGAGCACCAGATCAAAGTGGTCAATGCCCTGCAGGTAACTATCACCTGGATTTTCAACTGCGTGCACATTGTGTATATAATCATCACATTAGGAGCAATCTAAGTATGTTGATCAGGCTGTTAGCTTCTTTTGACTGATAAATTATGATAGCTTGACTCCATATTTTTATTTTATAATATCATTTCACAAAAATGTGGAAATGTGTGTTGTGGTTTTTAAAAAATAAAAAATATTTAGGCAGGACTAGTTAATGGCATTCTATAATGAGTGTGTTGATATGCATAGAGGTGTTATGATTGCAGTTTATAATAACTACAGTATTAAAGCTTAACCCTGTTAAATAATGAAACATACTAAAACTATTTTTCTCCTTGATGCAGTAACAGTGACAATATCATTCCATGACTGTTGTTGTCTCATGCAGGATTTATGGACCTGCATCAGTATTGCTTTTTAGGTCTTTCTCTATTCAGAGTGAAGTTTAAGTATGCAACCAACGCAGACGTACCCACCTGCAGTGCCCTTAAAAAACAACACCATGTAGCCTGGTGGCACTGACATTATGTAGCAGTTGAATGCTGATCGGTTAAAAGCTGGTTTAAACAGAAAAGGGAGCAATAGCAGAGTTCACCATAAACACCATCAAGCATGGAAAAAAAATCCAAAATCCAAACAGCACACCCAAAAAGCCCATAGATCTGTCACAACACAACAGAGTCATTACCGTGTAGTATGACTTCTGTCTATCGAAACTCAAATATATAGTACATATTTACCCGATGTTCCACACCTTTGAGGCATCCCCCCTTGCTGTAAATCTTCGAAAATCTGCATAACATTTAAATATTACCAATGCAAAATGATGTGGGGTGCCTTACAGACGTGCCCGATTCATGAAACATCTGTTAAGCAGCCCATGTGTCCTCCTATACTTCCAGACTCTCTGTGCACTTTTCCGAGGGGTCCACCAGAAGAACAAGTCGGCGTCCGGGTTTGATATTATCAACATGCTCATGGGGTTTGATAAGGCTGAGCAAAGGATGAAGGTATGTTAGACTCTAAACAAAAATAGAAAGAAATAGAAAATAGAAATAGAAAGAAAAATTGAGTGAAATCGATTAGTAAATAAAGATGTAAAGGGAAAGATGGGTTGAGTTTTTTTTTTTTTTTTTTTTTTACTCATTCATACACTTCCTTATGTTTGTGTCTCCTGCAGGACCTGATGGAGAGACTGGACAGCCTTCTCTGTGGAGACAGCTCAGAGAGTCTCAAGAGCCTTTGCCTCAAACTGTTGCTGTGTTTGGTGACGGTGAGATGGAGCATGTATGATAATTATCATTTGATATGCTTGTTCTGCTGTTACACAAAATGTTACAGCTGTTGAAATATTGTGTTACAGGTAACAGACAATATTAGCCAGAACACTATACTAGAATATGTGATGATCAATAGCATCTTTGAAGCCATTCTTCAGGTAAATCATTTGCATAGAAAATATAATTCTGTGATTTTCAGTTATATTTTGAAATTGTCTCTCCTCTGCTCTGGTCTATTCATCTTTGCTCTCCATCTTTTTCCTGCTCAGATTCTGTCAGAAGTATCCAGCAGAGGGCAGCATGGTTATGATGCTGTGGTGCTTCTGGCTCTCCTGGTGAACTATAGAAAATATGAGGTCTGTTTGATGTGCATATGCTGACTTTTGACTGTGCTAGTGTTTCTTCATACAAAGCTTTTTCTACAATAGTCATGAACTCCAGTATAAAGCGCATGTGAGACTGAACCGGGTTGTGTATCCAAAAGCAAAGATCAACCTCCTGTTCTCCGACGAATCTCCTTCTGGAAACTGATATATATCTTCTGCTGTAAAGTCTAAAAATGAGAAGATACGTTAAAGGCAATTATTAGTCTATAAACACAGCAACAGTAGAGAATAATAGGTAAAAATAACTCAGAGGAAGAAAATAACTTGGGCGTTTTAAATCATGTTTCCAGAATATTAATGGTGCCACACTCTGATTAGTTAAGCCAATGTGGATGAGGGGTAAAACAGTGTCTTCATGCATCATCAGGGTGACTTTACAGGCTGACTGTTTCTATTTGTAGTCTTACTGGGATGCCATCTTGGGTGCATCGGGGACAAAAAGAATAATATTCCAGCATCCATTTTCTGCACTTGGTATAGATTTTAAAAACATTATTTTTTTGTACCAAAGCCCTTCTTGACACCATATTTTCACCCTCTAGAAAGAAAAATAACCTTCAGAAAGGATGATGTATTTTTATTTGCATTTCTGAACATTGCATTGCTTAGCCTGACCAGTTAAATGTTGCAGGTTGTTAGTGTATGTACTGGGTAGGAGGCTCTTGAGTTAGTAAGTTATAATAAATAAAGAATGGTCCTTCATGGGTCTTTAATAATAAAGTATTTACTTTTCCTTTTCTGTTATAGTCTGTGAATCCATACATTGTAAAGCTCTCCATTGTGGATGATGAACCGACACTAGATGTAAGTATGCTGTCACTAGCTCTTCTTTGTAATTGCAGAATAATAAATAGCCAGCCTGATGTAGGTGGTCTTTACATCAGACAGATAATCAAAGCTTTCACTGACACCTTGAATGTTTTTCTTTTCCAGGGAATGGGTATGGTTGTCCACCAAGCTCTGACAGAATATAACAGGTGAGATTTAAAAACTTCCATCTGTCAAAAAGGTGTTTTTAATGATGCAGTACATAGTGTGCTGAGAGTGTTGGTACCATCAGTTTAGTTTGATGTATCCTGCAAATGTTCTATTTCTATTCTCCTTAAAAGAAAACAGGCCTTCATAGCTTTAGTTATTTATATCTGACAGCTTTCTTTGGGAGTCTGTAATGTTTTTTGGATGAGGAAAGGTTCAGATATTAAAATGCTGTGTGTGAAGGAGGTCTTGTCTGTCTGTGTGCATAGACAGACACATCAAAATGATGGATGGTGGCTCAATGCACTTCATTGTTTTTGTGTATAAACTGATTGCCCGTAGATAATAAACTGCAGAGAGCAAAAGGAGGTGTTAGGTAAATGTGTGTTAGTTTAGGCATGGCTGTTTTTATTGCTCTCTTTTGTGGCTTACCTGCCTTTCATTAATTTGTCATTCTCTCCTCTTTTTCTGTTATTTCTACTTTCTGTCCATCTGGTCTTTTTCTCTTTTTAGGCAGTACAAAGACAAAGAGGAGGAGAACCAGGGTGGCTTCTTCTCTACCCTCACTAGTATGGTGGGCAGCATGTTTATAGCAGATGCTGACGAGAAGCTCTCCGTACAGTAAGTGCAAAGCCGTTTCACTTCCTACATCAGACAGATTCATTGTTCTTTATACTCAAGTTAAAAGTAACAGGACAGAATTGGAGTACGGATGAACAGGTTGGCTGAAATACTATAAACAAAAGGAAGACACTCAGATATTAACAAGTTTAACCCAGTATTTACTGTTATATTTACAATGTGTTACATAGAGTTTTTAATATCTCTAAGTCCATCTGTCAGAACCTCAGTTTCATTAATAAAAATAAGATTTGTCTGGTAGAATTTAGATATCTCGCCATGTTATTTCATCATTTAGATGCATGGACTTGCATGGAATTAAATCACTATTTTTGCCCATCAGTCCACATCCAGTAAGCCATAATAACACAGAAGCATTTGAGTGTGGCCTTTGTCTAAACCACTTAGACAAAGGTACTATAATTTTACTTTTGCTCCATTTGCATCCATTTTTCAGGTGATGAGTAGACCGAGTGCTCCTCTGAAATAGTGCTTGTGTCATCAGATTAGACGATTTGTTTGCTCTTGCTTTGTTGCTCATTTTCAGTTCCATATTAGAGTCTTGCAGGACTTAAAGTCTTTATATTATACTGGACTTTAGTTTAGCTTTTCAGTTAATGCTGTCTCTGAAATAAGTTCCATTCCAAGCCATCTTCATTCTCATTGGATGCCCCCCTAGGGGTTAGGGGTTGGGGTTTTTCTTACACCTTTTTTACTTTATTATTTAGTTTGAGTTTTGAGTTAATGTTGAACTCAAGGAAAAGTCTTGTTGTTTCAGATTTCTTGCATCTCACAGGTTTTGGGCTGCTGTGCTTGTGGGTTTATAAATCATTTGTACGCTTCTTCTGGTCTATTCCTCACCACAACTTTATAGCAGATGTTGTAGGAAGTTTATTGGACTTCTTGGCTTGGTATATAATCACTTTTTCACTATGAGTTATTTAGTCTAGACTGACGGGGAAAAATATATAGCAGTAGACAATATAACTTTTATGTGGTATGATGTTTTTGAAGAAAGTAGAAGATAAAAACTGTTGCATTGTTTAGTACAGACAGTTTGGCTCAGGCCAACTAACTTAATATGTTTAAAACTGCAGTCAAATACTTGTGTTCATAATCAGTATACTCACTGTTGTTTTACATGACTAATGTCCCAATTTCTATCAACATAAAAATGGACAATGCATTACGAGGGGATTTGGGAAATGATTTATTATTCTGTTCAAACATTGTGCAGTAGTTAATGACACAGAAAATTAAAAAAGTGACCTGCTGATGCGTGAAGCCGTTGTTAAGAAACTTTGAGCAGCAGAGTGCTTTTCCAGTTGTTCCTTGAGCTTGACTGGATCAAAGGCTGGAACGCTCAGTCCACTATTTTGTGAAAATTTGGATATTTATCCAATAAAAAAATGTGTTCTCTCTAACTAACTTAACTTTCACTTCAAGGACAAATGAGGCGATTCTGCTGGCACTCTATGAGGCTGTGCATCTCAACCGCAACTTCATCACTGTCTTAGCACAGGTAACATACAACACTTTTTTGTGTTCTTCTATGCTCAGCTTTTGGATGTTAGCGGTCAAGTAAAAGTTATTCCACCCCTTACTTTTTCTGTAATTTTGTGTGTTGATGCCTTTATGCCTGCATTGTAACTCAGAAAGTTGGTAAGAAACTACCTTGTCTTCATTTATGATTTAATTTAAGAGATATTACAGGTGGTCCTCAGGCTAAGCAAAGGTCCTCAGGTCCAAAAGTTCCTAAGGTTCTCAGACCGCAATGAGAATTCAGAAAACTTTGAGTTTTATGATTTAATCTTTAGCAAACCTTATCATTTCCCTCCTCTCGAGGTTGAAATCCTTTTATTCTTAAATCTTCTGCTAGACATGAGATCTGTGAGATGATTTGCCAATAACGACCGATGCGCAGACCAGTGGTTAAGAGTAGATGTGGAAACAGGCATCACTTTTTATGGGGGGGGGGAAGGACAGCCATCTGTTGTGACTGGCTGGGCTGTGAGTGAAATAGAAGAGAGAAAAAAAGAGACTATAGAGAGAGAAAATACTAACTATGGGAGTTAATTACATGCATTTGTGGTATATAAAGGCTTCAGAAGTGAAAAGATTGGAGTTGCTTGCAATTTAATGTGTTTTGGTCTTTTAGTATAAATGACTTGATAAGAGTAAAGCGTTTGAACTAACGACCTAAATAAATATTCAGGAATGGTCCAAGGATAAGACGGCAGCCTCAGGACCAGCTCACAAATGTGTTGCTTTTTTGCAGTGTTGTGCTTATTTACATATCTCAGGGTCAATGAAGAGATTAGGTGAATGATTAGTGCATCGTTCTGTAGATGTTTCACTCTCCTAAACGTAATCTGTCTCTACTACTCTTCTTGTTTTCTCACTGACTCAGCTTTTCTTTACATTATGAGACTCTAGGCAAGGTTAATCACTGTTAATGAGGTGTTTTTATGTGTATCATGTCTTTCCACAGAGCCATCCCGAGATCGACATTGCCGTCACACCTACCACCACTACTCCAACCACCCCTACGACGCCACTTGGCACAACGCCGCCCTCCCTTGACAGTAAGCCGTACACTTAATATTTTGATTCAGACACGCGTAGACTCAGAAAAGCTTACATGATGTCAGGGGCATTAATCATTGGTTTTGGAGGGCAACTCTCACTGGCTTTATATCACTGTTTGGGAGCACATTTTAAAGTTTCTAGAAAGAATATTTGTTGACTGCAGTAGTCAGTCAACAGACAGTTTTAAAGGCGTTGTCTGGAGGTTGTTAAAGAAAATAGATTGAATAGACTCAGTAACAGGATTCGGTTTTTTAACCTAAAAAAAAGGTAACTTTGTCTTCTTTGGTTAAAAAAAAAGACCCTTCAAAGCACCTGAATAGGCCAAGAGCATTGCAAAGGTCTCTAAAGCTTTGGGGCGTTAATGGTCTCTGCTTCTTTGCGTCCATTTAATCGTAACTTTTAATATGCATTTTTAAACACTCCCTTTGAATCTGGCAGCTTTTGTTCACGTTTGCTTTTAAACACTCAAAAGCAAAGAGGCAGAAATAAAAAATACAGTTTGTGCTTTTTACCTGATGGAATTGAGTTCCTAATACACACTCGATTTATTACACCTTAATAAGTGAATTATTAATACTACTTCAGCTGCTTACTAATCTCACTTTGAAAAGGAGTTCATAGCTCCCACTTCAGCTTTTGTGGATGGTGTATGTTGATGCTGGCACATTGAAAGCAGCTCATTTGGCATGCACATGTGCTGTAACTGTTAAAAGGTACATGTTTCTATCTCTGGCTAGCTTCAAACCCAAGAGCCATTTTCTATATAAAATATTAACCTCCAGCTTCAAATACAAATGAGAGTTTCACATGCAGTGTGCATCATGAAAAGTTGAGAGAGCGTCAGCCCTGAGGTCTTTTGTGTGGAACATACATGTGCCTTGTAATCACATGTCAGGAATATGCATTTCCCTCTACAGTCGAGCCTCACACGATAGTATACTGATGGTGTGAAATCTTTTTGTTTTTTTTGGTGGCATGCCTGCTGTGTGCTGAGGAAGAAGGAAACAAAGGAGAGTTATGTGGGGTGGAGGGACATGACCAGCTCATCATTTAACCATGAGTCAAGCTGTATGTTTCAGGGAGCAGAGATTTTTAAATGGATGAAAATGCTTGTCTAGACTGCACAGTTAAATACAGTAGCTACAGTAATGGCAAAAACACATTACTTTTTGTGCTTGAATGAACACTCCGTTTACCCAAACAAGTTAGCTGCTGTTTTATCCCAAAAGGCTGAGTCTGTTCATCTGGACGTAGCAATTTCAGTGGGAGAAACGTTTTGTCACTCATCCAAGTGATTTCTTCAGTCTCAGCTGACCCAACCTTATAAAGTCATTGTGTACATTTGCACAATGACTGAAACTAGCCCACTGAATCAACAGTTGGGCTGTGAGGTCAAACAGCTACGTGCAGATGAACAGAATCAATCTTTTGGGATTAACTTACCTGGATGATTGAGCATGCATCAAGACAGCTGTTGTTTTAGTGTCATGCTGTTGTTAATGGTGGCTTTAAGATGGGCTCAGGTTTCATGGAGAGTCATAATTTAAAGACTGGGACTAACTTCAAAATTTCTGACTTTTTTGCAACTCTGTTGTTTTCTGGATTCACAGTAAATCTGAAAACAAGGAAATTAGTTTGACTGTGTGTGTGTGTGTGTGTGTGTGTGTGTGTGTGTGTGTTTTTACCCTAGTGATGAATTTATCTGTAGTGTCATTTCTACATTTGCATTATAGTGATGAGCAACCCAGAACTGCCTCTGGATCCCAACCTGCAGACCAGCAACCTTCTCATCACCTTCCTCAAGTATGCTTCCATTGTAATGCAGGATACAAAAGGTAACAAAAAGATTTAAATCCTCTTTCTCTTGGTCTCTGCTACTCTACCTTCTTATAATCATTCATTCTGGTAATTTTAATTTCATCTTTGTCCTAAAGTGCCCCCAAATTATTAAACTGTTATAGCTGTCATCATTTTGTGTGTTGTTTATGTTTAGTCCTTTTATCTGTTATTGTTTTCACAGATGAGCACCGACTCAACAGCGCCAGACTGTGCCTGATTATTCTCACCTGCATAGCCGAGGTATGAGAACCTACCGTCCTGCAACAAATGCCACCGACCACATTCTCCATCAACCTGACCATCTTTGTTTTTAATCCTTCCCTGTATGATAGGACCAGTATGCTGATGCCTTTCTTCATGATGACAATATGAACTTCAGAGTCAGTCTCCATCGAATGGTGAGTTCACGGCCGTGTGAGTGACACTCAGTGAGGATAGAAGAAATTACAAGGTGCGATCCGAAAGTCCAGCCTGTTTCTGTTATGCGTGATTAGCGTACATCATGGTCATTTCCATGAACAGGTGTGAGAAGTAACTTTCCTGAGTCAGGATTTTGTGTGACAGTGCACGGTCAACCCTGGGATCTGCGTTAGACAGGTTTTTATGACCTCTTGTGTGTGGACGTTTGTCATTTGTATGGTCTCTGTGAATAGCCCAGTGTTAATGTAATAAACCTGCACTGTCAGTGGAAGATGTTGCACTCTAAGGGGACACATCAGGTCACGATGGTGACCCAGGCCATGATCATCACTCTTTTGATTGTTCCCGGGGGTTGAAAACTGAATTCATTCCCTAGGGTCAGACTTTTTACTGCATGTTCTATTATAACATCTTGCAGCACAGATGAATCTAAATGTTACACAGTGGCACAGTGAATTGTACACTTTAAAAATGTGCGCTGGTTCGTTTCCCCCTACTAAGATATTTTTAACTCCCTACTTGTCTTCCCTCGCCTGATATTACTCCCTCTGATTGCTTCCTCTTCTGCATCAAAGATAGTTAATGCTTACAGAATGAGATCTCTGAGGAGCATTTCAAGTGTGGACACTGGGTGTGGTATATGGTGTCTGCAGTTGGTTGGAGGTATCAACTGTTTTAGTTTTGTCAACTGAAACATATAATCAGCTCCTTCTTGAGTGAATCTCGTTCTGTAGCTAAACTCAGACTCCATCATTTTGGACTTCAGCTGGCGGCTGTAGACCTTGTTCTTCTCTGCAGCCTCTGTGAGCTCAGAATAGCGGTGCATGGAAAAATTGCCCACTGCTACAGATTCTGGTTAGTGTGGCCCTCTTGCTCACTGATCTCCAGAAACAGGAGGAGGACTGCTGACAGTTCAAAACAGTAGAATTGGAGTACCTCCCACAAATCCTCTTTGTGAAAACAGCTAAATGAAATAGAAATATAGCACAAAAGCAACCTGGCCAGTGAGATATCTGGAAAAACATGAGATAGGCAGTGACTGAACTCCGACACTAAGATGGAAGGGATAGAATTGCAAATAAAGTTACTCTCTTAAAAGTTGTACTTTGAGTGATTACATACCCATGCAGATGCTGTCAGTTTCTGACTGTGACTGTTATTTAGTGTCTGCTGATTATCTGCTCTGTGTCACTTAACAATAAATAACATACAGCTGTAAAAACTGTTTCCAAAACTGCAAAGTAGGCTTGTCTTGTACAATTATAATTATTAAAATTACAGAGTATCTGTGCATATTAACATATTTTTCTATTTCTATATTTTTCAGCCTATGAGGCACAGGAAAAAAGCAGTGGACAAGAACATCCCGTCACGGCCGCTGGTGTGTGCTGTTCTAGGTAAGAAGAGTGTTTTAACTTTTTACTATGAATTCAAATCAGCAATGATATCTGTTAGCTGTAAGGCCTAACTTCTGAGTTTTTGCATCAATTAAACTTCATCGCAATCAAAGGTCATGCATTTTAACAGTTATCTTTTGTGCAGATCTGATGGTGGAGTTTATTGTTACTCACATGATGAAGGATTTCCCCATGGATTTATACCTGTGAGAACACATTAAATTACACATATATCATTATGACTCATCCATCATCAAATCCCTTTAATCAGAGTTTCTTGTCTTATTTCCTGTGCAGGCGCTGTGTGCAGATCATCCACAAACTCCTTTGTTACCAAAAGAAATGTAGAATCAGATTACACTACACCTGGAGAGAGCTTTGGTCAGGTAATGATACCTCATCTTATCGCTTATGTACTGTTTGTCAGAAAAAAAGCCCCATTCAGATAGGATTTATTTCTCAGGGGGAAATAAGGTGAATTTAATGAAATGCCTGCTGTTTTTTTTTTAAATATCACAGGTTATCTCATAATTTAAATCCCAGTGTCCTTGTATTTTAGAGTCAATCTCAGCTTTTCCATTTTCATCCCAGTTTTTGTGAATTAGTGAGCTGATAATACCATTTAGCTCAAAGCACAGTCCCTCAGAGCTCTGAAGAACAATTTCCAATTTATGACCTTTTCACAGAAATAAGTAGATAAGTTTTAGATAGTAGATAAGTACACCCTTACTGCTTTTAGAGTTAAGAAGGTAAGTAGCACCCAGGTGCTGCTAATCAAATGCACTTGATTGTTGATCATTTGCAAGCATGACCGCCTCTATAACAGCAGAAGTTTTAGTTATTTGCTTGTATGGCGCATTCAGGTGTGTTAACACAATACCGCAGTCTTTCCACGAATGAACGTTCAAGTAGATTTAACCCAAGATCATCTGAGTCTCTACAGGCCTCAGGTAGCATGTTAATGTTCACGACAGTGCAGCTGGAAAAAAACTGTGCAAATATGGACTGTTCGGAAGGACTGCCAGGAGAAATTGTGACGTGGCGTCTGTTGGATCTGAACAAAGATTTTACGACTTCTGGAACAATGTTCTTTGAAGAGAAGAGATTAAAGTGGGGATGTTTGGTCGTAATTCGCAACACCACATTTGGTGAAAAGTCAACACGGCATGTCAGCACAAACACCTCATACCAACTGTCAGCATGGTGGTGGAGGGATGATGATATTGGTTTGTTTTGCAGGGACAGGACCTGGGCACCTTGCAGTTGTTGAGTAACCATAAACTCCTTTGTATAACACAGTATTCATACTCTAGAGTCAAATGTAGGGACTTCTGCCCAACAGTTAAACATTTGGGTTCATGAAGAGAACTGTGCATAAACAAATGCCCACAAACTTCACTGAACCGAACCAAGTTTGCAAAGAAGAGTTTGCCAAAATTGCTCCACAGTGATTTGAGAGATGGATAAGCTCAAACTGAAAATGAATTTGAAGTTAAATTTGAAGTTATTGCTGCTTAAGGTGGGTTTACAAGCTACTGAATCATTGGGTGTATTTACTTAGAGTCCTGTGAAAAGTTCTTTTTCACATGACTGTTGATGTATATACCAGAAAATAAGTAAATGCTCAACAGGTTACTTTTAACTTAGGTTTAAATGGCCTGAGAGACAACATATGACTAATTTAAAATGTTTGATTTGCTAAATATATATCACCTCACGAGCTGAGCAAATAGTTCCTGCTTTTGCAAAACAAACACAATTTCCTTCTAAAGTGTTGTTTTGTAAATGTATTGCATCATTGAAACCAGATAATGAGTCTCTAAAGAAAGCACAATCCATCCTCGTGGCCTTGTTTTCAGCCTGGTCAACAAACAATAGGATAACATTTCAGCTTGTAATGGCCTCATCGCGCTGTGTCTCATTAGAATACAGATTCCTCTAATCAGACCAATAATCAGCTTAATTCCCTGAATAACCCCGACTCTCTTTTCCTGGTGGAGATAATAGCGTACCATGAAATGACACTGGAGAGAAAAATGAATTCGATTGTTTGTCTTCTTTTAGCATGTTGCTGTGCCAACTCGTGTTGGAGCTTTTTTGTGCGTGCACATTTTGGTTCTTCTCGTGGGATTGTTTGCCTCAATAAAAGCTCGTGAAGAGGCTAGATTTGGTGTTGAAAGACCCCCCCCTCCTGTGATTCCATTATCTACCTTAATAAAGCTGCACACTAAGGAAAGCAGTCTGCTGCCATATGCCTCTGCTGCTAGACGATTAGCAACACTCCTCTGTATTTCATTAATGCAAGCATGTCTCCCTCTGCATTAGCTCTCATCAACCTGCTGAAGTTCCTGCTGTCAAATGAGACCACACTGCTGGCCAAGCACAACATCTTTCATCTGGCCTTGCTGGTGAGAATCATACGCTGTTAAAAAAAACACACATGGAGGCACAAGACCAGACCACAAACCACAGCGAGGATTGGTTTAATAGAGATGCTGTATGTGTAAGAGTTAGTAAGAAGACAGATTCTAGTAGTGGCGCTTCAACCACAAATCTAAACAAATTTTATTAGTTTGTCCAAGGAGATTAAAAGCACCAAACAGATGCGGTGTAAATGTAATTTCCCATTATAAATCCTCTTTTTGGTTTATTTTTCTCTTGTTGGGTACTTTCTATAAATGCACTGTTCAGCTAATCCTAATGTGTGTCTCTTTATCCAGGTAGTAAACCTGTTCAACATGTTCATAACTTACGGCGACACATTCCTGCCCACCTCCAACAGCTACGACGAGCTGTACTACGAAATCGTACGAATGCATCAGGTCTTTGACAACCTCTACTGCATGGGTACGTAACCTCATGCTTGAGTTTTTAATTTTTTTTTTTAAAGCATTCCTGAACTATTTAATACGCACAGCCACCTTTATACAGCCTTAATCCTAAAAATGTGATTTTTGTGTATTTCTGTCATTCTCTGCTTTCCAGTTTTGAGAGTTTCAACTAACACAGGCCAGTGGAAGGAGGCAGCCAGTAAAGTCACACATGCCCTTGTCAATGTTCGGTAATCACACAGCCACACACCCGCACTCACACTCTTTACTCTGATTTCTGTATCCTAAGAAGGAGAAATGAGTCATACTGGATTGAAGGGAGCTGAAAGTGAGCGAAGTCTTCGGAGCTGTAATTTGGGTTCTCTACCAAATTGTCTTTTTTTTAGTCCCCTAGGCCTGTCTATTTTATAAATTTTAAGCTTTTATCTCCTTCACCCCAACCTCACACAGATATTGTACTTGGTCTCTTCCTCAAATCTTTTCCCTGTAATCTCACTTTCCTCCTCCATCTTCTCCGGGGAGATGATCCTCTGAGGTCACCCTGGCTCGAAGGCCCCAGAGGGCAGCCGTATGAACAGGATAGTCCTAGAGGATTTAGCGAGCGCAGTGGGCTCCTGATAGAACAGCATCCCTGTGTAAAAAGGCAGTCAGAAGAGCTGAAGTGAAGGCTGGGAGTATAACAGGAGTAAATGTTGAAAGAATGGATGAATAAATACACGAAGACAGAATTCTAAAGAATTCACAGAAGATGGTCTTATAATGAACTTAAATGAAAGGACCAATCCCATTTTACTCAGTTTGTTTATTCCACTATAGGCTGGCTTCCCATACATAAATGACAGCAGAATTACCACTGCCGAGAATCCTCTGCATGTTTGTCACTATAATCTGTTTGATATATGACGCAGCCTAAGCCAGTACAAAATAAGCCATTTAATCTCTCAGCTGTGCTTAGTGCATCAACTCATACTTGAGCTATAAAGCAGTTTATTTCTCGGAAATAAATGCTAATGATGGAGAAGATTGCCTCTGAATTTAGATTTGATTCCCTGGTGTATCCAAACAATATAAAGGAGACAGTGACATGTATCAGAAGTGAGTTTTCTGTTAACAGGCACTCTGCAAATTGTATCTTTTAGGACACGTTTTGTCAAAAAATACAAATTTCAGATATTTAAACCTTTAATAGAATTTAATTATCAATTATTATTTGAACCTAAATAAGATGTTGTGCCACATATCATAGCCAAATGTATTTGGACATCCCTGCTTTCAGCAGATTTCAGACAACCTGTCAAGGATATCAGGTTTGATCCTTGTAGCCTTTATGCTGATTATATCTATTGAACTGGGGCCAAGAGGCACAGCTGTTCTTCCTCTGCTATGTATTTCCATTCTGAGCTGCCCTTGATAAAATCTGGAGGATGCATCACATAAACATGCTTTTCTTGACACAACTCAGATAGACTGTGGCAGGAGCTACCTCTTAAATCATGCAAAACATTTTGTTTTGTCCCATCTTTGAACCTCTTTTGCATTGGTCATTTTTAATCTGGGACAACATCGGACAGTGTACAGTGTGGCCAGTGTCATAGTACATTTAGACCGGCACTGTTTCTTTGTTTTGGTTCACGACTCTCAGTTTCAACTTTCTGTACTATTACTTTAGAAAGATTCTTCCACATTAAACCATCTAATTTATTTTTCCCCATGTCCCAGACAGTGGAACAAGTGTGGAATATTTGTTTGATTGTAGCTCATAATTGCTGCCTGCTGTGCTAGTCCTGCCTCTTTAGTCCTTCAGCTCTGGATCTCCACCTGGCACTCAAGCTCACAGCTGCTGCAGCAGGTGGAGAACTGGTTTATGTGGCGCTACACAGAACTCGCCAAGGCTTCAGACAAGGGCTAAGATCAGCAGCTGCAGTGCATGATGATGAAGTTGGAGTTAATCCGCAGGATAGGAAACTTGCTATAGAGCAGCTGATTTATTGCTCAGTTATGTACTGTAACAAAGTATTAGGTGGATAAAAGAGTTAGAGACAGAAGCTGAGTTATTGATTAAGTCATTCAACAAACATACACATACATGCGCATGGATATCCCCTTTATCTCCCATGTCTTATTTAAAAAGTGTTTTTCCTTTTTTCTTCCAGGGCCATAATCAACCACTTCAACCCCAAGATTGAGTCATACGCTGCAGTGAACCACATCTCTCAGCTGTCAGAAGAGCAGGTAAACACTTTGCCTGACTAAAAGTTGCATGTGAATTAAAAAATGAACTTCCATATTGTCTCGGGGCCATTTGGGCTGAACTCCAGTGACATGTCACTCTTGTTCTTTCAGAAGAAAATCTTCTGAATTTCTCAGTAAACAATGAACAAGGCTGAAGTGTTTGAGGAAAAGCTCACTGAGTTTTGTTTTGGGGAGAAAAAAGCCTATTCATCAAGACGTAGTTACAGCAGTGTGGCAGAAATGAATGACTCAAACACTGGTTATGGTGATGAGACGCACAGAAAAGCAGTTGTTATCACACACATCGCTGAGCTTCAAACTCATCATGGCAGATTCAGGGAAACATTACACTGAAAGGCAGGCTTGAGTTATTCTCATTTGAGATTTTATTGTACATCAAATACAGCAAATGTTGCCATTTCTCTGGTGTCTGCAGCTGCTCTTGTAGAAATAATGACAATTTTTCCACATAGTTTGCAAACACAAACAGAGTGTGGATCGAGTCATTAAGCAGAAGCGCTTGGGCGACTTTTGAAACAGTAATTTTTGGAAATACGTGAGCCGGGACTGGAAGGAGGCTGAACTGATATGAGCTCTATAAGCTCCATTTAAGGCTCGTGTGAAGTCTTTTGCGATGGAAAACAGCGGGAAAAAAACTTTATTTTTTTTGTACTTGATAAGAAGTGATGGATTTGGTCATTATTCTCTCCAATTACCTCTCTGCTTTTATCTACTAGATTTATTCACAACAAAGAGGAAAGCCAGAGGTAACTCAGGTGTCAATGAGCTGCGGCTGGTTTTATGTTATTTTTCACCTTTGGTATTAACAGCCTTTTCGTTAGATGCAAGGGGTTGAACAGCAAAGATTGGGTTGAAGCTGCGGTTGCCTTTCTTAAAGTCCATAAAATAGACATTTTAGGTCAGTTATTCTCAGCTGACCGTAGGTGTGGATGTGATCGTGTTTGGTTGTCTGTCTGTATTTGTTAGCTCTGTAGTGGACTGTTGACCTGAAAAGTCAGTTGATTGTTTTTAAGAGCTGACAGTTTCCAGCTGTCCTCTATGGTTAAATTGATACAGATAGAGGAAAGCTGGAAATGTTTAAAAATGATTTTCTTTAGAGTAACGCTGGAAAAAACCTCTTTTACTTGTCTTCTCCTAATTTTAGGCTTTAACTGCTTTTGTACACATGTGGCTGGCTTGGCTTAAGCACAACACATCACGTCTCAGCTGTCCAAAACACGTTTCTGCGTTGTAAGTGAATGAACTGCAGAGCAGCATGAACACATGAACACGCGCTGACAGTGAGAGGCTGAAGATGTTAAGACCTGTCCAAACCTTCTGACTCAGCTTTGTCATAACGACATTGTGCAGACCTCTGCAGGATACTGTTTAAAACGTTATAAAAGGCCATTAATATAATTTTATGTGTTTTTATGTTTTAAGATTAATGCCCATTGTGCTTTCTCTGCACAAAGTAATTACAAGTTGTAACTCAAATCTAGAGCAAAAAACATGGTCCCTATTGGGATTAATATTTCGGTTAGCGTGTTTATGCCGGCTGAATAACTACTCTGGTTGTAAATTACAAGATCAGCCACAGCCAGGGAAGCTTTTCAGTAGCTCTATGCTGGTGACTCAAATATATGCAGCAGAATAGAGATAAAGAAAGCAGGAACACATGACATCTATAGAGTCAGCTCTTTTCTTTTCTCTTGTCTGCTTCTGTCCCTTGCTCTTTGTTTTTCAGTGAACTGAAAGAACCTTTGAATTTTGATCCCTCAGTCTTTTGGCATACTGTCCTAAACACACATACACACAAACCCCCTGCTCTCCAGCCTGACTTCATTCTCTACAGTGACACCAGAAGACAGATGGCCTCCAGAGACACGCAGCATTGAAACAAGCTGCTGTACGCTCTGTTCCTCACACAAAGTACGAAACTGGACTACAATACTAGATTTAAAACACATTAAAAACCTGCTTTTTTAGTCCATGCAAGATAGAGATAAGTCAAGATAAAGACACTGACAACTGCGTGCACACAATCGTATCTGCTTAGGCACTGAAACAGTTGCTTAGCTGATTCGAACACATGTGCGCAGAGTGCACACGCAAGTACCCATCTCCCTTTGTTCTAACAACCTCATACACTTTCCTTTAATTCCCCTTTTTTCCTTTACTTTATATCAATTTTTTTTCTTCTGAACAGTTTGTTATATCGTTCGATTTTTTTCTTCTTTACTTTTTCTTTTTGCATTAGTTTGGTTTACTATTCAAACCTACCACCACTTTTTCATACAGAGAGGAGGGAGATGGAGTGGGAGGGAGCGAGCGAGAGAGAGATATGGGTATGAATTTTTCATCAGTGTACCACCAGAGGTTGAAGTAAAAACAACAGCACTTTTTATTCACAAGCAGAGTCGTAGATTTATTAGAGAACGCTCTCCTGCTCTCAGCCTTTAATAAGTCTAAAAATGTTGATTCAGCTGGATAGTAAATAAGCTGCCATGGCTAAAAGAGAATTATGTTATGCATAAATGAAATAAGACCTATATGTAAGTTAACATATGGGTGTTTAATGTATGAGTGTTCATGTTTGTGGAGCCTTTCTGAGAAGCATGACAAAGTGCAGCTCATGTTCTTTGCTGTGAATTTTTCATGCCGTGTGGAGTCTTTCTGGAGCATTAATAAAAAAATGAAAAAGGTCTGGTTAGTGGCTATTTCACAGCTGAAAGGTGTGGAGAATCTCTGTATAATTACCTCTGATTTTAGCCAGCCTTCTTATCTCAGCTGGACATTAGCTGAGGCAACTCTTTCCTCTGCATATGTAACCACAGTTTATACACACTACTGACGATTCTGCATTATTCGTAGCTTGAAACTTTCATTGTGAAAATGCTTTTAATCCGTGAGTCTTAACAGTCCGCTCAACAACAAAGTAATTAAGCAGCTGCAGTTGAATAAGCCTGTTAGAGTCCCAACTGAAGGCGCGGACAGCACTGAGAAAGTGGGACAGAAGAAATAAAACTTAAATTAAGTGAAATCTGTCAATAAAACCTTGTTTTTCTAAATGACACGTGAAACGGTTCATTACAGTGAGGCACGTTATCACTGGAAAAAGTCGGCGAGGAACCAAATGTTCTGAAACACTACTTGATCCCTCATAAATAAAAGTGTCGTAATAAAGTATTTAACACTAATTAATTTTTGACTGCTCTGTAACCATTCCCAGTGTTCGCTCTACAATGCAAAAACCAGTTGAGAGAATCACATGAGACTTAATTTCATTTTGTGTTTGTCTGATCTTTTTGTAAGGTGTTGGAGGTGGTACGGTCCAACTATGACACACTGACCCTCAAACTGCAGGATGGCCTGGACCAGTTTGAGAGATACTCTGAGCAGCCCAAAGAGGCTGCTTTCTTCAAGGAGCTGGTAAGAGAGAGGGAGGGTGGTTTGTTTTGAGTGTTCAGGGTTTTATACACTCCATTTGAACTCTTTCTTAAGTGCATCCAGTCTAATGTTTGACTCAAGCAGCGTTTCACTCAGAATTATCAAAAATCTGTCTCTCAGGAGTGTTAGAAACATTTTCTCAGATTTTACTGTGTTTTTTTTAAGGAAGACCATTACTTGCCAGCTTGTTTCATTATAAAATTAATGGAGAAAGTGCAAAACACAAGGCAGAAGTAGCAGAAAAAGTGCACATTGACACAACAGCTAGAAGGTAGAGGGTGATTGCTCAGCGCACTATTAGTGAGGTTTTAATTTCTTTTTTTTAGACAAGAGGCAATTATAAAGTTTCAGGACTCCCATCAAAAAAAATAAGCATCTTGCCTGATGTAAACAGGGCCAATCTCCTCTTCAAGGTATCTTCTTGCGTACCTTTTGACCACTTTCAGTACAGTTATTATATTGCTCTGTGAATGCCTCATTCTGTGCTCTTGCAAGCCTCTGCGACACACACACTGGATCTAATTTCATTTTGGGGAAATAACAAAAGGAGGCAAAGCGGTCTGCGTGCACTGAATGTCGTCCCTCAGATTCCTCAGGATGTTGCAGTATAACTTAACATTGTTAGTGCTACCTTGCTGATCAGATTCACGGTGCACAGCTTGTGCATGCTAAAGGGAAAACAAACATACTACAGCTCCTGCTTCACCTCGCCCAGTGCACCGCTTCTGGGATTGGAAACTGTGAAGCCTTCAGAGGACTGCAGTTCTGATAATCCTCCATGTTAGACTTGGGTGGAAAGAAAAGTTTATGCCTGTTTTGTGCAGTAGTTGAGGTCTGTGTGAAATATCTGGCAAATGCAGGTGGTCAGAACACACCTTCCACGGAGTCATATCAAAATCCTCCCACTTATTGAAGATAGTTAGTGGGGTTAGGTTAATTGGTGAATCTAAATTGCACATGGGTGTTAAAGTGAGTATATAAGTGTGTTAGACTGGTGTAGCCTGCCTCTCACCCTATTGTAGCTGGGATAGGCTCCAGCCTCAGGCAGCCCTGAATTGGATAAGTGGAAGAAAATGAATGGATGATGTATTTATTGTCAGTGCCATAAATTAATTTGTCGCTGTCGTTAATGTGTTGAAACCTCAGCAGGAAATCACAGAGGCATAGCTGATGAAGAGAGGTTGTTGTGAGTGGAGTGAGATGTTTTACACAAACATAAAGCCTTGTAATAAATGTGCGTGTCTCCAGGTGCGCTCCATCAGCCTGAATGTGAGGAAGAACGTCTCCCTGAACACGCTGAGTCAGGACGTCCTGCTCAAAGAGTTCTCCACCATCTCCTGAGACACACCCACACTCCCTTCAACACGGATGTGTAAATATAGTTTAACACATGCAACAGAAACAATAACAATCCTGGATGGTTCTTTCTATAAATCATTTCTCATCTTCAGTGTCCTGTGAACTGGATAGGGGAAAATGATCCTGCAGAGACACCGAAAGGCTGGATGCACCTTAAGGACAGGCCTAAAAACTCTCCAGACTTTGCTCCTTTGTGCTTGTTCATGTGTGTGCTGATTTGAAGAAGTGCCCATATTGCACTGGTCCCTCATGTGCAATCAGCAGTATTGGCTGGACTGTTAACTGACACATAAAAGTTTTGATTATGGTAGTAAAACAAAGTATTTCAGTCCTCTGGTGTCTAATCACATTTTCTGAATCATCTGTTTAGCAGTTTGTCCTTCACGACATTAGTGATGGTGATGCTGAGTCGTTTTGAGTTTGGTGAATCTTACTG
Organism: Pelmatolapia mariae; assembly: GCF_036321145.2. Lineage (NCBI taxonomy): Eukaryota > Metazoa > Chordata > Actinopteri > Cichliformes > Cichlidae > Pelmatolapia > Pelmatolapia mariae. The sequence continues at coordinate 35,449,839 of NC_086232.1, forward strand.
TAAGTCCTCTTGAATTAGAGCATTAGCCTTTTCTTTTCCGATCAGTGCTTGTTGCGCAAGTGTTAAATTCATTCTCTACATGTTCAAGATTCAGTTTGAGTATTTTTATGTACTTACTTGCTAAGGGGATAGAGCAAGCTGAGGATGCTTTGAAGTGACGAAAAGCTTTTTATTTTTGTTTTTGACGAGAGCCAATACCAACACTCACTACTGTTACTCACGTCTCCATTATTTTAACAAATGACCTGAATGTGTTTGAAGTCAGCTGTTATCATTTAGAAGAAAAACTGTTTATTAATGAAACAAAATGAGCTGTAATGTCATCATGGCTGTTGTGTCTCTGGCACACACAAGGTCATTTTTAGTGAGAATAGACTCATGCGTATGCGCTCTTGAACTCACTTTTGCTTTTCTTCTTTCAGAACAGTTGAACTTATATTTTTGAAAGTTGATCTGAATTATGCAATTTCTTTACCTGAAGGGTCTTCTTTCTTTCCTTCACCTCTAACCTCTGTTGGTATATTTATGTTTCTTTTTTAAATAAAGATTGGTTTCCTACTATATCAGTGATTCCTCTTGACTGTTTTCTCACACATCGTTGAGGAACTGTGACGTCGGTAAGTTTCAAACTGCTGTGGAAGCGTTTCAGCAAACATTAGCACAAAACACACTGGCTGCCCTCTGTCGACTGAGTGTGAGCATCAGTTTGAGACTTGATTTCTTATCCCCCACGCATTGCCGAAGTGCCACAATCTATGAATATGATCTGTGTTTATAAATGTTTTTGTCTTGGCTCGTGTCTTTACTCAATGTTCACTGTCGAGCACGTATGAACTGTGAGTTACGGCTACTTGAGTGAAGTGAAACTCTTTGATTTGGTGTGTGTTTGTAAGAGATTTGCAGAAAACGACTGTACACTTAACTCCTAGCATTTATATGAGAAATAACTTTCTCCACGATGATTTAGATGCAGTGCTCCACCATATGCCCCAATCACATTATGTTATCCGCGTGCAGTTGAGTACTAGCTAACAGTGCTTTAAAAGTAAAGGCAATGAAATCAAAACGAAGAATTCTGAAGTTTGCTGTAATTTTCTGTGGGTTCTGTGGAAAGTTATGCGTTCCCACTGCACACTATTAAATTTGATAAAGTGTAAATAAATATAAAAGTATTTTCAACAACTTCAAATACACACAAAACTTAAGCAGGTGCACCTGTGTTTTTATACGCTGCTCAAAAAAATGAAAAGAACACTTTGAAAACACATCTGATCTCATTGCTCTTCGATCTATACAGAAAGAGGGCTGATTGTAAAGAGACTGAAAATGAAAGTGGAAAAAAAGGATGTGGGAGGCACGTCCATTTTGCTAAAATTTCATTGCAGGAAATCAAAATGGTACTGAGTAGTTTGTCTGACCATCGTGTGCTTGTATGTTTGTCTGGCAACATCGGGGTCCTAAGACAGTGGGTGTTGGATCTCCTCCCAGATTTGGACCATAGCATCACTGAGCTACTGAACAGTCTGGGGTGCAAGCTGGTGGTGTCAGATAGAGCAAAGCATTTATAGTAACTGGTTCAATTTCTTAGTTCTCCATGAACTGACTACATACTCTTGTCACATGAGGCCAGGTATTGTTGTGGACCAGGAGGAACCCAGGACTCACTGCACCATGATAGGGTCTGCCAGTGAGTCCAAGGGTTTCATCCCATGCTGTTTGAGCTTCAAAATCTTCCAATGTACCTGAAATAATAATAATTCTGTAAAGAAGAGTGGATCCAAATTCCTCCACAGTGATAGTCCTCGTTAGTATAGTGGACAGTATCTCTACCTGTCACACCAAAGAGTCCTGGGGTTTGATTCCCCGATGGGGAGTAAGCAGTCTCCTTCTCTGCTCTGCCTTTGTGTGGGTGGCTGTGGCTCAGGTGGTAGAGCAGATCAGTTACTGATTGGAACATTTAGTTGGTGGTTTGATCCTTGGCTTCCCCAGTCTGCATGCCAAATATCCTTGGGCAAGATACTAACCCCAAGTTGTTGTTCGGAGTGTGAATGTTGTTTAGTTTGCACTTGCATTTAAAAGTGCTTGCATGAGTGGGTGTGAATGGAGTGAATGAGGCATGTTGTACTCCGGGAGAGTAGAAAAGCGCTATATAAGAATCAGTCCATTTACCATTTGATGTAAAAGACTGTTGATTACAGTTCTTGCTGCCAAGCAAATATTAGGTTTAGGGGGCGATTACTTTTTCACACAGGGCCAAATAGGATAAAAAAAAAAACAAAGATAAAATAATCTCCAAAAGTTGATTCTGTTCATCTGGACGTAGCGTTTTGTGGGAGAAACGTTTCGTCACTCATCCAAGTGACTTCTTCAGTCTCAGCTGACTGCAGGTTTCCCCAAATCTTATAAACAGTACATTTGCATAATGACTGAAACCAGCCCACTGAAGGAACAATGGGCTGGGAGGTCAGCCCATAAGATAAAATAATGATTAAAAATGTACTCACATTTTCTCTAATACTTGGGGTGGGACTAAAGAGGGTGCTGGTTGACTCCCCACTCCCAAAATGGCACTGCCATATCAATGCAGCCCAGGAAGGAAGTGGTTATAAATGCAAAACAAAACATTTACCCCTTTTATTGCCTCACATTTGTTATGGAAGCAGGAGGTGTGTCCACACTATTATAGCTCACTGAATTTTCAACCAGTTTTCAAATAGTTTCCAGCAGAATTTTCTGATATCCCATGGGACCTCTAAGACTCGATCTCAACCCCCCATATGCTTCCATCCTGGAAATGTTCCTGCATCAGGTGGGTTAAATGTAACCCATAAAGAAGGAGAACAAAACATATGAATTACAATATTCAACTACACTGATACTGTAAATGCACGCGTGAGAATTTGCAACAAAGCAGCTTTGAAATGCTTCTTAATTAAAGAGACATGTTCTCACTTCATGTCACTGCTGACTCACAGCGAATTAAGTTATTTTGACTTTTATCTGATTAAAGCTCTTCTAAGACCTGACTATACAGACACTGTGCTTGATAAACATCTCTGTTAGCTTTGTGCATCTATCAGAAAGGAAATGTTACCATTTTTGATTGTTTTTAGTTAGTTTAATAACTGATGAAAGAAACATTGAATTGTAGGGGACAGAATTCATGTCACCTGCAAAAAATATGAAATGTGATTCACATTTCATATTTCTTGCAGGTGACTTTTTTTAATCATTCACATTATGTGAATGATTAAAAAAAAAGAAACCAGGAAAAATTAATGGTTCTTTCAGAGTATTTGATATATTTACTGCAATCTCCTGTGACAAACTAGCAGTGTATGAATGTATGTAGAAGGTATGACATCATCTTTATACACACATTTTTCAAAATAAAAAATTATAATAAAAATCCCTGTAAATCCAGCTTAGAGGATTGTGAGATACTTTATGAAATGAGAACAGCAGCTGCAATAAATATATCAGACTGAATGCAAAGATCCTGATGCATGATTGTAGTTGCAAAATGATAAACAGTCAGAGAGATGCAATGTGATTCTGGGTCTCACATGTACCAGGTCTGGTATACTAAACTGTGGGAACAAGGCTGTGAAAATGAGACACACATCTGATTATTTAATGAGAATGTAAAATGTGTTTTGTTGCAACAGCAGAGATGTGGAAGTAGTTCATTAAAAAAAAAAATCAATAGTCTGCTGCTGAATAAAGGTATTATCAGGTCATAGTTGGTGAGAAAGTGGAAACTTTCCTGCTCCAGTCTCGCTGTTCCGCCTTTTACCCTTCTCGCCCCTTCATGTTGTGAAACTAATTAGCCAGTATCTCTGATAAACTTTGTCCTCCAGCTACTTCCTAATGATGTCTGCACCCCGAGGCTCGCACAAACAACACCAGCTAAGTCTTTTCTTTCTCAAAGTAACCTAAATCTTTGGATGGAGAAAAATAAAATGCAAGCAGAGGTCAGAGAGGAGGATGGCAGAAATTGTGATGAAGGGAATAAACTGATGCTGAGAAGGTATAGGAAATAATCTGGATGCACAGTGAGGGCAGAAGTCTGACTTTATTGAAGGGGTATTTGGCAGCTGGCTTGCAGAGGTCCAGACGAATCAATAAAGGTAGTGCTTGACTTGCTTTCTTAAAACGTCTCTCCCCTGCTGCTGGAAGTTAGTTTCACACCAGGCAACAAGCAGACATGATCCTTCTGTCAGGAGATTCCTGATTGTTTTCCTTTTTCCTCCATCATCATCCAACTCATAGCATAAGAAGTCTGTGAATACATCTTGAGGGCTTGTATTAGTCATTATTGTGTTTGGCTGCTTCTGGTAGCTAGGATGACTCCATTGTGGGAAAGGGGTTCCTATCAACTGTGTTAATTAATCACAAATTTTTTTAGGCACATGGACTGTGGGCCTTTTTTTCTGCAGGACTCCTTTAAAACAAAAGATGTAATCAATCTGATACCAAGCTAACACCGAGTTAATACGCAGCCTCTGGCTCTGCTGTTTGGTTTGACTTGTATGGCATTAAAGCTGCTTGCTGGTTGTCTTTGCTCCTAAATCAGATGTGACTTGTTTACTGAATTCACACACAGTGAACACAAAAGTTTGCTTCAGTATACACAGTATACATAACACATGGGCAAATTATAGCTACTCTGGACCATCTTAATGCAGCCCACAAAATCCCAAGGGGAATTACTTACAATTACTCTGCACTTCTGTTTGATCTTAATTACAATGCATTGTGTTTCATCAGTGACTTGTGCAGCGGTGCACATCAGAGAACTAGTAAGCTGTAGTGATATTTTCCTCATAACCTGCAGTCAGGTTTTAGGTAAACTCTGTGGCATTAGCATGCTGTATCTGAGTAATGATGGCACTGTGGAAACAGGAAATGTTGCTCGCCCCTGTTATTCATGTTGAGTGTTTTCAGGTTTGTTTGTGTTTAGGGCCGGTTAGAGTAGAAAGGAAAGTGACTGTAGCCTCAAAACGCATAAATATTGCATCACATTTGGGCCTAAAATTGAAAACTATTGAGTTGATTTGTATGAGTGGAAGTTAAAATAGAAAGAAGCACTTACCATTAATAATTAACACAAAGCGGTTAAAGAGTCACAGCTACCTTTTGAGGAGACGATGGTGACCCCAGCACCCCACAGTTGTTGTGCAACTAGCAGAGATTTGGCAGGTGATTTTATTTTGTATGATCACCTGATTGATGATTGCTGTGATATTTAAAAATATCAGTGAAGGTATGATGAAAGTGTAAATAATCACCATTTATGCACACTTTGTTACAGTTATAGTTGCAATCTCTCACAAACTTGTTATAGATCAATTTGACTGATGTCATTAATGTTGTAATTTAAAAAATGAATAGGTGGCACAATCCAGTTGATAGCACTGTCGCCTCACACCAAGAAAGAAAGGTACGCTCTTGGACTGAGACCTCCTGGCTGGAGATCATCTGACTACAGTCATTGTTACTGAACTCAAATGTGTGCCATGTTATTTTATCCTGCAAGATGTATCAAGCAGGAGGTGGGTACGCTGGTTTTTAAACAATGCTCAGTTGGTACTTAAGGGGTCCAGAGTCTGCCAAGAGAATTTTCTCCACACCATTATACCATCAGCAGCCTGATCCACTTTTACAAGGCAGGATGGATCGATGGATTCACTCTGACCCTACCTTCCAAATGTTATAGCACAAGTCGAGACTCGAAGCTCGGGGCAGTCCATTCTCCCAGAGAACAGCCACTCGCTAGATTTTTTTCTCTTTTGCAGCCCTTTCACTATAAACCCAGAGATGATTGTGTGGGAAAATCACAGGAGATCTGCAGTTTCTGAAATACTCAGACCAATTTGAAGTGGTGTGTCTAATGTAGTGGCCTGTGCGTGTATATTATATGGTCAGTTTAATCTTCACATTCAGTAAAAATCACATCAAAGACAATGTTATCCTTTACCTTGAAATTCAGAAAAAATACGCTACATATTAATGTAATAAAACTTAGAAAACTCAAAATATTAACTTTCTATTTTGGTTTTTGTTTAATGAGTAAAGGAACCATTACAGTGGCATTTGCTTTGTCTCCAGTCCAATGTTAAGTGAACTGTGAGGTTTATACCTAACATTATCACAATTTCCAGTTTGGGACAAGTTGTTACATGACACAAGGAAGGCTGTGACACGTTCTAGTATAAAGAAGCACAAAAGCACTGCTACCAAACCAAACCAAACACATTTCTTTTTTTGTAATATTTTGAAGAAAGACAGATGATTAGAAATTCCAAAAGAAGACAGTGGTGGTACACCACCTCCTGTTTTTCTGTACTTTTTCAAACAACTGCTTAAAACATTTAGGTGTCTGAGATGCAACAGCTGGGCCTTTGATACTTGCACTTACAGGTCATAGTAATCCTTAGGGAACTGTAAGGAGTAGGAATGCAGTAGTCAGATGTTTATTGTCAGCTAAAATAACACTAGTTAAAAGACAATTAATTTCTTTTTAGAAATATAAATTCTGAAAAAAATGATGGCCATTCCTTTTCTTTCTATATTACTAGATATCAGTAATTTTTTAACAGTAAAAGCAAAAAAATTTATTTTTTTTGTAGCTGCACGCAGAGCCACCTGTCAGTCCCATCAACACAACAGCTATTGAAACAACTTTGCTCTTTTCACATTCGCTTTTTTGTTTTTCTGCCTCTCTCATACACCTAATTAAAGCTGTGAGCAAGAAAAACACAATGACGTGTCTTATGGACACGTATTATGTTAGTACAACCTGTTCCTGAGATAATGATGTGGTTTTGTATATACTGGGGATGATGCTGCACTGTGGAAAGTGTGTGTATTTGCCCCTGTGAGTGCTATGGAAAGAGTGACATAATATTTAACCTGCTATACTACAGTCCCCTGATATTAATCTACATGAAACCCCCTGATACATTTGTCAGCATTATATACTGGGCACTATATTAACTCCCTGATATAATCTCTACAGTGTGTGTTCGTGTCTGCACTGACGATGGCTTAGACGGTCAGATTGATCCAAGCCTGGGTATTTTACTGTGACAACCCATTAACGCTGCAGTGTATTTATAATGTTTCATTTAGGCATATCGCCCTTCTCATCAAATATTCATCTGAGGGGAGATTGCCTACTTTGTCTTGGCTGAACTTCCCCCTCCCTCTGTCAACCCTTCATTTCTTTATTTGTGTGTTCTTGTATCTGCAGAAAACACAAGATCAACTCAGACTGAGTTGTGGAGATACATGTGAGCAGGCGCACAACTCCTTAGGTCATGCGGCACCACTTTTTTGTCCTTTTCTCTGGGAGCTTGTACTTGTTGCCGGATTGTCCTGCATTCTTTTACTGTATCTGCATGCATGTGTGTGTGTGTGTGTGTTGCTTGCCACCGGCAACATTGCTCTGCACTGTGCATAACTCCAGGCATCAATCAGAGCTCATTATTGGTTATCTGTCGGCTCCACTTTCCAGCCTGCAGAGGTGCTAAATGTCTCTGTAAACCCCTGTGGGAGATAAACACCATCAATACTGCGAGATTTAACAGTCCCCAGGCGCATAATATATTCAAATACCTCTCCACTGTGTTACCTCCGTCTTCTCCTATTTCTTTATTTCTGTTCCTTCTGTTGCTTCAGCCTCCTCTTCAGATGCGCCACTATCCCTCTGTTTGATATTTTTTGCTTCTCCAGACCTCTCTTTGTGTCCTACCTTTGCCTTGCGCTTTCCTCTTTTTCCAGCAGCTGACAGATATTTTCTCCCCTCCCCATCAGTCTTCTGACTGGGGACACAATAATCCCTCTCTCGCTGGCTGGTCTTTAAAGAAGCTCCACCACACCATTTATCCCCAACAAGGATTATTTCAGCTTTTCCTAGAAAAGGTATTCTCACTTACATCACTCTGTGTATGAGAGAATTAGATTCAAAGGCAAAAGTCCATTTGCTAATCATGAAAAGTGCTGCTTTTCATGTGGAAATGACTATAAAGCTGTAAAGCTCCCATTCTAGTTTTATTATGAGCCCAAAAACTTCGAGTTATGTGGCACCGGGTCTTGAGTATTTCTTATTTTCAGGCTGAAGAAGAGAAAATTCTGAAAACAAGAGATTTACAAAAAAGTCCTTAGATGTTACTATTATCAGGTAAAGAGTTTCAATTTGTCCAATATTCTGGTTTACTTTGGTTCTGTTTAGTGCAAGTTCTTCTACGCTGGTGAGATGGGGAACCGTTAAAATATTATACCCGCTGAAAATCAGTACATTTGTCTACATGTTTTGAGTCTAATATTTTTTGATAAACCTCAAAATTGAAATTTGCCATGTGGGGAACTGAGATAAGTTTGGTTTGAGAAACACTAGTTGCTGCATGTAATTCCAGTTGTATGTGCATATTGCTCAAATAGGCTTCAGTACTGTTTTACTGTTTTTGTTTTGGTGGCCAGAGGTTCACCCACCTCTTGGTTCCACCTCTGATATTCAGCTCAAAGCACAGCTGTAAAAGCTACACCCTCACAGAGGTGCAACTTTATGAAAGAATGCCTCTACAGTCTACAAAAAGCAGCTATAGCATTAAATCAAGTCAAAGAAATGGTGATAAAGTGATCTGTGAAGTCATATGCAATCCTGACCATAAGAACGTTTTCGGTGTATTGATGAAGATCTTTTTAGGTCTCAGAGATTCTCAAACACAGGTGCTTTCATGTAATAGATCTCTAACAGTGCTAAAAGACTAACAGTTTGTAGCTTTTTATCCCAATTCATGCCTGTCCAAAGCAATAATGCACCAGTTACAAGAATGAAAGAGAAACGGATTCTAAAACACATTGAAAGACTTCAATGAGCCCCAGTAGCTCCTTAGACAACCCTTAACCTTGAAGATGTCCCAGAAAGGCTCATGGCAGTACTTTCTCATGAGAGTACTTTAAAAAGAGGTTCCTGATGGGAAACAAATCTGCTGAAATATTAGAGTTCATCCAGCAAACCCGGGGCGTCCTCCGTCTCCATGGTGCGCATTCATGGAGATAATATTCAAATATTTTTTTCTATTCACGACCTTGATGAAATACGAGAGAGTCATCCTTTTACTCTGCTGAGCCAACCCAAGGACGTGAAGCTGACAGGATATTGATCCGCAAGTATTAGGATGCCGAGCGGCTCAAGTCCAAGGTGAGACCATCCATCAGAGAGTCAGGCATAGATTAGTAGGTACACACTCCCACATCCCTCTGCTGTGCCACTCCCTCTTTTGCTTCATCACTCCTCCCAGCTTTGATGGTTTACCTCTCTCTCTCTCTTTCTCTCTGTTCGCGTCTTTGCAAGGACACCTGTACACGCTCCAGCTGGCAGGCGGACTTTGGATGTTTGGCAGAAAATTAAAGTCAGCAGTACATTTGAACCTCAGACCCACTGAAGTCCCTCAAACTGTGGACGCTGCGCTGTTGATAAGCACGAAGAAGCGAGAGGGCTGTAGTTGGGAGTGCAGGGAGCAGACAGACGAGCTTTGCAGGGACTTTTGCGTCTCCGTCGTTCATTTATTTGCAGCCCACACTGACTGATGCTCATAGAAAAGTGACATGCAATCGGGAGTGAATGCGCTGAAGTCGTAGATAAACTGCGGCTCGCACAGATCCTGCAGGTTCAGCTTGGTGATCCGAAAAGAACTGAGAGGAAGGGAAGCATGAAATCCACGAGTCAGGATCAGAGTTTGTCAGACTCCAGAGAGCTGGACAGATCTTACGACCCACTCACAGGTAGGCGTGTCGTCATGTCACTCTTGCCTTTCTTTGTTTTTAATAGTATTTTTTAATGATTTGGCGCTGTTTGCTGGCCTGGCTCAAATCTCCACTAAGAAGTGCGCCTTCACTGCGGCCATGAAAGTTTTGGTTTGACGGAAGACTTCGGCTCATTGATATTCGACTGTGGGACTTTTAACAAACCACATCAAACAATTAGTGAGTGTTTGTGCACGTGAACTCCCTGCTCTACAGCTCCCCCAAACAGCAGCATAATCTGATTAATTATTCAGAGTCTGATCTCACAGGTATTTTCCTTTGAAATGAACTTTACACCATCTCCCCACTTTTTAATAATAAGAATGTGAACTAATAGATCTAAAAATGTCAGGTCTCCATCATATGTTGATTATTTTTTAAGTTGGAACTATAATAATAATAATAATAAGATAAATAATGTTCCATATGAATGGCTTAGCAAGAAGAAAATGTGTTACAATGTAAGCAATAAATGCAGTTAACGTAAAGAAGTTAGTGTTTGATTTACAACTAAATGACTGTATGTGAAGTAAAAGATGGGTAAATAATAGCAACAGTGGTATTATTTGAGCCATTAGCTATAAATTTAACTGAAAGCAGTCCCCTCTGTGGCCCCGTGCTACTGATCAATTATTCATTTAACTAATGTACAGAAAATTAATCAGTAATTATTATTAATCACTGTAGAAATTTGGCAACAGCCACACGCCTAGCTTTAGGTTTTCAGCTGTGTTTCTTTTCTTCTTGTTTTCAGTTTTCTAAACAAGCAGTCAGAAGACATCACCATCATGCCGGTCTGCTTTTATCTGGGCACTTTCCCCACCTTACTATTAAATAATTGACATAATGGTTCAATGACTTTGTTCCTCAAACATCAGTGCCATTAATTGGTTACAGCATAGCAACACGATTCTTCTCAGATTAGCTGAAGGAGTGAAAAATGAACAAACACATTAATTTGAAAAGAAAAAAGAAAAAAAAGATTTCTTTATATGAACAAAGTAACGCTAATGAGTAGTTAGGATGATAAAAATCTCAATGTGGATTTGCTGTAGTTTAGATAATCACACTGGTCGTAGGCCTTGAAGGTGAAAAGCAAGAGAACAGAAAAATATTGCAAAACAGGCTCTTGTCACCTAAAATTACATCTAGCAGTGTGAGCGTTCGTAGCCTAATTAGATCAGTGAGGCTCTTCTCTCTTTCAGACATTTCACTGGTTTATTTTTCTCACGAGTGCTTGCAAACACAATCCTCTTTAGAGATCACACGCGCAGGTCTCTCTTTGCTTTGGCAGGGTGGTCTGTCATTTTTCTGACAGCTTCCCTAAATAGTCCTTTCCTTTAAAAATAACCACATTTATGTGTAAAAATAACCCCTTTAATATGGCGCACATAGCAGCACCATTTAGTTTTTATATGATGTTTCTAAACTACTGTATGAAATAGATCTTATACAGATGACAGTTTATTTCATAGCTGATAGTTGCTGTCTCAATAGCAGGTGTGATATCCACTCAGCAGCAGGTTAAACAAACAGAGAACAGGTGCATGAGGTTTTAAGAGGTGTTTAGAAGACACAAACAAAGTGTTTTATTAAACAGTGAAGCAGAGCCCAAAGCCTCTACCTTTCATCTCCATGTTTTTTGTCTAACAGCAACATATGCCTATGGAAAATTATATTAGTGTATTTGAAATATTCATCAGATAAAATTCACACTGAACACTAAATGGTCTTTATGTCCAACCGTTCTTCTGTAAAGCTGCTGAAATCCTCATGTTGTTTACTTCTTGGTTCATGCATTATAGATACACATTACTTTGTGCACTACACTTATTACAGTGGTGCAGGCTGCCTGCTGCTGTGGGACAGTTAAACCATGATGTCACAGAAAAACACCGTTAAAAAGGCATTGGTTGATGGTTTGGGAAATCTGCTTAGCTTGCATATGAAATTCTTGGAAGCAGCTTGCTATGATGGGCTTGCGACTTGTCCTCTGTGCACCCGATCTCTCATCCAAAGTCAGCTGAGATAGGCTCCAGTGCCCCCATGACCCTGGATTGAATAAGCTGTTAAGAAAAAGGATGGATTTATCAGAATTCAGTTCAAAAAGTGGACCCAAATGCAGACCAGGACTCAAAGTAATGAAACAAAAGATGAGCTTTATTCAAAGGCTCAAATACAAACACAGACACCACAAACCTGGAAAAACCATGAGAAGGCAAAAAGGTGGCACGATGCACAATTCAACAAAAGCTGCTAGAAAGACTGGGATATTCATACAAACTCATCCCATACAGAAGGAAACCACAGGTTTAAAATATGACCAAGAATCAGGATCACTGTGGAATTTAAAGAAATCAAGGCAGAAATCAGGCACTACATAAATACCAAACAGTAACTGGAACTAAAATACAAAGCTAATCCTAAAGATTGTAATAAATATAGAATAGAAGGAACACAAGGAAGTAAACTCACCTAGAAGATCATGAAATAAAGAGAACTTGAGGCTTCACTAGATTAGAAACAAATCCACTCTGTGACTGATGGATGGATGGATGGACTTGGTACCTCAGCATAAAAACTGTGAACATTTAGCCCTTTGTCCAAAGTTAAGATAATCAGTGTTAAAGCTCACTGATGAACACATAATGTGCTTGATTAATACTTTCAAACCCAAAAGGCCAGGAGCAGTTTTCACAACTTTCTACATGTTTATTAATTAAATTCGGAGGTTTTGGTAGGAAGATGTCATGTTTCAATCTTAACCTTAGTCATAATTTGGGACAAATATTTTTGTGAGTGTTGTAATTATAGACTGGCTATAAAGATGTACCGAAATATGAAACATTCATAGTATGTCCACCATGTAATCATATCCAATTTTATAGCCTCAAAGAACTAATTTTAATAAACTTCTCAGCCTACACTATCATGATAAAAATATCTGAAATGACAGAAATAATCCTTGGGAAACATTTGTCTGAGCTGCACTTTAATGTTTTAGTTTTACCCAAATCCCATCCACTAACACGGAGCTGATGGGGTTTCTGACCTACACTGTAGTTAGCCACCAAGGAGTGATTGAAAGGTTTATCTTCACTAAAAGATGAAAACAGCTTCTTGGTCTGAAAAGTATAGGCATTATAAAAGGGCCCTAAACCTGCATTATTTGGCCAGAAGGGGCTGAGTCCTATGGTTGAACACTGATGTTTTCTTATATAAAGGTTTATGGGAAAATTACCCTTTGGCTCCCTTATACCATGACCTCAGTGACTGTTTTACTGATGGGTTTATGGATTCAGTCACCAGCTTCAGTCTTATTGAATACAGCATAATATTTATTTTTAAAATTATGATCCTCACTACAAAACACAAAAGAGGAAAAAGGCTGTTTATGTCTTTTATATACAGCTTATGGTCGTGTGACAGAATAATTTCCTCGAGTGAACAAACATGCTTGTGATATGTATGTTTGTGTGCTTGAATGAGAAAAGTGGCATCATTTTCAGACATTTTTTATACAATACTCAAGGATCAAAATATCACCTGAAGCCATCTATAATATACAACACTTACACATTTCATTTCAAAATAAAAGCCTCTCATGAGATAAAACTATTGATATGATCACTGCAGAGCTGATGCTGGCAGCCCCGAGTGAGCAAACTTAAGTATGTTTGCGTGTGTAAGTGCTTTTTCATGAAATGGACATCTATAATCTGAACTGCGTCCTTCTGGGGGATTATTGTAAGTATAGGAGCTGTTGCCCCTGGCAACATTAGCTTACAAATGTTCATTTAGTGCATAGGCTGTCATGGCCTCCTAAAGTCAGAATGAAATGCTTACAGTTAAATGACACACAGTTGTTGGTTTAACTCACCTTTCGCCAATTGTTATTATTTTTACTTTAAAAATGAATTAAGCTTTTATAATGAACTGTAAAAGATTTTTTAAAAATTGGTGAAAGATATACTCTGGGAAAGAGAAGTTGGTCACTAGTAATCCTTAGGTCATAGCTTGTGTATTGCCTCTCAGGGTTTGTCCATTTTTCCATGAAATAATGATAGAAAATACATTTATTATAAGTAAAATCATCAGAATCTGCTTTTGAAGATTTAAGTCTTTCACTTCATGATTAAATTGAACTCCAAAGTCAATATTTTCAACCACTTCAATGTTTTTTGTCATCTCCCTGATCCAGCTCATCAAAAGCCTAATCGTCAGGCCCATCAAAAGCTTAAAATCTGCTCAAGGTTTCTGAGAAAATTATTGACCTTTTATGAGTAAAACTTGCCGAGAAATATCTTCAGCTTGGCCTTCAGAAACTTTTAATTTCGTTCTTTCAGTGAATCTTACTTTTCCCCCTGTGTGCTTTTTGAAACAGTGGATGAAAGAGGCTTTAAATAGTTACAATGATGGCTCAAAGAGGCTGTAAATGTAGTTATACCAAAGGGTGAAAGAGGCTGTAAAGATAGTTATAATGATGGGAAAGCGAACATTGATCTACCCCAGAGGACTGCATTTATTCAAATTGATTTACACGATCAAAGTCACCCATGAGGGTCTCTTGAACTGACAAATAGCTGCTGGGTACTGTGAAATGTCAACATCGGCTGAAATAGCTGTTGAGTTTTGTTCATCCATAACTCCAGCTACCCCCTGCAGATATACGGTGCTCATTTGCAACACATATGGGACAGGTAAACAGTTGCTTAATAATTAATCAGGTATGCTTTGTTGCTTTTGCTCATCTTCCAACTGTGTGAACGACTCAAATCATGACACAATGTCCCGCTAATGTTTATGAACCTGTGAACTCACAAAAGCAGCATAAAGCATGCTTCAGCTCATTTAGTAGCTGTTTTTTATGCAAGAACAACCTCCAGTGTTGTTTGTGTGTAAAACAGTCACATCAAACAGATTCCCTCAGATGGGTTTTTAATAACTTAGGAAGTATTCGTGGCCTGAAATACCCTGAAAAAAGGAGCCTTTCTGTTCTTTCTACAGTTTATTTTGTGCTTTTTAAAAAATCATTTATAATTATGCCACATTCAATCACAAATCTGAGGTGTTTTTCATGCAGCGCGAGTGTGTGTGTGTGTGTGCATTTGTGTGAAAGGCTGTATAAAGCTTTGTTTGTTTTTCCATGGTCATGCAGCTGCTGTATTTGATAGTTTGATTGATATATCCTCAGCATCCACTGTCACTGATGTTCGTGATAAGTGCACTGAAAGGTTACTGCCACCCTGGGAGCTACAGTAATTGCTTAAAGAAGACAAAAGCTTGCTTCTACAGGCAAAAAAGGAAAAGAGTTTCACTGTGCATTTTAATACTTTGGATGTATTACTGCAATTTACACCTTGCTTGTTTTGCATGTGCAAAGCGTCTTATAGTTCATATTTGCAGCATCCGCTAACAGCGACTGATGTTTGTGGGTTCATAGGTTTCTCTTTATTGTGAATAAAAAGTTTACAGGTTAAACAGTTTTATTTGTTGTTCCATCATCATGATCATCATCATCATTATTTAAACACCTGATTTTTTAATTTCCTCTGCAGTTTCCAGTGTGTGGATTAATAGGACTGTGTGTATGTCTGCAGTTCTTTTTGTGTCTGATCTCAAGCCATTCACTGCTGCTGCTGCTGACTGCACACGTTTGTTCAACCTTTATCTGACTTGGAGGCCTTTCACAATCTTAAACGCACCACTGCCCTCTGGTGGCAGAAAATATCTTTTTCTCTGGCGACTACAGAACTACTTTAATTTTTAGACCTTTAATCATCCCGATTTTATCATAACTTATAATAAATCTAAGCGCTTCCAAGAAATTTTTTACAAATTTCTTTAATGTTACATTTAACCAGTAATATTTAAAAAAAAGAAAAGAAAAAAAGTTGAATTTAAATGTCTGTTTTCATGGTACCACAGCCCTACCACTATGTTAGTAATCTAGTTAACAAGTAGAGGACGCTTTCCTTCATTAGCGTCACTTTCTTCTGCTTCAGTTATTTCTAAGATTGTTTTCTTTCTTTATGTTTCTGTTTACTTCTTTCTTATTTCACCGTCTTTGCAGGGTTTCATAGCTTTTTTTTTTAGATATTTTTTTTTTATCATAGTATATTTGCATATTTTAAATGTATTAATGGTTTTATTTGATTTTGTTTTATTTTGTCTTGATGTTTATAAGTCTGTAAAACTTTACATGTGATATTGTATTACACAAAATAGACTTGGTTTGTCTGAGAAAACTCTAAGACAAAAGTTAAAGTTTAGAAAGTCGTTGCTGGAAAAAAAAGATAAGAGAAGAAAGCAGAAAAAAGCAGCAAGCAGAGCAAAGGAAGTAAATGTCAGAATAGATTTCTCCATCCCCTCCTATCCACTTTCTGCTTGTCCTTGGCTTATTTGGGGTTAATATAATATTTCTGTGTCTGGCTTTGGAAAAGAGAGGCTAAAAATCTACTAAACAAGCTTAACACAATCAAGAACCTTTAACAATTCAATTCAGTTGTATTTATATAACACCAAATCACAGCATTAGTAATTAACCAATTAACTTTATATTGCAAAGTCATATCGCTACAAGATTATAGAGTTTATAGAAGTTGCAAACAGTGGATTTGTTTAGCAAGAAGATGTCTTCAGCAGATCCGGTCTCGAGGTCGTGTGGTGCAAGAGCAGCTAGGGAAGAGGAGCATGGCACAGTGAAAAACAGACATGAAAACAATAAATGCAGGTTCAATAAGAGAGAGAAGGGGCAAAGCGAACAACAAATAAACTAGAGGAGAGAGAAGAAACAAAGTTAATGACGTGCAAAAGTGCCATATAAATGCATTAGAAGTAAGAAGAGGGGAACTGAGAGGTTCTCAGTGGATTATGGCCGGTCCCTAAACTGCCTGGGCCTTTAGCAAGATGACTAAGGGATGGTTCAGAGTCAGTTAGTCATACAAGTTTGAATTCTGTCAGATGAATAATTGAGTGCAAACATGCGACTTAATTAATAATTGAGAAGTCCTGATATGTTTTCTTCTTCTTCTTCTGGCTGCTCCCTTTAGAGGTTGCCACAGCAGATCATCTGCCTTCATCTGACCTTCCCTAGTGTCCTCTTCCATCACTACATCCATGAATCTTCTCTGTAGTCCTCCTCATTTCCTCCGCCCTGGAAGCCCCGCCTTCATTGTTCTTTGTCCAGTTTTTCCACTATATCTCTTCTGCACATGTCCAAACCATCTCAGCCTCGTCTCCCTAACTTTGTCTCCATATCGCTCGACCTGATCTTTCCTTCTGATACATTAATTTCTAATCATGTCCATTTCAGTCACACCCAAAGGAAACCTTAACATCTTAAGTTCTGCCAGCTGTGTTATTGTTAGTGTTACTGTCTCCACACACATCATAGTAGGTCTTGTAAAGTTTCCCTTCACTCTTGCTGCTACCGTTCTGTTAAAAATCCCCCCCGACACCCATCTCTTTCCACTCCACCCTGCCTACACTCTCTTCCTCACCTCAATTTTGTGCTGTCTGTTGATTTTCAGTGGTTTATTTAAGGTCATCCACATTCCTCTGCTCTCCAGCGCATACTTCCACATCTCAAGTCTCTTTTCAACCTGCTCTCTACTCTCACTACAGATCCCAATGCCATCTCCGAACAGAGACTCCTCCCTGACCTCATCTGTTTGCCTGTCCATCACCATTACAAACAAGAGGGGGGCTCATAGCTGAACCCTGATATAATCCCACCCCCACCTTGAACCCATCTGTCATTCCTACTGTGACCCCACCCCTGTCTCGCTGTGCTCTTACATGGAGTACCTTCCTCGTGCAGTACCACAGTTCCTCTCTTAGCACCCTGTTGTATGGTTTCTGTAGTCTGATATCTTTGACTGTTTAAAATAAATGGTAATTTAAACTGTAGTCCTTCAGTTAGTCATTTAGGTTTTAACGTTTTTTAAAACAAAGCAGATCAGTTGTAAGTACTTTGCAGTTAATTCTGAATGTTTTTCTTAAAAAGGTTAAGTGACAAAGTTGTGTTGTTGTGTCATATGATGTCGTCTGGCCTTATTATTGCACCAGCTGCAATAATACAGACTTTATCCATGGTCCTTGTCACCTCTATCCGTTTTACTACAACTTCACCCGGCATTATTTTAGGTCCACCGGTACAGGAACATCACATTTTGGGTAAATGTGTCTAAATTAATGCTACAGCTTTTTAATGAGTTAGTCAAAAATATAGAGGTTTTAAAAGATAATGAAGAAGATAGCTTTATGAAACCATAAAGAATTTGGTTGTTCTCTGAATTTTCACGTAGCAGCACCATCACAATTTGAATTTGCCCAAGATTTCTATTGGCTATTTTGTTTTAGTAACAATTAACAAAAGTTAGCATTCTAACATGTTAAACTCAAACAGTAAACATGCTAAACATTATGGCAGCATTGCCGTTAAGTTTTTAGGGTTGCGGTGGCTGCGGCTGAGGTGACAGGATGGGTTATCTACAGTTTGAAGGTTGGTGGTTTGATCCCCGGTTGCTCCAGTCTGTACACCAAAGTACCCTTGAGCAAGATACTGAACCCTGAGTTGTTCCTGATGCATCCATCAGTGTGTGAACAACATTAGATAGAAAGCACTTACACAAAGGAAAAAGGTGCTTGAATGAATCTGTGTGTGAATGTTATGTTGTATAAAGCATTTTGAGTGCTCGGGTAGAAAAGTGCTATATTATTTAAATGCTTACCACACTGTCAGCAATGCTTGCAGCGCTGTGTTAGTATTACAGACTTATTTTAAACATTTCAAATGACAGATAATCCGTTGTTGTGTTTGCTGACTCCAAAAACCAGTTAATTTATATTTAAAGAGACCTTATAGTTAAATAAATAATTACACAAACACGACTTCTTTTCATATCTAAAGAGAAATGAGATTAAATAATGTTAAATATTTAGGAATCTGTCAGCTGATTTCTGTATCTTAGAGGAGCTCGGACTTGAGACTCGACTCTGCTGGGTCCTGTCCCAACAGATGTAATGGGTCACACAGATTCAAAGCCAGGTCAGCAAACTTATTTCTATACAACACAAGTGATTCCAAGTATTTGAGTCTAGTTTGCCCAGTGTTTTATCCATTTAGCATGGCACTGACTTTGTGGGCCACTGTGTCTGCCTCTAATCTCTGGTCTGATCTGGTTCATTCCAGGTAATCCTCCATCCAAACCCAATAAAAAGACCTTAAAGCAGCGCTTCCTCAAACTGCTGCCCTGCTGTCGTTCTGGCTCCAGCTCTTCAGTTGATCAAAGCAAGTGTTAGGACACGCACTTTGTCACACCACATCAATTAAATTAAACACAAACAAAACATTGATTTTTAGTCTCTTTGCCTTTTCCTCTCTAAAGTTTCCATCATTTCAGGGACACTCTGTTGAAGTTCAAAGAGAAACTGTTTCCTTTCTGTCTTCATTCCTCCAATGCAGGGAGCATAGTTGAAGATGGTGAACTATCGACAGTGTGTTACAGACCTGAGGGCCTTGACCGTCTTGTACAGCAGACCAAATTCAGCAAAAAAGAGCTGCAGGTCCTCTACCGGGGATTCAAAAATGTCAGTCAACGTTTCCTGGAAATCATTGATCATTCCTCTTGCAATGAATGCGCAATACTTGAAAACCATCAATTATGATGCGGCTCTACTGTGCTATTTATGTGCATTGGAAAGTATGTGTGAAGGGTTTTTTTTGGTCCACATAATAATTTTATGATTTCCACAGGAGTGTCCGAGCGGTGTGGTGAATGAGGAGACTTTTAAAAGCATCTACTCCCAGTTCTTTCCTCAGGGAGGTCAGTCACACTCACTTCCTTTTATCTCATGTTTTACATTTTATTTGATTTTTTTCTAAGGAGCTAGGTAGGAGGAAATGTTCTGTCTCATGTGTCTTCAATGTGTTCACTGAGGATTGAACTGGTTAGGTGCGTTCAATTCAAATATGTATTCAAATTATAATACTTTCAGCTTTGCTTTACTATGACAGTGACAAATAACATACACATTTGTGGTTATAAACACTTCTTTCATCTTTAAAGCAGGGTCAAATTAAACACAATACTGTGCAAAAGTCTTGAACCACCTCTCATATTTTGCTTCCAAGGCACCAGACTATTAATGTTTTTTTGTTTTTTTTTTAAGCGGTCTTTTGTCTGCAATGGGAGACCATGGGGAGGGAGGACCCAAACGCAGGACTCTTGTGCGATGAATGCAGTGCGTTTATTTACAGTAATGTAAATATTACATAATAAATCCCCGTGCGCTCCCCTGACTCCCGTGCCATGTCTTCTTCCCAAAGTCCGTGCTCCGTGTTCTCCGCTCCCATGCGTCTGCACAACCCGTGCTCACTGCCCTCTCGTTTTCCACGCTCCTCCTGGGGGAAATAACAGAGGCAGCCGTCAGGACACTTAACCACAGCAAGCATACACTCACTAAACTTGGCTCACTAGGAAAAGTGACATGGAGTTTCACGCAACAGAGCGCAATCACACTCTTAAATAGCTCCCCCGACGAGGCTGATCAGCTGCAGGTGCGTGGCATGATCTTCAGGTGTGGCCAGCCACCTGGCAGGGCCACACCCACCAGGCCTGAAGGTGCCTGTCACCCGGCCTATCGGACCAGCCGCACCCACACGCACGCACACACACACACACACACACACACACCGGCCTCTACATACAAGCATGGAAACACAGGAACAGCAGCACAGTGCAGCAAAAACACATGTAATGAGTCCACACTGCTCATGGACCCTGGGTCCCTCAGATCCAGGTCCCTGACAGTCTTCAGCAATAGTTCTCCAGGTTTTTTTGAAGGTCTTTCAAAGCTTTTCTTTGGGCATTAGCTACTTTTTCATTCATTTTCAGTCCTGAGCATTTACAGAGGAAAGCTACTTAACATTGACCTATGAACTGTTTAAAGGTTAAAGGCATCTAACTCAACTAATTTTTTGTTAAAACCATGAAGAATGGCTGACTGGAAATGACTGTTTTAAAAAGTCTACAGCACATGAACACTTTCTGAAATCAATCAACCTGAAACAGGAACTGAGAGATGTATCTGGCCCTTCTGCTGATCGTTATACTGTTCAAAGCTTCATCAGAAATGGTCTCAGTGAAAGGCTGCCTGTGAAGAAGCAATTCTTGAGGAAGTAATACTGAAAAAAAGGCTGAGGTATGCCAAATTACACAAGAACTGGACTAAAATGTGAAAATTTGGGTTCAGAATGTAGTAAGTATGTACAGAAGAGGACAGGAGAGAGGTGCAACAGTGATTGTCTAAAGCTCTCTGTAAAACACTGGAGGCTCTGTCATAGTTTGGGGCTGCATTTCAGTCAGTGTTATTGAGGATCTTGTCAAAATTTATGGAATTATGAATTATTTTGATCCATCATCTGGAAAGCATCTGCTTGGCAACAGCTTCATTCTTCACAATGACAATGATCCCAAACACATTACCAGTGCTGTGAAAGCTTACCTGAATAGAAAAACAGACAATGGAACACAATCAGTCATTGATTGACCTCCCCAGAGCCCGGACCACGGCATTGCTGAAGGAGTGTGTGATCGTTATGACAGAGAACAGAACAAAAGTCAGCCAACATCCAAAGAAGAGGTTTGAAAGTCCTTCAAAAAGCCTGGGGAACTATTTCTGAGGACTACCTAATGCAATTACAGGAAAGCTTGCCTGGGAGAGTTCAGGCTGAGTTGAAGGTCATACCAAATACTGATTTTCCGTTAGAATTGCACAAACTCTGTACTTCCAGATATGTTTGCACATGTTTTTTAAAACCTTGTTACATCTATTTCCCATTTTCCCAGCCAAATATATATGATGGGTGGCTCAAGACCTTTGCACAGTGCTTATATACTTGTTAATTGTGTTTATCTGTGTTTAACTGAATCTGCAGTCACATATTAATACATTTAAAATCAGACTTTTTGTGTAATTGTGCTTGATATAATTTGTGCATAGATAAAATGCATTTGCATGTTTTTCCATGTTTACAAAGTGTTTTATACAACCCACAACTGAGCAGCACAATTCAAAACACTATTACCTCTTAACTGATGCACATTTAATTACCTGTCCACATCTTTAATGTCGCTTTTCTTTCTGTTTCTGTCATATTTTTCTGTTTATGTCATTTTAGGCTGTCATTACACAAAATCATTGACGTGCACGGTTACAGTAACTTGCTTTCTTATATTCTCTTTTGCAGATTCAAGTATGTATGCACATTTCTTGTTTGAAGCCTTTGACACACAGAACAATGGCTCGGTCAGCTTTGAGGTGAGATACACACCTCAAAGCCTCCTTTCATTCCCTGCAGCTCACAGAGATGTTTTCCCTTTTCCTTTTTCATCTTCTTTACTGTCCTTTTCTTTATCTATGCTGTGTAGTTACTTGATTATACTTTTTCTTAGAGTTTGGAAGAAAGCAGCATAAAGCTTTGTTCTTGGTGCAAATCTTGTATAAATCTCATTACTTTTTAAAATGATTTCACTCTGTTGGTGAAACTCTGTGGGTGTCAGTAACACAGGGTTGGAACTGAAAAAACATAAAATATAGTATCAATGCAGCAAATACGGCAAAGTTTTGTCTGTGCCTTTTTCGTCTTTATTGTGGTCTTCACTTTTTATTCTCTCTCACTTACTGCCTGTTTTCTTTCCCTGCTGTAGGACTTTGTTATAAGTCTGTCCATCATCCTGAGAGGCTCCATCACTGATAAACTCAACTGGGCCTTTAATCTGTATGATATCAACAAGGACGGCTGCATCACCAGAGAGGTAAACCAACCAATCACTGCCTGTTTTTTTTTTCTTTTTATTACTTTGGCAGCTCATGTCTTTTTCATATTTATTTTCCTTCTGTCTGTTCTTCCAGGAGATGACAGAAATAATGCACTCCATCTATGACATGATGGGGAAGTATACATACCCCCACATGAAAGATAGTGCCCCGAAAGAGCATGTTGACAGCTTCTTTCAGGTAAAACTCACAAATAATCAGATCACACATCACACATCTCCAACACTGAACTCAAAGTGAGTCAGAATGTACTGAAAGTGATGGGTAAAGCATTTACTTTATCTACTGTGTCACTGTTGTGCCCATTAGTGTAAATGTGGAGCTGTGGGTTAAACAGACAGCTTCGTCAGAGAGTGGATATCTATGAATTTGAATATTTTTGCTTTTGCTCTGCTTCATACACACAAAAATAACCCAACTTAAAGACATGTTTTTATTTCTAAATTGGGCTTTTAAATGATAAATAATTGTCCAAAAGGCAAAAAATGTGAAGCTAAACAGTATAGCTCAGAAAACAGATCCCTATGGAACAACACATCTCGAGGCAGCCCTTTCTGGGTTTAAACCGATGATAGTAACAGAAAAACTTTTGTCTATGAGGCAGCATTTACCCAGTCTAATGCTGATCCAGACACACCCACTGCCTGATGAGACTTATTTAATAAGATTGTGTGATCCACATTTTCAAAAGCTTAACTCAGATCTAATAAAACCAGAACTATTTTCAATAGATTGCTGTATATCTTACCAAGTTACAGCCCGCTCTCAATTACTAGGAAGACTATTGCATGGTGTCACCTGCCTGCATGTGAGTGAAGGCAGGTGAAGGCGTATCTTCATGCCTGTGCACAACATAAATAAGCAGGAATCCACCTTTCCGGCAATTTGGTAGTGGTGATTAAACTAGAACATGTTCCATGGACTTCCAGTGAAAATGGGTGGTTGGCAGTGCCAGAAAGCTGCAAAAAGAAAAAAAAAAACCCTGACGTCAATGATTATGGGAGGACCTACTGAAAGGAATTCAGTGATGATCCATAGTGGCAGCCCAGTGCTAATTTACTTCCCCTGGAAATTTCCCCAGCTTCCATTACTGTTTCTGAGTCCTTTTGAAATGTGGACTGGTTTTCAAAGGCAACGAGGTAGAATGGACTTCACATCAGCTATGATGTTTGGGCTACTTAAGGTACCCCCTAGAGTTACTATAGAACATAGATTTTTTTAGGCCAATCCCTGTTTTTTGTGT
This sequence comes from Pelmatolapia mariae, assembly GCF_036321145.2. Taxonomy (NCBI): domain Eukaryota; kingdom Metazoa; phylum Chordata; class Actinopteri; order Cichliformes; family Cichlidae; genus Pelmatolapia; species Pelmatolapia mariae. The sequence continues at coordinate 35,473,741 of NC_086232.1, forward strand.
CATCTGGTAAAAGGATTTTTGTCCTGCAAGATTGGAGCATTTCCAGAAATGTCTAGTTGGCTCACAAACACAAATGTAAACAATGCAGGTTTTAAAAGATTTTGCAAATATGTGAAAGAACTTTTAGCACCTGGTAAAACTAAACTTGGAGAATGGGGTCAATACATTTTAAACTTTCATAGTTAATGTTCCTATTTGTGCCATATTGCTATATTTATTGGGTTAAATATAGGGTCATGATAAGCCTTAACGGGGTTGACTGTTATTAATTATGCCACAGAACTTTCCATTATTATTTTCAGCACAAATGGGTCAGAGCCTGTAAAAACTGTGAAAAGTTGTAAGAGAGGTAGATTTTATAATTACAAATGTCACATCTGCACATCCCTTCATTTATGACTGGGGTCATGAATTAACTTGTTTAGTTACTTAAAAGTTAAATCATCATTTGTAACTTGTTGCATTTTTCCAGAAAATGGACAAGAACAACGATGGAGTGGTTACGATGGATGAGTTCTTGGAGACGTGTCAGAAGGTTAATAATAATATCTGTCTAACTTTCAAACAGCAGTGCAGCTACACATCCACCTCCACAGCTGCTGAAATTACAGAATTCTTCCCTTTTTTCTTTTTCAGGATGAGAACATCATGCAGTCCATGCACATGTTTGATAATGTGATCTAAGCATTGGTGGACATAGACAGAAAACAGATTTCCCACCTGTTTGGAGCGCTCTGCTCAAATGCAGCTCATCGCCAGCGTGGATGAATTTTCTGAGCTTCAACAGCGGTCCAAGGTTCAAGTAGCAGTGACTTAAAGATACCGACCCCAAACACACATTTTCTAAAATACTTTTAATGAATAGACTGAGCAGAATGAGTCAAGTGTTGATGCAAAATTACTTGACTTGTGGGAAATGTGAGATTTTATTTTTTATACTACACATACGAATGAAAGCGTTAAAGGTACACCATGTTGCAGTCTGACGAAAACAAGAAGTGCTAATGAACAGTTTCCTCAAGAAAGCAGCAGATATGCACAACAAGCAGCTGCGATTTTAAAATTTGATGACGTTCTTTCTAAATTATGACTATTACAATATTTCTCTATTGCATGTGTTTACACACTAAAGTGACACAGAGGCACCGGATATACAGACGTGGAACAAATGGAATAACTCTTAAATGTTGTAAAGTATCACACACTCTCTCTAATCACTCTTGTCCTATAACAGAGGATAGCTTTAAGTTTCAAATCAAAGCAATAATCTTACATATTATCAGTCCTTATCTGTTCTGTGTTCTTATGGAGCTCACCACTCACATTTACTATAATTGTGCATATTGTGTGCATGATGTATCTGTTTTCATTGAATAGTTTAATGAAAGTGTTAATATATTTTCTATATGGGCATAGTAACGATGGTGAGGAGGAAACTAAAAATCACACAGTTGCTATGCAAAAGCAAAAATAATTAAATTACTGAAATATGATTGATGGGTCTGGCTCGGATTACTTGTTTTTTTTTTTAAAGTGCTGAAACAGTGCTTAAGAGGGTGTCACCTGTCCAGATTATGATGTGCATTACTGAGCCGAGCTTTTAAGAAGTTCCTGGCACGACTTCATCTGCAGCCAAGGTGCATGGAGCAAGTTCAGCAACACTTCATTTATATTTTATTTCTAATGTGTTTCAACTTGTTGATTTTTTTTCAGGGTGATCATAAAAACATATGACAAACAATACGTACGCAGTTCATTGCTCAAATACGGTCTTGTCTGGGTTGTCTGTCGGACACACCCTTGTGCCAGAAGCAATAATTGGACTAAAACCAAATGATCGCATATCCAGCCAATCATAGGAGGTGCCAACACAGTGTGTGGCTGTGTTGGTGGCTTTGTAATTTTCTATGCCACACCTATCCTAAAACAGTGCTCTGATGAAGTCTACAAGTTGAATCAGTTGAGCAATAAAGTCTTTCTATAAACTAGGCATTGCACAAGTTTGCAGTTTTAAAGTCTATCAGCAGAATGTAGTTTTATTTACACCCCCCCCCCCCGGGCAAAAATAAATAAATAAATAAATCTTGGGCTTATCCAAATCAGTGGAAACCAGTTTTAACTACATCCACAGATTCTGTTTTCACATCCTCTCCACCGATGTTGCAGTCGTCTCTTACTTGAACACCTTCAGCACTAATTTGGCTCCGAGAGGATCTTTAAAACTTCAACAGCAGGAAATGTTTCTTTTAGCTCATAAATTGGAAACACAATTAAATGACTTTTTTGTAGAGAAATGTCTATTTTTAAACTGAAAGCAGTGTATCCAATAAAACCATTTTTGCCTTTGAATCAGACGACTAATGACAAGAGTAATAAAGAACTTGCTTAAAAAAACAACAAAAAGAAAATAGCAGGTGTATAATCAGAACTCCAGCTGGGAGGAAGTTGTTCAACTGAGTGTTGCCTAAACAGACGATATAAACCCAGCAGACAACTATTAGATGTACCATGCTCGTACTGGGTTGGACCCAAATGATAAGCGTAAGAAAATGGATGTACAGAAAACAAGAAAAAGCACATTTCTGATTTATAACTCAATAAACATGAACACAAGAACATTTTGAATATATATCCTTTATTTTTATTAAACAAAATTTAAGTAAAAACTCTTAATAAGTAGAAAGACAAATTTCCCTGTCAGTAGTTTTTTTTCAACCACACCTGTATTATCTCATGTGTTTACTACGGAGTTGGACAAATCTGTTGCACAAGTATGTAAATGAGTTTTTTTTCAGTGGCTACATATGATTTCCTCTCTAAATTCATTTTAAAATCAAACGCATCTCTTTCCTTATTTTCTGGTAATTGTGCATAATGTGAAACGTTCCCAGTAAATAACTTATAAAAGTTGAAGATGATTCTTGAAAACAAACAAACAAATAAAGCAACTGTACTGATCAACTACAGTCCAAGTAAAACGCATCAGATGATTACAGAAGAGAAGGGAGCAGCCGTACAGTGTTAGCTCGAGTATCTCCGCTTCTCCCCATTTGCTCACGTCTACTAAATTTTGTGACACATGAAAGAAGCGTTAACCACCTCTTCGCTGACTCTTGGGCCACGGTGTGAGAAAACTGACAGTATATAGAGCCAAAACTACAGCAAAGTCGGAAATGTGTCTTACAAAGGCGTTAAGCGGAGTTGGTGAGTAGGTGCACTGTGCACGCTGAGCCACCTCTGGCAGTGTTTTCAACTATTATTCTCTTTTTCTTTCTTTTCTTAAAAAAAGAAAAAGCTACGATTATCATCACAAAATAAAATCTCTTTGGCATAGAATACCCACCCAAAAGCGTAAACAACCACGCACACTCATGCACTCACTCTTAGAAGGTTCTTTAAAAAAACAAACAAACAAACAAACAAAAAAAAACTACAAGCATCAATGTCAAAATTATAATCTGCAAAATTATGCTATAAAACAAAGTTGAGCCCTGTTAAGATTATGAGTCCCATACTCGGCAATAATTGTATATATTACATCAGTTGGAGAGCAGAGGGAAAGACCTTTCGTGATGACCACTTTCTACTCTTCTGTGTCCCGTTACATCCTAAATCAGCTCTTTGCTGCCTTCTCCTCGTCTGCTTCTTTCTCCTGAAAGAATAAAATTTAAAAAAAGGAAAGAGTTATTTCACAAAAACAAAAATGTGTTTTTATCTTTTTTTCTTGCTCTGAAATGAGCAGGACTTTATTTGAAAAAGGGTGATAACATTTTGCTGTTAAAGCATTTCAGAGGTACAGGCTGCAGTGCTTTTAAAGTGCATTAGTACACTACATTAAAACCACTGATAAGTGAAGTCAATGGCATTGATCATCTCTTTATAATTGAATGTTCTGCTGGGAAACGCTAGGCCACGGTATTAATGTGGATGACACGCCTCGCAACACCCACAGAAATGGCTTAAGATGTTTACCCAATCTCCAAACTCCCAAAAATCTCATTTTTACTGATAATTTCAGGCTGCACAGAGAAGCCGCCCCACAATTCCCAACATCCGAATCATCCGCCGTCAATGACCCACTGTTAGACACTACAGGACACCCCCACAGGATCTTATACAGTGGATATTACACAAGTGGTTTAAATATTGTGGCTGATCACAATATATAACAAGAAAATAACATTTTAAAAAAGTACAGAGATAAATTCTACACGCTGTAAAAAGCGTTTAAGTTTTTCTTCTGTGTTTTTAAGAAACCCCAGAGAACATAAGAATTCGATTTTTACTTATACAAGTTCAAGATTATGATTTTGAAGCTTGGACTTTGTGCACACACACAAACAAATGGCATTATTTCTCACACAGTCCCGATCAGCTGAGTCTAAATAAAGTAAGATGACTGGCTGAAGTAACATTACCATCTACTGACCTTAATAATGTTCAGGGGGGTACTGTTGTCTGTCGTAGGGCAAACTGGCTGCGTATTCGTCATGCATCATATTTCCATCCATGCTGTCCATGGGCATGTCACCTGGATATCCGTATCCTTGGAAACCAGGATCTAGTTCTGCAAAACAAGATGTGTAATTATTATATTAAGGCACATTTCTGGATTACTGGGATCAAACTGAGGGAGAAAAAAAGGATTTTTTTTAACTTAGTTGGATCAGAGTAAGAAACAAAATACCAAAACCATAAAAGGAAAAAAGGCAAGTAAAGGAAAGGATAGGACAAAGATGCAAACACAGATAATGAAGAAACACCACAATGGGGGCGAGAGGAAGACCTTAACTTGATAATAATGAAAAGGAAATGATGTATCAGGAAATCAAACACAGAAACAAACAAACACAAAGTTGTTTTCAATGTATTCATTTTAGATTTTGTTAGATTCTGGTATAATAAACCTTGATTGTTAGTTATATAATTTTTCCCCAAAGCACAGACGGAAAGAATTGATAAAAAAAAGCAAGTTTAAAATTAATTTAAGAAGATATAACTGACGGTTCATGCGAATCTCAAGACTGTGCTGCTTTCTTTTAAGTTTGAATTAAAATTTTTACTTTACATGAAAAATAAGTAGCCATGTGTTTTTTGTGCTACTAGATGAGCTCATTCTTATAGCTGCCAAATAATGACAGTAGTTTGTAAGCAGCAGCAGGGAGGCAACCTGCTAACAAATTATAGCGCTTTCATGCTGCGGCTGCTCTCCGTGGTGTAGTGACCCACTGCTGAGGAATGTGCTGTATGTGCACATTTCAGCCACAGTTACTCACCATCTGGATAGGGTCCCTCCATGACAGCTGTGTTGTGGGCCTGCAGAGAAGTCACGAGAGGGCAAAGGTCAAATGAAGCCAACACTTTGATGTAGAAAGATTTTTAATGGCCGTTAAAGTGCCATTAGAAAGTTTCTTCAAATTAAACGATTCCACAAAAATGCCAAGATGTATTTGACACAGAAACAACCGACGTGAATAAACAAGTCTATGAGAATCTTCATTAATCTTCAGCTGTCGTGTTCGTGCATCAGAGGGTGCCACACGCACTCACCATCTCCCAGGCAGCGGGATCGTTTTTGAACAGAGAGTGTGTGAGCTCCACAGACACTCGCTTCCTGTAGTCTGAGTTCTTATCCTCGGAGATGCGGAAGAGGACGGCTGCGGCGTAAGTAGCTGGAGGGGAAAGAATAAGAAAACAGTCAGTGGTCGGGGTCAGTGTTAGTTAATAAACTTTGAAAGCTTAATATCTGGAACAGAATGTCCTTTACTTTGAGCTTCAGCACATTGGTGCAAAATAAAATGACCAACAGTGCGATTTACAGTGGTTTTGCACTATTTTAAGGTGCTCTATGGGTAAGAATTGGCCTTTTTAAACATCTAGAGCTCAACGTTTTAGAGTTTACAAGTATAACAGAGAGCATATAAGACAAAAAAATTCATTTTATTTTTTTGGTGTGAAATCCTTCCTACCTGAAGTCATTCCTGATAAAGAAATGTGCAGCTACATCCTGTTTATTTAAGGCTTATTATACTTCATTTGGTTCATTTGGGCTTTTTCCTCCTTAAAAATGTAATTATAGTGACAGACTGTTGTATCTACAAGAGCTTCTAAATGTGAAGCTACAGCCAGTTAACCTGCGTCAGCATAAAATAAAATGGAAACGGGGTTTAAAAAACAATAACAACAAAACAGAATAAAACAGCCCAAAATATGAGTACTTGCAGTGCTAAAGTGTGCGTATTAGCATGTTATATCTTCTTGTTTGTTTGTTAAACTGAATTAACCAGGACAACAAGCTGGTGTTTCTGTAGCATCTACTATAAAGACAGAACCTAACAACAAGAAAACAGAATTTCACACAACAATGTTTCCATTATTGTGTATTCTTAAAATGTAGTTTGCAGCATTTCATTATGGAATGCGTAGAAAAGTATAATGACTTGCAAAATGGACTTGTGCAAGTGCCTGGAAACTGCACTTACAGTAAGCACAGCACTTGAGTAAATCGACTTTGTTATTTTCCATCTATGACTAAATGCTACATTACAGTAAGCTAATTACAGTGCATTATGTGCATGTTTTACCAATGCCCTCGTTGTTGGAGTGCAGCAGCTCCATCAGTGGAGCCGAAGCGCCCTCGGCGTCGATGAGCTCAGCTGACGGTTTGTCCACTGCCAGCTCGCACAGGACGCCTGCTGCCACGCGCTTCACGTTGTCCACTGGAGAGTAGAGTAGCTGTAGAAGACAAGAAAAAAACAAGTTTAAGAAAAACAAACATAAGTGCGAATTGAAAGTAAGTAAGTGAAGTTTATTTATTAAGTGCATTTCATAGACAGGCCGTCACAAAGTGAATTGTAAAGGCTTCGTTTCTGTTTCTTTGTTTACCTGGACAAACAAAGGAATGGTCTGGAGATTGGCGATCTCTGCTCTGTTAACAGGATCTCTGGCTAGTATGTGCAAAGCTCCTGTGCAGCCCTCCACAATCTCCTCCATCCTCACTCCATCCTGAGAACAAAACATGAATAGAAAAAATGTGATTCTACAGAAATGCTACAATGGCGACAGAGGGATCATAAACTTCCTTTGACATGAGCCCATCATGTACCTGGTATGTCTGCTGGTTGGATGAGCCATGTTTCTGGGCATCCTGGTGGGCTTTGAGCAGCAGGTTGATCAGACGGGGGACTGCTCCTGCATCCCTCAGAGGGGCCTGGTTCTCGTCGCACAGGGCCAGGTTACGGATCAGGCCAACCGCAGCCTTCAGGCAAGAAAAAACAAGCAAAGATAGACTGATTATGCAGTTCTGTTATTGGTCGGCAAGTAAAATGACTGGAAATGATCTCAAACTTTTGTTTTCAATAGAATGTGGTGTGCTGTTTTTCCCTCTAAATCCCAGTCTTGTAAAACATACTGCTCCTGCTGTCATGTGCATTTCATGCTCTTTCAGGATGGCTGAAACTCTGGCTCTCTGCCCTACTTGCCATCCACTTTGGCCATCTGTCCAGCTCCCAGTGTCTACCACTGGACTCTTTAAAGTACTTATTTCACAGTCTTTAATTTTTTCCCCCGCATAAAACCACCTTCTTTCAGTCAGATCCTTTCTTCCATAAATTACCACATTTCTGTTGCGCACATTTTTGCCCCACTTTAGAATATCCTTCCCTCTTTTACCTACCTTGATGACGGGCCAGTAGTAGGGTTGGTTGAGCAGCTTGACGATGGCAGGGATGCCATAATGTTTCCTCACTGCATGCTGTGCCATCTCAGCCTGCTGGTGGCGTGAAGTCAGGTGGCGTAGAGCGCAAACGGCGGGTTCAGTCACATCCTGCTTCTCACCGGCACGCAATATGGCATGGATGAGCGCCTCAACGCCATTGCTCTGAGTGACCAGAGATTTGTTATGGGCGTTGTTGCATGTGAGGTTAGACAGGACGCCGGTCGCACAGGTGAGCATATTGAGGTCATCTGAACTGAGCAGGCCAACCAGCTGCTGCAGCAGGCTGTCTATACCCTCCTGAAAGAAAGAGAAAAAGACAGATATTCCCCATTAGTTCCTGGTGGGTGGAAATATAGCAAAAAGAATGTGAAAAAAAATAAGTAAGTAAGTAAAGCTGGACTCAGACCTGTTTGGTGGCAGCATCAGAGAGGTTCCTGAGAGTCCAAAGGCAGTTTTGCGTCAGACGCTGGCTAGAGCCAGTGATGTGTTTGCCTAGAGCCTGCATGCCACCTGCAGGGCAGAGAAGTAAAATTACTCAGCTCTCAACAACATGTAATAAATTATGCTGTCAAGAAACACAGTTACCAAGGAGCCATTGGCCCCTGTTCAGATGACACAAAGCTGACACACCTGTATGACTAGCTTGTGCACACAGGTGTTTTAACACAGAAAACCTATATCACATACCAGCCTCTACAATGGCGGGTTTGTTGCTGGGGCACACAGAGAGGACTTTGAGCACACGGCTTGTGGTCCACAGCAACTTCTCGTAGTTGTAGTTTCTCATGATATGAACGAGACCTTCGGGGCCCCCGTTGGCGAGGATGATCAGCTGTTAAACAAAGACCTTTATGAAAACAAATTCTTACATTTTACAATGCACACTTCTAACTAAGCCATGACTTTCCTGGCACCTGTTAATCCATTACACTAAGCAAACAAACAACCACACCCAGCCAGCACCTGAACAACTCTGTTCTCATGCCACACCCAAAGCAAAACACACGCACACACACGCACGGCACTGTCGACGGTTTCAGATTGCAGTCATTGTGTAACGTAAGCACGTGGTAACAAAATACAAAACAAGTGCAAACAAAAATAATACATTCACACACACCTTGCTCTCCTGGTTGCCGTATGACAGCAGCTGCAGACAGTCTGTGGTGATGGCCAGGAACTTGGGGTTACTCTTCTTCAGCAGGGGAACCATTCTCTGCAGTCCATCTGCCAGACGAACGGCCATCTTAGCTCCTTCCTGGTGCAGCAGCAGGTTGTGAAGCGTGGTGATGGCGTAGAAGAGCACAGATTCCACAGGGGAGCTGTGGGAGCAACGAGGAAGAGAAACATGCGTGTGTCACAAAATAATCCTGTCTATTTTTCGTTTGAGCTAATTGTGTTTTTCCTATACATTTATATATATACATATACATATATATACACATACATATATATATACACATATATATATATATACATACATATATATGTGTGTTTGTGTGTATGTATATATATATATATATATTTATTTATTTATATATTTATTTATTTATTAATTAGTGGTTGATGCTCATAGTAAGCATGGCCTAAGCTTCAAATACGTCAGTGCCCTTACCAGTAATCCCTGTGAGTCAAAAGCTCACTTGTTCGTTGGACAGAAGTTAATCATCTCGTCCCATTTAGATCTAGCTGATGGGAGGAACAATAAAGCTTCCCACCAGGCTTCCAGCATTGAAGGCTAATGCTGGCAGCTTACTCAAATAATATTAAAAACTTACTACAAACTGTTATTTCCTTCTACATATAACTGCATGGTAGCTGCACTGGAAAATACTTCAACACATCGCCACAGAGCGCATCTTAACAAGGATTTAATGCAGTTTTTAATGCGAATATATCCTATTAACCATAATAAAAAGTATTTCTAGCAGACCACAAGTGAAAATTTGACCCATTTGTAAACCAGCAGCACCTGAGCATGCGGACTAGAGCAGGGATTCCCCCTGACTTGAAGATAGAGAGCAGGCCCTCTCTCTGGTGGGACAGGTTGTGGAGAATGCTGGCCGTGGCTTTTGCCGTCTCCATGTCGCTTGTGTTCTGCATGGCTCGCACCACGGCCGCCACCATCTGAGGGGACTGCATCAGTGCACGGCGGGATGCCTCCTTGCGTGTAAGCTGGTTCACAATCTGTGCAGCCTTGCTGACTACCACCTTATGAGACATGGAATAAGAAGGTGTGAGTTAATTTGTACAAGGGAAAATTAAACATCAAAGTTCTTAAATCTGCCTATTCAGAAGGTAATACAATGTATATGGCATTTTTTTCTGAATTTGATAATCACTTAGTAATTATCAGAGATCTAGATAACCTTCAATTATTTGACTTATTTGGTCAAAAATAGAAAGCTACTGCTAAGGGTGGTGGGCTAGGGAGTACACAATCCCCAGGAAAAGCAAGTTTAACACTTTACAGTTTGTTTCCATCAAGGAAATTACACAAGAATGACTGAACGGAGTTTGGCTGGCATATTTTGTGATGTTTTGACTGAATCAGATTTATTGTTATCAATCCTCATGCCAGTATAAGCATGAAGACTGTAGCCAGCACTATATTTAGCACACAGACATGACCACAGTATTGATGTCTTATTATTAGCACACTTTTAAACTTATTCCTTTGCTAGATCCATTAATCACTTAGTAATTATTTTAGAAAGTTTAACAAAATATTTATAGACTGTGTTTGTTTTTGTATCGACGCGGGCACTTCGTTTTCATCACCTGGTCTTCATCGTTGAGCAGTTTGGTGAGCTCTGGCACGGCACGTGTGGCTAGCTCGGCATCGTCCTGGTAGTTGATCAGATGGATGATTGCGGTCTTGAGCATCTGAGAGGGCTCGGCCAGGCGCTGGACGTTAGTCATCTGGGACGGGTCTGTCTGAGTTGACAGAATGGTGGTGCCTCCCTCCAGTGTCTCTGGAAACATTGCAGCTCGCACCCTCTGAGCTCTGGTCATAACGCTTTGGGGATCCATGTCTATTGAGAAGCGAGATGATGAGGTCGATGATGTAGTCTAGGTGTATTTAAGGCAAAGTTACAGCATGTTAGCTGGTCTGTCCTTACCAGGCTCCTGCATTGTCACAGTGCTGGTCATGGTGTACTGCTTAGATATGGTGAACTCGCCGTCATCATCTCTGACTGTGGTGGCTCCAGACTGGATGCCTGAGTCTAGACCGTACATCGTCTGTTGCCACTCTGCCACCTTTACTTTGCCAGTCTCCATCTCACCCACTGCCAAGGAAGGAGAGAGGAAATCAAAGGTTTTAAAAGTAACTTAAAGTAATTAACAGATTTCATAAAGATTAAGAAACTGCTCTTTATTAAAACCTTTATGTAGATCTGTTTTTCGTTCTCCCAAGATAAACACAGTTGTTGTTTTTTTTAACCAAAGTAATAACACTTTTATAGCAGGAACCTTTAGTGATAATTTATTTTAAGGAAGTGATTTCAATGCAAACACTGAACACAATACTTGGAAGTAGAAAAGGTCAAGCTCAAACTGTTCAGGCCTATTTTGAATGAGGTGATAGAGACTGAGGTGAAATCAAGAAATCACACAAATACAACCAACATTAAGCTGCTGCCTTGTTAAAACAGAATTTACAGAAGAGGAAATAAAAATCGGAACATAAAATATGATCATGAATTTGAGCTGATTTACTTACTCTGCATTGCCATCCTTTCTTTCGATGGAGCAAACCTAAAAACAAACACACAGAGAAATCCAACGTCAGCGTTTCCACCATTTCACCTCATACAAAGGGTAAATACATGCATCCCTACAAACCCTTTTTCGCATGAATTAGTGAATAAACCGAAATGTCTACTTCTTTGCACGAGACATCTTACTGAGTATGGGGGTGGCACGAGTTGGACACTTCCCCACTTAGCTGTTCACACTGATCTGGAAATTAAAGCACTGAGCAGAGTGACTTGCAAAGAGAGAAGGGAGAGCGAAGTGACTAAAGAGACAGCTGTAAAGTAAAAATGCTAAGCAGGGTGAGTGACCTTTAACCCCAGGTCTCCACCCATGCAGTCATGGGAGCAGCCCACTGCTGATATGTGGCAATCAGGAACCTGCTCATCAGGTTTCAATTCCACTTTGAAAGTGTTTGTGTATGTAGATAACTCACTGAGCGCACCCCTCAACACACCTTTAAAATAATAAAAAACAACAACAAAAAAAAAAAACAAGCAAAAAAAACCATCCTTACCTTCACTTTAACTTTTGTCTTTATATTTATATGCCCACCGAAAGACCTGGATTTTAAAACTACGATCCTTAATCATAGAGGCCAAATAAACTACTTAAGTCAGCTAAATACTTGGTTTCACTTTAACAGTCCCCCAACTTGTGCAACTACCTGCTACCTGTTGGTGCATGTTTGTTCATCATGCTCTTGGTTTATCATGCAAATACTTCCTCTCACCCCCGACAGGTTTCTACATGGCTGAACTGCAGTTAAGTTTTTAATGTGCTTCACCATTAAACCCTCTGCAAAAAAAGAGCAAAACTACATTGTGCAGTACATGTGAAATATTTAGAAAAGATTATGAGGAAAATGTAAACGTATCCTCTCACAAAAATTCAATGTAATAGTGGTGTTTTCAGTCAGTGTGCTTTTGTATACAGGAAGACAGATTATTCTTGGAAGTGGCCTCCCAGATCCAAAATAAACCCCCATGGTTACAACATGCATGGACGTTTTCTGCATAGTTCTGTAGTCTTAATGTCATTCACCCTGAATTTCAGAGAAACCTGCATTCGCAATAGCTGCTGGTCACTGGATGTGTCATACAGTCTATAGTATTGCATTCACTTTGCTGCTTATGAGCGTTTTCAAATGTTAGACTTTTACAGGATTGTTTGCCGAACATATGGCCCGGATGGATTATGTGTGTGATGGTTTTGCTACAGATGTACTTAATATATGAGGGTGTGTGCATTTTCTGAGAGCGCGCTTACAATAAGAAATCTCAGGTTTAATTCAGAGAACTTGTTGCATAATTGGCCATAAATAACAAAAACTATATCACAAAAACAGAGATGATCCACACACAGTAGAGACAAACAAGCAAGTGGAAAAAAAGCTTTAATCTTCAAAACCCTTCTGTATGACAACTGTTTTTAGCTTACTGTGGTTCTGCATGTAATAAGCAGCTCTGCATATCTTCCATCTTGACTATTAATAAAACAAGTTGGGGCTAAAACCCACAATGGCAAGCTTCTGTGCTAGCATATAATGAGCTATAAACACTTAAATTACACCTTTACCTATACTTGTCCTCAGTTCCATGGAACAAATGTACCAAACAATGTTAACAAAATGGAAAATACTTGAATTGAAGCTGATCAATGGGCATGCAATTACAACTTGTAAAAACAAGAACAAAGAATGTATTTGAGTCATAGTCTAGTTTTCTCACGCTACTCATTTGATCTGATGTGCATGCATTACTGTTGCTAGCGGCTTTGTTTTTCATTAAAATTGATATGAAGAAGAAATTTTCACCATTTTTCAGTGTCTGTCCTCAGTTTTCTGTCCGTGCCACTTTGTTTAACTAAAAACTCATTTATACGTCGACACATTTACTTTTCAACACAAAGTTATTTACTATACGGTTCATGTGCACTGGCAACATTTTTCCTTCATTTCACTTTCAGAGAGCAGCAGCTCTATGAGTTTCCCATGTATTGAGTCTCACTTGAGATCCTGCAGGACCAGGCCACAGAGGGCTGTCTGTGCTTGCAGCTACACGTTACCTTACAGATAACACAATGACTCATCAGACATGACAACTGTACCAACATTCCCCGTGCATTTCTACCTTTCTCAGTAAAGGTGTGGCCACTTTTTAAAAAATTACGAGCACTGGTTAACAGGGCAACGGGAACAACTGGACAAAAAACAAGACACAGCTTCACTAACTTTTTCAAAGGTTTTAAAACAGATAAAACTATAATGATCCATTTATAACAAACAGTACACATCTGAGTTTGGTGCAGAATGTATGTACCTTCCTGTTGTCTGTAAATCAGGGTCAGTGTTTGTGTAGTCTTTGTTTTCCTGGGCGAGGCAGCGGGTTCAGTCAACTGTTGCAATGCAGTGACACGCCCCGCATATTGCCTAGGTAACTGAAAGTCCGCTGAAACGCTGTGCTGTGGGGGTTTTATCTGCTGTCCAATCTAAAGTCTGAAGCTCTGGGCACTTGTTTGTTGATAATTTGTCTTTTCCTCTTGGGCTTTCTTAATCTCTTTTCTTCCTCCATTCGAGAAAAAAAAATCTATTGGGGAAGGGGCAGGCTACAAATTATTTAAAAGAATAAAAGATCAAAGCAAAAAAAGAAAAACCCTGAGTGAACACAGTTTTCTATGTATGATGATTATAAAGTCTAACCCAGCCTTCTCCCATTGTTCAGTGCCAACAAAGAGCTGATGGTGCGCGCTGTTGTGACTGAACTTTGTTCTCTTCCAGTTAATCAGTAATATGTCCTTTCACTCTCACTGTGAAGTGCCTTTCTCCTGAATAGTCATTCCCACTGCCATTTATACACCCACACAGACACAGTGACATGAAGCCATACTTCAGGAAAACACTTTTCACACACCCGTCACCTCCCACTATCTTGTTAAGCAACAGCCTCTGCGGATGATGATTTAGGAGGCTTAAAAAAACTCAAAAACCCTGCACAGTAAAACCAGGAATGTGTATCAGTAAAAGCTGCCAGTGAGGGAGGAGTGAGTTGCAACAGAAAAGCAAAGCAGAGATGGATCTTGTTCAGCGCCCAGCGCTCGAACGCTGCTGTGACATTCCACACTAGTGTTGCATATTCAGTCTGAGTCGTCAATCTGTTTCTGGGAGGGAAAAAAATAATAAAGAAGAACACACCAACCTTATCTAAAGTTTACTCACTGACTTACTCATAAATGTTAAATTGCTGAAACTAAGAGAAACTGTGGGGACAAGACTACTGTGACAAAGGATGAGTAACTCCAATCTCTGTAATGAGAACACATTTACTATCATGCAAATCCCTCAGGCATGTTGGAAAGGGAGTGTCTCTTCAGCAGTGACAGGCTCTCAGAAAGGGTGTGGCAGAAGAGTGCTTGGATGTATAAGGAAGAATACACCTAATGGCTAGAGGGGATCTTACATTTTATTCCCTTCAGTATCCTCCCAATAATTATAGCTTTACAGTTGCAAACTGAGCATAGTAATGAAAAACATTCCAGCAGGCCAGATTTTGACTTTGCTGGTGTAAGCTCTTCTTTGTATCACAGCAGGAATGAATCAGGTCAGGCAAGAGGCCCAGGGGGGGCTTCAGATAAACTTTGCTCATATTGCAGTTGTGTTCAAGAGGCTGTTGACATATTTTACAGTATTTGTAGTAAATGTTGCTGAGCCACATGTCGATTTAGCAGGCTGGGGTGTAAATAATATTTCTGTTGCTTTTTGCTGTTTTACTTTCTATGGATTTTTGTTTTAAAGCATAAATACTGGAAAAAAAGAAAAAAGCATCAAATGGTCTAAATATTAAAATATTTGTAAATATGTTTTTTTTTTTTCATATTTTTTCCCTCCTGTGAAACTACAACCTGTCATTTTTACGCCAAGCTAAGCTATGTTAACTGTCCTCAGGCAGCGGCTTCATATTTAAAGTAAAGAGAGGAGAGAAATACCCATATTTCCATCATGTTTTCTTTCCTTTACATAAGGAAGGAAAAACTGTTTATTATAATTAAACATTTCTCACAGTTATGGGAGGATTATGACTGGGCTTTAGAAACATCCTTATCTGGTGGCTGTGTGAACAACCTTGCTAAACTTATTTAAAGTAACAAGCAAATAAACTTGATTATATTAGTGAAAAGCTTCCTGCAGCACTGGAATAGATAAACAATTTGACATACAGGACAGCCTCCCATGCACATGCACACACCCAATCACATTCATGTCCCCAGACATGTAAGCCACACTCTTCTTGCAATAAACCGTTTCCCAGATGACTTTAACACACCCTGCACTCCCACAGCCCAATCCTCCTGACACAGTAAATGGCCAGTTCAGCCAGCTGAGTCTGCAGTGCAGACTGCCTACAGTTGACATTTTCCTCTCTGCATCCTCTCTCCATAGACCTGGGGTTCAGCTGCCATGACAGGAAACAAGTTAACACATTCACTAACCCTTCTGGTTCCCCCTCATGCCTTACTTGTACAACAATAGATACTATGACACTGTAATGGCAGCAGCTGGGGCTGGATAGCTGTTTGCTATAAATCAATAAGGGAGGATATGAAGCAGTGCACAGCTAATGGATTTACCATGGTGGGTGACAGGAAGTGGTGGTCAACATTGTCTGACTCACCAACATTTCTGGGCCGTCTGCTCTGAGATGGGAAGTTTATTAGGAGAAGTTACAAACTGCGATAAGGTACTGGGGAAGAACACAGCTTGAAGCCCAGATTGTGTAAAGCACAAACTAAGAGAAAGCATTTGTCAACTGACTGTGACAGGCAGTTGATCAAATCCAGACCAGCGCAACGTCACCATACCAAGTGCCTAGAGAGAAGAGACAGCCAACAACACAATACTCCTATGCACTTGTGCAACACACTAACTGAATTTGTGTAAATGTGGCAGAGTGCATCTCCCTCTTCCCTGATCTGGAAGCCTTCCCAAAACAACAAGCAGCCTCAGCCAAAGAATTAAAAAAAAAGAAAAAGAAAGAAAAGCAACAGAATATCTAATGGGCCTTGATTTGTCAGCTGATTCACTGCAGCAGCTTTAATAAGCTGATTTAGGCCAGAGGATGCAGTGCGGTGGCTGTAAACTGCTGCGTAGTTGTTTGGTCTCCGTGGGAGCTCTCTGTGAATCAAAGGAAATGTGAGCTGTCTCGGAGGAGGTGCCTGGGTCCAGACCAGAATCAGATTACAAAAAACAGATAAAGGAGGGGGGAGTGAGTAGAAAGGGGTGTAATCTCTGTAGCAATAAACACTCAGTTGCAATGCCCGCATAGAAACAAAGTTCACAGAAGTTCATGATAAGTCAGATACTGTGGGAGGAGTAGAGGTATGTCCAAAGATTATCTTCAAACCAGGAAAAGAGCTCAGCATAAAGATGTGGAAATCAAATAGTGGCATATTTGAGCTTTATATGTGGAATTCAAATTTTCTGTGAAAAAAAAAAAAAACTTTAATTATGTTTTCATCAACAAGAAGAAGGATACCCCCCCGTGTTGTTTGGTTCATGGTAGGAAGGAAGTGGACGAGCTGAGTTTTTGATAGCACAGTGAGCATCTGTGTTACTCTGTTTAGTGTAGAGAGGAAAAGAGTAGCTGCATTGTCCTATTGACTGCTGTTACTGTGAAAAGGAAACCACTCTCAACTGTCCCCACTGAACGCAACCAAAAAGGCTGAAGCACATCAAGATGGCACTGTGTGTTCACGGGCCAAGTTTGGTAGCCAATGCTGCATCCAAAGCCCCCTTTAAAGGCCTGACAGGGAGTTTTTTCTTGAACTGCTACTGCTACGCACCAGTGTGTGTCTGAGCACTGAGGCGATGTGACAGATGATTAATTTTTCAGGGAGATTAGAGGCACGAGGGAGCGGGAGGGGTGTGCTTGGGAGAGCAGGGCAAAAATCTGAAGGGAACCTAAAGAGTACTGCAAGTTCATCTGACAAGTTTGAATTCACAGTTTGTTCATCTTCCAGAAGACTAAAACAAAACTAACATTGTTAAAAATTGAGTGACTTATTCCGACAACACGTCATTTGGTTCGTACAGTGTTGTTGTCAGATGAAAACCTGGAAAATGTCAACTTTCAAGGAACAAAGAGGGAAGAATAATAGTGTCAGTTGTCTCAAACGCCCATGCTTTTTTCAGTTTATGCAGTTTTTTGCAAAAGTGCTCACAGGCGCCAGGGTTGCACAACATTCGCAACCCATGAGAGCATAAAACCCTTCAAAAGCAGTGAACAAAGAAAACAACCAGTGACTAAAGCATGGATTTTCAACTCAACATATGCAAAACCACCCTTCTTGAGAGACCTCACGTTGCCTAATTAACAGCCGAGCTTCTCCACTGATTTGCTTTCTGTTTCAACCACACCCTTTCTGCCTTTACTTTCTTGAATCTCTCGTAGAAGTGTGATTAAGGGATAGGGAGGAGGCGAAGACAAAAAAAAAAAAAAAAAAAGACATGACACGACTCATCAGAGTTGCTATGCTGAGACATACAACTCATCAAAAATCATCCACGTGTGAAAACTTTGTCTTTTGAGTAAGTGCCGAATCCAGTTCACTCCCTCTTTGTGTGGACACACAGTAAGTAATGAAAAAATTATCACTGGTAATGTATTCATGATGACAACAGGAGGATTCAACTATTTCTAGAAGGCTGTTACGTGATGCATGAGTATTTTAGACAGCTTTGATAAGAGCTGACTTGAAATGACCAATGTGGTAGACTTGCCTATGTTTTTTTTAAAGTGCAAGTGATGAGAAGAAACAGCCATTAGGCCTTTGACATCTTAAGTAACGGGACCATTTCTTGCCCTTGCTTGATCCAACCAAGAGAACTGCTGAAGGTAAATAATTAACTTCAGGGACTGTCATCAGTAGAGTTCAGCTGGGCAATGTCGGCTTGACTTGCTCAGCGTTATTCAACTGCACCCTGCCAGACACTTGAGTTCGAGTTTGATCATGACAGAAGATATCGTTTACAACACTGGCAATTTTTGGATGATAGTTCTAATAATTTAATAACTGCATTCAAGGATAATGTCATGCATTTCAAAATTAATTGCTACTTATTTTGAGTTATTGCTGGTTTGAAAAGATTGAAAATATAGAATTAAGCACTTGTTGTTAGAATGGTTACTTTGGGATAACAAATAATAGATGTGTGTGTATTTTGTCTAATTTGGACTGATATGAAAGCTTTTTTTTAGCAGAACATAATGCAGAAACAAAGAATGCTGCGGGTGTTGTAGATGGAGCAGGGTGTAGTGGCTGAGCATGTGGCAGTGCAGGGTAAAACAGTTATTAAGGAATGGCCACATAATTTCTAGCTTGGACCCAGTTTAGAACAGGTGCTGGAATAACCATTTGATTGGATAATGACCAAGAAAATAAGCACCATTATTCTGATGCATTTCCAGTTCTCACTGTACCTGAATGAATTTTAAATATTTCAGTTTCATCACACAAGCATAACCAGCGATATCGCGGCACGGAAGACATAACAATGGCCACAGAAATTTTATCACAGATTCTGTCACAGTTTAAGAACCCCTTAAACTTAATGGTGTGGTCATGCCACTTCACTTTTATTTCACCCACCCACCCCAAAAAAACAACCTCAAAAGAAAGAAACTCTTGTTGTAGCTGACGGGAAACTTTATCTCTGTGCCCTTTTCTCCATGGGAACAGTAAAACACAAAGGCAGACTGACATACAAACACAGAGGAGGTCGCACAATGTGTGTGCTGAGCACCTGTAACTGGAAAGGACTCAGTCAGGCCTCGTTGGACTGAGACAGAAGCAAGACGGGGAATCCACAGAAAAAATTAAACTAAGAGGGCGGGATGTATGCCATACAGTAATCCCCTTTGAAGAGTGTAGACCTATTTTTAAAACCGAAGGATCTCCTGGCCTCTTGTTCTGCTAATGTAGGACAGTATGAGGGAATTAAGCAGGAGGGGGGAGATTATCACCGTGCCACCACAGCTGTAGCTGTGAAATCTACAGTAAGTCACCCCCCTGCTGTCCCACCATCCATCCACTCTTTCCAGACAGGGACAGCTTTCCTACTTGATGACACAGGGCAAGCTCAGCAAGGCCATTCTGGCACAAAGTATTGGCACCCTGTCCCGTTAAAGCTGGCACACAGTCAGCAAACTCAACTGGACACATTGGTAGAGAAAGCAGCTGGATACCACAAACCTGTTTGGCACTGTTCTTGCTGCTTTGTGACGCTTGCAGATAATTCAAACAAAAGAACAATGGATAATGTGATTTGGAGTTTGATGGTGTAGTGAGTGGCTCTGTTTACTTACAATTCCTAATCCAACTGTGTCAAATTAGGACTTTAAAACTATACTAAAGTTGGCAGCAGAGGACACCGCAGATGACTTAATCGCATAAGAAAAAAGCCGATAAGATAAAAGTCATTTGAACGGGATGCTGATTTCAGGGGATTTAGTCATGAAATCAAATGAAAGAAATTTGTGCTCCTGTGCTCCCTAAGCAGGATTAGCTGTCCTGTCAAGTCCTGAGAATCTGCAAAGGTAATGACATCATGGAAGATTTGGCAACACCTGGAGACATCACTGCTGCCTTGAAGCACAGCGTAGGAGTGTGGGGGGCGGGTAAAGAAACATCAGCATGTATCACTGTCATACGTTACAGATGTGCACCCACGGACAACTCATCCCCTCAGGCACAGTTAGCTAACACTGTTTGTTTACAGACTCAACATCACTGTCATAGTTGGTAAAGATCTGATGTGAAAGTACTTGTTTTTGTCCAACCACATCCAAAGCTAAAAAAACCCCAACCTCTTATAAAAAAAAAAAAAATAGACATTCAAGACATTAAAAATATGTCCACAGTGAATAATACCCACCATTACTAGACTATTAAAATACCTACTTACTAATTTTATGTTACTCCATTGATCTTTCATAAGTTAACGGTGTTTTTTTTGTTTTTGGGTCTACTTCAGTGTGACTTTTGCCATTTCTATTTCGTCCTTTAACAGAAATGGTGTAAAATCTTTATTTTTTGTCTCTGATTCACGGAAACACACAAATCCAAGCGCTTTATCTTCAACACCACCAACAACCAACGACACGACGGGGTCTACTGACAAGTGACGACGTCTAGCTGTATGATCGATACTGGGGCTAAATGTCGTTATCTTTGGGCAGAGAGAGTGTGAGGGAGCTCTTGCACTTTAAAAAGTTAAAAAAAAAAATAAGAAAGAAAGAAAAAAAATCTGTCCACCACAAGAGAACAAACTTTTGGTGGCTGTAGAGCTGGCGCAGTAGGCTGCTCCCTAACAACAGGCAGTAGTGGTTTGAGGCATGCGGAAATGAATTCCTAATGGAAAGCATCTGAATTTGCATCCAGGTAAGCAACAAAGAGAAACGAAATTACCCCACACAAACACATAAGATGTTTTTTTTTATAGAATGAACGATAATAACTACACATCAAACAAACCGATAAATACATAAATAAACGTTCACGGAGAGCAGTTTTAAGGGCAGTAAAAACTGTCGGAAAAGGTAGATTTAGTGAATCTTACCTGTCTTAACACACGGCCGTATTTTAGATTATTCCGTGTTTGCTTGTTTTTAATGACTCCTTTGGTCGGCACAGGACTCCTCTTTATTTCTTTTCACTTCTCCACACTCTCTGCCTCCCTGCAGCTGGCCACCAGTCCTCTGAACAAAAAAAATGAGTAAAAGAAGCGTTACCTCACCCCGACTCCGCCTCCTCGAAGACTCCACCCACATCGTCCACAATGGGAGGGAAGGACGTTGCTTTATGGCTAGGCACTACAATAAACTGTGAAGTTGAACAGTTTAGGTCGGTTTAAAAAGTTTACTTCTGTCTTTATTGTACCATTGCTACAGTGCGTAGATTGTCACTGTTTTGCCCTTTGAGACAACAGCGAATATTTTAAAGTCGACTTCATTCTTTCATTTGAAGGGACACTGACTGACACCGATTAAAAAATACTTTCGATTTTGTAAAGCACGGTATACATAATGTGTACAGCACCACATATATGTATTGCAGCCTGTTTAAGTGTGTTTTATGTTCTATTTCTTGTAGTGACTACTGTGAAATCGAGCGCTAACAGCCATGTCTTTCACCTGTATGACGATCGACCACACCTTATGATTACAACACGAAACCAGACCAAAGAATGAGTCACAGCAGTCGGGAAGCGATACTCAGTTGACAGAGACACTGATAATGTGTCCGCGTCATGCACATTTGACATAGTGGAGTTTTCATCATTATTTTAAGCTCTATGTGGGAAGTGGCAGAAAGAGAAGAGAGACTACATCAGAATCAATACATTTTCAGTAGAAAGAGGTTTTGAAATCAGAAGCTAAAATTCTATTTTGAGTTTTTAAATGCTTAAAACATTTTTTTTTTAAATTACAAATCTGAACAGTGACACAACTCAGTGAAGATGTACTATACACTAATGTTTTCATATCTACCCACCTTCTCTACCCTCATGAACATGATGAGGAGAAGAGGAAGCGCCCCCCCCCCCAAACCAACAAACAAACAAACCAACAAACAAACAAACAAACCAAAAACTAGGTCACATTTAGCTCACTACAATGTTTTTTTTTAAGAATCCATCTGTACAAGGTAAATTATAATATCTACAGTACAGATAGTAGGCATTTACAATAAAAATTTGAGGGGTATATGAAAATAAAACAAAATGGAAAAAATAATAATGTTCTGAGCTCTGTATACTCAAAAATGAACAAAAGGAAATAGTGAGTGACATAAATAAAGACATCATTAATTGGTGTGGAGCAGACATAAAAATATTTATTTTTTCATGACAAGCGTCCAAAATGTTTTAGCAAAAGTTAAAAATTTAAATGACTTAATGAATTTAGACATTTAACCTCAAGGAATCAACTCCACTGATGATCAAATACAGCTCTCAAAGCCTGTTTCCCTGTTAACTGTCATACCAATTGTCTAATCAGGCAAAGCTTTCCAGTCCTCTGGGCCACTAAGGTTTAAAGTATTTTTTTATTTTTTTGCCCAGGTTATCTTGAAATCTCTGCCTGACTGTCTGTCTCTGTATTTGTTTGTTGTGCTGTGCATGTCCTCCTACACAATCAGGAACTGAGCAGCCAAACATGACATATTTTAGGTCGTATTCAAGGCTCTTATCTATAAGAGATATTGTGGGGTCATTGTGATGTGTTGCCCAGCAATCACATAGTATTTGGCTAAATGTAACCATTTTTAATGTGTTTATTTATTTATTTATTTGCATTTATGCATGTCCAAGCCTAATAGAAGCACTGTATTACTTTAATTTCACGGCCAGAAGCGCAAACAAGCCAAACAATCCTGTAGGATGATCATGTGCTATATATAAATGTAAATAGTGGGAAAATGAGATTTCTGTTGAATACATATTAAAAACAATGCAGCACACTGGCTATGAGCAGACGCTCCTCTAACTGTCGATATGAAACACTCAGACTGGATGGACTCATAGAGGTCAGGCTGAGTTCTCAGTCCTGCCTCGGGCTGTATTGTCATGGCTCTCCCTTATGTGACCACAGTGACAGTTATCATCTGTGCCTCCAACAAAGAAAGAGACAGCAGCAGAGGGAGATCAGGACACTGCTGATTATATAGGCCATTATATTTGTCGGAGTGAATGTGAGGGCCGACAGTCCACTCTTTAAAAATAGCTTCAGGCCCAATTGACACTTGGCTTTTCACGAGCTGCTCGGGGGGCTTGATGAGTATGAGATTGCTCAGTGAATGGAACAGTGACTTCAACTTGCTGTCTGATTCTGGATTTTACTGTCACAAGTATGACTTTAACTTTTATTTTGCAAGCCTTTAACTTTGGCTTTCTAAGATATCCCTGGATGTTGGACATGGGGGCTGCAGTGACATGAATGGTGCCTTTGTCTAGAACACAGCAGGCTCTTTATTTTGAAAATTAGCCAGGAATTAAAAGAGTGGGATCCATGTGGGACTGCAGCTCATGCTGTGTCTGTCAAAACACTTTTGTTTTAGCGCTGATCCAACTTTCAGCTTTTGATGCCTTTTCTTTTGTTACGCTTTCCTGTAGAAACATTAAAGAGGCTGTGCAGTTACACTCAGTAAGCTCACGTGTCTGCTTCTGTAATGTGACACAGGTGATATAAAATGCCCCACATAATGCCAGACACAGCCCACTAAATATGTTTCCTTTTTTAACATTGCGTACACACAGGTCAAAGAATCGTCTGCAGTTATGTCTGTCATCTTGGCCCCAGACTTACCCAGTAACCTCCTACCAAATATATCATGAATCAGACTACACAGCCAAGTCTGTCTTTCATTTCAAGGGCAAAACACAGTGATATGATGTCTCTGCTTTACAATACTCGCCTGTTTCACAGC
This sequence comes from Pelmatolapia mariae, assembly GCF_036321145.2. Lineage (NCBI taxonomy): Eukaryota > Metazoa > Chordata > Actinopteri > Cichliformes > Cichlidae > Pelmatolapia > Pelmatolapia mariae. Next base: position 35,497,694 of record NC_086232.1, read on the forward strand.
CCACAGGAAATGGGCCTATTGTCCTCGGGAGAGGAAGTGGCCTGGCGCAACAAACTGACGGCACTGATGGAGACTGTGGTAAATTATTAATCATCTCTAACAAATGGAAGACGCACACTCGAGTGGTGGCTGTCCACTTAGAAAAGTTATGGAGCAAAGGCACAGAAGAGTACTGTGAGAGATGTCCCAGTACTTTGAGTATAAAATACAATTTTAGTGTTAGAAAACTGTAAAAGTTAATGTAACAAATGTAGTCAGAAAACTTCCTAGGAGGTTGAGTTTTAAAAATATCATTTGACAAAATAACTCACACTCAACGCTGGCTCACGTGCTCCCCTTTTATGAAGCCTAATGACAAATGCTTACTCACTTGTCATGATGGAACTGTGAGTTCTTAGGATCACTTGTCTATTTTGTCTTAAACAAAATAACTCCATTCAGAAACTTAGCCGGTATTGCAAATCTGCCAGAATCTTCTAGCTAAATTATAAATCCGTCTAAAATTGGGAGCTGTTTCACCTCAAACAAAAGTTAACTCATAAGTAACTGAACACTGAATTAAACAGAAAATGTAAATCTTTTGGCAGATTCAGTGTGTCACCACTAGAGGTAGACAGAGACTCAGACAATCGGCATCGGTCATGTGATCACATCCACTCCGTGTTTGCTTTCAGGGTTAAAATAGGTCGGCATTTGCTCACATGTTGGAGTCCTTTATAGCTTGGCAAGACGTAGATAAAATAACAGAGGCAGCTTAAAATAACATATAGCTGCTACAGATATCCTTTTCATAACAACCACACGACAGGTATCGGGCAGAGAGAGGTTGCTGTCACTAATAGAGGTGGTAACGCAGGAGACATGCAAATCAAAAAATCTGAAATGTGTTTATTCCAAGTGTCAAATAAATGCTAAAATGTATTTACCTAGTAATGATAATAATAATAATAATGGACTGCATTTATATAGCGCTTTTCTAGGCACCCAAAGCGCTTTACAATTCCACTATTCATTCACCCTCACATTCACACACTGGTGGAGGCAAGCTAGTTGTAGCCCCAGGGCAGCTGTTAGAAGAGCATCTCGTTGCATTCACAGCTATTTGTAATCTAATTCAACAGTGAAAGTTTGTTACCTGTCTGTCACACCCCGTGGAAGCTCAGATAGGATGCCTAAAAATATCCACAGGGTGTGATGTGATTTCTCTGGCTTGAAATACTTTTCATGTGACGAGTTGCTTCGACAGACTCAATTTGCACATGCTATCCTGCCATTTAAAAGATGCAAAAGATGACACCAGGGGAAAATGAAAGTGTTTGGATGTTTCTCTGGGGTTGAATGGTCAACTAAATACTATAGCCTTTTATTTTTTACTGTAGGATGTGATTGTGCTATTATTATTTCTTGTTTTTTCACACTTCTCCATGGTACCGCTGTGCAAATTTTTATACTGATTTGATACCACGTAAACAGGGCCAATATTGACGATACCAATACACATACCGATACCTTTAACCGATAAAAGCCGCTTAGGCAGAGCAGTGTTCCCTGATTTATGAGATAAATCATCATTAATTTGCAAATTTTGAACACGTTTTATCGGCTACTAAATAATTGCAGTTTACTGTGATTACTGTGATTGTATTTTCTTTCGATAATAATTAGTTAACACAGCAAAACACTCCCTTCAGCTTTTCATGTATTCTGAAACTGGTGTTTTTGTGAGATCTGGAATGTAGGCTATACCAGTCTGTACCAGTCTCTAAAGCTTCGGTTATTTGAATGTGCTATAGGCTACAAATAAAATACACCTGACAGTCAATACAAAAAGGTCCAGATATTTTTCATATTTGAGGTATATATATATATATATATATATATATAAATTTTAATATATAAAAATTTTAATTTTTATATATTTTTTCAATTCCAAAATAAAAGCATTTATTTAACAGATTATAAGGAGCTAAATACAGATCTTAGAGGGTGGAAACAAGGTATTGATACTTTTGTGCAAGTATTGATCTAATACTGATACAAGTGTTAGTATGGATACTAAGATATTTGGATTGATCCGCCCATTTCTACCCCACAGACTGTTTTTGCAATTTCAAGGAAACTGATCTGGGTTCACTCCAAATGTGTTCTTCTTTTGTCGACCTTGCACTTCTCCAAATTTCATGAAATTTAGCCTGGTGTAATTTTGCAGATAATCACACAAACGGACAGACATGCAAATAGACAGACAGACCCCAAAAACAAATCAATGAATTGATCAACAGCTTGTAAAATTTCTAAGTTTTTTTTAAATTGGGAATATAGCGCGTCATTGGAAAAACTACATGTCCCATGATGCCTCACTCTCAAGCTGACCAAAGGGAACGACCAGCCGTTCTAACAGCTGAGCCTCAAGTTTGCTGAGGGAAACTTCAGCGCCGACCACGACCTTGAAGAGATACACATGAAATAAACACGTAAGTTTAACTTATTTCTTTTTCTTTACCATCTCGCTGACATTTCGCACACACTTTTGTCGCTCACATGTCGCCTCGGTGTTTGTTTCTGCACTGTCCAAAGGTGGCGAAAGGATATTTCCGTAACGCTGCAGGAGGGTGGGCGACTCCTCTGTGGGTGGATATGTTGATGCTGCGGTGTTCATGGTGTCATGTTTTTAATCTTTTAATAATCTGAATAACTTAAAATATGAGTTTAGTGACACTTTGGTCAAACCTAATTAAAACTGAGAGTAATAAATAAACTACTGACATCCATGACTTCCAGCTTGACTTCTCTGGGGTTCTGATATTTATGTTATCCATAATAATGACTATAGGTGACAGGATTACTGGTCAACTGTTAGCCCATTAAGACATTAGCATAATTAGTAGCTTTCTTACTATATAAAATGGGGTTTTGCTCCTTTCAATAGCCATTTTTTCCCTTATCACCTCCTGTGATATAGCACCTGTGGGCTCAGCAGTCCTTCAGTCTCCCCTTCTTGCAGGATGTAGTCTTGAAGTTAACAATGGGTTGCACATGATAACATTACTACAGAGTCAGGCAGCAGTGACTCACAGAAGGTGCACCCTGTGTACACACACAAACCGGTGGGATATGAATGGCACCTTTGTGTAAAAAAATGCCCTATATTCACTGTGTGCTGCCCGAGATGTAAAGCAGTGACAACACAAAGGCAGAATAGTAAACACTGCTAAATCAAGTCCAAACAGAATGAAGGCTAAGCCTGTTGTAGCTCAGGAATATGTAACACAACCAAGGGGTAAGAATAATTAACTCGTGTTTCTGTCTCTTAGGGTTCATGCAGCCCTCATATTACTGATCACCTATTATTGAAAAACTTTAACAAAGATATATATTTGAAATGCTAAAATTACTGTTTGGGAGCTATTTCATAGTTTTTTGGTTATTAATTGGAATGAATTGATTACGTTATGCATGTTTACAATGACTAGGCTCATTTTTAAGTTGTTTTTTCTTGTGGTTGTTCAGATAAATTTGACTTGGTTTGTTTGTTTTATTTTGGGGGTTTTATAATAGTCTGGTGGAGCTGCGGACACCTCAGGCTATATAAGTAGTCACGCAGGTGTAGGACAAACACCAGCTTGACCTCCTCAAGGTACAAGGTAATATATTTAGCGTTTACCAGAGGCAGTAGGAACAATGATGCTTTGTTCTTTGCTTACTTAAAATAAATAAGCCAGTAAACTTCACAGATTTTGTCTGGTAAGTTGAATCCGTTTGCCTGTGTGTATTTGATTGAGTTTCACTTTAGGGTGGCATTATCAATAATACAGTTTTTAAACTAAGGCTGCTCAAATATGGCAACATTTCTCAAAATTTCGCAGTTATAACTATGATTTTTATTTTTAGGACTAAAATTCCTTTAGTTAAAAAAATTAATGGTTTTACAGAACTGTTCATTGTAAATTCAGAATGTAATCTAAATGAACAATAACTTAAAAAGTTTTTAAAAGTTAGGCGACGGTGGTGGGGGAAACAGAGGTGTCTTGTGGGGATTTAGGCTCAGACTAGTCAGAGTTCCTGAACAGAAATGAGAGACCTTCCAAAAGCTGCAGACAACCACTAACAATCAATCCACAAACCTTTTAGGGTTCCACTGGAGTTTCACAGTGAATCCAAAATAGTTTTATCCTCATTATCCTGTTGTCGTAATTGCTAAAATCCAAAGTTGTAACTAAAAAGTTTGTCTGAGTAAGCGTGCAGCATTGTGTTTATAACATTTGAGGACTTTTGTTTCTCTTTATAAAATGAAAACAGATAATACTGATCAATAACTGATCAATAATTAAGTAGTCCATCTCATACTGATGTGACAGTAGAAAAACTGCAGTGAGTGGGCCACTCATTTCACTTTTAGTCTCTACTTATAAGTTTGACTTTATTCATGCTTCTAGTCCCAAATTTGTGAGACTAGAGTGTTTTTTTTTCTTTTATTTCTTTCGAGATATTTTTTTTCTTAGAAACTTCTACACGGTGTTATATTTCAATTTTTATTATCTCAAATGCTACCTAAAGTTCTCATTTTACAGTGTTTTCTTTCCTTCAGTCAGTAAACAAGAATGTTTAATGTAGACGTTGCTCCTTTAAAAACGTATTCAGCACAGCGAAGGAATTTCTTCCTCCATGCTTTTTGAAGGACATTTTATGTGATCTCTGAGTATTTATTCATTTTCTATGATATCATGACTGTGGCAGTCTTGCTGCTATTTTAGACTAAGTGGAGAAAAAAATGACCAAAACCGGTTAGAAGTGTTTTTTGGAGGTATGGACTTTAATAAAAAGCATTCTTTTTCTGATGTTCTGTCTGAACTGATACACTGTGTTTTGTTCACATGATTACGTTAAGCTTAAAAAACAAGTGGAGGCCTGTGTGGTCCGGTGAACTGCACGTTACATTAGTTACTGTACACACACCACTGCTGATGAGCTATATGTAAACATTTGCTATAATTAACCTTTTACAAGTAATTATTTTCAAACTGTAAGATTAAATCTATGTCCATAGTTTAAATTATAAGATAGTAAATAATCAATGACTGATCACTAGCTATAAATCCGTTACCTGCAGTGTTAGGAAACTTGTCATTGTTTCTCCAGCTATACGATTAAATCTAGTTGGGATAATACAGTTAAGGCTAAAGCCTGGATCCCTGTGGTATTTGAATGATGCAAATCACTGTGTACATGAGGAAGAGGGAAGTCCTGTCATGCCTTATCACGATAACCGAAACACGTGGTAACTGACAGACTTGTGTCCTTTCCTTCTTGTAAGTTGCTTTTATCTGCCCTTTGTGGCTCAGGCGCACAGCATAGTAAACCAGCACGCCTTTTGCCTGGACGTCCCTCCTCCTCCTCCCTCTCATTGCTCCTGCAGCCCCACCTCCACCCTGCCTCACTGTTGCTCTCTTTCTTACTGACAGGACAGAAGCCGGCCGGTAAACCAGCAGTAGCATGAGAAAGCAAGTCATTTGATCAGGAAACAATAAAGGAACCTTTACCCACGGCACACAAAAAATCAAATGCTAAGAAAACTGCTACAGCAGCACCCCGGTGAGTATTTTTCGTGGTTTTATATTGAGTACTCATGAGCTAGTCTGCTGTTATTAGCATTCTAGCAAGCTGTCCTGTTGTATTTACTGGGCTGATTAATGTAAGTAGCAAAGAAATGATCTGTTTATTTTCATCCACTCCTGGTACTTGTCAGCATGATTGAAGTCTATGAAAGGATGTTTTGTTTTTATAATGATGTTGCTTTGTGCTTGAAGCAGGACACGATTAACCGCCACAAGCTTTTCAAGTCTCTTGATTATTTTATCTTTGCCAATCAGTCACAGCAGTTCTTAAAACTTCGCTTTAGGCTTGTGTCTTTGTTCTTCTGAAACAGCCCTAAAAATTAGATGTCACACAGTAGTTTCAAGTTCTGTCAGATGTGATGAATGTAAGTGAGACTTCCATTATTTAAAAAAGAAATTTGTGTGACGGGTATTAAGGTGTAACATCCATTCAGTGTTAATGACTTAAAAAGTTGGCCTCTATCATTACCCATGATTGCATATTGCAATAGTCTCTTGCTTGTTTAAATGATCAGAGAAGGGATTATAGATTAAGAATAAAACATGCCATCAAATGCACCACATTTTTCCGAAAATAGCCCAAAAAGTTGTGCAGAGACCTGTTGGCTGCTTGGTTTCTAATACAGTGGTTTCTGATACAATGTTTGCAATGCAGCTCAACAAATGTATCGCACATTGGATTGGTTCTCAGTTACAAAGGTCCTTCTTCAATGTGTGACTAATCAACTTGCATCATGACGTCTTTCAAAAAAATTAGGATTGTTGTAATCCTGCTTACTGCCTGACCTAGGACTTTGGATAGTCCTGATGAGACTTTACAGTCTGAATTAATTATTCTGGCCTTGCCTTTTGCTCTTCCAGTAGCGTTTCTGTCTTGAAGGTCATACCAGTCAGTAACGAAATAATCGCTTACTTTTCTACTTACTTTTTTTAATGCAGAATAGTTGTAATTCCTGATTTTAGGTATCGTTGTGGGGACTAACTTGAAGAGCAAAACATTTTTCAGCATCTCCAAACAGCAGATCCTTGTAGTTTTAATGGACCACATATTGAGTGAACAGAGCAGATTCCCCTTCAGAGAGTGAATGTTTGGTATTTAGGTTTTTGTGACCACTTTCTTTCACATTGAGTTGCTGTCTAGATATAACTCTCCCAGTTGTCAGGGTGACATTCCTGCTCACAGTAAAATCCCCTGTTGTCTCCTGTGTGCCTCTTCTGATGGGATTTCTATTTCATCACCATGTTTATTTATAACAACCCGTTTAGCTCTTAGCTGATGTGGAAATGTGACCTTTTTTTTTTTTTTTTTACATAAAGTTTTTATATATTCAGTTGTTATTATTTAAAGATATTAAGTTGCTGTCCCTCTTTCCTTCACTTTTTGTCATCAGGGCTGCTTCTTGAAATCTGCAGTTTTTCAGTTGGCAATGCAGACCAAGAAACTTTTTAGGCCGATGCTGGTATTTTCTATAAAGTCGGTTAATTGTTCAATTTGTGGAAAAGTACACATGGAATCTAACAAGGACTTTGATCGCAATAAAAAGCAGAAAAGGAAATGAAAAAGCAGGTCGGAGTCACTGCAAGTTTTAGAAGTTTTAGGTCAGTAAGATCATTTCATCCAATTCATTATGATTAAGTAATAACCATTAAAAAAAATTATCTTAGATTCTTTAGCCGCCCATTTTAAGCATTTCAAGCACTGAAGTGTTCAGACACAGAGAAATGCAAACACTGACACAGGTTTACAAAAACCCCACCACAAACAAACAAACAAGTTATGACATGCAACATCAAACCAACATACAATCCTGACACACAGTCAATGAAAAAGAGAGGACCTCTAGAGTCCTGTGAAAAACTAAGTCCACCCCATGGTTCAGTTGCTTGTAGAGCCACCTTCAACAGCAATAACTTGATGGAACAATACATTTTCTTTTGTCTCTCACAATGTTGAAGAGGATTTTTGACACACTTTTCTTTACAACATTGATTCGGTTCATTGAGGTTTTTTGGGCATTTCCTTAGCAATTCTGTAGCGGCACCCTAAGAGAGCTGCGCTCTTAGGGTGCCGCTACAGAATTTCAGTTGGGTTGAGGTCGGGACATTTGCAACACCTTGATTTCTTTTTTCCTTTTTAATAATTTTGTTGTAGAATTGCTGCTAAGTTTTGGCTCAGTTTCCTGTTGCAAGGCCCAGTTTCAGTCAAGCTGCAGGTGTTGGACAAATGGTATACTTTGGTACACAGAGGAGTTCATGTACATGCTTCACAGCTGGTATGAGGTGCTTGTGCTAATATGCTGGGGGTTTTTTTTTTCGACAAATGTGGCACTGTTCATTTTAGCCAAACATTTCCTTTTGTCTCATTGTCCAAAGGACCTTGTTCCAGAACTGTTGTAGTTTGTTCAGATGGAACTTTGCAAACGGTGACTGTTCTCCTATGTTCATTTAATAGAGAAGAATCGTTCCTCTGGTAATCATTAAGACATACTTGTTGAGTCTTTTTCTAATTGTACTGTCATGAACTTTAACATTTGATAACTGAGTCCTCTAGAATCAGAGATAGAGCTATAGATTTTTTTCAATTTCAATTTATCTGAGCATTGTGCAGTCTGACCTTGGAGAGAATTTGCTGGGACATCCACTCCTTGTAGACGTCTTCCTTATGGAGATGTTAGCAAACACCTGAATGATATAGGCAAGCAACCTGCAAAAACTTCCTTTTTTCATAAAGGGGGTCACACTTGCTGATGATCAATTAAAGAAGTGCATCTGATTTACCCTCAAAATTCCTATAGAAGCCGTGAGGGTGTATAGGTGCAGTTTTTCACATGACTCTGAATAGTGAGGTCTCGTCCTATATTTCACTTGAACCTGATACTCTGCCTAGCCCTACTTTCAAATCTGTTGCACTTCAATATTTGTTATGTATTTGCATTGCTACCTGTCTTTTGTCATTATGTAGGCTTTGTATTTACATTGTGCAGATTTGTGGGCGGTAATTTTTATATAGATGTGTTATTAATAGTACCATAGATGTAATTTCGCACTGTATTTGTGTTGGTCAAATGATCCGATGACACAAGTCTACCTGACCGTGTTCGTGTGAACTTGAAACTCCCATTTCACAGCATTATCTGCGTCTCCTTTATGACTAATAAACGTGTCCTTTTATGGGAACATGCTAGGTATTGGTTGCTAATGGTTAACCAAACAGTTTGCCCTCCTAATTCATTGCTATGGTGAAGCTTGGTGCTTCAAAACAGCTGACATGTCTAGTAATGACTACGATTACGTGATATTTATGGAATTAGATTTATCAGACTGACACATTAATTTCATATTAGGAAAAAATAGTTTGTGTGTGATTATGTGAGAAATATTGTCATTGTCATTATTTGTTTTCCCTGTTAAAATATAAAAATTCTTCATTAACTTTTAAACTTTGCAGCTCAGACTATAGTAGCTCTGGTGTTTTATTGTTAGGGACTTTTCACTTTTTGTCTTCTGTTTATATGCATTCTTATATTTTTACCTGCCATGTCACAAGCAAAATATGAAATTAAACCATGACTTTCAGTTTGAGCATCACAGATACTGTAACCTTAGCAGCAGATTACTGCATATGCTGGTAACACGGATGTGCATGCACTTCTCGTCAAAGAGTATATTGCAGTTGGATTGGACTATAAAAGTCTTGTGATATGTGTGCATGCGTATGTGTGTGTGTGTGACTGAACGGGTTGTAAGTATTGTTTGTTGTCTTAATGGTGCCCTTAGCGCGTGGACTGATGCACGTCCACTTATCTGTGCTGTAGACGAACTGTTAGGTCATCTTATCCTCCCAGCTGATAAAGTTCAAATATTTAATCAAACCTGACGTTTGAATCTGGACTTTTTAACAGATCATTGATGTCAGAATGATTCATGAAAATCGATGAAGCTTTTAAATAACTTACAGCTTAAAAACGTGATTAAAGTTGTGATGCTAGCTTTATAATATCACAAGGTCACAGTATAGGAAGTAAAACATAAAAAACATTTTTTATAATGCACTGCCTCTTGACTCATCCTCTTATGACACGTTTTCATTATTTTTATTTAAAGCTTCTAGAATCTCTCAGTTTCTCTTAAATAGCTTTTATTAACTCTGTTACCAGATTGCCCTGAAAGCTTTGCAAGCAAACAGCTACTTGTGTATCTTGTTTGAGTGATAACACTATGTTTTTGTTTTCCTCCTTTGCTCTTAACCATATTTGTCCCATGTTTATCTGTTCTTACAAAGTGCAGTAAATGGAGAAAACCTGTATTAAATAGCATCTTTTGCCTTTTAAAACGGCAACAATCCTTCGAAAAACACTAAGAAAGGTTATTTGTGTCCTTGTGAGATCCAAAGCTAACTCCATTATGTTAGAACCAGTTTTGTCCTTTAATATTTACTTATTAAATTTTGCTCAGTGAGGTTTCTAACTTCATGAAATGGTACATAAAATAATATTTACGATAAGAAGCCAAATTTGCCAAATCCAGAGATCTCAAAGTTCACCCAGTGGCAGCTGTTGGTAACACTTTGTATGGCTCTTGAGCTGTAATATAGCAGCATAGATCAAAAAAGAAGGAGCATCTGTCTTCAATATGAACATCTGTGTAAGTAATAGGGGAGACTGCTGGTTAAAACGGCTCTAAACCAGCAAACATATACCAAGATTGTTAGTGTTTTTTAAGTGTTTGCTCAGAGCAAAGTGTTTGGTGTGTGTGTATTTTTTCAGCGTGGCCTCCAATTAAATGCGGACTCCCTAAAGTGCTTTGAGGACATCTGATCTAAATGCTAACGAAAGGTGCTTCATTTTATTTTACTGGACCATTCTTTGTGAAAGGAAAGGATGTTTAAGTGCAGTCAGACTGATCCCTGCTGTTGTGTGTCCCTGTATGAACTGTACTTTACATCTTTCCCTGGTCACATGTGAACTTGCCAAAGTATTTGCACACTTCTGTTTGTTTCTTTGGTCAAGATAAAATCCTCTTACAAACAAAGTGGCGTGTAGCTTTATTCCCTAATCAGCTCAAATCTTTGATTACTGAGAAAGCAGTTTCCCCACAGAATGCCTCAAATTGTTTTATTTACAGAGTTCAGTCAAATTAGGAAGAGTAATTTTATTTTACACAAAACAATACAAATATTAATTAATATTTTTTCTGTTTTATCGAACATCAAACATTGTCATGCTCTTTAGGTAATATCCTGGCTTACTGGGATATTTTTGCTATCGATTTGTTAAATGCGTACAAATCCTTTCACTTTGCTTTCACATCCTCCCTGTTTTTCTCTTTTACTATATAAAAATGAAAGCTTAGAAAAACAACTCACTATCATTAAAATTGCCTGTTTCCTTTGAAACTGGTTGATTACAGTTTTTTGGGTCAAGGCTATTCACAGTTCTTTTGCTACATAGCTTTTACTTTGAAAGTTTGAAAGTTTGGAAGAAATGTCAAATTAAATAATGCTTTATCTGAAACATTAAAACCAGCAAAAAAAGAAGACTACTACTTTGTGTTAAATGTGTAAATAACTTGCACTTTTGTTTTTACTGAGTTTTAGCCAGTTCTGTTAGGAGCAGTGCAGAAGGGATCAAGAGAAAAGAGGTTTTCAGCTAGTGTGCAGAGTCTACCTTATTAAATCTGCTGGTGAAAGAAAGTGTTGACACTCATTGTCTTTTTTTACCCTTTCTCCTAAGTCCCTCTGTGTCAAATGCACCCTTCCTTCAAAAGCCTCGAGTCCAGGCGTCCTCTCTCCCTCCCCCTCCTAGCTCTATCTTTCTCTCTGTGTGCCTCAGCTCACGTACACACCCTCCTGGAAGGGCATTGTTTGCACAGAGTACCAATGTAGAGCTTTTCAAACACCCTTTACCTCTGCTGAGTTCATCTCAGTCTAGGCTCCAAGGTCAAAAGCGGGATTTTCTGCTTGTATCACACTATTTCAGTTCAAGCCAATAGCACAAAACGCCATAATTATCATTGTTTTGTGAGATTAAATTCTGCCCCTATCCTAGTTGTGGGTACATTTTCAAAAATCTCTGATGGCCTTTTAAGTCTGTTTTGTGTAGTTTTTTTTCTCTTGTTTTAGACGCTGGTGCAATAATCTCTGCAGTTTCATTATGTTCTGCTCGAATCGTGTCCTAGCTGATTAATCAGCTGACTGGCATTATGCCTAGCACACTAAAAAGACAGAAATACAAAGGAAAGGGAGATAACTAATAACCGTGCCTCCAGTGTCACCCCTCAGTGTGACAGGGGTTTTGTTTGCCTGCAGGGCTAACTAACCAGTGGTGTAACTGCTAAATTGTAACTGACATTGCATTAATATGAGAAGCTTGGCTGTCACTGTTCTTCTCTTTTAGCTTTTTGTGTGTATAGAATATTTAATTTAGTTCATACCTATTCTATCCATTTTAGGTCAGTTTTATTTTATTGCTTTAAGAAAAAGTCTTAGTTAGAACCTGTACTTTCTCCTCAAACCTCTCATAGATTTATTGTCAGAAATTGTGAGTCAGGTCAGGTTAGGTCAGTATGAAAGCTAAAGTCTGTGACTGTAGTGTGTGAGAGGACTGATGGGAGCGTGTTGGCCACAAACCAAAGCACTCACTTGATTGGATGGGCTGTGCAGTGGAGAACAGACACCAATGTGGATAAAGAGAAATCTGGGGGGTGGTGACAGGGATACTCGTGGCGGGGGGGTTTAATTCGTGTGTAATCAGACAGGTGTGTCTGATGGTGGAGCTGTAGTCTTGACTTGTGTCATGTGCATATTGCCCAAGCTGAACTAGTAGCTGTTGCTTTAATTGGCACTAAGCCTTTGCCCTCTGGCCAACATGTTTTATTGACTGCAATAACTTGGCCGAGGTATCAAATGTCCTTTTGTTGCCTCCTGGGTAAACTAGGAAGCCTTTATCTGTGACTTCAATTAATGAGAGGGGCATTATTTCAAAATAATGCAGGACTAAATATAAGCTACTTGAGCTCTGTGAGAATATTTCCAATATCGATAAACACACAGTTAAAAATGTTTTTGTGGAAATTTTCCCACAGCAGCTAGAGTGACTCAGACAAGACGGATAAGGTGAGATGATGTAGTATCTATAAAGATAATGACTGGAACACAGAGTAATAAAACACGTTTTTAGCATAGTGCTTCAAATAATGGTTTTAACATAATTCATCTCTTTATCAGCACACTGAACACTGTATGTCGTCAATATTGTTTCTTCTATGTAATTCATAATCTGTAGCATGTACTAGCTCTTGGTTTAAGTCATACTAAAGTGGTGTAATTTTAGGTTGTTCCTGATCATTGTGAAGCTTCAGGCAGTGGTAACTTTATCTTTGTGACCCTACAACATCAGCAAGGCACTGATTTGCAAAGAAAACCAGCTCGGTGTGTACCAGCTTATCTGTTTTTTTATGCTATGTAATGTCACATGCTATGTAGTGCTAGTTTTTGTTGTTGTTTTTTGGTAAACTTAATTATTTAAATAAGGAAAGATATTTATACTACACCACGTTAGGGTTGCAAAGGGGCGGAAAATTTCCGGTAAATTTCCGAAAAGTTTCCGGTAAATTTCCATGGTAAGTTCAGCTTGGGAATTTTGGAAATATTCCATATTGGAAACTTTCCATGGAAATAATGGGAATTATGGAAATTAATGGGAATTTAGGAGAACTAACTGGGAATATATTATTTCCAAGCATAAATATAAACAGAAATCATAAGAAAACCTCCATGCAAAATGTTTTCAACAGATATTTCAACAGATTTATTTGTAAGTACAGTAGAATAGAACACGTTTCAATAACTTGTTTCATGGATGAATAAAAACAGAAATGTTGAGTTCAATATTACCATCCCCTAACCCCGCTCATTCAAAAATGCCCCCTGTCCAAAAATCTCCACAAAGTCCCATTCAAAAGGTTAAATGAAAAATGCCACTTATCCTCCAAAACGTCCCATTAAACATGCAAATCTTCCTTCAAGCAATCCTCTTTTCTCATTTTTGCTCAGTCAATAGACTCTTCCTGGACCTCATCATCATCCAACAACATGTCCACTTCCTCAGCATCCAATTCTGAGTCTTCCTCTTCAGTGTCACTTTCCAGCCTTGTTGAGGATGGCTCTGTGTCAGGCTCAAAGAGCCGTAGGTTTGCCCGAATGCCGACCAGCTTTTCCACTCTCACATTTGTGAGCCTGTTGCGAACCTTTGTGTGGGTGTTCCCAAACAGTGACCAGTTGCGCTCGGAGGCGGCTGATGATGGTGGGATTTGGAGGAGGATGGAGGCTACAGGTGCAAGGGCCTCAGATTCACATAGTCCCTTCCACCAGGTGGCTGCAGATATGTGCTGGCATGACTGCCATATTCCATCCCCTTTCCAAAGGCCTTGCTTTGTTCGATACTTTGCCAAACTGCCTAGAACTTTGCCTTTATCGAGACCCAGGTGGTCAGACATGGCTGTAATGACCACATAGGCACCGTTGATCTCTTCCCCAGAAAGTATGCCCTTGTCATATTTGGGGTCCAGCATGTATGCTGCTGCATGCACTGGCTTCATGCAGAACTCCCTCCGCTGTTCCAATGACTTGACCACAGCCGTTTCCTCTGCTTTCAGTAGTAGGGAAGTGGGCAGAATTGTCTGGATTTCTTCTTTGAGTTCTGCAAAAAGGCACTGGACATCTGACAAGATGGCACCATCCCCCTCTATCTTCGCTATTGCTGCTGCAATAGGTTTGAGGATTTTCTGACTGCTAGATACTCTTTCCCAGAACACATAATCCAAGATGACCCTTTTGATGTCACTGTCGATGCCTACAGACTGGGATATGGCCATCTCTTGCAGAGACTCCTTTCCCTCCAGAAGGCTGTCAAACATGATAACAACACCACCCCATCGCGTTATGCTGGGAAGCTTCAGTGTAGTACTCTTGTTCTTTTCCTTTTGCTTTGACAGAAATGTAGCGGAAGTTACTTGTTTGCCTTTAACATATTTCAGAACTTGCTTCGCTCTCTTATTCAGAGTGTCCATTGTTTTTAGTGCCATTATGTCTTTTAGGAGAAGATTTAGTGTATGGGCAGCACAGCCAATAGTAGTTATATGAGGGTAGGTCTCCTCCACATGTGCCCAGGCAACCTTCATGTTGGCTGCGTTGTCAGTGACCAGTGCAAAAACCTTATCTGGTCCAAGGTCATTGATGATCACTTTTAGCTCATCTGCAATGTATTGGCCTGTGTGTCTGTTTTCCTTTGTGTCTACACTCTTGTAGAACACAGGCTGAGGAGTGGTGATTATGTAGTTAATAATTCCTTGTCCCCTGATATTGGACCATCCATCAGAGATGACTGAAATACAGTCAGCTTGGTCAATGGTCTGTTTCACCTTTGCTTGAACTCAACTGAACTCTTCATCCAGTAGATGAGTAGACAATGCATGTCTGGTTGGGGGAATGTATGCTGGTCGGAGAACATTCAAAAATCTCTTCCAGTACACATTGGATGTCAGCATCAGGGGTGAGCCAGTTGCATAGATTGCATGAGCGAAACACTCATCTGCGTTTTTCTGGCTAGTGTCATCCATAAAATCAAAGAATCCTCTGATGCCAGAGGGACCAGGAGCTGATGAGTGGGTATCTGACTCTGATACAGCTGAAACAGATTCATTTTCCCCTTGAGTGGAACTCCTGGCTGCTGCATGTGTTGGGCCTTGAGGAATTTTTTTGCACTTTGCAATGTGCTGCTGCATTTTTGTGGCATTCTTCACGTACGTCTTATCACTAGGGATGGGTATCGTTTAGGTTTTATCCGATACCGGTGCCAAACCGGTACTTTTGAAACGGTGCCGGTGCTTAAACGGTGCTCAAACCGGTGCTTAAAGAATGGAGAACACAAAATTGGTCCAAAAACCTCTCATGTTCAGCTGTTTTTTGTAAAAATATAACAATGTTAGCCTTTTCTGCAGCTATGGGGCATATATGGTATCACTCTTGGCTGGAAGCAGTGCTTAATTAATAGAAAAAACACAAACTTTGTCCAAAAACCTCTCATGTTTAACTGTTTTCCACTTTTTCTTTGGTCATTTTAGCCTTTTTGGCCAGGGTGAAGGGAGTATCTGCCGTCAAACAAGAAGACAGCCGCATGTAACTATGACGGTGTTTGCTAGTTCACCTTACATGCATTAATTTAATAACGTGGTTAGCCTACTCAACGTGAATTACACACGAACAACATTAAGCTACTCACGCAGAGAAGAACGGCTGCTGCTGCCATCATCATCCGTCATCATTTCTGCTACACTGACAGGGCTAGGGGCCAGGACTCTACTCTTCGGGTTCTTGGGGGATGTTGCTAACTCCGGGTCCGATAACAGGCACCACACCCGCAGTAGATGTGCTCGGTGTGAGGTCTCGCAGCAAGCTATCAAATACGGTGCATTTCTCGGCTTTTAAAAAAACGCTATGCGTCGCCAGGTGTTTCATCGGATTCGAGATGTTACCTCCTTTGACAGTAGCACAGTATCAGCTTAAAGCACTTGTTGCAGGCTGCTGAGTTTGCATATTTTGCTGTGAAGTACAGCCAGACTTTTGGCCGCTTTGCCTTGGATATTTTTGATCTGTAGCTCTGCTCTAAAAGAACGTACGTGCCTGGCCCCGCCTACTATCCTCGGAAATGTAAAATGATTGGCTAAAATCTAAAGTCATCACAGCTCAGGAAAAAAAAGCACCGAAATAAAGCACCGAAATGTGCGCTGCTTTTCGGTCTGGTTACTACCGTTTATGTCAGAACCGGTGCCATCATGGCACCGGACACCGGTACCCATCCCTACTTATCACAATACTTACACATATATACAGATTTCCCTTGTACATTAGCTGGTGTAAAATGTCTCCACACATCAGATAGCGCACGTGGCATTTTTCTGTAAAATAAAACAAGAGCTTGTAAAAATGCTAATGCAATGCAAGAGATCGTAATAATACAATTGCAATATGATAATAAACAGATATAAATAGTAAGGCTAGCTAAACAACTGGAATGATCTTCAAAACAAAACAGCCAAATGAGGAAGCTAGCATCTTCTTTATGTTATACTAGCTATGGCTTATTTAGCATCTAACAGATGCTAGCATTTTATTTAGCATCTTATCAGAGTGCTATCTACCAGATTAATACATTTTATGTGATATTCACAATTTAAACATTTAATGAATATATTTTCCCATAATATCATCAAAACTTACCTCACTTGTTAAGTCCACAGGCTCAAATGTGTGCCTTCAATACTCTTTGTCCTTCAGGCTCAAAAGTGTGGTCCATGTGTACATGTGATGGAGGCATGCACAGTGCCAGTAGGTGGTCTCAATAGCCATGCAGCAAGCATGTGCTTTGTGATTAAGGAATGGCATGGATATTCAAGTGTATTTGAATTGCATTTGTTTGTTTTTGTCAATATTATGCTAAAATATACTTTGCTCAACTATATTTAAGTTCCCTAAGAAGAGCCAGCCTTCAATTTTGAAAATTCCCAGTTTATTCCCATAAATTCCCGTTAATTCCCGTTTATTCCCATGGAAAGTTGCCATCTTTGAAAATTCCGGGAATTTTGCAACCCTACACCGCGTGCCCTGTGCAGTCCAATCATTTGCTGGAGTTTGCAGCTTCTTCTAATACTCTTGAAGGCTTTATTATACATTTCTTTCTCATGGAAACAATATGTTATAGAGGGCATTTACAAATATTAAAAATACGAACTGTCTCATGTCCCAAAAAACAGTACTTTTTTGTTAGCGAAATTATATACTTTGTTTTGTGACAAGTTCTTGCTGTTTTGCATTACTTAAAAAAGCAAGAAGCACTCCGAGAGCACAAACCTCCACCATGGCAGCTCACTCTCTGGGGTATATTTACTTTTAAGGTAATCATATTGTATTTTGTATATGTTTAATGTGTTTTCTTCTTTTTAAAAAATATACTTTAAGAAGTTTGGACTGCAGTAAAAACAAGTGTAGAGAAAATATGTGCCCGGTTAAAACTCATTTTAACATACTTGACATAATTCTAATTATTTTTTGTATTGATGTGGATTTTTGTTGAATTTTAAGTTTTTGATCATAAGTTTATTTTGTTTTGTCTCAAAAATACTTGATACATATTTAATCAGTTCTAACAAGGTTATAATAAAATTAGGGCATAAACTATACTCAAAGTATCCAGTGCCAACATGTCAGTGTGAAAAGCTATTGTCATTTTAAATGGCTCTATATAACATTATTACCACTTTGACCTTCAAATTACTTTATTGATTGAAGGAGAGGTCGGAAGTCAAATGTGTCGTGATGTTTTAAATCTTTATACAGCACCTTCTATATGCTGACAATACACACCACACTTAAAAAAATAATAGTTATAACTTATAAGGCTTTTTGTCAATTTCCACCTAACAAATAACTGAGTTGACCTGGAAGATCTTGGTGGACGTGAGCCAAATAAATTGTTAACATGACACCACTCTACATCCCTAGGATGTTTTATCAGATTTAATTAAAAAATTTTCAACTGTCTGTAAACTGTGATGTTTACAGACAGAATGTATGTGCATACATATGTATATATGCATATGGAGGAAATGTTGATTTAGTCTTAGTCATAATTTAGGTATCTAAATTCCTTTAGTTTTAGTCTAGTTTCAGTTAACTAAATATCTCAAGATTTGTTGACTAAATCTAAAGTTGTTCCAGTGACTAAAATACAAACTGTAAAAATTTGTTGTGTTGTAGTTTCCTTGAGATCAAATGTGATTTGTATCCATATAACTGCTCTTCAGGAAAAACAGGGAGTTTTTCCACACATATAATCTTACTGCACAAGGATATTACTCCTGATTGGATCACTTCCAAACTCATCCCACCTTTAGGTATTGTCTCATTTTTATCATAAAGAAAAGGTTGTTGACGAAATTAGCAGTCACCGAAATTAACACTGTTGTACATACATATATGCATGTTCTAATGTATACAACATTAGCTGCAACTGTTTTTTTTTTTTTTTTTTTTTTTGTCATGGAGATAACTGCAGATGGTTTCTGAAACCTTCTAATGTTTCTATTCTCTTTTGTTTCCTCCCCTCTCTTCCTCTTTGCATTGTCCTCTCTCTAGTCATTACCTTCAGTCTCAGTCAGAGCCCAATGCCCTGGATGCCTGTGTTTTCTCCCTGAGCAACCGGGCGGCCTCAGTCTCCAAGTGGCACACCTGGCTCTGAGTTGACCTTCACCCTGAACCCCCCAGCCCCAGCCAAGCTGTCCCACCCTGTCTCAACCCCCCTCACTTCTTCTCCTCGTTCTTCTCTTTCTCCTCCCTTCTGGCCCCCACAGGCCCATCTGGACACCCAGTCAGCCTTCTCCCTCAATGAGGGGCAGGGGGAGGCGCAGGGGTCCCTGGACGTGGACCCTCAGCCTCTTCACATTGCTTCACAGGGGTACTTAAGTGAGCTGGGACAACGAGCCCGCCATGATGTGTCTACTCTAACTGGTAGGTCTTTTTTTTTTTTTTTTTTTTTTTTTTTTTTTTTAATGGTGGTTTGAAAGTCAGTGCCCCACCTAAATATACAAGTGAACTAATCTGATCTGCATATTCCTTCAGTTAATTCTGACTCAGTGTGCATCTATTAAGGGATCGCATTGCATTGCAGATTCATTCATCTGTCAGTAGAGGGCAGTGTACACTTGCAGGTGACATTGGCTTTGTTTTGGGTCTTAATGTCCACTTTCTTTCTTTGTTTTTCCTTTCTCTCATATTAATCTATATACTCATCAATCTTCATTAAAAACATACATGTGCACACAAACAATCCCCACACTCAGACCTTTGTTCAGATCTGCCAGAGCTTGAGATAGTGAGCCTCCTATCAGAGGGTCAACCCAACTACACTCTTCGAGCAGACAGTGTGTTTGGATATGACAACGACGACTGGCTGCACACCCCTCTGGTGCCACCAGAGGTCGTACTGGGACTCACACATGACCAGATTGAGGAAACACTCAAATACTTCTGTGAGTACTGTTTCATTTCAGCTCTGACTGAACTGTAAAGTTGTTGTTAGAAAGGCTATAAAAATGGAATATTGACTTCTTTAACTCTTGTTAAAGCAGCAACAAACTTGTTGTACTGTAGCTGTTTGTGAAACATGCACAGTGAAGGAATTTTAAAACATTAAACATCAAAACTGTTTCAGTTTATTAATACTCTGGAATGTCTTTGTTTGACAACTCTCTTCAGGTTAAACCATCAGCTTCTGTATTAAAGTTATTACTTTAAGTCACAGGTATCAAACTCCAGGCCTCGAGGGCCGATGTCCTGCAGGTTTTAGATGTGTCCTTGATCCAGTGCAGCTGATTTAAATGGCTAAATTACCTCCTCAACATGTCTTAAAGTTCTCCAGAAGCCTGTTAATGAAGTAATCATTTGATTCAGTGTGTTGAAACAGGGTGATATCTAAAACCTGCAGGACACCGGCCCTCGAGGCCTGGAGTTCGACACCACTGCTTTAAGTCATTCCAAAACATACATTATCTTCTTTTTCATTCCTTATAAGATTGATTATTTGTTTGCTGTGGGTTTTTACCTCTTTGCCGTTAGAGGCTGAATGGGTATTGTCGCCACTCCCCTGGGTGGTGCGTAGCGTGGACGCCAAAGTTTTGTAAATGCGATAACTCAAGAATGAGGAAACTCAGGATTTTGCGATTGATATCGTAGGTGCATGTACTAAAAATCTTAGAATCCCTCTAAGGTCAAGGGCAGGGGTCAGATTTTCTGAAAATCTTGTGAATGAGATAATTGAAGATGTAGGATTTTCAAAATAATACCATACTAAAAGTAAGGAAATTTGTGTTTGGGTGATTTTTTTCTTAGTTTTTAACAATGCTTCTTTGCTACAAACAATCCTATACTATTAGAAAGCCTGTTGATTTTCTCCTTAAATGGTAAGACATTTGTAAGGGAAATTCATTTTTGGGTTGGGCAGCAGAGAAAAACTTGTCAAATCTTCTCTGCTGATGCCAAACAGCTTTTGTTTGGTGTTGTTTGTTGGATTTGAAGATTGAAGTAGGAAGAAACAAGACATTGTGACAATTTATTCATTTAACAAACGGTGGAGGAACCATACACAGGCACAAAAGCTTGACACCTCCTCCTCATGCTGGTCACACACAGCTGTGGGACAGCGTCACAGTCTTCAACCAGCATTTGTTGAAAGTCAGCCAGTTTGATTGTGTTATTCATTCTGGAACAAATGCTGTCTGCTGTCTTTGCAAGCTCAAGCTGATTCCACAGGTGTTCAGTAGGGTTGAGATCCTGACTGCAGGCAGGCCATTCCATCCTCTCCACTCCCAGATTTTGGAGGTAGTCTCTAATAAACCCCGCTCTATGGGGGCGAGTATTGTCATCTTGGGGCACAGAGTTCTGTTCCAGACTGTGGAGATATGGGATTGCCACTGGTTGCAGAATCTCATCTTGATATCTCTCTGCATTGAGATAACTCCAAAACAAGCCTTGTTTTTCTAGTGAGGGAGATTTTGCCCCACGCCATCACGCCGCCTCCAACAAAAGCAGATATCCTGTTGGTGCCGTAATCAGCATAGCATCTCTTTGACCCTAGGATCCAACTGCCACTGGTAGAATCTGGAGTCATTGCTGAACATAACTTTCCTTCACATTTTCAGGTTCTAGCGCACATGCTGCTGACACCCATGCAAATGGGCCTGATGATGAAGGGTAGTCATGGCAGGCCTCCTGGGATCTCTGGAGGCCTCTCTGGAGCGGACATTAGAGACTGGCTGTGTGTGGTCTGTCTGGTTAGAGAATATCTGGGGTAGAGAAGATTTGCCAAGATTTCCATGGGCAGAGCCCACATTCTCATCTCTGCTGCTCAACCCACAAATGCATTTTCCTTACAGATGTGGCACATTTAAGGGGGAATAAACAGACTTTCCAACAGTAGTTTGGAAGCTTTATTATATATATTTATTGCCAAGAAGCATTTTTGCAACAAAGAAATAATTAACCAAACACAAATGTCCTTATTTTTCTTTACTACTTTCTTTTTTCCCCTGTATATATATGCTGTGAATTGATAGAGGAATTCTGCAGTCAAGTTGTTATCTTGTACTTCTGTCCAATCAGATCTCTTTTTGCTACCACAGTCTCCCCCTGCAGGACGTTAGAAAAAAAAATGCAACTTTAAATATATGTGCACTGATGTCTCTCTTCAGATGCTAAAGTCTGTGTTTTATATACAGTCCATGATTATCACAGTCCCTGTTGTGTAATTCGTTCATTTAATACGTAAATGTTTGGGGGCAGTAGCAGGAAACGTCATCAAGCTAAGCTCCTTTTGTGATGTGCTAATAGTTACCCTATGCTAGTTTGTCTCTTCTAGTTGAAATAGCGTGACTCTCTCACTTAAAAAAGACAAGTATATTTAAAGTTGTACAGTATAATTACAATTTCAAATGTTTTTCCTTCTATCAGTGTATTCCTTCTGCAAGAATGCTTGATCCATGGTCGGGCAGATATTTTGACAGAGATCTGTTTAAGGCCGCCATCTAATCTTGTTTATGTTAAATGAACTTGTTTCCGAGTAGGTTTGACCTTACCGACATGTCACTTTGACATCCAACCAAACAGTTTCAGAGAAGAGGTAATTCCAGGATGACATCAGATCATGAACAAAGCTGTAATCCAGCTGAAACGTTAATCCAAGTATGGAAAATGACCCCCTGACTCAAAGTACCTTTTGTAGAAGTTGCAATCATTTTTCAGTTTTCCAGCTCTGAGTCTTTATTCAATGTGCATGTTTGCAGTCAATCAAATTATATTTATGCAGAATTGGTTTTGCCATTGTAACAGAAACTGTAGTATCTATGGATTCATGCAAAATTAAGTTCTACTTGTGTTTACAGATGATAGACAAACATGATGATAAAATATTTTAAGTTGTGTTAAAGTTTAGTCTTTCACCTTCCTGAATTGCTGCCTTTTTAGTGGGCTCAATCTCCCAAAATGTTTCATTGTTGCCAAAGGGGAAAAAAATGTTTAATTTAGTAAACATGTACTGACTTCAGCTCCTCATAGTTGTTTTTACCTTTAAAACATCACAAGAATAATAACACGCGTATTTTCACAGGGAAGTAAGAATTAAAATGTAGAGATTATCCCAAGAGAAAAATCAAACAATCAATGTGTTAATTTTTAGCCTTTTGTTTTAGAGCTCAGTCTTTGCCCGAGTAAAGTTTAGGTTTGGTTCGTTGAACATTAATATGTTACTTTTGATGGTTGGCCAAGAATGTCCTCACGGCCGCTTTGTACTGGATAAGACAATAAATGTGAAGGCACGCCTGTCAACATAGTAATCAAAAACAGACTAGTTAGCTGTTGTGCAGCACACAAAGCACGTTTCGGTTTGCTTCATAAAGATATAAAGGGAACGGTACTCACAAGAGTGAATATGAAAACTTTAATAGTAAGCTGCATTATTGTGTTTATGACCTATAAAGTTTGGTGAATGTGCCATTGCTATAGTGCGTTTAGTTTTTATTCTGATCAAAGACTGGATAAACTAACTAGTCATACAAACCTACAGTTTTCGAGTATTAAACTTGGAATATTAAATCTTTCATTTCCATTTATGCTAAATGGTAAATGGCCTGCATTTGTATAGCGCTTTACTCAGTCCCTAAGGACCCCAAAGCGCTTTACACTACATTCAGTCATTCACCCATTCAGGCAATGGCAAGCTACATTGTAGCCACAGCTGCCCTGGGGTGCACTGACAGAGGTGAGGCTGCCGGACACTGGCGCCACCGGGCCCTCTGACCACCACCAGTAGGCAAACATGGGGTTAGTATCTTGCCCAAGGATATTTGGCATGAAGCCAGGAGTCAGCCTGGGATCGAACCACCGACCTTCTGATCAGTGGCTGACCTGCTCTGCCAACTGAGCTACAGCCACAAATGTTTTATTTTATTATTTTAAATGGAGAATAAATATTTCAGGAAGCTCCTTTTCATAATGTTTAAACTTGCTGGTAGGAAATCAAAAGGACCTTCCATCTCTCTGGTCGTACTGTGCACCTAACCTCCTCCACGCGCACACACGCACCACATTTAGGTGAGTCGCAGATGTCAAATGTCACTAATCCGATTAAGCAGTCATGACTTCTAAGCAGTTTATGCTGCAGCTCCGCAAACAGCATATCCTAATGGCGACTCTGACATCACTACAAAGACAATGTTGGCAGTCACTTGCAACACTGATGTTAATACATCGTCTGTTTTAAATAAAGTCATCATGAACTACTGTAGGGTAGCTGCATGACTCAATGCATCTATTGTTATTGTCCTGAAAGACGTTGACTTGGTCTCAAATTATAAAATAGAGTTGATGAGAGAATCCTAGAATTTGATTCTGTAGTTCTTTGAGGTATTAAATATTGAATTCATAGTTTTGTTAATATATTTATACACTATTATACTATCTGTAATTATAGTTGGATCTCTTTTCATAAGGAATAATTTTATATATGAAGCTAAATATGTAAATAACTACCCCATTACCTTATATTGTGTTTTTCTTGTTTCTATATTTTAAAAATAAAAAAAGGAGTTAAAGAGTGGTTTCTCGTCCCTATAACCCTGATTTATAGTAATAGGATTGCATGTTTGTGTCCTCATAATGCTAAATAGGCTCTACCTACGTGTTGCCAACCCACGTATTGCTATACGGAACAGGACAGACTAACCTGACCCATGCAGACTGTGCCATGCTGCAGTGGCTCTTTTTGGCATGTGGCATATGGTGTTGTTTGAGTTCTTTACTTAAGCTCACACCCTGCTCCTCTGTGCTCTTTCTTTGTGTTTTGTTTGCAGTCTTGCACTCATTTGATATAATGCTAGTTAATGAAAAACATTTTTCAATCACTTCTAGGATTGAGATTAAATCTCTTTCTAAATATTGATCACAGTTAATGTTGAAATTGGTGCATATTTTAGCATCTGGCGTGTCACCGAATGTTGAATTTGTTTAATAATATTTATATAACGATAGTAGATCAAACCACATACACAATGTATAAAGGTGTTATCTCAAGGTGTTCAAAGGTAAATCCATATATAATCATTGATGTTGACCCCACTCAGTTCATTATTTTGTTTTTTTAGCCTGTAGCTTTACTGTTGTAGTTTGCTCTTTCTGCATTCTTTGAGCATACAGCTAAGTTTTTCATCTAAAGAACCAATGTAGCAACTTGTAACATTGTGTAACATATAGGAGCTAAAAATGAGACTTTCTTGTAAGTAACTGGTCAGAAAATAAATATAATTGTTCAGCATTGGAAATTGTTTAACCTAATGTGAAAACGTATATGAACTGAACAAACAATGAGTAGTATAGCCAGTTTGTCAAGGAAGTATTAAGACAATTTTTTTAGCACTATTAGAAATAACAGTAATGATTCACAAAACCAGTGATCCCTAACAAGGAGTGCATGGGAAGTAACCATGAAGCAGCTCAGGCATGCAGTAAAAGGAGATTCTTTGGTTCAATTAGAAACTTTGTTCTCCAGCATGTTTGGATATTGATTCATGTTTGGCCTTTCCATAAATGATCATAAAGTTATCACAACCAGAGATACGAGCACTACGTGATGACTGTGCACAACGTTTTTTCTGTAGATGCCCTGAAGCAAAACAAAGTAGCAAGTGACCTTCCAAGGTGTTCCCCTGCATGAATATGATCTCATATCAGCTCATATCAATGATATCAGCTCTCACTTTGCAGACTTTTATCAGCAACATTTGGCTCTTAGTAAACAAAGAACCACACAATGAGTTACACAAGGGTCCTATTTCATGTTATTGAGCTCTTACTCAAAGTTTATAAGTTGATCTTAACAAATATATGTGCAGGATTTTCTTTTTTTTTAATGAACGTGCTAGACTACAGGTTTTCTTTTGTTTCTGGCTGGTGACTTGAAAGTGAAGCTTTTGTCACTTTTTTTTATTACTAAGGGCTAAGTCCACACATCATTACTTCCTTATAACCATCTGCTTTTCTTTTAGTTGTGTTGTCTCTTGTCTCATGGTTGAACCATTCCTTCCGTGGACGTGCACGTAATTCACGTGCATTCTTCAGGGAATAACAAACGAATGAATGTGCAACGTGATAGCTCAGATGGCAAAAGTTATCTCTTCTGTATTTTGCAGAATTTGACAGGCACACAGTCAGTTTGTGGGTGAAAAATTAATTAGAAGGTAAATATTGATTGTAAGAAACTGCTTTGGCTTGGGCAACAACTGAAGTCACAAGATGCACAGACTGGACATATATGATGAAGATGTAGAATATTTGTGACTTCTATATTATTTTAGTGTCTGTAATATTTTTACAGAGAAAAAAAATACTTCTTCATTTTATTATTATCTGTGAAAACTTACTCAGTAATTAAGAACAGGGGCTTTTGCCTCCATCAGTCCCCTGTGGGGGTGGGTGTGACTCTGCCTGCACCACTATTACGCAGAGCCCCCTCCTCTATCTGGTACTGCGTATGTGAGGAGAATTAGACCAGCCACTGGCATGGATGGAAGCTACTATCTCGCTCGGTTTACAGGGGTGGGTGGGCTTTGTGCAGCATCCTTTTAAACTGCACCAAATGCCCTAACCAGAATTATTGTCATTTGTAGTCTTGTGTCACTCATATCTTTTAATTATTGCTAACAATAATTAATAAATATCAGATTTTATGGTTTGCCATTTAGACTTTGATGCCTCCTTTACCCCTCCTCCTTTCCCCCCCTCTTTTCTTACCCGGTAGTCCAACGTGGCCAGGTGAAGGGAGGCAGGCATGACGACAGATGGCCCTTACAGTCTGACGGATTATATATTAACAACAAGCAGCTCAGATTCTCATGCACACGCAAATAGAGGCGTATACACTCACTCACTCACACAGTCTAGTTGATATTGCTTTACCCTACACACACGCCAGCAGATTCATGCCAGAGACACAAATGGTTTGTCACAGCACAGCTGACAGACAGCAGAAGTAGAAGAACGAGGGATTTAACCCATGGACGGAGATACAGAGAGCAGTTTTTCATCCATCACCATGGAGGTGTGGAGCTCCTCAGCATCTGAGGGAGACGAAGAGGAGAGGAGCCATTCCAGTCTTTTAGATGAAATAGCAGAGGAGAACAAATGCCACAACAGCAATAACAATAACAACAACAACAATGACAACCTTTGCAGGGAGGTGACACAAGGTGAGATGTCCTGATCCTGTTCTGCAGAGCCCATACTTGGAAAACAGAAATAAGAAAATGTAGAAGTAAAGTATTAAAGGTCAAGTTCAAGTGCAACTCAGATATTCCTGTCTGGTGTACTCTGTGGTACATTGCGTTGTCATGGTCCGTGTTATCTAAGCACTTTAATACTTAATGGTGAGCTGCGTATACTGCAGGTTGCAGTTGTGTCACTGAAGATACACTGTGCAAATGAAGATTAACCTTTAACAAAAAGCGAGTCCTTGCAGACCCTGTTTGAAGCTTTAGTTCAAAATTAGAGCATCAAGAGGTGTAAAGTTTTGTAAGTGTATTCAGTTTCAATTTTTCCTTTTAGTGTTGTGAAGGTCAGAGTACCTGTGAGTGTGTATGCCCATGCACACTGCAGCAGCACAACCAAGCTGTGTATACAAGCGATCAAATTATAATTCTCAGTCATTCCAGTTTGTGTTTTCTCTTTTTACTGTATGGATCCAGCATTACACTATATATGTTTTTTCCTTCCTCCTGCAACAAACAAAGGAAAAAAAAAAAAAAGCAAAAGCAAAATTAGCTTTAGTTTTTGCAGGACAACTTAGAGAATTTAGACATATTTCTCTTTCTAAGAATGACTAATGTTTAATAGATGTGCTTTTGAGGCACAAAAACTGCAGGTGCATTACTGTGCTGCTGCTCTAGTTCCAATCCTATAATTTCAGGAGCTTTTTCCTAAATGTGACTGGTGCATTAAAATGCACCAATTTAAACTGACATTTGCCAAATTGAGACATTTTACATAACATAAGTTTTTTTGCTTTTTCTCCAGATCAGTTTGTATACCAAAAAAAATCTGGTACTGCTCTAGTACTTTATAAATAAATGTATGCCTATGTGGGCTTATTTTTATCTGAATGACTGTGTGACATGTTCCAGGCCTTTTATTTAATGTGTGCATTTATAGCTGTGTTTTTTCCCCTCTGTGCTGCATGTTGAGTGGGTGTGCATGATGGTGCAATCCAAATGTTATTCCGAAATATAAGTCCCATATTTCTTTTTAGTGACATGTATTTTAACTTAGATCTGTCCCTTAATACTGTTATTGACTTGCTTAAACTGCACTAAAAATGTACAGACAGATTTGCACTAGGAAGTCTTGTGAGACAAATATTTTATCCTGCCAATCTTATCAAATGGTCACCTTCAGAACAATACAGATCAATGATCACTGTTAATGTTATTCCTGGAGCTCATCTATGTCCGTCTGATCCCTCAACCTAACAGACGTCATAAGCGCACCTAAGTCATTAAGGAACAGTATTAGACTTGCAGTCCATTGAACTTGACTAGATTTAGCTCAGCCTAGACCCCAAAACTTCTACCTGGATCTGCTCTGTGCTATGACAGCTGGGTTAAGAGGAAATAGATTAGGTATTTTGGCCAGTGGGATAGAGGGTGTAAATAATACACAATACTCTAACTTCAGTTTAATGTTCTTGTAACCACTGAGATTAGGCAGTAAAATGTAAAAAACTAGAGTGTTTCTTCTTGGTTTAACATGTCATTGTTTTGGATATGTGAAAATGAAAATGTGTTCCTACCAGTAGTCCTGCTGCAGACTTTCCTTTTAGCACTGCACTTTCAGGACAATAGGATTTAATGCAGTTAACCTATTATCTGATTAACCTTTGTTAATTTAAAGAGTCTATTGTGGTCATTACATTAGTGCACAAGTAGATGTGCATCACTGTGACGATTTGCTGTTTTGTTTCCAGTTTGGATTATTATTGACCTTGAAGTCTCATCTCTATTGTTGAAGTGTTGCTGAACATGTGACATTTTTCATTAGCAGATTAAATTTCAGGATTTTTTTAACACTTGCATTTGTTTGATTTTGCTCACATTTTAAAGAGATTGGATTTTAATACGAGACATAAGACAGTATCTCTGTCCTGACTTTTATGATGCAGGCCTGCTCAACAGAGTGTGTTATAGTGTTATCATTCAGTGGAGGCCGGGTATTCGAGTGCTTTTGCCTTGCTGCAGTGTCCTTGAGAGAAACATATTATCCTGCCAGCTGACCTGTTACACAGCCAACAGTGAGCATTAAAATTAAATCCGAAGTGTGGCAAGCATCATTTGTCATCTCTGTGTGTGTCCTAGAATCAACTTTATGGCATTAAAACATGATCCCCACTACTGCTCCTGAGAAGTGTTCAACAAAATAAAGTCCCCGATCTCACATAATTTTTCTTTGATCTTAGCAAAATTAAATCCTGTAGATGTAGTTCATGCTATAAGTTATGGCCAATATAAAGTGTGCTTACACAGAACAATGCGGTACAGTCCAGCTTAAGGTTGGGTTCCTTCCATTAGGCTGATTAGATACTGACCCTCTATCCAATCACTGTGTTTCTAGGCCAAATTCAGGACTCGGTCTAATTGTGTGCCAGGCAGTTTCCCATCTCTTTAGCTAAGCTTTCATCTGAAGTAAGATTATGCAACTTTAGAGATGTTGTATGCAGAATCGTAGGCTAATCCAGCCAATGTCTGCATATCTTTAAGCAGATTCTAAAAGACTGTATATATGCATTTTACACAAATGAGGCATGCCACTAAACAGTACCTATAATTAAAGGCATTATTGCAAAGACAGAAACAAAGTGAAACCACGATATCATACCTATTAGTAAATGTCTGAAAAATAATTTAACCTATTGAAATTTAGAAATGATGATTACATGAATGCTATTAATTTAAAATCTGTCTTATCTGTCCTAAACGAATGACTGATTAATCCTGTTCGCCACTTCAGCTTTAACTGGCTTGTTTATGTCTACTTCACTGTACAGGATGTAAACAAAGTTACAGGTCAATAGCCTTTCCTGATGTGAATACCTAGTCAGTTTAGTCCCTGTACATAGACCTATATTAGCATCCAGGAGAACGAGGTCTTTAGTGGTGTCTTATCTGGGCTAAAAAGGATCAAGCTAAGAGGATCAGTTTGTGGCTGGCCATGTGGAGATGTTGTGTCTCTAGATCTGGTTAATGATAAATAGCAATAATGTAACTTTATCAGGTAGGCGGGTCTTTCTTCACTCAAGTGGACATCTTGTTTTTATCTTTTTGATAATTCAGGTTCACCAGTGCATCGACAAATGCAACCAAGCACAGCAGCTTTAAATAGAAAAAAGAGAAAGAGATGTTACAGTAATGGACAAGAAATATCAGGAAAGTATTTACACCGTAATATCATGTAACCTATTAAAGGTATTTGTAAAGTAGAAACGGGAAGAGATCAAAGTGATAAAAGCAATCTAGTTGTCTAGTTAGCCTTACACCATCCTACTGTTAGCACGACTGACTTCTTGCAGTTCTCTTCCATTACCATCTACAGTTATGTCTTTTCCTTCATTTATTAAATCCATCTCTCACTCCTCCCTCAGTGCTGTCCTCAGACAGAGTTGGCCAGGTCACCAAGACATATCATGATATCAAGGCAGTCACCCACCTGCTGGAGGAGGTAAGACAGAGACACACAGCAGATGAATGGAATTTAAGAGGATTAGACTTATCTACCTCACAGATCATCACTGTTTGTCACAGTTTTCTGTATATTTTTGTCACCCCTCTCAGTGCTCTCTACTAACATTTTGGTCTTACATAATTACAGTTTAAATTAGTACAGTGTAATCAAATCAATTAAAACCTTAAACATATCTCAATGTATTTATTCATTTATATGTTTGATTATGACTTTGCAGAAAGAGCGTGATCTGGAATTGGCAGCACGGATTGGCCAGTCCCTCCTGAAGCAAAACCAAGAACTAACGGCACGTAATGAAATGCTGGATGAACAGCTTGAAATTGCAAAGGAGGAGGTAAAAAGAAAGACTTTTGATACACACCTGTATAGCGAGATGGAAATATTTAATCTTTGTTGTGCCACACTCTGCTGTGCTTAAGTGATCGTGACTTGTTTTCCTAGATTGCTCAACTGCGCCATGAGCTCTCGATGCGAGATGACCTCCTTCAGTTCTATGCGAGCACTGAGGAGATTGAAAACGCTCAGTCGCAGTCACCGTGAGTACACAAATGTGCACATATGGTGTAACACACAGGGCTGAATGATGAAGAGCTGCTGGCAACGTGTTTTGCATATTGTGTATAAGTCTTACTTTAACATATGTAGCTTTTTTCTGACTAAAAATTGTATTTGTCTAAAAATCTGTAACAGAGGTGCAATGCATCCTATACTCTTAAAAAAAACCTAACTATGCTTCAAGATGTTACCACAAAGTAGTTTCAGTAGACTTCATGCTGCAGTGGTACCAAAATGTTCCTCAGTGTTTATGATGGTGAATGTCCGCTATGAAGGATTGTGTTTACACTGTTGGTTACTACCTTGGGCTTATACATAAGTAAACAGACGTCAGAGGATCCCTACTGATCCTCTCAATGTCTTCAGCCAGTAAAACCCTCCCCATCAGCAGTTAATCATTGCTATTATACATTATTAGTCTTTGTTAACTTAGATTCATCGCAGTGATCTATGTTAATTATTTTGAGAGTGTTAATTATATAAAAAAAATAGCCTATTTTTTATACAGGGCTTAGCACTTGATCACTCTTTTTCATCACTTTTTTTTAAAAAAAAATTGGAATTTATTGAATATAAATGCATTTCTTTCTTTTTTTTAGAATGAAAAGGAATGAATCGTCAAGTTCACTCACCAACTTCATCCACTATGACTTCCTGCAGCAGAAACTGAAAGGTTTAGAGGAGGAGAACCGCAAGCTCAGATTAGAGGTATACACCGACATTAAAATTAAAGAGATATTCCTGTTTGTTATGTGTTTGTTTATTCATTTATTTGAAAATAAATATTACCATATGCAGCGCGTCTTTGTTCATTGCACACAGAGTTTTCAAGACTGCAGTTCAGCATCACATATGATAATTGATTATTAATAAGCAACATTTTTTCTGCAGGCTACTGAGCTCTCAACGGAGACATCAATCTACGAGGAGCAAGAACAGGAGCTGATGATGGTGTGTGTGGATGAGCTCTGTAAGTGTCACAGTCATGCTTCAGTCAATGAAAATGGAAATTATAAGTCAGGCACAAGGAAACTTATGGGACCTCTGTGTTTCAGCATCTGCCAATAAGCAGGTGGTTGACTTGTCGGAAGAGCTAGCGCGGAAAGTAGAGGATTGTCTCAGGCAGCAGGAGGAAATCAGCTCGCTGCTCGCTCAGATCGTTGACCTGCAGGCACGCTGCAAAGGGGTGAGAGGCTCACACATGTGCACAGCTTTTGTTATGGATTATATTAAATACTTGTGTTAAAACTTTCTGAATTCTGTTCTCTTTCCCTCTAGCTCACCCATGAGAACGAGGAGTTAAACCACCAGCTGAATGCCTCCCGTGAGAGCCAGCAAAAACTGAAATCTGAGGTAAGATACTCACTTTGTAATCTCTGTGACTTCAACGGCGTATTTGGTGTTGGATTAAGATGATTACATGAGCTCAGTTTTGATTTGTCTTTGTGTGTGGCTGAAACGCTCTCATAATATAGACACAGATGTAGAGTTTGAGGTGTTTACAGAAACCCATTTTTGGCTTTAGATAAATATGCTGATTTCAGCACCTCTTGGTGGTTTATTATCAAATTCTTCTGTGTATGTGTAGAAGCTTAACTTAGCATTATATATTCAGTGTGTATTTATGTATATTCCTGTGTATTTTGTTAGTGGTATGATACTTTTTTTCCCTTGAGCTACAGTTTGACTGATTTGTCACCCCCTGTCTCTAGCTCAAGGACTTGCAGGACAAGTACTCAGAGTGTAAGGACATGCTCCACGAAGCCCGAGAGGACATTAAAAATCTTCGAAACAAGAGCCTGCCGAATAGCACCGTGCAGCGGTACACTTCATTGGCCTCAGTCCTCCCCATGGACTCTCTGGCAGCAGAGATTGAAGGCACTTTCCGCAAAGGCCTAGACACCCCAGCTCCCTCAGAGTACAAGTGAGTCTGTGGCCTGCTCTTTTATGGCCGTTTGGCTTATATGCACATCTCAAAATCCTTATCCACTTTGTCTGGTCTAAATTGACCAGATTGTACCGTGAATATTGAGTAGCAGTTGTAGTTTCATGTTTCTGTTTTCATAAGGATTATTTTTCTAGAACTACAGAGATGACTAAGGTTAAACAAGTTCAGCTCTGGGATACTACCTTTATACCCTAAGTGCTTAAATTCCATGGTAGTTCCACTCCCTGCCCCATCACACCTTAAACTTAAACGCCTTCGTCAAGTGGCTTTTACTTTTATAGCAGCTCAGTTTTTATTAGACACATTCCTTACAGAGGAAAAAAACAACAATAGTACTGACTGAGTTGATGCATGCTTGAAAATAATTACTAGTAAGATTTAGTATGTTACATGTTTATATGTTGTTGTGGTAATTTTTTAGATTAAAATTGTATGATTTGGATTTCAAGTTTTACTTGACTTACGTTTTGTTAGTACGTAATGTTTTCTGTTAAGAGAACTACATCAATGTCAATTGTGTGTAATGAAGCTACTTGACATCCATCCATGATTTAGCTGAATTAAGGCTTAATTTTAGTTTTGTATTTAATAATTAAGGCTTATAAGGTGTTAGATAGTGTCAGGAAGATAGAGATTACAGACTAGTATAATTTTTATTTTTGTGCATTCTCTTGTATAAACAAAGAAGAAGAAAAACACAAATATGTTTTAATCTGTGAAATACTAAAACAGATTAATAGTGGAGAGATGGACTTTGCCCCCATGAAAAATGATCCGTAGAAATGAAAAAGGAAATGTGAAAAATGAAACGCACATCTGCTCTTTCTTGCCTTTCATCTGTCTCTGTCTCTGGCTCTGTGCATCTTTTTTCCTGTTTACAATAAAATTATGGCATTTTGCGTTCGAAGCAATCTGTAGTTTGTTAATTTAATTTCTTGTATGGTTGTGTTTCGCATGTTTGGGTAATTCTTTTGTTTTGGGAGACAATATACTACAAACAACAAGAACATCATCAACCAAAATGTTAAACAAAGTGAACCAGAATTTGAAATGCAAATTGAAGTGAAAATCAATTAAAAATGTGACCATTTATTTATTCAACTTATAGCAGCATATAATAATATGTCATACACTATTTGAAAGATACATGTGTGATATATTATAACACATTTTATTTAAGAAAACAAAATCTCAGACTTGCCTCACTCTATGCATCAGCCTAAGATCCATAGAGCGAGGCATTCACTTTGCCAGCAGGCCTGTTAAGCTAATAGACTTAGTCTAAAAGTATTGTAGGTTACACTTAAAACTGTTACAGCTAAATTTTAACTGACACAGCATGACGCCTTGGTATATCCCAACACTGACCCCTTTTGCTTATCAGTACCATACTGGTACTGTTACCTGGTAGTTTCTTTTGTTAAAACAGTCTCTAAACAGAGGAGCATCTTTTAAGTTCAAGTTTTAGTTTGTTTTTGTTTTTTTGTTGCTTCTAAATGAATGGCAATTATACAATTTCCCTCCTGTAGCTCGTATAAAATTTTGAGGAGTGTCAATTCTGAATAAATATTTTTTTGGAGGGCTCTGAATGTGTAAGAGAGACACTCATGTCATTACTTTTGCTGTTTCCTCTGGCAGGAACCACCCCTGGCGTGTTTTTGAAACCGTGAAAGTGGTGAACAAGGCTGTAAGGCAGCGGTCTCAATGCCACTCACCAGGTGTGCCAGGCTCCAGCCCGGTGTCTGCACCTTCCAGCTCTAACAGCACCCCTCGGACCAGCTACTATGGCTCTGATAATGCCAGCCTGAACTTGGAAGACAAGACAAGCTCCAATCCTGCTCAGAAAGAAGACAGTAGGTAAGACTGCACATCAGATGCCACAGTAATGCCTAAAGATTTGACACAGATTTTACATTTTGGGATACAGTTTGAAGCTGCAGGATGTTGACTTTAAAATAATGTTGTTAATTTTTCCTTTTTAGTGTTAGTGGGCCAAAACGTTTAGGTCAACCAGGCACACCAGGAGGCCAGGATCTCGAAGCTGCCTTGTGCAGACTATCAGTCCGCCAGCAGAACCACTCTTCTGACCGACCTTTCTTCGATGTGGAACGTGAACGCAAACTCCGTGCCTTGGCAGCAGACAGTGAGGAAGGCGAGGGCTCTAGTGGCTTCCTGACGCCAAATTACAGCCTGGCCTCCAGCCCAGCAGCTTCAACAGGCACCAACTACTCCAACGGTAGCTCCCGACACTCCTGTGGCTCCTCGGGAGGATCCAGGTCCTACCTTCCTGACCGTCTGCAGATTGTCAAACCTCTGGAAGGTAAAATTTTAGCTTTATGTTTCTCTAATCATGTCTTCAAACCTGTTTCAGCATTTGTGCAGTCTTGATGAAGCATAAGAAAGTAAAACAAGACAGAAAATGATGAGCTTCTTCACCTTAGCCTCTGTAGTAAATCCCACGGATGAAAAGCTGCCCTGCTCAGAGAGCAGTATTTGTAATGCATCTATATTGTATTACCACACACTTCAGTGGCAACACCTTCTGAATCTCTCCTCTTCAGGCTCAGTGACTCTGCACCAGTGGCAGCAGCTGGCCAAACCAAACCTGGGAGGTATCCTGCATCCACGCCCGGGAGTCCTAACTAAAGACTTCAGGGAGCTTGAAGTTGACATACAGCACGTCTACAGCTTGAACGACCTAGAGGAGGATGAGCCAGACCTGTCACACCTCTCTGGAGCTCACGGCATGGGTACGACACATTGGCACACTACACATACAAGTCAACTAGCTGTCTCATTTCTACTCAATTCCAGATGACTTTTTTGCTGAAGTGCATATCTCCTCATTATAGAGGATAGCTCCCATTCCTTGCAAAATTAGTGAAGGGTTCATCTTCATTCAGTCTTTTAGTGACTCTTTAGATGCGTGTCCTTTCCTACATGTGTAGTTTAACCTACCTTTTTCCCCTCCATGACCTCACAGTCTCTTCATCGGGTCCCAACCTCCCTCAGACCCCTCCCACACATCCCATCACCACCTGCCAAGTCCTCCAACCCTCCCTAATCATCCCCTCCTTCTCCACTAGGTAAGAACATACTGTTTTGGGGTTATTTCGTCTTTGCTCATTGTGTTTTTTCACAGCTCTGGCCAAGGTAAATACTCCTTAGGCAGTGTTAGTTGGATTTTGTATTAACATGATGGACTTTTTAAACTAAGTTTACTAACCCCAGCTTTTTTTTTCCAGTGTCAGTTTCATTAAAGTGGGCCTAAATTGTTTGTTTTCTTTATTTTGTGAAATTGTGTTCAGCAATACTAAATATGGGCAACGTTTGACATAATGAGGTCACTGTGTATGCTCTTTATGACGTCAGAGAAGAACACTATGGCCATCCCAGGCGCATAGCTCTTAGCCCCAACCTGCTTTTTAAGTATTCTGCTTGCAAGGGACAGCCAATCAGAACTAAGCTGTCTTATAGGAAAGGTGGCTTTAACCTCCTAGGACCTGGCGTCCACATATGTGGACATCACATTTTGGGTTATTTAGACCAAAATACTCAATTTTGCTCTACATGGGCCTGATATCCACTTACGAGGACATTATACTGCTACTGTTCTATCAAAATTTTAAACGAATGTCCTCATATGTGGCTCTTATTTTTCTTAAAAACAAAAATAAGGTAAAAAAAAAAATCTGGTAATTCTTTGTTTTTACACCCAATATGCCCAAATATCAAAGAGAAATTAAAAATGCATGCCGTGGAAGAGTTTGGGTCTTAGGAGGTTAAAGGCACCAACACTAAAATGGCTTATTTTATACAGAAGATGACTTGAAAGAATTACTTCCTCAAGGCTCTAAGGCTACTAATTTAGACTCCAAGAATAAAATTGTGGAGCTGAAAATGAGCACAATAGGTCTACTCTAAACAGGTATAGATATTACAGATTACAGTTGCTCTGTCTTTCCTAACTTCCATTATTTACCTCTCAATGGTAGAAAACGTCTGTCAAGGCTCTTTCTCCAACTCTAGAAGGAGCCATCAGGGAAAAGTAAGAGCCTGCTGTTATAAATGCACTCTGAATGCTTGATTAGTGTCTGTAATATTAACGACAGAGGCATGATCTCCAGCACTTCCAGTCCTCACTCTGTGCATGAAATGAGTGATCAATAAGTCTAGAAAAGAGTTTACTGTGTAAACATTTTAATATATTTATAAAACATAGATCTACCTAAATCTAATGTACTGCATTGCCTTCCATGGTAAAACAATTTAAAAAGTTGGTTCACTGCTTTTAGATGCTAAGTAGGATGTAGTGGGAGGTCCGTAAATGTTACTTGATACGCCATGAGTCCTACTTCCGTTATGCATGTTATCTTCTACTAACGCTGTGCCTAACGTTGTAACATCTGCTCTTACTTGTTTTTGCTCCCTACTGAGTTTTTTATTATATATTTTTTTACCATCTCTTCCACTTTCTTCCACACCAGATCTGTTTTCCTCATCACTGGGATATTAACATCATGTTTCTCCACTTTTTAGTGTTGATGTGCTAAACTAACCAAAATGTCTCACATCGTCTTTTTTTTCCAGTCGGTTTATATGAATATGCATGTGCTTGTAGAGGAGATGTTATGTTATTTGGTTTTAATATTTTGTTTGTTTCTTTTTTTTTAATAGCCTTCACTCTTTCGGCCTTCCACCATCTCGGGACCGTGAGCACGTGAGCACTTCACCGGCCTTGCAGCAGGACTTTGGCCAGGGAGGCCAGACAGCCACCACAGAGCTTAGCACTTCATCACTGGGACTTCTGCAACTGCTGCAAGAGCGCGGCATCTCAGCCTCCCGTCATCCCCACCACAACCTGCACTACAGCCGCACTGGAAAACCTTCATCTTCTACAGTATCAGACAAAAGAGGAGACTTTTCCTCACACAAAGAGGGACGAAGGAACATTTTTAGCTGGAACTTGGTGGAGAAGCTTCAGAGTCTTGGGCTGCACAGAGTGGCAGCCTGGGGGATGAGGGGCCCCAGTGGCAAAGAGAGGGAAGAAGTCGGACCTCCTCCGAAAGTGTGATGCATTCACCTCCACACACCTCTCTCATTCACCATAGTGACTTTGCATAAAGCCATGCGATTCCTACTGTGCACTTCAGTGCCCACCACAGCACCCGTGTCTTGAAAAGAAAAGCCACAGAATGTGTTAGAGCCATACTTTCAGTTATTGGTAGTGTGCAGTACAATCTTTTTCTATGAACTTGTGCACGGTAAATTGTTCTTTACATGTGGGACATTTTCATCTCAGGAAGACCACCTGATCACTGCTGTGTTTGACTCACATGTTGCTTCTTTTTACGCAAAAAGGAAAATGATGAAGAGAAAAAAGCTTTTATACTTTTGTGTTTTGACTTTCCTTTTACAATTTGCCCCACCCCCCATCACTGGTTTTAAAAAAACCTCTTCACTTGTCATTTTATTAGTTTCCAAAGAGAAACGTGAGCTATGTGTAAATAATAACTGTCATTTAGGGAAATGGAAAAAGACGATGTGCTGTAAATTATTTAGAAACCACAAACAAACCAGTGCTGTCCCTGAAAATGCACTAAAACACAGTCTGGTCTTCCTGCTTATTCGCTGCTATGTTGACAAAAGCATATAGTATACAAGTTTGTCAAACTATACTTAGAAAGAAGCACTGAGAAGAAGCCCGACGATCCAGTGACTGAACTGAGTAATGTTAATAATATTGAGCAGTCTTCCTTGCAGTCCATTACTTGCTCTCACATGCACACTTCCATTTAACCTCTAAGCTGTTTAAAGTTACGCCTTTATGGACTTTATTCTGAGTCAAACCTCAACACAACCAAATCAGATTTGCATGCTGCATGGAAGACGGTGAAGCAACATGTTGACTACAGTGACTCAAAGTTTTGTTTGTATAAATCTGCTGTATAAATCATGTCGTCGGGAATTTTTAAACCACTGGGATTTAAATTTAACTGAAATCATGCTGGGCATTTCAGAGTGACATCTGTGACATTAAGCGCAATAAATAGTATTTAATAAATACAAGTACAAGAGTTATCATAATTTAAACAGCACTACTCTGTTTGATCAATCAGCTCTGGCGAAAAAGGCACAGGATAATGTGGATTTAAAAGGGAAGAATTCATAAACAGAGGTTATGATAATTTGTGTTTCTACTTAAATTAACCAAACCACTATCTGTGCGGTGTTGTTTGCTGTAACTCTACATGTCAGTGTGTGCGTAAACTGTACCACCTGTGAATAAATGTTTTCATTTCCACCAAGTTCACTTTTGACTCTCCGTCCACTCATCACCAAAGATATGGAATAAAAACGAGTGCAATAAATCTGCAAAACTGTTTATTTCGAAAGTTGCATGGGAAGTAAACGTCCACTTTTTTATAAAATCTGAACAAAGAAGCTGTGCGCGAGCTCTCCAGCTGTTGTGATGTGCCTCATTCTGTGTCCCGGCGGCCAAAATCCACCCAGCCCTGGTAGTCCCGATCTGTCATGCACTCGGAGTTCATCAGCTCTGTGAACAAACCATTCCTACAGTACATGAACCACACACAAAAAGGTTCAGTATGCAAATCTGAGCATTGTCTTGGACCTCCGCCTATTCACACATTGCTCTAATTAGCTGAAGTGAAACAAGATGACAATCACAGAGCTTTCCCACCCAAGCCTGCAGCATACCTGAAATTGCTTGCATTATTTGTTTGGTCATTATCTCGCGCTCATCAACTGAAAGGTGTGCCCGTCGTTCCACCCGTGCAGAGTGAGTGC
This sequence comes from Pelmatolapia mariae, assembly GCF_036321145.2. NCBI lineage: Eukaryota > Metazoa > Chordata > Actinopteri > Cichliformes > Cichlidae > Pelmatolapia > Pelmatolapia mariae. The sequence continues at coordinate 35,537,511 of NC_086232.1, forward strand.
GGGGTGCTTGCCTCTGTCTTCCAGCCGAGTCTTTCGCCATCTCATGTTTAGCTAGAAGCTGCTTGAGAACATTTGTCTCCTCAGATTCTCCGGTTTCAGTTGAGGAAGCTGCTCCAGACACAAGCAGAGCAACCAGCAGTGCAAATACCACGAAAACTTTCCCTGACATTCTCTCTGTGCAGTAAGAAAGAAACATTTGAGTAAACATGAGATGCATTCTAAAAATATTAGGTATCAAAAATGGCAAACTTACTGTACCTGTGAAGATAGGATGAGATATGTACACAACAAAGTGCGATGAGCGTGATGTCTCCAATGCACAACTGCTGATTCCCAGCAGGTTGTTTCTTTTATACCCAAGTTTGGTGTCAGCATAATGGCTTTCAATCAAATACTGATAATGGTGTTCACCACAGAGCGTTTGATTAAGAGATGGATACATTGGAAAAAGGATGTGCGCAAAGGAAATTATACACCTTTACATGGAGAAACACATCATTATATTTGTCACTTAAGACCTTTTTTGCACTGCAATAACAATAAAACAACTCGATGTGTTTACACTGAAAATCCAATATTCCCTTAGAAACCATTTAAAACAATACAAATCTGATGTAACAATAAAGACACTGTGAAAAAGTCAAATTTAGGGAGGGAGGAAACACAGGTTTCCTGTACCTGTACAGAAACGTACATTTAAACAATGTACCATTTCTTTCAGTTTTTTTTAACTGGTAGTATTTATTGAGAATACTATACAAGTCTTTCAATTTGCACATTATATGTTGTTTACATTGCTACTCTTCATATTTTTATATATTTTCATTCTTTCTCTTCTGTTTATCCTTAAAAAAATCGCTGAGGGGCTGGAGCCTATTCCAGCTACCATGGAGTCAAGAGTCATGATACACCCTGAACGGGTCATCAGCTGACGCAGGGCTAAGACATAGAGACAGACAACCATTCGCAATCACATTCACAGCTGTTTATTTATATGAGCATGAAATATGTAAGTGAAAGTAAAGCAAGGGAAAACAAGATACCTAAGATAACTTAATGAATCAGAATCATCATTGAAATTACCCCCAATTTTAAAGCAAAACACATCACATTCATTCATACTTGGATTGAATGCATTTACCTGCAGCTTGAAAGAAAAAAAGGTAGAAAGATACAAAGTTACATACAGATGTCCTTCATAATGTTCACACTGTAAACATTTCTGTGAAACGTTTTCTTGACATATGTTTAAAAAGCGAAGTTAAACGGTGATACATCAAATATAAAATGTGCATAATTTATTACTGTCATGCTGCAGCCTGTACTTTCCACATGACGTACACACCACCCTTTTAGCAAAAGTCATACTTGCTTGGATAACATTAGCTCTGTTTACATACAGTACTGTATAGATTTTTTTTTCAAGTGTCCCAGTTACTCTGAATCCAGCGTCCCCTGATAATGTGTGATGTTTAACTGCTTGTAAAGCAGAAACAGCAGAAACTCAGCCTTTACATATTTTTCTTCCAGGCATTGAAAGTGTGGTCTGTCCACTGTGAATGATTGTCTGCTACTTTGATTTATGCAATAAAAAGTGATAACAGCACAATGGAGAGCAGTAAATGTACTTCAATGTATGAATCTTCAAACTGCCTCGGGGTATTATAACTAATTTGTAATACATACAGAACACGAACCTGCAAGTTCATAGAAAGGCATATGTGACCTTTATCCAACCTCAGTCTAATATCTTCTAATACACTGCTAGACAGATTATTACTGGTCTAAATATTTCATTTTTGTTCTCTGCAGACTAATGGGACACACACCCATCAGTAAAATCTGATAATGTCCACAGACACCACGTGCTCTTGACAAACTGCTCCTTTCACATGTTATTTAGTTCAGATTCATACCCACACATGCAGGTGCAGATGCAGGTTTTAGTCACTGTCACTGATTTTCTCTTGTCTCGTCTCAGGTATGTGTCTTCAAATTCCTTCATGCTTGTGAAAGGTTATGATAAGACTTTTACATTAGACATGAGTAGTGTTTCCAATGCAAAACTTCCCGATAAAACTTTCCCTTTGAAATTCCAAATATATCCCAGAATTGGACCTCACAGTTTAAGGAATAATTTAGCTGATATTCCATAAATTATTTTTTTTGTAAAATCCACAATAAAGAATACCAAACAGGATTGTTTTGAAGAAAGGTTGAAGTTTAAAGACAAATCGGGGTGAGGGCTGATTAAAGGCTCTTTAACAATATGGTAAAGCTTATTTGACATTTAGGTCTGAAATCTGTATACAGGTAAAGGTTGGTTCCACTGAATAGTGCCATGTAAAATACTACAATGTCCTCAGTCATGCATGTCAGCAGTATGGGTGTGTTCCACAAAGATTAAAATGATTTTCAGGTTCTTGTTAGTCACTTCAGGAAGGTTTACTCTGACCACATGTTACCTGAGCTTCCAGAGAAAAAGGTGTGACAGCGTTTTGTTTTGGTATGTTTGAGTGGGGGTGGTGGTCTGGAACAGAGTTCACAGCTCTATTTGGACAGGTATATATTTAAAATAATTTACTGTGCCAACAGCTATTAATGTTGTTGTCTGCTTCTTTCAAATCACAGAACAAAAATAGCTTTAGTCTCCCAAAGAAAATTGTGGCTGAGCAGAGGAACCAGTTTTTAATAGTTAAATCCTTTTTCTTCCAGATGAGTGCATGTAAAACCTCATGCATATAATACTTATCATTTTGTCCACAAGTGTCTTTTGTCTGGTGCAGTTTGAGATGAGGAGAGACTAATAACATAATACAAGAACACAGACACAGATTACTGAGCTTCACTGTTTACTTATCATTTTAAAGATACTATATTAGAATTCATATGTATATATATATATATATATGTATATATATATATATATACACACACACATATACACATATATTTATACATATTTAGAGACACAGTGAAATATGTAAATGTGTACAGTGAAAAAGAAAGTTGTCACAGTACTCTATTAACTCTTTGCAAATACACCCTATGATTTAACAGCTTGTAAAACAACTTTTTATCAGCAATAACTTTATCAGTCTCTCACATCATTGTAGAAGAATTTTGGCCCACCTTTCTTTCCAACATTGAGTTTATTGAGATTTGCTGGCATTCATTTTTGTACAGCTCTTATAAGGTCCTTTCCTGGTATTTCAGTCAGGTAAAGGTCTGGAGAATTTGGGTGCCCAGGTCCTGTGACTGCAATATAAGCCCAAACCCTGAGCTATCCATCACCGTGCCTGACAGCTGGTATGAGCTGTTTGTATTGATATTGCGTGCATTATGCCTAGACATCTCCACGCTGATCTCGTCTGTCCAAAGTACATTGTTACACAAATCTTGTGGTTTGTTCAGAGGCAGATTTGCATTGCCAAGCCATTCTGCCATGTTCTTTTTAAAGAGAAGAGGCTTTCCACTGTGTTGTCTAATCTTTTTCATCAGTGTTTCTCAAGCTAACTGAGGCCTGTAGACTCTGAGAAGTAGCTCTTGGGTTTTTTACAGTTTCTCTGAACATTGACCAGTCAGACCGCAGAGCGTATTTGTTGGTTTTGCAAATTGTTTGTATTAAAACTGTTACCAACATACCACTCATTGTTTGGTATGTGCAGATGAAGCTGTCTTACACCCCCAGAAAGGCTTAACAAATACCACTGGCTTAGGCATGATTACTGCTCATAGGTGGTTGTGATAGTGATCGTTTTGTTAAACTTACCTTCTTAGTCAGGGTGAACATGAAAAAGCTGATCACACTACCTGCCATGATGCACCTGCTGACTTGCATTTTAGAGAAAAAACAAACAAACTTAACTATCAAATGCAGTGAAACTAATTAAAAAACAAAGAAACTGATCATACCAATCCAAATACCTTCTCCCCCCATTTTTATATAAATATTTTACTCTTGTTTGTTGTCTTTTCAGCTGCTTCTGGGTAACTCACTTAAAATCATCTTAGCATTCATCTGTGCCCCATAAAGTAACGAGTATGAAGTGTAATGAGTTAAAAAGAAATAATTAGTCCCATCTTAGTTTTTGGCTGGATTTCAGATAGTTATCAGTTAAGCTGTCTGACTAGATGTTCCACTTGTCTTTCATCAAAGTTTGTCTAATGAAGACTTACACACCCAATCGATGAAAACAAAAACAAAGAAAACAAAAACTATTATCTGCATACCACACACTGTTGTTGTTGCATGGCATTTGAGACTGTCCCCCTCCCTAAGAGCCCTATAAAATACCCAGCTGTGTCTTGCAGGATCACACCTTGGAGACATTCCTTCTGTGCTCACCATCAGCCTCGCATCACGACAACCTCCTGTCACCATGGCAGCCTCTTTCACCCAGCAGAGCAGCTACAGCGTTAAGCAGAGAACCTACAGTTCCAGCAGCCTGGGCGGATGGAAGCAGAGTGGCACGTCCTCTGTCGGATACACACCCAGTGTGCACGGCGGAGCTGGAGGTTATGGGACCCGCATCTCAAGGTCTAACTCTGTCTTCTCTTTAGGGTCCCTGGGCTCGTATGGAGAGACTTCTGTAGTCGGTGATGAGAAGGCAACCATGCAGGACCTCAACGATCGCCTGGCTGACTACTTGGCAAAAGTAGGTTTTACTGATGAGCACTAGTTGCAAGAATTACTTTTTTTTTTTTCCCTTTATTTACTTTTCACATTTTGCATTTGTAATCACTAGTTAATAAATAATAAGATTAATTTCCATATAGTAAAATAACAGTTTCTAACAGTACATATTGACCTAACCCTAACCCCCTTTTTTCTATTATCTTATCCTATTGTATTGGGGGGTTTTTTCTTAATTTTTTTTACTGCTCTTAAACTTGTACTTTCTGTTTTAAACTTGTACTTGACCCAAAAAAATTCCCACGTGTGGGACTAATTAAGGTTTCTCTTATCTTATTGAATTTTTTCATGCAGCACTTATAATGGGGTGTCTTTATATTGTTGTAGTGAGTAAAGGATCAACATACTCACATACAATAATGAACACACACAAAAAAACCCAAACCCCAAAACAAACTAACAAAAAAACTATATGAAATTTTACCAAATGGAAAAATTTAGAACAGTTGCTTTCAGACAAATAATAATAGCCTGCTTGTATGAACCAATATTACCTCGTGATGAAATTAAATGAAGTGAAGCATTGCATTCACGTGTGGCGTCAAACTGATCAGATGCGGTTATATGTGCAGGTGCGTTCTCTGGAGGCCAAAAATAGGCAGCTGGAACTGAACATCGCTGAGTTCTGTCAACAAAAGTCAACTGTTGTTACCAAGAACTACGGTGGCTATTTTTCCACCATCAATGACCTGCGAGCCGAGGTACCTCTCACACTTTACATAACACAACACACTGAAAGAATGATAAAAAAAAAAAACACGAAACCTCGAACATTGCCTAACACCCGAAGTAAACATCTCTGCAGGCGACTGAAACATCTTTCCATTGTTTTACTATCACAAAAGTATTGACACCAATTAATGTTGAAGTGTGGATTTGAAGGGTTAGAACCCGTTGTACCCCATGTCACTGATAGATGGCATCCAAAGAAAGCTGAACTGCTGCGGAATGCAAAATAATTTGCTCAATATCAATAAATGAAGAGTATAGCCTATACGCGGTCAGAATTTCAGACAGTTTATTCATTTTCTCCAATTAGATTGCAAGAAGATTTGCAGAGAACCAGGCCATCCACGTGCAGCTTGACAATGCTCAATTGGCAGCGGAAGACTTTAAAATGAAGTAGGTTTACATTCCTTTGTTGCTCCGTGGTATTTCTTTCTACCCCATATTACTTTATACCAAAATTAAAAGAAATCCCACTACATTTGGGAGTTTTTGTTTTATTATTTAATTTTTTCTTTTGAGACCCTACAATTGTTACCCCCATCAAAATCGTGAAAATAATGGCATCTGAAAGGGCTGATTTTCTTCTGTAGATATGACATGGAGATGAACTTGCATTTGACCGTGGAGGCTGACGTATCCCGTCTCCGAGCAGTCCGGGACAGCTTGACTCTTGGCATCAGTGACTTGGAGCTAAGCATAGAGGATCTCAAAAAAGAGCTGGTGCAAATGAAGGCGAATCACAAGGAGGTAAAGGGCGTATAATAGAAAGAAAAACCTATTAAACACTGCTAAAGAGATTGCGTGAGTCAATGTTTGCTTTCCATGGTGCAGTGTCGCCATCTGCTGGTGGTGGAAGCGCTTACACTTCTGGATGGATTGGAGATTTAAACACTTTTTTTGTTGTTGTTTTTTTTTTGTTTGTTTGTTTGGGTTTTTTTGCATGTTGCAGGAGATGAGCCAGTTGAGGATCCAGTGCAGTGGCTCTGTAAATGTAGAGGTGGACAGTGCACACTCTATAGATTTGACAAAGGTCCTGGAGGAAATGAGGGAGCAGTATGAAACTGTGGTGAGCAAGAACAAGCTGGAAGTCGAGAAATGGTTCCAGTCGAAGGTGAGCTTCCTAAAATGTTCAAATCATTAAAAAAAAAAAAAAAAGTTCAAATTTTCTTACTGAATTTTGAATGCTTTCTTTTAAAAAGGTGGAAATTCTCCGGAAGGAAATCATTGTTTCCCAAACAGATGTGAAAACGTTTCACAAAGAGTTGTCCGATCTGAAGAAGACCTACCAAAGTCTGATGATAAGCCGGCAAAGCGCACACACAGAGGTATGGAATAACAATCCAAAAGTACTGGATATGAAGATTTTGTAACTGAAGCCAAATGCACATCACAGTGTTAGGTCTAATAAACTCAGCTTGCTGAAGCTACGAAGTAGCAGACCCGCTCTTTTTTTCTCATATTGTACCTATCCCTGGTATCTTGGTGCAACACTTGCAAGCAGAGGAGGCAGGAAAGAGAAACAAGGAGAGGAGAGACAACAAACAAACATTGCCTTGGAGGCTCATTTAAAAAATAAAATCAGTGTTCAACACAACGACATAACATAACTGCCGTATTTTATGAACTCACATGTGATCATGACTTTTCAATATGTTTTAACTAAAATCATTGTGACATTTTGCAATGTGGCAAGAAACTCAAGACGTTGCATCATACCTTCTTTTAAATGATACACACTCGCACACACCCACAGTGAAATGCAGAAAATCTAATCACATGGTTCAGTATCTTAAATAACTGAACTATCTTAGACCTTACAATAATACATACAGAGAAAAGCCTGACAATGATATGACTCCCTATGAGCAAGCACTTTGTGGACAGTGGGAAGGAAAAGCTCCCTTTTAACAGGAAAAAAACTCCGGCAGAACCAGGCTGAGGGAGGGGCAGCCATCTGCAGCAACCGGTTGGGGTGAGAGAAGGAAAACAGGATAAAGACATGCTGTGGAAGAGAGACAGAGATTAATAACAAGTATGATTCAGCGCAGAGAGGTCTATTAACACATAGTGAGTGAGAAGGTGACTGAGCAAGCAAATGGAAAAAAAAAAATAGAATCCTAGAATATAAAACGCATCATCTGAAACAATAACACTGAACACTAATCACCCCTTAAATGTTCAAGGAATTAAGAGTTATCTGCTATTTTAATTCCCCCTGTTTATGGCAGTCATGAAAAACCATATTCATGAACTTGTGAATTACAAAATAATGTTGGTGGTGTATTTCTGCTCAAAAGCTGAGTTAAATGAGAAAATTTCCAAAAAGTATGTTGCAAAAAAGCAAACAAACAAATAAAAAAAACATTAATAAAGCAAATAAAGGACAAATATACATATAGCTTGCCTATATTTGATTGGGAAATGCTTCATACTGGTTGACATCAGCAGATGTCGAGCCTGGTTAAAATTACTTTTGCTATTTGAAGCACATTAGGTTCGTAATGTTTTAATCGTTAGCACAAGGGGAATAATTAAAAAAATTAAATCAGTTTTTTCCAAACATATCAGGACATGTATTAATTTGCTGTAACACAGAGGAAGTGATTCTTCCCACTGACTGTACTGACATGGAGCTGTTGTAACCTCTCTGTCCTGCAGATTACATGCCTACAGGAAAATTTGGAGGAAGTGAAAAGTCGCTATAGTCTTCAGCTTCAACAACTGCAGGTGACCATCTCCACCCTGGAGATTGAGCTGCAGGAGCTGAAGACCTCTCTTCTGCGGGTGCAAACAGAATATAATGAGCTACTGGACATCAAGATGAGGCTGGAAATGGAGATTGCTGAATATAGGAGGCTGCTGGAAGGAGAGCAATATGAAAAAAAGGAGTAAGAAATTAAAAATGTATCTGTTTTTAATCGATTATCAATTAAAGCAAACAAAAATGTTTAAAAACAATGTTTATGCTCTTGTTAGGGTGGTGGTCATCAGCAAGGTCGTAGAAGTGGAAGGTAAGAATCTCCATCACTCACTGAACCAGAACTTCAGATCTTGTCGCAGTAAAACTGAATTAAGCTCTTTACACTGTAGTGATGCCATGCATTGTTTTTGCAGAGCATAAACCCCACATTGAAAAACGAGTGAAGACAATCATCGAGGAAATTGTTGATGGACAGGTGGTCTCCTCCTCTGAGGACACCCAAGTGGAAACAATTCAGTAACCTGTGCTCCCCTCACCCGAGCTTCTAAGCTGTTAAAATGCATGCTGGTTTCTTCCGGGGAGTTCTCTTTGTTTTCATCTCATTATAAATCTAAGCATTGCAAAATGCAGAAAATGCTCATCTTTACACAGTGCATGAGCCTTTGGATAAGTATGAAACCAAACTATGAATAAAAGGCTGAAAACAATAATGATGATTGACTGATTGATTGTATTTCATTCCAATATATACCACAAATGAAAAAAATATCACTATCATTATTTTTTATTCTGAGTTATAAATGCGTTTTCACATCCAGAAGAGGAGTATATTTTGAATACTGACCTTGCTTTGGGATCATTTAATCGTGGAGCTAACAGAATCAACTTAAAATATAAAGCCACTGTCTCCTGTACTTTTTTTGTTTGGCTACTGAGGTAAAAATCATAAGAGTATGTGAAAACAAATGAGGTATTTAGCTTGTAATTTCATATTTAACCACCAGGTGTCGCCTTTTATTTTCTTTTTAAAAATGGTCCTGGCCCAACTTCAGTGGATTGATTGTATAACCTTATTTTGCTAAAGTGGAAACAGATTGTTGCTACACAAGAGACTTCTAGAAGCATGATCAGTTTCCCTTACAGAACAATAGACAAAGATCTGCGAAAAGCATAAAAATGAAGGCGCATTACAGATGCTATTTTTGAACTGTTGAAAAAATGTGTGACACTGGATCACAGGCATAGAAACACACAAAAGAAAGGAAAGAAATAAAATATCACAGAATAACTGTGTTATGCAAGCTTGTGCTCTAAGTATGAGTGAAGATGATGTTTGATTCATCACAGGCATCTTTATTTGGGTGGAGCTGAATCAAGTGGAGGCTTGAGATCTACAAAAAGTTTCTCAGTGCTTTGATGAGTTAATCTGCTGGTTAAAATGACTCAACCCAAAACTGCCTTCTTTTCAGTGCTTTTGTATTCCAGTACTTTGCCACACTGGTCAATCCTAAGTGCTATTAAATGTAATTATCGCCCTTAATTGTACAAGTGAACCTTGCTGTTTCAGCTGTTTTCTACACAAAGAAATATCAAGTTAAGGCAAAGCAGTCATTCATACAACTCGTCATCTAAAACTAAACCTGACAATAAGTAGTTCATACAAAAACTTACAATTGTTGGACCGTATGCAACTTTGGTTCCTAATTTATGTACATAAGGTCATGTTTTAATTTGAAATTCAAATGTTACATTTACCTCAGGGGTTCAAATTTATGCAGAATTGCAAAAGCCAAATGCAGTCACATATGGTGGGCAGATTCTCAGTGCACGTGTGTTTTTCTGTTGCACTCAGTCTGTGTATGTTTGATAAAAAGAAACAGAAATTGTGTATTTTACTTGCTTGCCTGCATTACAGAGGGAATATTAGTACGGCATAGCATAGATATTGTGGTGTTTGACTGTGTGCACATGGTCTCTTTATCTATATCCCCAAATTTTTTAATGGTAAAAAAAGCAAATCTGTCTCAGTGAACAATGTTATTCTGTCTCTGCTGTAAATTTCCAGACCTATTGCATGAGATATTCCTTGCTATAGAGGGTGTGGCCAGTCATTGCAGGGCACTGGAAGAGGCAACAGAGACCAGTTTGGGCCTGAATCATAATAACTCAAAACATTCTCAGAAAATAAAAGTACCTTATTGCACCTTTAGACATATCACAGCGTGGGCTGGTACCGTCTGTGGTACTGTCATTTTAACCTTGACATTGTCTATTTTGTACCTTTGTGGTTTGTACGTTACAAATGTTTCCTGCTCATATACAAGCCACATATATGCAGTGATAAAAAAGGTATACAGCATGACTCATTAGCTCGTAGAAGCATCTTTAGCAGCAGTAACTTGAAGTAACCCTGGGACTTTATCTGTTTTTTAGATCTTTGTGGAGGAATTTTGGCACACTCATTTGTACATTGTTGGTTCAGTTCTTTGAAGTTTGTGGGTGTTCATTTCATGCACAGCTCTCAAGAGCCTGCCACACTATTTCAATCAAGTTGGGGTCTGGATTTTGGGCCATTGCAACTCCTTGATTCTTTTCTTTTTCAGTCATTCTGTTGTAGATTTGCAAGTGTGCTTGGGATCATTGTCTTTTTGCATGACACAATTTAGGCCAAGCTTTAGATGTTAGCATCACATTCAATTCTAGAATACTTTGGTATGTGGTCGACTTAGTGACTGCAAGGTGCCAAGATCCTGTGACTGGAAAACAATCCCACATCATTACCCCTCCTTGACCATGCTGACAGTTGCTATGAAGTGCTTGTGCTGATATGCTGTGTTTGGTTTGCCTAAAATTGTTCTGTGCATTCTGAAAAAACATCTCTTTTTTGGTCTTACCTCTTCACAAGACATTGTTCCAGAAGTCTTGTGGTTTGTTCAGATGCAACTTTGCAAACCTAAGCAATGGAGCCATATTATTCTTTCTTCTGAAAGCCCTTCCAAACAAGCCACATTAGTTTAGTGTATTGAATTGTTATGATCTTTAACACTTAACATGCTGAGGCCTGAAGAGGTTTTCAGACTTTAGGCTGTATTTGCTGTCCACTCCTGGAAAGATTGTGACTTTGCGCTAAAATACACCTGAATGCACCTGAAAATGAACCACAAAAATGTATACACAACTGGTCGCAATAGTTATATTTGTGTAGACTATACCTGTAGAGAATGAAACGGACTTTCGCTGTACCTGTAAATCTGAGAGTGCAGACATGGAGAAAGGCAGATGAGCAAAAAACCCCCCAAATGATTCTGTAATGAATCATCAAAACTCTCGCTTTCTTGCCTAAAGGAGGGAGATATTGTTTTATACTGGCTCATATGTAACATACTCACACCCAGGAAAAAGCACTCTGAGCTATTTGATCATGTCACAGCACATTTTAAACATAGTGTTCCTGTTCTCACCCCAAGCTGCACTTATTTCTGTCAATGAGGCACTTCATACTCAGGCTTGAATAGGCCTTACACATTCCAAGAGGTTCCTCCCTTTTAGACGAAATGCAGACTGGATACGTGACACAGTAAATCTGTCAGAAGAGTTATGGACACGGTTTTTGGCAAAAGTCCAGTAAGTTTAACCGCAAGTGCATTTCTCCTTCACGCTATACAATAGTCTTCCACAATGGCATACATGTAGTGAATATTGTTTTTAGTCTTATCTTCTTAAGAGCTGATTATACCTTTAAGTGAATGGCATCTGCACCGGTTCTCAGGAAAATCTCAATTACAACCATTCATACTTCATTCATAATTTCATACTTCACACAACAGCTCTTCTTGCCCTACACATACAATTACGCTAATCAACAGAACTGATGTAAAACCACAGCACGGTCTTTACTGTCAAAGAAAACAAGTGTGCAAATTGTTTCGCAATCAACAAGAGCGTAGTAGGCCCACACCCGAAGGCAACGGGTGACTTTTTAACAAGCAAACGTTTGACACTTTTTAAATTGTATATTTAGTACAAGACCTTGAACAAGACCTTCGTGAAAATTCATTTTTTTATTTTGATTTTTTTTCCTATTCAACATAATTACGAATGCAATTCCAAAAAAGTTGGGACCCTGTGTAAAATGTAAATAGACACAGAATGGCACGATTTAGAAAATCTCCTAAACCTATATTTTACTCACAATAGAACACAGAAGGGCAATGTTTTTCACTATGCAGCATCGGCTGTCTTCTTTTAACAGCAGTCCATGAACACCTGGGAACTGAGGAGAGCAGTTGTTGGAGTTTTGAGACAGGATTGTTGTCCCATTCTTGTTTGATATAGCTGCTCAGCAGTCCTGGCTCTTCTGTGTTGTGCTTTTTGTTTCATGATGCACCAGATGTTTTGAATTGGTGAAAGGATTGAAATGAAGGTGGTTTAGCATACTATACTGAAACACATACTTTACTGAAATATGAAAAATCTTTGCCTGAAAAAGATATCAGCATTGGTGGTGCCTTTCCAGAGGCAAGCTGGCAGTTTCATGGCAACTAATGCTCCCCAATGCAGAGATGCAGTCTTTCAAACTAAGCATTGATGGCAAGCTGGACGGACCCTTTCTGCTTCAGTCCAGAGAATGGAGTGTTAATATTGTCCAAAAAGAATGTCAACTTTCTATTTGTCTGACCATGGAACAGTTTTTCACTTCACCTCAGTCCATTTTAGAATGAGCTTTGGTGGTCCAGAGAAGACAGCGGCTTTTCTGGATCATGCTCATATATTGCTTCTTCGTGGCATGATCCAGCTTTAACCTGTATTTGTGGCTGGCACAACGAATTGACAGGATCATGCCTGCTTTTAACGCAGCACCACCTGAGGGTGATCGCAAGCATCTAAGTACTGATTTTCAGTTCCCTGTGCACAGAGATTTCTCCAGATTGTCTTTTTGATGATATTATGTGCTTTAGATGAAGAAATATTCAGTCTTAAGTTATACATTGAGTAACATTAAATGGGTTTTTTTTCAGGAGACTGGTGAACCTACACTGATCTGTACCTTTGAAAAACACCTCTCTAAGATCCTCTTTTTAAACCTAATCATGTTACTAAACTGTTGCCAGTTAACCTAATTAGTTGTATTTTCCTCTACCTGTTTCTTTTTAATTCCACTTACTTTTCCAGCCTTTTCCTGCCCCCATCCCCACCTTTTATGAGAAGTGTTGGAGCAGTCCAATTCAAAATGGACTCATATTTTCCTTAAAATAATACATTTTCTCAGTTTAAATGTATGACTTGAATTCTATGTTCTATTGTGAATAAAATAAGTGTTTGTGCTACTTTTCTTTACATTTGGATTTGCATCAGTAGATCATTTTTTATGAAAAAGGGAAGTGCACTCTTGGGTGTAGAAGTTAGTGGTTATATTGGAGAAATAACATCTTGGCTAATTGCTAACATAATGCTGACGGCAGGGGTGGCAAGTTTTAAAACACCTCCAAACTAACCAAACTAACTCTAATACTTCTTCATACAATGTTTCATTCTAGCACAAGTAAGTAAAAAATATTTAAGTGAATGCACTTTGTCATGTTGTGTAGCTTTCAATTGATTTCGTGATCTACAGATCAGTGAGTATGAGATACCTGTCTGTGCAGGTTTTGCCTAATGCCTAAGGAAACATGAGCTGTTCATCATTTTGACAGGATTCTTGACAGCAGCCAATTAGCCACATTATTAAAATGTTCATACCTAGAAGTTCATAAATGTTCCTTTGTGTTCTCACAGTAGCAAATTTATTTTTATTCAAGTAATTTATTTATTTTTAAATCAATTGTGTTGGTAGTAAAATAGTAAGACAGCATAAGCTAAGTCAGCCTTGCTAAATCACTTTCATGACACTGACGCTTGTTGCTAAAAATGTTCTGCCGTTTACAACACATTATTATTTCTTTAACATTTGTTTTTCTGACCGATCTTTTTGCATGTTATACACTCTAAAATGTTAATCAGCAGAAAATCCAAAAATATATATTTAGCAAATGACACTGAAGGGATAAACTTCATCTAAGTGATTCAAGTGCACTATTTGTTATGCTCTGTGCACATAAATTATCCTCAATTATGAATAACCAGTCAGCATCTCAGATATAATTTACAGCTGTTTAGCACATGCTGGAGACGGGTTTGCAACTTGCAAATGATTAGCAGCATCTGGTTTTGCTAAGTGGTAACTGCTAAATCTACTGTATGTGCAAGTTCTGCAACAGTCATTTCTCTGAGGCAAAGAGAAACTTTTTACTGGCTAGAAACAAAATAAATGCATTGTTAGAATCATTTTCTACATTAAAAATGAAAAAACAAACAAACAAACCCCAAAACAAAACAAAACAAAAAAACAACAACCAAAAAACCCAAGAATATAAAGACACTATAGAGTAAAGAGAAAAGGTAAATGTTTTGCAATTTTTCAAACCTTTCTAACATTTGCACCAGACTGATGTAGAACCGTTGAGCAAAATCCCCCAGGGTATTGTAAATGACTTAAAATTGCTGTGGAGAGATGGAAAGAAGCAAACAAGCAAGAGCTTGTTCTTATTCGGGCATGATGCACACGTCAAAGTACAATGCCAAGAAAAGTCAATAACAAGCAAGTACATCTCTGGTGAGCTTTCCAGCAGTGCAGTGCCAAATCTTGAATAAGGCTAAGTCTTGTTTGACATCTATAATACTCTGCCAGGCAAACCTGCAGGCTATTGCAGGGCAAAATGAACAAACACATAAAAGATGATATTTTAAGGTAACATTGAGGGAAAAAAAGATGTGTGAGAATAAGTGTGCTGCTGGCTGAGAGTCAAGTGAAAAAAACTTGTGTTTGCAGTGCTTATTACCTTGGGAACAAAACAGGTGTGGCTTGCCTGGTTTGGCTCTTTTTTTCAAAAATTATGCTACAAAATTAATGAAGTCCCATCACCTGACAGAACAGTTTTAACTGTATAACTAACTTGAGGCACATGTTGATGGGTGTGGCTGTTTTACAATTTACACTACATTTTGCAGTAATAAAGATACTGGTGTCCTTATGCACATTAATATGGAACAATGGAATGCAGAATAATATTGAATGAAATAATGACAATATTCAGCATGAATTTTGTAGCCAGTTGTAAAATTTGGATACCTTACAAAAGTAGTAAATACTTAATCCCACTTTCTCCTTTTTATGATTGCACAAAATGCATATCTGTGTGAACACTTGGGCTGAACAACCATTTTAGGTAATGCTCCTCCCTTTGTGCCTGTATGACACCACCCACACTGAAGGCAGCAGTAGCTTTTTGCAGCATAAAAAGGGTCCAGCAGCAGAGCTGTGCATCTCAGCCATCTCCGTCTGTTTAAGGCAGTCAGACCACCTGAGCAACCTTCACAATGCTGACTTTATCAACATCCAATAGCAGTTATTCTGGGCGCTTTGGAGGTTCAGGCATAGGTGGAAGTGGAGGCAGTGTCCAAAGGATGTATGCTAGAAGCGTGCACGGTGGTGCAGGTGGACATGGAGCAAGAATTTCGGTTTCTGGTGGTGGTGGTGGTGGTTATGGTTTTTCCACTGGAGGTGGTGGTGCAGGTTTTGGTGGTGGTTCAGGCTTTGGTAGTGGTGCAGCCTTTGGTGCTGGTGGAGGCTTTGGTACTGGTGGAGGCTTTGGTGCTGGTGCAGGTTTTGGTGCTGGCGGTGGGGATATCAATGTTGGTGCCAATGAAAAGGCCACCATGCAGAACCTGAATGACCGCCTGGCCTCCTACTTGGAGAAAGTGCACAAGCTTGAGAAGGCCAACGGTGAACTTGAGCTCAAGATCAGGCAATTCTTGGAAAATAAGACCTCCCCTTCAGCCCGTGACTACTCAGCTTATGAGGCCACTATTGCTGACCTACGAGATAAGGTAATGTCACATGAGTAGTGAATCTGAATGTGATACCATGTTTTAATTTATTATGAAATGCATGGATGCAACTTTAAGAAGTTGCTTTCGAAATATAAGTGAGAATCAGTTGTTTTTAATGTTTGCACAAATATGTAGTAGTTATTTAAAAAATGGTATTTCATAATCACACAGATCCGGGATGCCATTTCTGTCAATGGAGGCATCTTTCTCGCCTGTGAGAATGCAAAACTGGCAGCAGATGACTTCAGAACCAAGTATGGGATAGTAGTGCTTAAATGCTGTTGAACTTTGTGAATTTTTAATTTACACTAAACAAACAGAACTGTTGAGATGAAATATCTGATCGCTTGTGGCCTTACAGGTATGAGAACGAGCTTTCTATGCGTACATCAGTGGAGGCAGATATTGCTGAGCTGAAGAGACTATTGGATCAGCTGACACTATGCAGATCTGACCTGGAGATGCAGATAGAAAGCCTCAAGGAGGAGCTCATTTTCCTTAAGAAAAACCACGAGGAGGTCAGTAGAAAACAGTGAACAGTCATTCAAGCAAATTAAAAATGGAACAAATTTATTCAACTGTACAATACAACCAACTCAATTAAAATACTGAACCATTTGTCCACCAGGAAATGGCAGCAATGAGAACCCAGATGAGTGGTCAGATCAACGTGGAGGTGGATGCAGCACCACAACAAGACCTGAACAGTGTTTTGGCTGAGATCCGTGACCAATATGAATCTATAACTGCCAAAAAAAGGAAAGAACTTCAAGCTTGGTTTGATCAAAAGGTAAGTCTGGAGAAGATCTGGTTTTCAATGCATAGATTGTTGTTCGAAGTTATTTAGTGATATGTGAACTTTGCCTTGAATCTCATGTCTGTTGCAGTCAGAGGAGCTGAGCAAAGAGATGACTGCAAACACAGAAATTCTGCAAACATCCAAAACAGAAATCACTGACCTCCGTCGCACATTGCAAGGCCTGGAGATTGAATTACAGTCACAGTTAAGCATGGTAAATAAAATCATTTGGCTTTACTCAAACTCATTCATCAATCCCAGCTTCAGATTTTTGACAGATTTTCTTTATCTCTTCCTTTCTTTAACAGAAAGCAGGTTTGGAAAACTCTCTGGCTGAAACAGAGGCACGGTATTCTATGAAGCTTCAAGGCCTCCAAATGCAAGTGACGAGCCTGGAGGAACAGTTGATGCAGCTCCGTGCTGATATTGAGCGCCAGAGCCAAGAATACAAGATGCTCCTTGACATCAAAACTCGCCTGGAAATGGAGATTGCAGAGTATAGGAGGCTGTTGGATGGACAGGGCAGGTAAGAAAAATGAAGAATTCTGCCCTTTCACCATAAGCTAGTTCTGCAAATTTAAATCTTAAACTGATTTTAACACCAGCTCTGTACTTTTCACAGCATCCATCCAGCACCCGCTGGATCTTCCAGCGTCACCAATAAAAAAGTGGTCGTGGTCACTGAGGAAATAAGCAATGGCAAGGTGGTGTCCTCCACTACCCACACCGCCAAAACCTAAACTGTCTCAAACAGCAAACACAGCACAACATCTGGAGTACACAAATTCCACATCTGAGTCACTACTACTTCCTTCAAATACTAAAGTGATGCAATAAAAGGCTCTCAGTTTGCTGACTTGAATTTTGTCTTATTTGTGTCTGCTTAATTTCAAATGTCATGATAGTGACAGTTCCACAGTTTTTCATCAACCAAGAAGGTATTTTTAAATGGTATATTTATATTTCATAAGGTATTTCATGACATTTGTGAAGACTAAGGTAATATTATTATTTTGACAAATACGGATATAAACTTGGCTTAGAATTAAATCAAACATAACAGTAAATATAACGTTGCAGCCTGAGGCCATCTTGCTAACTACAAAAGCTAAAAGTAATGCTTACTCATGGGCTGTGCCTCTTTTCAAAATTTCCATCATGACACATGAGCCCAAGATGCTTTATAGTCTTTAGAAAGAGAGCAATAAAGTAAAACATTTTACATATGCAGTGAAATGCACATATTTCTATATGCAGGCACGTTAGACACGACTATATCTCGTATTTGGAAAAACGTGTGTATGGCATCAAGAATCAGCAAGTTCTTGTTCATTAAAATTAATTGATCTTCCCACCACTAACATATGTGATGTGAGCAAAATGTTCACCACATGGATTCTGATAGACTTGCCAGTCTTATTACACGTGATTAAAGCTGTATCAAGGGGGCAGAGAATGTATGCATTTTAGAAAATTAAACACTAGAAGGGGTTTGTCTAGGTTTTAGAAAAATCATTTAAAATGTAAGGATACTGATAAGCTTTAAATGTGTCTTTAAAATAGCAAACTCTGGGATAAATGTTTTTGTTTTTGAACAGAAGTTGTCCACTGAGACAAAATGCCCCAAAAACCTAACTTAGTACATCCACAGGTGAATTCTGAAGAGGCACAGTTGTTAAAACGTGTAAGCAAACAATGTCAATGCAACCAGAAGAAACAACATTATCATTATCATTGAATCTCTTTACTATAAACCAATCATTATATCACTCCATCATTAACCCACTCTTTCCTGGCACTCCCTGTACTACACCAGGTAGAACCCATTATTAGATTATTTTCTGTTTAGTACCTGTTCCAAAACAAATTTTAACAGATGGCAGCTTGTTATTTTTTCCTTGTGCTGGTTTTCAGGAGAGATAAACTTATTATTTGTCAGAAGAAGTGTTTCTTATGTATAAAGGTTGTTTAGTTTGAGCTTACAGTTTTTTGTTACACATTGAATTTGATTAACCAAAGGTTTGAGTTACATAAAATGACTTTAAATTATATAAACCTCTTCTTTGTCCACATTTATGATAAAATATCTTGGTATTCAGCATGGACTGAATGTAAAAAGACAGTGATTTGTGAACCCCCGTATTAAAGCCTAGATGTCTGTCTGTCTCACTGCATTGACCCGTGTATTTTACTCCTCACGCCATGACAGCTGGGATGGGTTCCAGCCCCATTACCCCACAACCCTGAACTGAAGAAGTGGTTAAGAAAATAGATGGAATTTCATTAAAATACTTCAACAGGCACCAACACCACATACATGACTTTGAGTGACTCAAATTGGCCAAGGTAAAGCTTAACAGACTGCTAACAGCTACAGCCACGTCAAAGTTTTCCAGCTGTCACTCAAAACCTCAAAGCCTGTCTGCTTAAATTAAAGCATTGTTACAATTTGAAAGGGTGTCTTCTTAAAAAAATCAACCCCTTTAACTTGTTTGAAAGGGGGGGAAAGGGGCTTAAATTCACCTTAAAGCTGCAAAATTGACAGTTATTTCTAGTTTTTCATGTCACACATGTTAAAAAAAAACACACTGACTAATGCCACACGCTAAAATTTGTATTGGAGATTATGTATCGGGATTTCAGGAGCAGGACCACGCCTCCAAACACGCTCCTTCTGGCTGTCATCTATATAGGTTCCCCCCAGTTCTGCAAGCTGATCATTCTCGTTTACGTGCCCCACCCTCCCTCCCTCCTTGTTCTCCATTCTTTAACTTCCTCACTTCTATTTAGTACATGGGGATCTGCCAGGCCTGGGAGCCATCGCCAGTCACCCTTTGAGGCCTTCCCCAAACCGCAGCTCAATTCATGTCAAAGTATTCACTTTTACCTTCTAAAACGCTGTCAAACCTAAAATGAGGACGTGGGCCCAGCTAGTGAACTACAATCAAAACACTGATTATGTAGATGCCACACATGAAACTTTTATTCAACTGCACGATCTTTATTTTTTGTTCATTCTTCCAGTTCTTTACTAAATTGTTTCATTTGATCCACAAGTTGATCCACATTAACATCAACGGTCTCGTTGGTCTGCACCACCCTTCCATCCACAACTGTCTCCACCACTGTGATGAACTTTTTGATCACTGAGGAAAAGAGCAGAAAACAATCATGACAAATTCTCAAGACATTTTTTAAAACTGTATCTAATGTAAATTTATAATATAATTTGGACAATTAAAAAAAAGAATGATATGAAAAATACTTTCTTGCCTTTTTTTGAGCTGCAATAAGTGTTGTTGGGGACGGCGGAGAGAAGAAATCATTCGTGTGAATCATTGTATATGATAAACAATTTCAAGAAAATCAACAAAAGCAGATTTTTCCCCTTTGTCTCCAATGTCCCCTCCCTTGACTCACGATTTTCTCATCATATTTTCTAATTTTTCTCCACTGCCTCTCTCTCTTCACTAGGTCTTACCTGTCATCCTCCCCATCCAGCAGCCTCCTGTACTCTGCAATCTCCATCTCCAGCCTGGTCTTGAGATCCAGCAACATGTCATAGTTGAGCTTGTTGTCGGTGATACTGCTGTGGATCTGGGACAGCTGATCCTCCAGGCTTTTGACCATATTCTGGAGGTTTGTTAGCTGCATGGCATAGCGTCCCTGGGTCTCTGCCAGAGTTCCCTCTAGAGATGTTTTCTGTTTGAGTTGCAGAAGAAAATTTTTAAGGTAATAGGCAATCAGTAATTGTGTGAGTGGAAGTAGAGCAGAGAAAGCATGGAAGAGATAACCAACTCAGACTTAGGGACGTCTTTATGGTAATTGTTAAGATACGCTAACACACTGCTAACATTCCCTTCATACTTAATGGACAGATAAAATGACATCAGTTCCAGTGATATCAAACTGATGTGTGTTACCATGCTCAAATGGCTCTGCAGTTCAATCTCCAGTCTCTGGAGAGTGTTCTTCAGCTCTGTAATCTCTCTTCGTGTTGTGACCAGAACCTCAGTTTGTGTTTGCACTTCCTGCTCCACTTCTGCAATCTGAGCAGAAACAAAACATCATAATATGTGTTACTCCAGTTGAAAGATCACTTCATGGAAATAATAATAACAATAATAACTTCACTTCTCACCTTGTTTTGATACCACAATTCGAGCTCTTTGCTGTTCTTTGCAATCACACCCTCGTAGTGCTGCCTGATCTCTGCCATAGCCTCGTTAAGGTCTCGAGAGGGAGAAGCGTCCACGGATACATTAACCTGGCCACCCATCTGAGTCCTCAGTAGAGCCACATCCTGCAGAGGTCAAAGGGCAATAAAATTTCACAAATTATTTCACAAAAAAATCACAAATCCTCAAAATAATCTACCTGTTGTTATGATAGTCATGCGTGTTTTTGGCTCTTTAATCTGCATGTGTGTTCATGTGTGTGTGGTGGGTGCGGGTGTTGAACAAACAGAAGCAATGAGGTAATGGAGAAAGAGAAGAATACATGGAAGTGTGCAGAGAGAAGAGGGGCAGCAAAGGGAAAAGGAGAAGGTGGCAGAGCTGTTTATAAAAGCATGAACCTAACACTGCATTTCCTCTGTATTATCAGGGGTAAAACATGGATCATGTGTGAATTATGAACAGCCAGCCACAAAAGCTTGCAATGAAAAACAGATGTGATCTAATAAGGTTGCCCTCTCAGTAAACTCGCCTCTTCGTGGTTTTTCTTGAGTATAATGACGTCTTCCTTCAGGGTTTCATACTGATTCTCCAGATCCAGCCTCAATAGGTTAAGATCATCCGTTAGCTTCCTCAGACCAGCAATGTCTGCTTCCACTGCCAGTCTCATGGCCAGCTCGTTTTCATACCTGAGTGAATTTCACACAAAATGGCAGATGGACAAGTCAGCGGGTTATCACGATCAGGAGCTGTCAGTCAGACATGTGTACATGTGAATGTAGAAGGGTTATAAACATACAGAGGGCACACTCACTTCACTTTAAAATCATCAGCAGCCAGTTTTGCATTGTCAATGTCCAGGGCGGTCTTGGCATTGAGCATGGAGGCAATACAAATCTAAGAGTGGGCAAAAACACATGGAAACAGTCAGAAAACAATCAAGCTCTTACTTCAGGTAACAACATTTGAGTTCCTCTCTACACCTGTGCTGCCTCTCTGTGTAATTAACATTGTAATATTCAGGACTTTTAGCAGGATGTGATTGACAGTTAGAGTGAATCTAGTATGACAGTCATGAAAAATAACAATTGTTCTAACTTATGGGTCAGTATCGAAGTCTTTGACAATGATGAATGAGCTCATCTAACTGAAAAGTTAGATACCAAAAGATACCTCTTCTGTTACACTTACACTGAACATTGACAAGCAGGAACTGCTCAGGCAGACTCTTATCTCTATCTTTTCTCTTACCTTTTCCTTCAGATCCTCGATGGTGGCGAAGTAACCAGAGTAGTCACGGGAGACCACGTTTCTGCTCTGGTACCACTCCCGGATCAGGTTCTCCAGGCGCTCATTCTCCTTCTCCAGCTTGCGCACCTTATCCAGGTATGACGCCAGACGGTCATTCAGGTTCTGCATGGTGGCCTTCTCATTGGCCCCAACATGGAGGTCGAGACCATCAGCAAGATTCAAGCTTGGTGTTCCATAGCTCATCTGGGATGAAGAGATACGGACTCCACGACCTCCTGCTCCACCATAGACACTCATGGTGTTCTGCTTGAAGCTTCTTGTCCTCATAGACATGTTGAAGGGTCTTGATGTGAACCAAGTGGGATAACTGGAGTTGATCTGCAGCTGAGTGCCTAACTTTGGTATCGTGGTTATATAGTTGCCAAAGTGGGATGGGCCTTGCATACGCTGAAAGGTAAGAATGCAGTTGACAGATCAACCCCCCCACCCCTCTATGCAATCTCTCCATCACCATGGGTGTGGTGACCAGTGGGTAGGGGTTCATTCACCTCTTTTCAGGTCCAACTTGTGATTCCACATTTTGTTGCAACTCAGTGAAAGCACAGTTATAAGTTGAAAATTCCTTTTTCTAGATAATCCTTTCATCAGTTTGTTTTTTTGCCCCTCCCTTTTGTTTGCTTAGATGTTGGTTTTGAGAAAAACATACATTTCAAAATCCAAATCTGAATACTTTTTTTTATCCTAGGGTGGAATTGCATTACACTGAAGTGTGGATATGAAATAAGAATGATATAAACTGCAGTTTGTTAACATGTTAAATGTCTTGTTAAGTACTCCAAAGTTACAGAGAATGTATGAAACAGTGAAAGTTTAGGTTCTTTTAATCCTAAGAGACTGCAGTGTGTGGCTATCCTGTAAAACAGTCGCTCACCCTAATTACTCATAGCAGTGACAAAAATAACACATACCAGCGATAATTTCACCTGTGTGGTACTCTATGTCAGCTGAAGTTATTTTTGCCACATAAGCTTCTAGGCAATAGACAAAAGACTGTATTAATTAAAGCTTACACAATGTAACTGTGACACAATAAATGAATGGATGTGTTTATATTTTAAGTGATCACACAGACAAGCGCATGCAGCACTTGTCTATACAAGAAACTCCAAATTTCAGAACAGGAGAAAATACAAAGGGAAGGAAAATCTAGCACAGGGATGATCCCATGAGCCACCAGCAGTTCTGTGTTAATTAGCAATTTAAAATCTTGTTTGTTAATTTTTTTTTTTTTTTTAATAAAAATGACTATTAAAATGTAATATATCTTAGGGTAGGCAAATACACAGCCAGTAGCTCAATTAAGTGATCATGCTAACCTAAGCGGTTGAACATGGTAAACATTACACCTGCCAAACATTATCTTGTCACTACTGTCATTGTGTGCATGTTAATTTGCTGATGGGGCATCCAGTAAGATCCACAGAGCGAGACACTAAAACACATACAAGTCCTAAGTGGAATGTCTCTGGCATTTTAGAGAAAGTATACCTAACAGAAAATTATCTTTAATTAGTGCTTATAGCTGATTGTCTTATAATAGTATTAGCAATCTTTTGGGCCCACAACAAGTAGGTTACTCATATGCAATATGTTTCACTAATTGTGTAAACAACTTGCAAAAGTCAGATGTTAACCTATCGAGAATGCGCCAGCTGGTTTTACTGGTTTGTAGTTATCAGCCCACACTCATGAAAGAAAACAATCACCTTGTACCCCCTCCCCCCACCAACCTATCATCATTCAGTCACGTAGCCTGGCTGCCTCTCTGCCATCATTTGAGTTCTTCAGCTTCCTCATTCAGCAGTCACACCGATAAGCTGGGAGAGGCCAGAAAAAGGAATGAGTGATGATTGATTTGTATCTAAGGAATGACAGTCAGTCTCAGTCTGTTTTGCAATAGAGTAAGTAGCATTAGAAGCACAGAAACTACAAACTATATTTTTTCTAAATAAATAATATTATTATTGATAAGGTGATTCCTGTTTTAAACACTTGACTTAGTAGTTCAATTTTAGACTGTGTTGTGTGTGTGTGTGTGTTGTGTGTGTGTGATATCTCCATTTATCATCATCAAGTGTGACAACCTTTAAAAAAAGCTAATCTTGTTAGTATGCTGGTCTGAAGTATTCAGTTATGTGTTAACAAAATGCTTCAATCTTTCCTTGAGAGAAACTTGCATAAAATTTACCCAAAGCCCTGATTGTGCAAAGCTCAGAGAAACAGTAAAAAACCCCTGAGCTGCATGTCAGACACCACATTCTCTTCTTTTTGAAACGAGTGAAGTATTCTACAGTCGAATGTGAAGCTATCTGTCCAAAAAGCTAAAGTTTTGCACAAACTGGGTCATGCAGCAAGACAATAATCCCAAGCATACATGCAAATCTACAACAGAATGGCTGAAAAAGAAAAGAATCAAGGTGTTACAATGGTCCAGCTGAAATCCAGTCCTCAACTGGACTGAAATGCTGTAGCCAGACTGACAGAGCTGTGCATAAATGATTACCCACAAACCATATGAATTGAGGCAATCTCTAAAGAAGAGTGGGTCTAAGTTACTCCACAACAGTGTGAGAGACTGATAAAGTCACACAAAAACCAGCTGTTTTATTGTTATTGCTGTTTAAGGTGGTTCAACAAGCTATTAAATCATAGGGTGTATTTAGTTTTTCACATGATGTCATCAAGACTTTGAAAACATTTCACATGACTGAGCTCATGTTGATTGACAGCAAACAACTGTAACTATAAGGTACAAACAATAAGGATACAAGAATACCTTGTTCACATTGCAGTAAATCGTTCAGTTCTTAATGTGTTTTTTATTCATGTCATCTCATCTAGTTCATGATAGGATATTTTATGTATCATATTTATTCAATTTATTTTGACTGATTTTGAGCAACATAGTCAGTTTTGGAAAGTCAGCCTGCTTTCCCCAAAGCCTTGGGGGCTTAACAGCCATCCAGTGAAGAAGCAACCTGATGGCCTTGGTTGACCTGACGGACAACTTTTCACTTTACCATAATCCTTTCAAAAACTTTTTCTCAGGTCACTGTTGAAAGATCTTTTAGGTCAGCTTAAGATGAAAAAAAAATGTTGCACTTCCCGCCAATGCCTTGTGGTGTTACTACAGGTTCTCTGATTTGTATATCTGATTGCATATCAAGGCACACTTGCATACTTTTTAAAAAGTTGAAAAACTTCTTTTTTCAAAATAAGAGTTCATAACAGCAGCTGTTCAATGAGGGTAAATGTAATCGATTTAAGGAAGAGTGAATTCCAATGTCACAGCGTTATCAGTTTAAATCCCACTGATCCTAAATCTGAGATAACAATGGATCTAAATGATTTTATGCCCATTGTGTGGTTAAATGATCATCCAGTGTTTAAACGGGTGGGCAAGAAAAGAATTTACAAGATTCAACTTTAGACCAATCCTGACCAAGCATGGGCTCACCACCTTCCATCAGCTCTCCACACCCACTTAATTTTACTGTTTCAACAAGAAGACCAGGCAGACAGATCAAAAGGAACCCACATTTTGACTTGCAATAAAGATCTAGAGCTCCACTGTGCGCCTTTTTTTCTTTTTACTCTTTACATAACTTCAGCTTCTTTTAGTCATTAAATCAGAAACATTCTGCAGCTGTCATTACATGTTGGATACTCTGTGCATACTTGCGAATGAGTGTGTGCTGAATAGTTACACACTTTGTATGTGACTCTGTGTGTCTCAGGGAAGAGCAAGAATGTGTGCCTGTTTTGTGACATGATATTCATGTTTTAACTGCAAGATTATCTATTATTAAACTAATATTGTTACAGCATCAATTTCCTTCTATCATTGACTGTATTTATCTATCAGATGCCTCAATAAGAGAGGAAGATGATGACGAACTGTCTTTTGGAAAATTAAGTGTAGCATACCAGCTGCTCTCACTTTACACAACTTTCATGACCCCTTTGGGTGTGGCAGGGTGAGTCACTGAAAACATGCTTAATAATCTACACAGTGAGCAGTTCTGTGTGTGATACAAAAGTGATACTTTTGGATATCACTAGATGGTGCACTTCTATTGAAAATCTCACCTGTATGCAGGGTGTGGCCCTGTGAGAGCCTTTCCGTTTGTAGAGAGTACATCAGCCCATAAAGACCTTATCTGACCTTCTCCTTGTGTCTCTGTGTCTGATCTTTTTATGTTCTATTAGTTTCTTTATATATTTAGTATTAGATGTTTTTAGAATAGACAAGAGACCATGTAAGCAGATGGAAGTTAAATTGTACTCTTCTTTCCTTCATTTTCTGCAGAGGGTAGCTTTAGGTGCAGTAAATTAGCTGCACTTACCAAACTCTGAGGTAATTAAATAGAATCCAGAAAGTGCTTGTAGTACTTTTAGAAGAGAAGAAGCTCTCCTTTAAAACATTGAACAGTGGCTTCACTGCTGGAATGAACCATGGTGGGTCAACACACTTTAGTTTGCTCAAACTACTGTTGATGAATGGACATGAGTGAGTCTATATGCACAGCTGATGATTTACTGCATGATGAGAGAGTGAATATAAATCGAGCACACAAAATCCACCATATACATATGCACACAGGTTGGTACACTCACACTTTGAATGTTCAGTCAATAAATTAGCCCAGGACTTTTGTCAGAAATATTGCACAGTGGGAGTTGATTGTATGGTACAGACTTGATAGTTAAAGTGTATCTGATAATGTCTGTGGAAGGGTGTGGTGCATTTAGAGACTCTAAGGACTGTGTTGCTCCATACAGACTCACATCTGTGATTCATACTTTCTCTGCAATGAGCTCCACTCCCTACTGTTTGTGCATTGTATATCTGTAACCAAGACGTAGTTGCATTCATAGCTAGACGCTGAAGATGTTTTATTTATTTCTTTATTTGTTCATATAACT
The DNA here is from genome assembly GCF_036321145.2 of Pelmatolapia mariae. Taxonomy (NCBI): domain Eukaryota; kingdom Metazoa; phylum Chordata; class Actinopteri; order Cichliformes; family Cichlidae; genus Pelmatolapia; species Pelmatolapia mariae. The sequence continues at coordinate 35,564,777 of NC_086232.1, forward strand.
TGGGAGCTCACTCATAGACGATAAATCCAGACAAATATACAAGGGCACTGTTGTCATTAACTGCTGAGCTAATATTGATACACTGTGGTGCAGTAAGGCTGCACAGTATTTCCTGCACAAATACCTTGAATTATTTAATTTGTATTCCCTGAAAACGATTGCACACCAGATGTTGAAACTAGAAAAAATTATTTAATTGCAGCTTTACTTTTGTTTTCAACCGTGTCTTTTGTCCCATTGCTTTAGTTGTATTGCAGCATGACAATAATGAGACTATCACAGGTACTGTTTATTGTATTTTTCTGTGTTTACTAAGCAACCTCGACCTGAACAATGAATCCAATGATTACGTGCCAAAAATATCACTTCCTATCATGGCCACTTGAGGTTACTTTGAAATGTGAGCCAACATGTGCCGAAATGCTCCAAAATTATTTTGCACATTATGGCTTGCTGTCTGGTCAGTTGCACTAATATCCTGTTGGCAGCAAAACTGGAGTATTTGCATTCATGCAGGTCCAAATAGTACTTTTAATAGATGCACCCATACAGCTTTCTGCCTTTTGCCAACAAAGTTAGCTGAATCAGCTAACACTGTCCTCTCTTCTGTTAAACTAAACTGCATCTTTACACACCACCAGGTGACATAACTGTGGATCTATAACCCTTCTATTTATAGTGTACATGCTAGTTATCACAAATCAAAAGGTGCAGCTGACTTTGAATAGTTTTGCTTGTAAATCAAAATATTGGACAAGTGAACATTTTGTTAAAAATGTGCTAAATGATTTCAGCAGTTCACATGACCTGGCCAGTTTGAAGGCGTCACCGTGTCTGACACATGCCATTGTGCCAGTCCATCACTTGAGAGAATACGAGAGAACACACCACCATTCTGATGTTAACGTTGCAGTTTGTCTACAGCGTGTTGTAAAAACCAACTCAGATGAATATATTGTTGTGCAGGTATCAAATACAAGAGATGTGTTAGAAAACGAGTGTGATGAGATACATTTGATTCGGTGTAATCTACAAATAAAAAGGCAATAATTAAACTTTATTTGGTCCATGTGTGCAATAGATTTCAAGAGGCAATAAAAAAGAATAAAACGCCACTGATATGATACAATGTGCCAACTATTAATAAAGAAAGTAGCCTGGTTGTGAAAGACATGGGAACACCAGCCAACTGTCATTCTCATTGTACAACGAAACTGATGGCAAGGACACTTTGCTCGGATATGCTCAGATAAAGGAATCCAAACCATCCAGAACACTACAGAATACAATAGATAAGGTTCAGGTATACACAGTGACGCATGCACACTGCCATCCTTGTAGTTGCTATGCTACAAACAGTCTTCCAAATAGTGGAGTATTTTGATGTTTTGAGTCTATGGTAACTTTGAGGAGAACAGTGGACTTCCTCTCATGTTCTTAGGTTGTGACTCTTTTTGTTTTAATATTGAATAGAAACCATCTCATTAGTCCTTACAGCTGAGAAAAGGAAACTGAACACAATGAATGGAGTACTTTATTGTTCCCCCTGTTACTGTTAGCTGCAAGTTTGCTTCACTATGCAGTCATTATTTGTGGTTTATTTAAGACGTAAGGACTTAAAACATGGGTAATGAATTTTAGTCTAAGAGCCACATACAGCTCAAATTGAGTTAATCTTGATCGGACTATTATTTTAAAAATAAGCATTTAAAAAAAACTGCAATTTCATATCAGTCAGTCTACATTATTACAATGAAATGCAACTGTGGGAACTCAATGAAAGGCTGTAACATAGCCAGAAAACAGATTTTCATTCAGACGAATAAAATGAAGTTCAGACAAGACTTCTGCAGGCAGTCAAGTGCATTGTTGTTACATGAACTTATTTCATGACATGATATACACAGAAGAAAGAAAAGCACTACCGTGTTAGAAAAATAGTCACAAAAGCTGTCAAGCAAGTCATGAAACAGAGTGTTATCTGAACAGGTTGCAGGTTGTAAACGGTCTTTATCAGGTCATCTTATCTTCATTTTGACTTCTTGGTAAATAAGCAGTAAGCCAATTTGTCTAAGGGCTTTGAAGTAGGTGGAGGTGGAGTAATATTTTTACTGGGTCAGATAGTGCATTACTCAGTATGAATAAAAGCTTCACAAAGGACAAACTCAGACACCTTAGGATTGCCACAAAGGTAGAAGGGGCGGCTAACAGGATTTAAATGATTTAGCTTTATCTATTAGGCCACTGATGGAGGACTCTGGAGGATTTTTTAGTAAACATTGAGCATAGACTTTGTTCTCAATCATCAACAGCTTGATAACAAAAAGCTCATCAATTTGAGTCTGAAGCTCAGGTCTGAAGACATTGTCGTCACATGCATCACATCACCGTAGTGAATACATTGTAACTGAAGAAGGTTGCACTGATACTTAAATAAAAATGGACCTTAAGAAGAAAAGTGCCTGTGTGAGTCACCTGTCATGGAGATTATAACCTGCTGAGTCATAATTTTGGTTTTAGTGAAAACACCCACCTTGATTGACCAACCCAGTCAGACATGAAGTCAACCACTTTGCTTTAACACGTTTCTAATGTGTACTCATCTGTTTTGGTAATGAATCTGCCCGTACCTGCATATTTCTCAGCACCTGTGCCAGGTTTGATTCATGCTTTATCGGTTACAACGGCAGGAAGTCTCAGTTTAAATTTTTTTTCCAAGTGTTGTTTAGACAGAATGTTGCGTATACAAGATCAGAGCTCATGAGAAACCTAGCACCAACTCCCCCAGGGTTTGGTGCATTTTTTCCCCTTTGAGCTTCGAGTGGGAGTTTTTTACATACTCACTGTGAGGATATTAGTTTAGAGGATTCATCTTTCATTCACTGTTTTCATAATGTGAGTGCTGACACGCCCGCTGAGACTATACATATTAAAGGTGATTAAGGGTTATACAAATAGACTAGACATGTCTTTATCTCCACTCAAGTCAAGGGAAAACTGTAACTCACAGACACTTAAAGACCGTAAAAGGCTATAATAAACACCTATAGTCTTTAACGCTTAAAAAAACAAACTTATTTCAGCTACACAAAGGCTTAATTTTCTTAAATGGTGTTTTGGCAAAACAAAGTAGAATTGATAAGGAGATGAACTGATCTGGCACAAACTGCAGGATTAAATCTTAGCTGTTTTTATAAGAATATGAACTACTGATTGCTTCATCAACCTGATGAACCAGAAGCATTCTGTTACTCATAAATACACATTGTTTCGTTGTTGTAATGACCCTCAGGGCTCAGACCTTCACAAGATAGTGACAGAGAGAACAAAAGCTCTTGCAATTTCAACACTAACTTTAGTGTAACCACACCTTTGAATGTTGAGTGTGTCTAGATGTCTGTGCTGGACCCCACCCTTTACATACAGGCTCTGAAAGAAGAATCTATTTTCTGAAAAAGGACAAAAAACCATCATACATGAGGAATGCTTTAACCTAAGTGCTAAAATGATTTGGAGTTGGGGGCAAAACGGACATTTTAAAATGTATGTTTTTGTTGTTTATCCTTTTGGGATACGCACAGACATGCACAGTTGTGATCTTGGGCGTGCCGACCAGGCCTTTAATTCAGACGTGAAGCATACACATTAAGATGCTGTCAAACTGATGGAAACAAGTGCATATCTGGAAGATGCTTTATGCTTTAGGTTTTGCAGGACACTTATACTACTTATACTTTCTAAAAAGACCATTGCGGTTTCTTACATATGTGCACTTTAAATATAAATATGCACTCTAAGCAGAAAGCTACTGCTAGCTGCTTGACTTTGACCATGCAAAGTTACTGCTGGTTGCCTACCAGCTTTCCTGCACTCTGGCCCACAATTATATCTTTATAAATGTCATAAGTAGAATTTATAGTACGATGCACGTTTCACTCCAATGCGCCTAATAAATTGTGCAATACTGATTCATTTCAAGATTTTAAGTAAGAGGGACTGATAGCTTTGTGGCCAGTTCTGGTCATGTGACCCGTGTCTTGCAGGCATTAACAACCCATCGAGACTTTTTGCATCATATTTTGGGCATAGGCATGAAAGTGGCATTGGTGCACTCGTCTAACTGTAAATTTCCCACCATGATTTTTCTAAAGAAGAGTCCTAATTTGTTTCATTCATTCAAATAACATGATGAAAGTAAAAAAAAAAGTAAAGTAAAGCAAAGGTGAGTTCTAGTTTGAAGGTTAAACTGAGCTTTAAGAGCTTCTAATGGTACAGATGTAGTCCAGACAAAAATCTGTATCTGTAATTTTTTAGGTAGATTATGTAACCCAGCTAAGTATAGAGTGGCCAAATTCTGCCCCTTAAACAAAGTACAAAAGAAGCATGATTCACTTTTCCCTCTGACTGTAAACTGACCCCCCTGTGCCTCTTTCGTCTCCCCCAGCTGACACCAGATGCTAGAGCACAGAAACTGGCCAGAGCCCAACACTGAGATAAGGACAACGCACACAGACACACACATGTGTGCACACTGAACCACCCACACATTCATGTGCTAACACATAAGTTGCTTGCACAATCTCTTGGGGCTCTGTGTCATCACTCAAGAACTGTGACACAGTCCAAAACCAACAAAAAGAGCGGACACACACACACACACGTACGCACGCACACACGCGCGCGCGCACACACACACACACAGGATACAAGACTGAGGGGGGATGTTGTGTGTGATAATAGTGAACAATGGGGTGCTGATGTATTCTCTTGACTGAAAATACAGAAAACAATGTTAGTTAGTAGGTCAAGGCTGGAAAGTTTTAATGCATTCAGCACCCAGTAACACATTTATTTATTACACATTCTTTTTATCTAACTGAGAGCCATCACAGTCACAAATTAACATGTTACTGAAAAACATTGGTCATAAATTAAATTAAATAGTCCACAATCATTTATTATTCTTTTTTGCCTTTAAAAGAATAGCTGTTTAAAAACTTTACCTGTTCGGTTAGACAAATGCATGGCGTTACAGCAAAGTCTTTTGCAAACAGGAGATTAATCAAATTGTTCATCTGTACAAAGCCCTGTAAGGTTAAAGGCTGTGAGATTAAATGCTTCATTTGGACTAACTCTACTACAGCTTGATTTCATCATCATGTGGAGTTTAAAGTGAAAGAGACTCATGGAAACTTTTCTTTTTGCAAAGTGCTCATATGAATGTTGCCATATGGTGGAACATCAAAAAAATAAATCTAGAGCCTTTCCATTTACAGTGAGATACCAAATGGGTAGTGTGATCACGACTATACTGGCAGGTATTTATAAACGCATACACAAAACGTATTAACACAAAAACACACAAAGATCTGCACACATACACACTCGCAGAAATCCCCCCCCCCCCCCCCCCCCCACACACACACACACACACACACACACACACACACACACACACACATTCCATAAGAGTTCCCTCACAGGGTGTGCAGAAACCAAACCCTGGTCCTTAACAGAAAACAAATGTCGCTTTAAAGCTGTAACAGAAAACTCCCTGCCCAGTTCTCCACCTTGCCCCTCCCATCCAGGCCCGCCCCACACCAGCAGCACTATATCAACAGCCTGCCTCTCTCCATCAAACCCCAGAGTCCTGCCGCAGTCTACAGCTGTGTAACGGTTCTTTCTTTTTAGCGTCCTCTCTTGACCAGCAGACAGCCATCATGTCTATCATCAGACAAACCCGCACTTACACATCAAGTGCTCCCCAGAAGGCCCACAGTGTGTCTGGGTTCAACCTCAGATCAACACCTCGCATCTCTGCTTCCAGTGCACGTTTTGTGTCCTCATCAGGCGGCATGGGGATGGGTGGCGGCCTGGGCATGGGTGGCGGCCTGGGCATGGGTGGCGGTGGCTTTGACCTGTCAAGCGCCCTGGACCAGGGAACAGTGCGCCTGAACGAGAAGGCCACCATGCAGAACCTGAATGATCGTCTGGCCTCCTACCTGGAGAAGGTCCGTTCTCTGGAGGCAGCCAACGCCAAGCTGGAGAAACAGATCAGAGAGTACTATGAGAAGAAGGGACCAGCAGCTGAGAAGGACTACAGCAAGTACTGGGACATCATCAACGGCCTGAGGGACAAGGTATGTGTGTACCAGCTTAACTGCTTAAATACCAGAAAATTCAAATATCTATTGTGCTGTAAATGGTTAACAAGGAAGCGTTTTAAAAATCAAGATACATGATAGGCATAATGACAGACTGCATAATCTATTGTGCTACTGAATACTTGGTGTTTTAGTGAACAATTAACAAATATGTATTAATTGCAAAATCACAAATTAAACAAGGAAAACTGACACATTCTGAGTGACACTGTGCGTGATCATTTAGTTTAGCTGCAACACTTCAGACCGTGTTGCAGCACAGAGGAACTGCATGTTAACAGTTAACATAAGTATGCAAAGCTAGCAACAGATCAAAATCAAAACCAGCCTAAGCTAACTAATGTATAATGATGTAACCGAAACTAACTCACAATGTTGTTCTTCTCTTAAGATCCATGCCGCCACAATGGAAAATGCCAACATCCTGCTCCAGATTGATAACTCCAAACTGGCTGCTGATGACTTCAAGACCAAGTAAGCAAGAACTGTTATAATTTTGTGGACTGACTGTCCTTGTAAGATCAAACACAATGGCTTAAAGTGGCTGTTGTCTCATATCAGTGTTCTCTACTTTTAAAAAATGATTAGATTCGAGCATGAGCTGATGATGCGCCAGTCAGTTGAGGCTGACATTGCCAACCTCCGCCGCCTGCTCGACCAGACCACCCTGACAAAGGCTGACCTGGAGATGCAGATCGAAGGCCTGCAAGATGAGCTGGCCTACCTGAAGAAAAATCATGCAGAGGTGATTTATAGATATCTTGAATTTACAAGCCATCAGTTATATACACACTGCTAGATGTAAAAAAAAATCATCTATTCCATAGAGCTGAATTCAATTGAAACACTCAAACAGATCTAAATCCCTCTTTTTTCTCTGTGTTTGCTCAGGAGCTGGCAGCACTGCGCTCTCAGCTTACAGGCAATGTCAACGTGGAGGTAGATGCCGCACCTCAGCAAGACCTGAACAAAGTTCTGGAGGAGATCCGTGCACAGTATGAAGCAATTACTGATAAACATCGTCGCGATCAGGAAGCCTGGTTTAATGACAAGGTAAAAAGATTTTCACATAAACAAAGTCATTATATCCCACACATTGCAAATTACTGGGTTTAGGCTTGCACCAGTCTATCCTGTAATTAAACACAATCTCTGAAGCCAAGAAGAGTAACTACTATCATCTAACTTTGTCTTTATTTCCTGCTTTAGTCGGCAACCCTGACAAAAGAGATAACCATCCACACAGAGACAATCCAGACGTCCAAGACAGAGATCAGTGACCTACGGCGAACACTGCAGGGCTTGGAGATTGAGCTGCAGTCTCAGCTTAGTATGGTAAGAAAAACATGAAACCCCAAACCATCTGTTCACATCTCACTGATATTGCCTTATATGATCAAAATCCCCACATTGCTGTCTTGTCTAAAAGAAATAGAGAAAGGGACGATGACAGAGGGTGTGGAGCAGAGGGGAGGGCAGGAAAGAAAGGGTTTTTTTTGCAAGAATGAAGAAGGAGAGAGAGCGAGTGAGCGAGATAAGAATGATTGGAGCAGTGAAGGAAGGAGGGAGGGCCTCATGGTCAGGAAAACATTTCACAGACATCTGTCCAGATTCTGGGAGACATAAAAGAGTTTAAAGAAAGCTGAAGGAATGCTGAACTGGATGGCTCAGAAGCTGTACTCCCATGGATTATCTGTGCTCAGCTGGAGTTAGTCACTGAACACTCCCTGCAACAAACACACTCTGGTAGAAAAAACACATGCACTTAAATGCATTTACCTTTTATACTTTCATAAAGGGAGATAAAAACAGTATAGAAAAACATATATACCTAAGAACAAATATACCTAACACACTGAATTGTTTGCACGTACAAATAACATGATTTAGGCGTCACTACTTGTGTGCCCTAATTCTGCTTTTCCTCACACTTTAACAGAAAGGGGCTCTGGAGAGCACGTTAGCAGAGACAGAGGCTCGCTACAGCGCCATGCTCGCCGGCTTCCAGAACCAAATCAACATGCTTGAAGGAGAGCTAGCCAACGTTCGTGCCAGCATTGAGCAACAGGGCCAGGACTACAAGATGCTGCTGGATATCAAGTCAAGGCTGGAGCAGGAAATTGCAACCTACAGGAGCCTGTTGGAATCAGAAGAGTCCAGATAAACACAGGTGAATGTGCTTTTGAGACTCTTTACATGAAAATGCACCCATTTCTTGCACTGTACTTCTTTTCTCACTGTTAGACCAATTAGTACAAGTAAGTGATGTCTTCTTTAACAAATACCACGAAGACTTGATGAGTTCCTGTAATAAAAGCTAGAAGCACAGCATTAAAAATTTCTTCCTTCTTTTAACAGGGGGCTGAAGTACCACAGTCACAACCACCACTGTGTGCACTTCCAGCTAGGAGCTCCAGCTGGCAGGACAAGCTGTTCTTAGACACATGCACACTCACACACACACATACTCCCACAAATAAAAGCTATTAAATGAGAGGAAACCGTACTGAAAAATGTTGAAAAAAAAAACCTGTTTAAGAGTTCACGATCCAAGTTTGCAAATCAGAAGACGAAATTCCTGATGTACTGTGTGTGTTTGTGTGTGTGATGTCTCTGAAAAATAAATCTGCCAGTGAATATAAGAGTTGTGTTGTTTTGTCACTTTACTGATCTTTCAGAACATACTCAGAGTACACATTTTTCCCCCTCCATAACATTGCTCTGTTTATGCAGTTGCAATGGCAACCGATAAATTCTGGGAGGTGGGATATGGGCTTGTGGAAATCTGTGTTACGTAACAGCACTGCTGTCAGGAAAGGGTGAACAATGGTTAACAGCTCAGTGTGGAAAGCACTAGGACTTAGAGGAGAAGCCGGGCAGAAATCTATGGCAAACTTGATGTTAGAAAAATTCACACAGGACAAGAAACTCAAATGAAGCAAATGATCCCAAGTCTTACTCAGAGAAAGACACACCCAGATGGTTGACTAATCCTTGCCCCATGTGGGTTTTCAAAAGTTTTATATGAAGTCTGTGTAACTACTGTCACCTGGAAACAAGAACACACACCGGCCAGGACAGAAACACAGAGTGGAAATACAAACAGCCTTTAACTGAACAAAGAGAGTCATTGTGCAAACACTGTGCTATCAGTACTGAACTCTGCCCCCTTTTATGAAGTCTGAGGGAAGCCAAATGACCAGTGTGGGCTGTCATGACGAAAAACTGTTAAGGGTGGGGTTGCTGCTAGCTTATTGTATGTTTCGTGTGAAAGAAAGAAAGAGAGACAAGATTTCTGCCTATTCGTGTGTGTGTTAAGTCACAGCCTCTGAAATTAGAGCGAATTCTCAAGTGATGGTGTAATGCTTGTTGGCAAGAAGAGAAGTGGATTAAATTGCAACTTCTACCCTTCTCTAAGGAGATTCTCTCACCCATATTTGGACCCATTTTTGTAGCACATCAGAGTCTGTCCACACTGTTATAAAGATAAAAATTCAAAGCGGAGGTCATAAAAACACGTTGAACCAACTCCAGACTATTTTACTCAGATTATTGCTAACCCGCTGGACCCATCTTTGGAAAACTCTGGAAACGCTGGAAAGCAACTGACTGACAATTTGTAATTTTTTCAGTGATTAAAATGTGCTTTGATGCTTTCCTTTTTTAATCAAGCAACTTTTATATTTGTAGTGCATTATCAAAAATCTGTGTCAGAGGGCTCAGCAGCAGTTCTGAAGAGTTTCAGACTGAGACAATACAAAGTGTCCTACCATGCACATGTCTAATAATAATCCAAAGCTTCTAATCTCATGTTAAAATATATTACACCATTACATTACATTAGGGCATGTCAGCCTTTGCATCTAATACTGCTTAAAATGACAGTATACTGCTGATATGTTTGAAAGCATTTGTGAAGACCGAAATGCATTAAAAAGATTAATCTGGGTCTGAAATTTGAAGCCCATGTTTGAGTGCTTTGAACCTGCATTCTTTCTAATGACTGGAAAAAGGGGGACTCCTCCAGTTGCAAAATAAAGTCACTGGAGTTTGTGAAATATGACCCTACAGCTCATTTGATCTATAAACTCAGTAAAAACTTTCCTGAGGAATTTATGGTCTCTATCGCTCCTTCACTGCTTATCCAGTTCAAGACTGATGGAGCCTATCCCAGCAGTCCCAGAGGTGGAGTAGAGCACCAGTCTATCCCCAGTCTAGGGCAGGTAGACAATAATTCACACCTACAGCCAATTTAGAATCACAAATTAACCTAAGAGACATGTTTTTGGACTGTGGGAGAAAGGTCGAGTATCCAGAAATAACCTACACAGGCACAGGGACAACATGCAAACCAATAAAGACAAGCCCCAACTGGTTGGTGGATTCAAACCCAGGATCCTTTTGCTGTGAGGCAACAGTGCTGACCATTGCACCACTGTGCTATCACCTCAGTAAATTTTCCTGAAGAGTTTAGGATCTCACTCACTATCTAATGCAGCATGGCACACTTTTGTAAATTATGAAACTAGTAACAGTAAAACACGAGGCACTGTATGCTTTAGGGTGTGGCTACCCTATGAATAACAAGTTGTTCAATGTCAGTTCAAGGCTACAAAATGTCATGGTGGCTAGACCAATCCTTTATACTGCTCAAAAATCATGTCTCAATGGAAAAAAAAACAAAACATGCTGGATATCTATACAGACATGGACTGAGTAAGAGGATCCCACTTCATTTGATATACATGAAAATTATCAATGTACAGAGGGCTGAATTCAAAGACACCAAGAAAAACAAAGTGAAAAACATGACGCGGCGGGCTAGTCCATTTTCCAGAATTTCATTGTAGCAACTCAAAATGGTACACAGTAGTTTGTATGGCCCCCATGTGCTTATATGCATGCCTGACAATGTCGGTGGTCCTAATGAGAAGACGGATGTTGACCTAGGAAATCTTCTTCTTGCATACTCTTGCCACATGAGGTGGGGTATTGTTGTGCATTGTTGCGTCAATGGGTCCAAGGGTTTTATCCTGATCCCTAATGGGAGTCAGGCTGTTGTCTAGCCCGTAGAGCTCTGACCCACTGACCCATCACCAAACCAGCTAACTTTGTTGTAAGCAGCAGAGCATTCTCCACAACTTCTCCTGACCTGTAAATGCATCATGTGCTCAGAGTGAACCTGCCGTCATCTATGAACAGCACAGAGAGCCAGTGATGGACATGCCAATTCTGGTAACAGACCAAACAATGGTCTCTGACTGCAGATCATTTTGTATGGTTGTGGCAGTGCTTCTTAATCTAATGCTGGGAGACACCGCAAACGTTTTGTAAATGACACGTATCACCAGGTATTACCATCCTAGAGGCTGTATCGCCATGTACCGCCTCATGGTTTACAACCCACTCTGCTACTTAACTGACCAGTTCAATGTCCCAGAAGTTTAACTGAGCTGATTCTATACTCTGATTAAAAAGGTTTCCTTTAATTTTTGAGCAGTATATGTACATTAATATTACAGTGGTTTGCACTATTGCCTCAAAGCAAGGAGTCATAGGTTTGAATTTACCAGCTTGCTGGAGCCTTTCAGTGTGGAGTATTCATGTTTTCTCTGAGTCTATATGGGTTTACTCTGGGTGATCTGGCTTCTTCCCACAGTGCAAAACAGTCAGACTTATATCCACATTTACTGCAGACTATTAAAAGGCTATGCAAGTCAACTATTTGAAGACAGCAATGAAGACACCCACTGTTGGCTGAATTGCAAAAATTTTAATCACTCTCAGTCTATGGAAGTTTCCTCCATAATCTGGGCCAAGTGGGCCATGACATTGACTGAAATCTTTACAATCAATTACTTTATAACAGAGGACCAAACATTATATATTCTTACTGCAATTTTATGAATGATTTATAAACCACTGACTTTCCCACATAACTGGAAGAGGAAGTGTTTAAGCAATTTGGTTTAATTTGTAGAGGAGCCTCACCTTATAATGAATGTTACAATAAATAGCTGTCATGTCATGTGCAGCATTAACAGGTTAATAACTGTCTGCACGTGGCTACATAAAGGAATCCCATAAAAAGCACTGCCAAGTTGCAAACAGGGATTTCTGTATTTTCCCGCTGTTGTGGCTGCTTGCCATTCAAGGCTAGCCTGGGGCTTATAGAGTGAAAGAGGAAGACACTTGGCATATAACAAAAAATCTGCTCAATCAAACTAATAATGAACTGATCGTCAAAGTCAGCATCGGCTGAATAATTGAGTGGTTTTGGTCTTTGTGTAAAAGAAACTTTTCCACATCATACAGCGGTTTCATCCCCTGCAATAGTATCACTAATCTCTGGCTGTGTTCACCACTTGTTTTAACAACTTATCTGGTATAATATTTAACTTAGACAGAAAATGACATCCCAGCTTTTAGGTGGGATATATTTATTCCCATGCTGAGTACCAGGCTAAGCTAATTTCGCCATCCGCTGAATCACAGACTGTATATAAAAGATGAACATTCAAGTTAATTCAAGGGAAAAGTGAAGACATCTGGAAGCATCTTAAACCCACATGTTTTCTACTTGCTACAAGGGAAATATTATTTTGGTTTTAAAAAGAAGTCCATGCTGGTCCCTATTAGGATAAAAAACAAAAATAGGATCATAAAGAAAGGTGTGTGTTACTGCAGGCCTACTTCGTGAGTAACAAGTCAAAGTATGAGCATGAAGTGTCTCTTGGCTTCATAGTCAGATGTGCCCCACCCAGGCGGTAACCTACCCTTCACCATACATTAGCTAGAAGGTAGAACAGCGTTATCACGATTAGTGTCTTAATCCATACAAGAAACCTTCACACAATACCTTGCATGTAACATTTAACATAAACTGCAACAGTAACCTTTAGTTGTAGTCATATTTTTTTTTTAATAACAGCTTATCTATTGGCACAGTTTTGAATTTCCACAGTCAACAGCAATTCATCACACTGGACAAAACACGCTTTCTTCCTGACTGGCAGGCTAGCAGTTTCCAGTCTTTGTGCTTAGCTAAGTTAGCTGGCTGCTAGCAGGCATTTGGCACACATGTAGTACAGAAGCTTTACTGCACCCTTTCAAAACTACTTCTTGACCCAATTGATAACAAGATTATATTAAGAAAGCAGAGTTTATTCAACACTTCACTAGGCCTGCTGTATATCAATGTGGAATTTAACTAAACTACATTAACCTTTCCTATCAGAAAAATGTTTAGTTAAGTATTAAAGATGCCTGAAACAGCCTGATGTACTAATCGGCAGCACTCTTAATGGTTCAGGGTCAAAAAGTCCATTAAGGGGCTGGTGAAAGCCGGAACATTCTTCACTCGGATGGTGGACTCTATTCTGGAGCATTGTACAGTTTGCCACACAAGCTGAGAGGAATGCCTAACCTCTTTGCTAAAGGTCTCAAACGCTTTATGGCATCAGACCTTACTGTGAAAGTTTTCAAACTGGGTTGGAGTTGCAGCAGGGCGCAGAAACAGCTGAGAGATAGAGTGGAACAAGGCCAAACAAATTCAAGGGGCTTTCAAGCCCTGCCAAGCATGAGCTACATGTTATTTTTCAAGCTTCTGTAAGTGTTTTGATCATCCTGTGCAAGCAGAGTATTCACTTTCAGTACATTCTCACCACTGAACACCTTTCAGGGACACATATCCTTCCGACTTAACTGAATGGTGGCTGTTTAACAGGTAGAGCTGGTTTGATAAGCCACAGCGTGAAGACCAGTATGGACCTATTTAGGCAAGGCTGTGCTTACAATAATGTTTACTACTATGAAAGAGGGAGCTTATCCCAAAGAATAGCTTTGATGCTGTAGCATTTTTCTCCAATGACTGTAAAACTGATTTTTCAAACCACATCCACTTCTAAAAGTTTCCCATGAGCTGGGTGGATGTGTAGAGGAGCACATCCTAGCATGCAATAGGTGCAGAAACAAAAGACATGTCTTGTGTACTGAAAAGCACACAATTAAAATACCATTTAACAAACACAAAACTCGGAGTAACTACCGGATGAAAAAGACAAAAACCACTTGATCAAAACTACTCTGAGGCAGACTGAAGCATATTTTCCCTACAAAACTGCTACTGGCTGTAAACACATAGTCTGACTATGATTTTCCAGCTCCTGCAAGGCCCACAAATTAACTTCAACAAAAGGGCATTCACTGCACCAGCTATATAAAAAAGTTTATATACTGTATGTAATACTGCACAAGCAATGTTAGGAAGGGAGAAAACTCAGCAAGTTACCAAGTTAAATCCCCTATAAATAAAATCAAATACGTAAATACACATTACACCATGAGCGTATATCCGCAGAATAGACAGGAGATTTGGGGCAAAGACTTATCATATAACTTGGCCTTTTATTACAAAGAATAATGTTATACTGCCACCAGGTGCTTGTTACTGCCACACTTTAGTAAGAAGTTTCTTCTTTACTGAGAGACTTACTCTCATGCACCTAACTTAAACTTTATAACATACAGTATAACTGAGCATGGCATAGTCACATCTACGTTGTGTTGCTGAACTGAACATCCATCACAGTTCAACAGACAAGCTCTAACTTGACTTACTTGAAGATGCTTTGTGTATTGGTTTAGATTCATTGTGCTGCTATACAGAGCTCTATTGTTAAATAAAAGCCTCTAACTCAAGTGAAGGGCTAAAATGTGTTGGCGCTACTAGCAGTGCACAGAGAACAAGTTACTGAAATAATGTGACCACAGTCAAGCGAACCTCTTCCACTCTGCTCTACAAGAGGATGAGTGACTCACAGCAGAAAAACGCCTTTGGTTCACAGACCTACTCACAGCCCACAGGGACTCTCGGTCCACACTATGGTGCAGTGTAGTTTGGGTCTTAAATCCCATTTTTTCATAAGTCGCTGTGAAATACTTCTGTCCAGCTAAAACTTTCCACTGTCTCAACACTGTCATCTAGAGGACAGCAGCAGCATAGTCTTTTAGAGAGCTGTGCTGTGCTAAATGTCAGATACTCTCAGTGTTGGGAATTAGAATAGCAACCAAAGGCTACATGTCTCTACCAAGCAGTAAAATTTGAGTTTACTCGTGTGTAGGTAGGTAGTATCATGACTTCAAATGTGAAATATGGTAAATTCCTTCTATCCTATTCCCAATTTCAGGTTCTGGATAATGTTACGAAAGATGTTTTTGCAGAACAATGTGATGTCAAGCTGTGATACATGACCTTTTGGATATAATTACTTCATCCAGTTAGATATTTGTGGGATATTTTGTCGTCGTTTTGAAATATTGAATTATGGTTATTAAAAATTAGAATCAAGACACAGTGACCATGAGTTCAAGTGACTCGTGGTCATAGCAACTCATGAGAAAACTGATTGTGCCAGGTTTAAAGAAACTCCCTAAAGGGATTCAATAAGTATTGCTTCAATAAGAAGATGGAAGTGTGCATTACTTGTTCAGAATCATAACCACCTCACGTGAGGCTGTTCTTGGTTTGCAAAGTACCCACCGTCTATTTTTCATTCCATCTTGATGATAAAAATGTGTATTTCACAGCTACAATGTTCTCTTTCTGTGTGACTGTTGCACACAGTGAACTGGTCCACTTGAAGGGGTGGCTCTGGGTGTGGTTCAGTTGGTTTCAGGAATAGTTTGCATGCAGTGTAATCAGTAACCCCACCCTAGTGTGAAAAACCAACGCTTTTTGAACAACTGCCTCCATGAAAACAGTTCATAAATGTAACCTGTGTCGTAAAATTGTAAAGACTAAGTAACAAAAATACATCAAATCAGGAACTTTAGTTTAGTTCATGATTTTATGAACTTTTATGAACTTTGGGTCTGAATGCTTGGCCCAGGATCGAGAAGCACTATAGGAATGCAGACTAGTGGATTTGTGAAGAGGGAGACTCGTGCTTCATGTACAAGGCCAAAGTGCTTTGTGCGAGTCCGCAAACAAGAATGCATCCATGGTACATGTTGTGAAGATTATTAAGTTCACTGTGTTTATTTTTAGGGCCACAGCAGAACTAGATCGAATGTTAGACAAATGTGAGAAATAAAAGTGGGTGTATCCCTGCAACAATTACATTCCACCAATTTGAGACATAAAAAAAAAAGTTGACATCTGTTTTACAGAACACACGTAAAAGGAAATTATTTATTATCACTTTAATTTTATAGGGGACCCACAAGTACTTTAAAAGAAGGTTATACAGCGCTGTACATCTGGGAGCAGTGTCAACTGACCTCATAGTCATACCCTTCTCCCTTTAAATACTATTCATTTAAATGTTCTATAATCTTATAATGATACAGTGATACAATAAAAGCTTGTTTAACTGGTCCTGCAGCTTTTCTGATATGTCGATGTTGATGATGGGACTGTTGTTTCCTTGTCATTTTTTCCAAAAAAGGAAAATAAAAGTTATGATCAAAAACCATACGACAGGCAGAAACTGCCAGGCTGTAATCCTGTATGACTCCCAATTCACTCACACAATAGAGAGAAAGAGAGACAGAAAAGGGAGAAGGAGAGAGAAAAAAAAAAAAAGAGAGATACAATTTTCATGTTCTGAAGGCTGGTCCGTGATTGAAATGGGCATCAGTTCATAGTGAGGTACGGAGAAGCACATCCTGCAACCTCGACTTTTACTCTGCCCAACCACCGACCCGCATGAAGGCTCACTTCCATAGCTGTGTGCTCAGAGTCTGGCCAGAACCGGTGGGAGCCCACCCGCCCATAGCTGACGGAGGTTGACCAAAGGCCATCTGACCACCCGCACCATTCAGAGTCAGCCCTGACATCTGCTGGTTCACCTGGGGATGTTACAGAGGTTAGTGTGAATAACACTAGAGCAGGATCACCTACATCTGACTTATTACTACGCCTTGCCTGGATTAGAAATAATCACTGAAGATTAACTGGGACAACATTATACTACTACTCATCCACCCGCTAGTAGTTCATTACTGAAGTTCTGACTGTGTCCCAGTTCCACCCTGCGTGCTAACTGTAATAAAACTCTAAATAATGTAATGTTTTATGCTAATAATAGATTAGTCTTTACAGCTGTGAGCAGCTCCTACAATTTCTGTGTATACTGCATTATGGGAAATAATTGTGTACAGACAGTATGCAATTTTTATAGCATGTGTACAGATTGCTTCAAGTTTATCTTCAGTTTGAGTGTCCACACTTACAACTAAACTACTTACAGTATATATTAGGGATTTAGTGCATAGTTACAAATCTGCTGCATGCTTGTGCTGCCATCTAGTGAATACTGGATGCTCTATCTCTACAAACTGTACAGTAGAGGGCTTCACAATGGACTATTGTGCAATGCACCAACTCTTCTGGGTGTGGTCACATTTGAGAAAAAAAAAAGTCTCCTGTCACTGTGACATACTTGAAACCAGTAGCACAAGTATTAACATGCGGTCTCTTGTTAAATAACCTCACACAATGCTGCAGTACAGCTAAGCTATTTCCTTACCTGACCCATGTTCCACTGAGCCTGCTGGCCAGGCTGGATGGCGTACATGCCCTGAGCAGGCATCATGCCTGTAGGCATTGCACCACCCTGTGGTCCCATCATCCTGGGGGCCATGCCCATCATACCAGTGGCTTGCGCGTTCCCCATGAAGCCATTAGGCATCGTCATCCCAACCATCATTCCTGGACTGGGCCCCATCATGGGTGCACCGCTCTGAGCCATCATGGCACCCATGACAGTAGTGGGTGGCATGGCTGTACCCATACCAGGGAAGGCCTGGTAACCAGCTGCTGCCTGGACAGGAAACTGCATCTGAGAGGGGCCCATGAACATGCCAGCTGAGAGGAGGCAAGAACATAAAAAAAAAAAGTTAGTTTTTGAGGTATGGGTCTGTTTTGAAAACTTGCTTGTGTGTTTTAAGGAGTCTGTTAGTTAAGCAGGAAGATAAGTCAGCAAAGCCCTGTGAGACTGAGCTGCAAAATACAGGTATCTACTTGTTCCTTGTGGATCATGTGATGTCACCATATTTGCATTACTTTAGCAAGCAAAGTATTAGTCAAGGGCAGTGGTTCCCAAAGTGTGGGCTGTGGCCCTCTGGTGTGTTGCTAAGGTACTGCAGGTAAAAGGAGGCAGTTTACAAAAAAAGAATTTTTTATTTTCAATTCAGTGGATCAATGACCTGAAAAGACTGCATTGCATTTAAATAACAAATAAGAATCCAGGGTTTCTGCATCTTCTAGCTCATCAATGGCAGGGAAAGAATTGCATCTATTAGGTGACAAAACGAAAGCTGTTAATGTAGGCTAATGTAGTCAATCTGAACAAACAAATACACGAAAAATCTAAATTAATCCAATAAAAACAAAAAGGACTCATAGGTCAAAAAGAGTTGTGGTTAAAGTTTTAAGCATGACTGTTTCTACATAAAATTGATTTTTCTTCGTAACAGGGTTGAATTTACAATATGGCACTGGTGTTATTTCAGTTTGTGTGTAAATCCTTACCGGTGGGGGGCTGCTGGGACATGCTGTTAGTCCCATACAGAGACAAGATGGAGTCCTTGGACAGGGGCTTCTTGGCTGCGTCATCAGCTTTAGTGGTGCTACTGCTCTCACTAAACAGGTCGAGGTCTCCCTGTAATGACCCTGAGTTGGCTACTCCTCCTGACACTCCAGCTGCTGGAGCTTGTGTCGGAGTGCTTGCCGAGTTATTGGAGCTCACCTGGAGGTAGGAAAGAGATTGAGATGTTTAGAAGATTTAAGGTCCGATGACAAAAAAAGCACCCATTTTTGTGACAAATCTATGGCTCACACGGTTTTATTCTGTGCTGTACAAACGCAACTACACAAAATTTACAAATTAGCAGACAACTACCATTACCAAACAGCAGTAGATCTATCAATAACAGTAATTTTTGGGGGGTCTTGTGAACTTGACAGTAACTTTGCCAGTACTGCAAACAGCTACAAGCTGTTGTCTGGCAAATATATAGGTATTAAAAAAACATAGTTGCCTCTTTTAGCTATGTATAAATGTAGATCATAAATACAAAATGGGCCTATCGAGCATGATTACTCTGAATAATTCAGCTGTGATCTATTAGTAAGATGTTAGTAGCCGACACCCCCGAAGGCTTTGTCTCTATAATATAGGTAACAAAAGATAATTATTGATTAAATTTACTAAGGATTAATATATTTAAATCTTATACCTAACTGATAAATTCTTTGATTAATCAAAAATCAATGAATGTGGTGATAATAAAAGTAAACACTGCATTAAGCCCCATTTCAATGTTAAGTCAAGAGTGCCTGATTTACTGCATTCATATTCTGAAGTGTGTTTCTGCCTCTCTTTCATTTAAACTCACTGTCTCTCAGTACTGGTGTTGCTGTCATGTGGGCTATTGACGCTGATGGTTATCATTTGCCTTTTTATTTTTTACTGCACATTTAATTTCAG
The DNA here is from genome assembly GCF_036321145.2 of Pelmatolapia mariae. Taxonomy (NCBI): domain Eukaryota; kingdom Metazoa; phylum Chordata; class Actinopteri; order Cichliformes; family Cichlidae; genus Pelmatolapia; species Pelmatolapia mariae. Next base: position 35,584,434 of record NC_086232.1, read on the forward strand.
TTTTACAACCAGGCAACAGTGACTGTTAAGCCCTGCTGAGCAATAATCGGAATTTGGATTTAAATCTGAACTGGGGAATGCTTTCTCAGTTTTACCTGAGAAAACTGAGCTGTGGATGTGGATGAGGGCAGGGGATTGGAGACCATGGGGCCAAATATATCCAGGTCATTGTTCTGGCTTGTGCTCGTGCTACCGTTGTTAGCTGATGCAGCTGCTGGTGCGTCTGTGACAGAAAGAAGGAAAAATTAGTTTTACAGGTGGAACTTAAAAAAATACATCAGGAAATAATAGTTCCCACTACCCACTGACCATTTCCTGATTGTGGTCTGCATTAATTAAAAGATCTTTATTTAAAGTTCAGGAATATAATCCTTATAGAACGGGCTAATTGACATAGAAAGGGTGTTAAAAGTGAACAGAACTGCTTTCATGAAATTGTGTTTTCTTTTATTTTTTAAATATTCAACTGTAAAAACCTCCCACAGCTACAAAGCTGCCCATGCAGTGAGAACAACAGCTAGCGCAATAAAAAATTAATCAGCTCACCCCATTTAGCTCACTAGCCACAGAAGAAAAATAACAGTAAACATGATATCCAAATAATGCAAGCAACCCTTAAGCCAGTCAAAAACACAACACCATCTTCTTTTAACTGTAAATAAAGGAAGCCTCTTTAATAAAATGAATTATTCCTATGAACCAAAAACCGATCATAGCTATAATGCTGAAAAAAATAAAGTACAGAAATTTAAAAGCAAGAACTAATGTGAAGATTTCACAATTTAATGGCGAAGTCGCACACTGTTCAAACAAAACAGCTGAACATTAAGACAGAAAAATCTACATAACTTCCATTTCCATTCACATCAGAGTTCCTCTTGGCTCAGAACGAGCTTTTGGGGAGTGACTATTTATGCAAACAGAGCTTGTCCTCATACTGTAAAGGAAACAAGTATGTGTTTATGCATTCTCCTTTATTTCTGACCATTTGAGAAATCAAAGATGTCAAAAATGCATTAATAAATGAAAAAACATTCTACAAAAGAAAAAAAAGTGCTTTAGTTAATAGCTCTTTGGAAGAAGATGCTAAAATCTATCCATGCCAGAAAACCTTGCATGTACTAAAAGACCTACTTTAAGTGATCTTGCAATCAAGCCAAAAGAAAACCTATACTTGGTGCAAGTATGGCAGAGATATCTATGTTGTGCAATCCAGTGTTGCCCCTTCTCCTAACAGCATTTAATGTTACCATTTCCTGCTACACTTACAATACTGATCCAACAAAAGTCATACTCTAGATAAACATCAAGATTTAAAGTAGAAACAAGAAGTTACATGTCTGCTGCAGCAGCTGAAGCACTTCCTCTTTTCAACTCAAAAACCTTGCAGTGGTTTTTTAAATTGAAAGCAACAGAAATAACATCACAGCCACAATTAACAGCAGCGTGTTGAAAAGACGTCAGCGCAATGTTGATACAGACAGCGGAGAAGACGAAGTGGTGTTGCCATCTATCATTTACAAGTGAGATGATTTAGTTGCTGTGTTACAGATATGCTGATAGGTGACACAACCAAACCCTTTAAATATGGTACTTTCTCTCTCCTCCATTGTTTGGTAAACACATGCAGAGCCACATGTTTGAAATGAGAACATGGCACAGCTAAGGGTGGAGACAATCTTTAACGCTGAACCAAAAAGTAAACAATCTCAGGTAACACCACAGCATCAAGATGCAGAGCTGAGCAAAGTGTAGAGGTAATCACCATCACATAAACAGTGATTTTACAGTGTAAATTACAGTGTATTTTGATTGCTAAATGTCATGTACTACATGCAGATATCACCTTGGAAACTTATCTACACTTAAAAATAAAAACAAATAAACTCAGACATATTAATTAGCCTAATTCCACACACAATATATTAGTCATAACTTTCCCACAGCACATTCTACTCTCATTAAATCCCCCAATAAGGATGTCCTCTGGCGATAAATTGATCTGTGGTGCTAAACTTGAATCATTTTCACACTCACCAAGGCCTAGTAGGTTCACAGAGGGTTCTGCAGTCTTAGCAGGGCTGATTTTGGGAGCTGGCTTGGACTCTTCACTCTTTAAAAAAAAATGAAATGGTTGTAAAATAAATTCAAAAGCAGAACAAACTTAGTGTGGATAAGAAAACAATGCTAAAGGGCACATTGAGACAGCTTTATCATTACTGGAATACATGCGAGACTTACCTTGGTGTAAGATGACACCTTGCTTCCTCTGTCGGGCTCCCTTTCTTTCTTACTATCTTTTGGCTGATAAAAAAAGAATAAAAGAAAGAAGAATGAGTGAGTACAAAACATTATGAAGATCTAAATCAGAATCAGAATACTTTATTATTAACTAAGGAAATTATGTGGGTTACATTTGCTCCAAGATAACAGTAACAGACTAAACTTAGAAAATAATACAATAAATGAATAATTTCATGAAATGTTTAGTCGATACATACACTGGTGCCATTGGTCACATTCTTGCTGTAGTATTTCTTCTTCTCATATTTATCCCTGATGAAGAATTCCACTGCTCTGAGGTCAGTGTTAAGAAAAAATGTAACTCCAAGAAAAGGGAAAAAATGGTTAAACATATGCTGCATGGCACTTTTTTTGTTACATTTGTGGATTTGCTCTAAGCGAAGGATACTGGTCTGTTTGAGGTCTTCTGAAGCTATCTGGAAGGTTGGCCTCATAAAGCTGCCTGGCCTTGGTATTACCCATGTCCTGTATACTCTGAAGAGAAGACAAAGATGTAAACAAAATGGATAATGTTAGGATACAGTGTTTCATTGGGGCAATCAATTGACTAAGCACATGATATGTTCGCTCATCACAAATATGGCACAACAGATAAAAATGGGTGTACAATACCTAATGTGGCACTTTTCAGATATGAGAAAATAACCCCCAAGTGATAAGCCAACTTATGCAGTTTGACTGAATAGTTTATATTGTTAAGGTTAAAAATACTGCACCCACATGACAACATTACATTAGTTAGTTTTGGTTTTAGTCATTGACTGATGTTTGACACCAATATTTCTTCAATATTCCTGGCAATTAAGTATTTAACAACACAAGCCTGGATATTTTGAAGCTATCATTAAAATGTCAACTAGTTGTTAGTATGACAGCAAGTTCACTTGTACAATAATTTGCAGTTTAAAGAGTGGTTATTAAGGTAAATTCCAAATGACATAAATGAAGGGTATTGATAGTCCTGATGACAGTGCATAATGAAAATTAAAGCTTGACCCACATTACGGACAAGAAATTATGTCTTTAGCCACTGAACAGAATTTCCTGTTTTTGTGTCTGGCCAAGTTTACTGAAGTGCGAATGAAAAATCAGCAATATTGTAAATCAAGGAAGGTTACATTTAGTGGAGAACACATATGCCCAATCCAAAAAACATTTCACAGTTTCTAACCATATTTATGTTTACTGTACATAAAAAAAGGATTAGAGAACCAATAACGGAATACTTGGCAAAGACATTTAAATGTCACATTTAAAAAAGGAGAAATGCATTCAGTTCTTGTGTTCATTTACATTGTCTTCTTTATTTAGTTTCAGTGTAGAGAAGTTATGGTACACCTTTAAGCTGTTTTGCATTTTTTTGTATTCATGTTGTGCCAGTAAGCAAATCAGTCCAAAGAGGGACTTAGACCCAGAGTCCCTTGACCTCTCACAGCCCCCAGGGCTACTGCCCGGTAGGTCAGTTCAGTAATGCACACAGGAAAAGTGCAAAAACAAGAAATCAGTACCTGGATTTGTTCTGTTGTCCATTGGTCCAGGTTGACTGATTTCACTCTGGATATGTGCACTCCCAGGTTCCTGTGGATGCCAGCACACCGGATGCAGATAAATACCCCCAGATTCCAGGAAGCCCATCTTGGACCTGTTAATGACAGTTAAACCCAGTTTGGGATATGAAGATACAAAAACGCCCGAAGAAACACTCAAACATGCTAGTCTTTGTTGTGACTTGAAACGTATGATGCAAGTTCTACATTCTTTGTCAATGATCTAATTTAAAAAAAAAAAAGTTGGCTGAAGTTTCTGAGAAAGACCTGACACAGTTTGTTTACCGCTTGCAAATCCCGGTAACTAAGCATACGGCGACGAGGGAGAAGCCCTGTGGGGAGCTTATGTAGCTTTAGAGAAGTTAGCATGCTAGTTAACCACTTAGTTTAGCTTAAAGGGAAGAATGTCAGGTGACTAGCTTGGGCCAGTTAGCTAAGCTAAGCTAAGAAGCGCGGATGTTATACTGTTAGTTACCGTTACTGTTTGATTCTGAGTGAAACTGCTAACTTTGTACAGTTAAACAATAAAATCGCCGACAAAACGAACACCGCACCTTTCGCCTCGCAGTCGGCGCAGTACTTGTTGTCTTCCTCTCTCAGCATTTTGGACAGGATGGCCTGGTGCTGTTCGTTGAGTTTTTGGGCCTTCTCTCTCTCCGAGCGTGTCGCCATGGTGTCGGCTTTGATCGGGCAATCTTAATTAAAAGAATTCTAATTTATTCAGTGGTCAATCGAGAAAAGTTTCCGATAAAATAGCATAATCAGAGGTATGATCGCCTCCGACTGGGATATGAAAACACCCGGAACCGGAATCGCTTCTCCGCCCACAGGTATTCTAGAGCTGACGCGGCGGCCTCACCGGATTGGATGGGAAGCGTGACGTTGTATGACGCAAAACGTTTCTGACGAAATAATTTTAATATTTCCGCCAAGAAACTGGAAAAGCAAGGATCTAAACAAATCTCTGCAATTAAAAAAACAACAAAAAAATCGACTAAGTATTTTAAGTATGTGGTAGCTGAAACCATCGATCATTGCATATATTGTGTGTTTTGTGTGGACTGTCTGCACATATTACTTTGTCAGTTTGTATTTTTTTCCTGTGTATTGTTTGTAAGTACAAACATAGTTTGAAAACATTTTCATGAAGAAATGATCACCTCACTAAAATGTTTACATTATGCTAGTTGTTTTCGTACAACATTATGAAGATATCCAGAGATCATTTCTTCAAAACAATAATTACATAGCAACACCACATCTAAAGTTTCCAAATTTATTAAACATGGACAAGAAAATGTATAAACACAAACAAAACACACACACACACACACACACACACACACACACACACACACACACACACACACACACACACACACACACACACACACACACACACAGAACATTACTGAACATATTTTCCTAATTTTCAAACATAATGGAAAACTGTTAAATGAAACCAAAATTAAGATCAATTTAATTTTACGCTGATAAATATGAATTCTCATGAAAAACACACATGCACACGGGATTTCTAGAACACATACTTTGGATAAAACACTCATACATTTGAATTACCCTTGAATATGTAAAAATAGAACTAGAAAAATAGGTGCGCTTACAAGACATTTTAACTAAACAGTATTTAAGAAGTCTAAACAGACAGCAATAAAAAAAAAGTATGTACATAGAAATGTTACACATGCATATAGTAAATTCAGGAACGCCCTAGCATCACTGTTTCTCCACCATAGACTTCCTACTAGCCTACAAAAAAATGCATAATGATTTCCCTGCACAAGCAGACTCAGTTTCAGCACAGTGCTTTAGATTTTTAATGCACCAGTGGTTCAGAAAAAGGTTTCCAAGCGGATCTTAAAGTTATTCTCATGGTGTCTCACTGCAATTCCATAACGGAGCAGCATCTCTACATACGGTGGCCAAAATGTGTCATCTATCGCCACATAGGGGTCGTGCGGTGTGTTCAGAGCCTTGTTCATGAGAATCTGCAGGTTTATAAAAAGGGAGATGAAGACCAGGGTGAAGCATATTTGCAGTAAAGGTACAAGTTTAAAAAGTTTTACAAGTTTAGAGTTTTATTTTGCCTTTACTTCCTTTACTTATTGAAGGAATAGGTGATGGCCACTAACAAAAATAAAGGATATTTACATGATTATCAAGAACAGAAACATTCAATCACAGAACAAGTTAAAAAAATAAATAAAATCACAAAAGCTGCCCTCAGGTCTAAACGTTAGGTTGATATCATGCCTTTTGGTACACATCAGCTTTTGCTGCCATGTGTGATCATTACTGTGAATCGATTAATCACTACACCCTCTCTTTTATAGCACTTATGTCAACCTTTTTGTCCTTTCACTTTGATAAACAAAAGCAGCATGACACAACCACACAGTCCACATGCGTCAGACCTGCTGCTTTCTTTGCACTGGTGTGGTTAAAATAGGGCCTTAAACAGCATCTCTATAGAAAATGTAACATTAACAATGGGTTTTTATAATTTCCAGTTCCACCACAGCCAACAAACGTAGGACTAATTTACATGTGACTTGTTGACATAAGAAATATGCAGCTGCTAATAATTAATAATTAAACACACATTTATTCTACTATAATAGGTCAAATATCTGTTTTGTTAAATGCCTCTCCTATGTGCATACCTCAAAAGGCATCCACCTGAACAGAGTTAACAACACTGATGTTACCATCAAGCATTGTCCCAAGAAAAGTAGCCATTAAGAAATGAGTCATAGCTAAAGAACCACATCTCTTAGGATATGTTTTCCATAAAAGTTGGTGGAGTGCCAGCTCTTTCCTCGAGGTTGATAACTGGGGGGTTTTATCAGAGATAATAAAATTATCTTCAGTAAAATCTACCATTTATCTCAATATCTAGGATACTTTTCAGTCACATACAAAAGTGTCAGTGGTTGATGTGAAAAAAAGGAAACACTATGTGTGAAGCTATCTTCAAAACAGAAGTATTTCAAATATTGGGATGAAAATTTAGTTTATATACTTTTTTTTCCTGACCAATGTTTTACTACTCCATTCCCTAATGTAATTCACCCCACCTTGAACTCATCTTTCACTCCTACTGCACACCTCACCAAGGTCTGGCTGTTATCGTACATGTCTGGCACCAGCCTCACATGACTTCCTCATGCTGTACCACACTTCCTCTCTTGGCACCCTATCATACCCTGTTTGTAGATATACAAACACACAGTACAAATCCTTTTGACCGTCGATATTTCTCCATTAATACTATAAAAGCAAACATTGACTCTGTAGTGCTATTTCTGGGCAAGGAGCCATGCTGCTGCTCACCAATCATCTCCTCTCTTCTCAACCTAGTTTCAAAAACACTTTCCCATATCTTCAAGGTATGCCTCATCAACTTTATCCCTCTATAATTGCTACAGAGATGCACATCACCCTTGTACTTGAAAATCTGTACTCCATTCCTCAGGGATCCTCTTACTCTTCAGGATTGTGTTTTCTCATTTTCTTCATTCATGAGCTCCTTCAGGCGCTCACCACACTCTCTTCAATTGTTAGCACATTTCCATTTCTGTGATAACGTCTTACATATCACTTCACATGCTTCATACAAGTCATTTTCACCTTTCTTAGTGTCCAGCCTCACATTTAACTCAAGCCTTGTACTTTGCCACTTCTCTCATTGCTAACCTCCCAGCACTCATCCATTTTCTTCATCTCCCTGACCATCCCACTTTTTCTTTGCTAACCTCTGCATTTGAACAGATTTTTTTTACTTCCTCCTTCCAAAAACAAGTGTCCTTGTCCTTTTTCTTCTGTCCAGAGGACACCCTTTGAGCAGTTTCCCCCAGAACCTTAGCTGTAGTTTGCCAGCCATCTGGCAACACTTCCGTACCACTGACAGCCTGCCTCAACCCCTTCCTGCACTCTCCACAACATTCTTCCTTCTTCAACTTCAACTTCCCTTCACTCACTTCCTCTTCTTCATGCCCAAAGTCATCATACAGACTACCATCCAATGCTGCCAAGCTACATTCTCCCCTGACATCAACACAGGGGGCCTCTATGTGGTCCATCTTTCCTTTCACATTTCTCTCCTCAATATCAAACCTCATCACCTGTTTCATTCACCTACACGTCCAAAGACAAAGACTGAGATTTTTTTCGATTACATAAAAAAAACTCGAGTTAAACAGTTAGTTTTTTAGTATGAGAAAACTCACCTCCAGAATTTCATTGAGTGAAATCAAGTTTTCATGAATCTCATGAGGAACATTCTGAAAATTAAGATAAAAGACTGTAAGGTGCAATGAATTCATAATAAGGCACTTTTCACATGCAAAGCCATAATCTACACCTTCTTCTTCTTGTTTGTACTGGAATCCTCCTGAGGGAGAGGAACGTGTTTCTCCAGGATGTACCCCAAGCTCTCCATCAGCCTTTCCTGGTAGACCTTCATTTTCTGTATTTTTTCCTTGATGTCCCGGAGTATCCTGTGGAATGCATGCACATGCATCAACATTTTACTCTTCTTCTAAGTTTATAAGATTTATTTTTCTACTTTTAAGATTAGGCTTAAAACTTTCCTTTTTGCTAAAGCATATAGTTAGGGCTGGATCAGGTGATCCTGAATTCTCTTAGTTATGCTGCAATAGGTGTAGGATGCTGGGGGATTCCCATGATGCATTGAGTATTTCCTTTTCAGTCACCTTTCTCACTCACTATGTCACCTCTCTGCAATGAATCATACTTGTTATTAATCTCTGTCTCTCTTCCACAGCATGTCTTTTTTTTCCTGTTTTCCTTCTCTCACCCCAACCAGCTGCAGCAGATGGCCCCGCCCCTCCCCGAGCCTGATTCTGCCGGAGGTTTCTTCCTGTTAAAAGGGAGTTTTTCCTTCCCACTGTCGCCAAAGTTCTTGTTCATAGGGGGTCATACGATTGTTGGGTTTTTCTCTGAATGTATTAGTGTAGGGTCTACCTTACAATATAAAGCACTTTGAGGCGACTGCTGTTGTGATTTGGCGCTGTATAAATAAAATTGAATTCAGCTGAATTAATTTATATTACCCTTGAAGCATTTCTGTTTTCTGCTCTATTCTGTGTAAATAAACACCTGATCCCTTTTGGTTTAGTATGACGCTGAATTCCTACTCACGTATGTTCTGACAACTTCTCCTTTTCAATTTGAAGTCGTTCACTGTGACCACTGGCGGCAGCCAGCACCTGTTTCTTCTCCTCCAGCCATTTTAGTTCACTAAAAACAAACACACAAGCATCACATTTTCACAACTATACACAAAGTATAGCAAAGGGAAAGTCTCTGGATGGTCTCCTTCATTCAATCCTGAAAGGCATCCATAAAACCAGAAGAAGGACAGTAAGTAATGTAATATGTACAGTGTAACAAAAGGGTTACATACAGTTCCTTAGTCTTTTTCAGTTTGTCTCTTTTGGCTTCATAACAGGAAGCAACCATCTCAAGTTCAGAGCACAGCTTGTGCATCTATGGAAAAAGTAAAGATTACATAGAGTAAGTGATGCATGTAAATGAGCAAAAGCAATAGTTCACTGTTTAACTTAACCACACCTCTTCTTTTCCTGCTTCGAGCAAAATCTCTGAATTTTCTGCCAGCACTGCATGAAAAATAAAAAAAGGTCAATTTTATTAAAAGATAAAGTACACAACATTTATGATTTATTTCTTTATTTCTTTTTAGAAACCTGAAATCACCAGTTGACCAGAACTGATAACTTACACTGTGGTTCCACTGTCGACCACTGCTTCAGCTCAGCTTCTGTTGCAGTCAGTCTTTTTACTGACTATGGGAGGAAAAAAAGTCACGTGGAATACAAATCACAATGATGAGCCACAGTGAAGCTGTCTGACATCAAATAAAACAAACACAAAACTCACTTTATCAGCAGCTACTCTTGGTTGCTCCCTGATTTATAAGGAGTCGGCACAGCAGGAAGCTCTACAAATATTTAATCTGGCAGGTTTTTACACCGGATGCCCATCCTGACGCAACTCCAAAGAGATATGCATCTCCTCCCGGGATCAAGCAGGGGATTTTTTTGCTTGTTAAGCAAATGTGTAAACCACTACACTATGGAGCCAAGGGTGCATTTGACCGGGCATGAAATGCTATGTTATTGCCAGCTGGAGTCTCTAACCTCACCATTTAAAGCACACTCAGCGGTTCCTTTTAGTGTTGACACTGCTGATGCTCACAATGTTTACATTTTTTTACTGCTTGAATAGCACTAATGAACTGTTTATGACTATACAAACTATTAAAACAAATTGCTCTTTTTGTAACGTATCTTGCCTCTGTAAACACCTTTCACATACAACATGTTTATGATTAATGCTAATTTTGAGCATCACTGGAAACCAAAGGTGCCATCTTGGCCTCTTCATTAAGTCATTTTATGCAAAATTCATATGTCCTGTACCCATGATACATGTAAAAGATATTAATATTAATGATGCAAAGATTGTGAAATGCTGGGCTGGAAGCTGCTTGAAATTTACAGTATGGTTGATAATTAATCCAATGTTTTGTTGTCATTTTCTATTATTTAGTTTTTGTTGTTCATTTTCTCGTTTGTGTTGGGAAAATAAAGAAACCTCTTTGAATGATCACATACAAAGACAAATTTGATGCTGTAATGTAATGGCTGCAATTGATTAAGATATTTTATTTGCTGATCGGCCAAAGGAACCCATTGACGCAACCATCATCCAATTAATCAGCACACACGTAAAGAAATGCCAGAGGTGTAACAATTTTGAAAGCCAGACCAAAACTGCAACAAAAGAGTTTGCAATACTTTATCACAGTTCCAATTTACAATACAAAGTAACTAAGAGACAAAAGCTCCTAATTGCTCCTAATACATGGGTATCAGGCTATTAGGAGAATTAGAAGCTACTGGAGCCTAAATAAAGTAGGCAAGAGTATTAGTATGGAGATTAGCATGGTTTATCTGGTGAAAATTGTAATGTTTATGAATCATTCAGGTAACAAACTGGAATTACTCACATATCGGGTCTGTGGTGGAATATATACTTTTTTTTCCTTACAGTTATTTTTTACCACATTAAAAAAAACTGATAAATGAAAACCATGTTAAAAAAAAGATATGAATTTTCTCAGATATTTAAAATTAAGGATTTCTACATTTTTTTCTGTAACATTAACCTCCTAGGACCTGGCGTCCACATATGTGGAGATCACATTTTGGGTTGTCTAGACCACAATTCTTAATTTTGCTCTACAAGGGCCTGATATCCACTTAGGAGGACATTATACTGCCACTGTTCTATTGAAATTTAAATTGAATGTCCTCATATGTGGATATCAGGCCCTTGTAGAGAAAATCAGGTAAAAAGATAATTCTTTGTTGGGTCTTAGGAGGTTAAAGCAGCAAAAGCAATGAACAAGTGAACATTTGGAAACAATCATCTCACCTGTTCTTGTGGATTCTCACAAAAATCTGGCTCACACAGTATAATCTCATTCTGAATCTGTAAGACAGAAACACAGTTTATAGTTTTTACCCTTTTAGTGAAGTTTAATATGGCCTTATATCACAAAGTATGTGACAAGGGGCTAGAGATAAATTATCTACACAGATTTAAAAACATATTTACATATGTGATGTGGTCAGATTTTGGTTGGTTCTAGTTTACTAGCCTAGTCAACTATTTTGATTCTCAGAAGAAACGTGGTTCAAGAAAAGTTGCAGATCTCTGAATGCATCGATACTGAAACCTAATGATGATTACCTGAAAGAACCAAATCCACGATAAAAAAATAACAGGTAAGAGTGTTAACAGCTAAACAACAGAGTATAGGCCTATCATATAAGACTATGAAAAAACCCCATTTAGTTTCTATTCAAAGTATTTTCTAATTATACAAGAAAGTGGAAAAACTGTACGGAATTAAAATGTAGTAACTCTGAACAAATTTTCCTTAACTTGCATATCTTGATGCATGCTCAATCATCCAGTTAAGAAAATGTAGTTTTCAGCAGGAGAAATGTTTCATCACTAATCCAAGTGACTTCTTCAAGAACAGAATCAACTTTTGAATCTTATTTATGTAGAAACATTTGAGGGAAAATAAAAGTGGAAAAAAATCATATCAACATCAGTAATATATTTCTCACGTTGTACCACTACCTGGTCACCCCACTTGTTGCAGTGGCTCCATACTATCCCAGTCCCCCCCAAAACAATATGTATGGCATGACAAAAAGTATTTGGACACACTGGATCCACATGTACCTTTTCCAGCTGCGCAAACTGCTCCTCACACATGTCCAGCAGCTCAGACTGGGCGGCCTCTGACAGCTGCGCTGCTGCCCGGCCGTCTGCCTGAACACGTAAACAACAAAGACGCACATTTGTGTACGTTTTAATCTAAAGAAAAACTGGAGCGGTGCAAGTAGGTACAATTTCTTCTAGAGCTTGTTAGCTACAGGCTAAGGTGAAAAGTTGAATGTACGTAAACGCACGTTAGCAAGGCATTTAAACATTATATAATATCGTGTGTTATATTAAGCACGTGTAAATAACGAGAGTTTTTTTAGACGACAATCAGTCTTACCATGTTTAGCAACAGTTCCCTACTCCACGGACCACAACACTAGACGCTACTCGCTTTTCAAAATACCGCCAACTTTGATGACGTATTATCCGCGACAGAGAGGATGTTGGTGAGCGCCATTGTTGCGCTAAAATGCGCAAGCTTGTTAAAACGTTTGTAAACGAGTTTTTGCATAGTTTTAGATCCCATCAGGTATCCGTTTTCCCAAATGAAAGCAAGGGTAAGTACTGAAACATCTTTACAGAGCCATGAACACCAAGGGGCTGTTTTTCCCTCTTTAATAGAAAAAAATACATAAAAAGTCTAAACCCTACTGACTATCAACCAAAGCAAAAAAAAAAAAAAAAAAAAAAAATACATGGTAAAATTAGTTAAAAAACAAAGTATTGAATAATGAAGAATTAAAATAAATACAAAAATGGATAATTATTGATTAAACGTGTCCCAAAGGAGGGCCACATACTTTAGAGGGAAAAAATGCACTTTTTACTATATTTATACCAACTACATTTAGATAGACGCTTATTTATTGCTTACTTATTTTATTAACTTCTTCTCAGTGACAACATCAAATTGCCACTGGGACGCTGACACGATTATGTAGGATCAACTCAGAAAAAACTGATTAGACCGTTAGGTACAATGGGCTGTTTAAGTGTTGATTGTCTGAGAACTCTTGCCACAGGAGTTGATGTTTAGCATTTGTTCATAATGAGTATATAGAGATTGCTAAGATGGGCAATGGCAGTACCTGATGTTGAATATGGTTCATAAAACTGCACGGTAACAGGCCTGACATGTGAAATTTTACTTGTCAACAATAAGGCTGTCAAGTCAATGAGAAAAAAAAAGAAAAAAAAATTTATATATATATATATATATATATATATATATATGAATAATCATTTATAATCTATGTTCTAATGTCAGATAAAATGCTGACATATTGAAAAACAAACTAAATGTTTATGAAAGCATTTTTAGTTACTCTTACTGCCGAAGTTACCTATATATGTTAGAACAGGTGTGTTTATCAGATATTCTAATGGTTCCTCTTAATAAATGTGTTTATATTATTAATATATTTAATACTATTTTAATATTTTCATTTATTTCATATATAGTAAATATATTTTTCATTATTCTAAATGTGTTTATATATGTGATGTGTGTTCACATGTGCTCGATTATGTTTTTATGTGCATGTTAGTAGGCTCTTTTCATCGGCACAAGAATGCATACAAACACTAACTAACATGTACACATGAAAATAGTCATATACACATGAGATCACAGACACTGAAAAAAGAGAGGGTGAAAAAGAAATGGTGATAAAGAAGTGATAAATGTGAAAAACGCTGAGGTAAAGTAGCGTGAAACTAGTCATTACAGCATATTAACAAGAAAACAACAGAAAGAATGTGTGGTTGTGAAAGGCCAAGACATACAATCTGTGTGTAGTGAGAGGATGAGGATGAGGTGATTGTTACATTTTTGATGAAACCAAAGTTTTAATGTTATTCACATGCAATGTTGAATTATTGCATGTGGTCTAAAATACCCAAGTTCACACTACATAAAATATCCAGTATTATACAATTTAAATATGACAGTTGGCACTTTTCATAGGTTCATATCTTGACTTTTACTTAAGCACCGCTTGACCTGCTCAATTAGTACGAATACCGTTCATTAACCCACAAACATACTTGTTATACTTGAGTGCTACACTTGTGGATTTTCACTTTATGTATGCTTTTGAAAGAATGACTTATACCTGAGGTATTTCTATTTTGAAAATATTAAAAGATCAACACTCATAGTTCTTTCAACACACAAGGCATGTGTGTAGTATTAATATCATTCATTATTCCAAGAGCATGTCAGGGTAGAAACTCATTAGACGGATTTTTACAAGGTGAAGATGTAGTAAGGCTGCAGGAAATGAGGATGGTTTCATGCAAGTGTACGAAGTAAAAGAAGAAATCTGTTATTATCCTGAATATGGCATTAGCTCTTCAGTAAGTCTGATAAGAGATATTCACTGAAAGAAAGGCTTAGAGAAATGAGAAAGAGTCAATAAGATGTAGGAATCAAGTTATTAAATTCATACTCATCTAATCAAGAAATTACTATTTTTATGTTATTAGTTATTTATTTTATTTTTATTTAAAAAAAAACAACACAATTTTCTTAAGGACGATGGAGGTTAGATACTCAATATCTGCTTCCTTTTAAATCTTGCTTTATGTCTTTTTAGATACTGTTTACCATTATGATTACATTCCACCTCTAACTTTATGTTTTCATTACCAGTCTTGTATGAACTGTTCCACCAGCCTGATTTTGATCATTCAAATAAAGCAATCTAAAAATATGTATCATATTTGATAATTCAGTTGCAGCTTTATAATATACGACCACTTTCATACACACACTCTTTCATACACACACAGACACATTACACACAGCATGGCTGGTTTGCTGCTCAGTGAAGTGCAGGTCACTATCCCGTTGACACCAGCAGGTGTCTCTGTTTGTCTCAGAAGCTAAGCTGGAGCTGGCTGCAGCTTGTAGCTTGTCATCATCTACACTTTTTTTTTAAAGGATGGCTTAAATTGGCATGTAACGGTATGGATAGTAAGTTTGTTTGTTTGTTTGTTTTGCTTTTGTTTTGCTTTTTGTTCACCCAAATGTATTTTGACCTCATATGATTAAATGATGAGGTATTTACAATTGGATGAGCTTCCAGATGACTTTAGTGAAAATGCACTTTATTCACTTTTTTTCCCCACTTGTAGTTTTTCATGCTTTGTTCTGTGCACCACATAGAAATCATCAATATATGTGCTAAATAACTCCCAGCTGAGGCCACAGATCTAACATTTTCTTTACTTTATCCTTTATCTTTCCTTCAGGGACATATATTCATGTGCTGCTAATGGATTTTATGATTATTTTTAATGTGTAGAGGAGTTTCTTTACAGCATTGTTTCTGCTTAAAAATACTTTCTAAATAGTATAAGTAGATGCTGTTGGAACATAATCTATATTAATTGTAGACTTCAACCACCACCATCGCTAGTTGAAGAAAAGCTCCAAAGTAAACACTTCATGAATCATTTAATTTAATAACTCCTACATTTTTTTCAGGTAAAGCGGTCTACATGGTTTATAATTTATCTACCTGCAGACTTCTGATTACCTTTTAGATGAGTCACAGCGCTTAACTATAATTGCAAAACATTTTTGAAACTATCCTTTCTCCTCCATAAATCATTCACCTGTGATCTGAAGCAGCCTTCTGAAAACCCAGCCTTGTGGCAATATGTAAAAATCTTTATTATTCTAATTTTATTCTAATTTTAAGAATCCAAAATGTATAAAATGCAGTACTTGATGCAACACTTTTCTTCTCTGCCACCCACTTCTCCCATTCTTGTTTATTTATAAAGCACAGCAGCGCAAAGGTTTTTCTTTTTTTTCACTTTGAGTTAATGTATCTGTACATTTGTTGCAAAACTCTGGATTAGCAATTTAGTCCAAATAAGCCGACTGACTCTTTCTGTCTGATTATAGTACAGTGGACAAACAGCAGAAGCTAAGTCAGACCAAATATAGTTGATGTTTTCTTGCTACATCCCCGATTTCACACAGCCTTGATTATTTGAATGATCAACTAGAATTTGATTAATATGCAAATTTCTGAACAAACCGTTCCATTTGAGCCTTCAGCGCAGCCTAATTAATCAACAGTTAAAGGAAATTAATACATACATCAATTCTGTCAGGAACATGCTTAGTTCAATCGCCCGTAAAATTGAAGTTTGAAGTATTAACTGGCTCCACAGGAAGGCTATGATTAAAACTCTACATTTTGGCTCTATTTAGATATATAGAGTCATTTAATTCGAGCCAAATATCAGGTCATTTACAGATCTCCTTTTTAATACTTATTCATCATCATCATCATCATCAACAACAACAACAACAACAACAACAACAACAACAACAACAACAACAACAATAATAACAATAATAATAATAATAATAATAATAATAATAATGCATTCAAGGATTATTTGAAGCCTATGGATTCAAATAATTAATTTAAATAATCAAAGAACAGATTAAAAAATCTTTTTCTTCTAAGTTAGTGTCATATTTTTAAATGACAACAAAGTGGTAAACATTAAACAATTTAATTTCAGCGCTCTCTTTGCTGTCACCTGACTATTGCCTCAAATATTAGTGTACACTTTGCCCCTGACACTGTTTTCCACAAGGTGCAAATAATAAAGGAGAGAGTATAAAAAGGGGAGGGGAAGAGATGAAAAGAGAGAGGGCTGTACTATTGTTTCAGTAGGGACTCATGCATCAAACTTCAATTTTCCGGACGATTGAAGTAGTGATTTTTTCTATCTTGAAGTGAAATACTGAAATACACTTAAGACCTCCAGATTAATTACCACGAAGTGGTCCCTCAGACTGTAGTATTACTTATCACCGGGCCCGCCTGACAACCCCTCATAAAATAAGCAAGTGAAATCCATAAACTTACCTGCCTTAACACTCTCTCCCTTCATAAATATGCTTGATTCAGAATAGGCTCCAGAGCACGCACATAGGCACCCGCCACCCTCCCACCACACACACACACATACACACACAAAATAAATTAAAGACTGACATGTTCATATTTGCAGATCAATTTTCAGAATAATTGAACTGAATTGATTTTTTTTCTTTTGGAGGTACTTTTCAATTGAAGTGTTATCTAGAATTTAAACCTTGATAAATACTATGTACACCACCTTACCGCCTTATTTTGCATGTATAAAGCGCACATATTCATTTTATAAATAATTTATAAAACAATATAATGCAGTTGTAATAATATTCTGTGAATTTTACAGTACAATATTTGCCAGCAATTAAAATTTCTTCTTTTGTGCATATTCTGTGTTATCATCAGCATGTTTATTAGGCTGCAAGTCAATATCAGTTTATATATCAGCTTCCAGTTAGTCCACTTGAGCAGTTATACTAATAAACACTTGTAGTTGCTCCCTGTTATAAACCGTACTATTTATAAATGCAGTATAAGGGCATTAAAGGAAATTTTAGGCTAATGATTTTTTTTTTAAAGACTCTAATTTATCTGCAGAGAATTTACAAAAGCTTTGGTCACATTAACATCTCCCAGGCCTATAAACTTATTTAGCTTATTTAGGTTGACTTGGTTAAAATAAAAGTAAAATATAAAAAAGCAACCTCTATAAAACATCTAACAAGAAGACAGCTCTACTTATCGTTTCTGTTAACAAAGAGGGTTAAATGGGAGTTTGCCTTTTGAGCTTCTCTTCTGGACACTCTTTCTTTCTCACATCACCATGTTTTCAGCTTCATTAAACTCCTTAAAGACAAAAGAAATAAAAAGGCAGACTAAGAAAAAAGAGATGAGAAGAAAACAAACAAAGGACTCCCTAACCAGACTTTGGCATAAATGTCACAGCCCAAACTCTTTATGGCTCCCTACTTAACATTAAAAACACTTCCAACAAAAATCCATTTCTTGTTTAGAAAACGTTCTTGGACAGAAGTCAAACATATTATTCCAAAGCTAAAAAGCGCAGAAAGACAAGCGGCTCTCAAAAAAGGGGCAGTTTCATTGTAATTCATTGACTTGTTCAAAACGCCAAGCAAAGAAAGGGGCTAGACATTAATAGCCGCAGATGCCCTCATGAAGGGAGAGTCTATGTAGGCATTATGGCCTTTGTTCGCACCCAGTTAAACTGTTTAAAAGGAGGGTTAACTCAATCCATCAAATTGTCTGAAATTGTGAGGAAATTTCAAAAACCATATGGCTTCCAAACGTTTGCGTCCTTTTTGTGCGGTGGGACACACTTGTCTCAGTATTGCTGCCTGCGGGGGACCGGCCCTGCTCCTTTGTGGCTCGTCCCATCAGGGAACGCTGCTCATTTGTCCCCACTTTTCATGCTTTACGCTCAAAATTACGGCCCAGTCCCGCAGAACAAAAAAGGTCTATAAAGGCCCGGGGAAACTGGCCCAAAACTTTGTGTTTTTGTGGCTTCCTCGTCTTTTTTTCTCCGGCACCAGATTTGTGTTTCTCACATAAATTTTTGCCACGAATGGAGAAACACGTCTAAGGGTCAAGAAGCCACGATACGCATTTAGGATGTGAAAGGGGATGTGAGATTCCGGGCCACAAAATGTTTAGAGCATCTTAGTAGAAAAGGACACAAAGGAACAAAATAGTAACTCTAAATAGGCCGCTGTTGATGAGCTTACACGCCCAGATTTGGCAAGGGGAGCCGTTTCTAAAATCATTTTTCTGCCCTCAATAAATAAATTAAAAGGGGCTATTATATCCACAACAAAAACCTAAACAATATTTCAAGAACTGCAACATAAAAGAATTATTCAGAAAAGCCATTTTATTCCCATAGTAGCCTATATACATTACAGTCTGTGCATTGGTTTTCAAATAATGTCCTGATTTTAGAAAGGCACTTACAGGTGTATAAAACATAACAAATTTATAACTGTAAATCTATTGTATCCAAACAATAAATCTAAAAAGTAGCTTGTCAAAATCACCGCAATATCAACCACTGTTTCTCGCCATCGCTCGAGCATTTCCACAAAACGCGTTGTAACTGTGAGTGTCCGAGTTTTGCCTTTCCGACCGCCATCGTCATCTTCATCTTCATCATGCACTGCAGCATCGGGACGCAGAATATGAACTGAAGCCAGGGTTTACAGTCAAATGATAATGATAATGGAGAGGAGAAGAGCCGGCAGTGACAAAGTGACTGAATCGCGATTTGGCTCGCAGAAAATACAAAAGCAATTAAATTAAAAAAGTAAAAATAAATAGATAATGATCACAAATCAAATCATGCATTTACATGCAAAAATATGGAAACTGGAGCACTTCACTGTGATGTGTGGGGCTATCGGGAAAAGCAATAAAACAATGTGTGTGTGTGTGTGTGTGTGTGTGTGTGTGTGTGTGTGTGTGTGTGTGTGTGTGTGTGTGTGTGTTGGTTTATACTGTAAAAAAATAAGTTACTCATGTCATTTCAGACCATATTGCTTTGATCGAAAGAAGTAACAGTTTGCTAATGAATACATTGTAAAATATCACTGCATAATTCTTGTTCTGTGTTCATGCTTCACTATGAATAGTATCTGTGCCAATATAAAAGTCATTACATTTGGTACATGTTCCGAGATATGGTATACAATATAAGCAGTAAGTTACAAGTCCTCCGCGGGATTATTTTATCGTCTTTTTGTGTTTCTTGACCTTCAAGCTCCTCGATGCGCCATCAGTCATCCACATCAATCTCTACGTCCTCGTCCTCTGAGCACTCTTTACTAGTTGTGTGGTCTGAGAATGGAGACAGCGGCGACGTCCTCAGTTTCTGAGCGAGCTCGTGCTCCTGCTGGCCTCCCCGCGCGGGGGACTCGGCTCGCGGGTGGCCCAGCGTGCCATTGGCGCATTTCTCCAGGTCCGCCAGTTTGGCGAGCTTGTCCAGTGGGACCTGGCCGATGGCCTTGGCCGACTCCACGTCGGCCTTCATCTCCTCCAGATCCCGTTTTAGCTTGGCCCTCCGGTTCTGAAACCACGTGATCACCTGCGCGTTTGTCAGGCCCAGCTGCTGAGCGATCTGGTCCCGGTCGGCTGGGGACAGGTACTTTTGATACAGGAAGCGCTTTTCCAGTTCATAGATTTGGTGATTGGTGAAAGCCGTCCGAGACTTCCGACGCTTCTTCGGGGTGGTTCGCTGGCCGAACAGAGTCATCCCATCCCGGCCTGTGAGGGAGAGGAGAGGCTGAGTGAAAATCATTGATAGATACAGGTGCAGGGCGTTTTCTGCACTGCTGCAGTGTGCGCGTAAAAGTACCCATAACGCAGACATAACAACGAAAATGATGCTGTCTTTGAAACAGAAATGCCTCTCAGTCCTTGTGGGAATAGGGTAGACAGTTACAACAATATTACACAGACACCACTGGGAAATACTGAACATCAGACAATTGGTCTTCCTCTTTACACGAGGCCATAAATTAAAGAAAGGGCTCTGGTGATAAGAGCGGCCCAGGAAAAAATAACGCACCTTTTTTAGATACACATGAAAAGGAAAATATGCGCACTTAAATTGTAAAAAAGTGTCTCGAGCTATTGAATAAACACGTTTGAGCGAATTTTTGTTGTTTAAAATCTAGTTCCAGGCGTATTAGTCAAAATGTGTTTGTCGTGCTTTTTTTCATCTTGTAGATTTACCTTCGGCAGCCTGCAAAACGCTGACTTCCAGCCCCTTGAAGGTCTTGCTGGCCAGCTCCTCCAGCGCGCAGAGCGGGGAGGTTTGGGTGAGGAGTCCCCGGTTGGACAGAGGGATGCTGGAGGAACGATGTTTCTCAGAAGACGAAATTAGATGAGCTGTGCCGCAAATTGTATAACTTCGTTTCACTGATGGTTTGTTCAGGATGTCCTCAATGCTGAATGGGGTCAGCGGCTTGTTGGAGTTGGCAGGAGGCGGCAAGTGGTCCAGCGGACTTCGCCTCCTGTTTTCCACTGCATCACATTTGGCCACTTCTTTGGATGTCATCATTGGTTGTACGCAGAGTTTATAGGACTTGGTTGAAGTATTAAGCAGTTACAAACGAGCGAACGTATCGAGGGAAAAAAGTCACATAACAGTTTGGAGGTAGAAAAAAAAAACAAAGATAAGGAGGGGAGATTGAGGGAAAGAAAATCTTATTCCAAAATGGGATGCGTTCAAAGTGTCGATCCTCGCGAGCAGCAAGTCCGCAGGAGTGAGATGCCTCCCTGAAAATGGCGAGGTCCAAAGAGTTGACGATTACTAACAAGTTATCATTGATTGGTGGGTAATCAATTATCTCCAGTGGCACTTTCGCCCTCTTCCCTTTCACTCTTTGACTATGTTGCAGTCCAGTGCAGGGCTTTTTGCAACTGGGGGTGTCCCATTAATTAGGACGCATGGCTGGAAGGAGGAGGAGCCGGGCAGAATTATAATGCTTTGTGCTCTTATCATCTTTGGTCTAATTTAGTCGTGTGGTGAGATACCAGAATAGGTATATGGGATAAATAAGTGGAAGCTCAGAGAGAGGGAGAGGAAGAAAAAGGAAGAAGGGTTGAGAGACATCAGAACCTTTAGCCAATTTTAACGCTTTAAAAGTTATGTTCAGCAGCAGGTTTGTTTAAAGTATTTGGACTATTTGGATGGTTAAAAAGCAACAAAAAACAAGTCGACTCAGTTACAGATTCCGCAGCTTTAGTCAGAAGAATACGTTCCTCGACCCAAAGCGTGGATGATCCTTTGTTTTGTAAAGGTAATGTAGAGCTGGGCTATATATCAGCTCTGATGATACCTCCTCTGGGGCGAGATAGAAGGAGCAGCATGCATCCCTCTCAGCAACGCCAAATCCGGGCCATAACTCAGGCGAAAAGGCTCCTTTTATATCTTCCGAGAAATATTTCATTTCCTCTCAAATCTCCTCGCATCCTCCAGGTTTGACAGAATGGGTTTATTTTGGCGCTGGACACAGGTCGACGGCAGGGTATTTTGCATAGTGCGGCAAAGTGTTTGTTTTAATTTAGAATTAAACTTCAGATTTAAATATGTGGTTTTAAAAGGTAAAAAAATCGTTTTTTGTTTCACAATAGTCTGTTTAACTTCTCCTTTAGTCCTTTAAATGAACAAAGTTAAGTTAATTACAAATACATTGCGGATAGGGGAATTTTAAGTCTATTAGTTCTGTCGCTATTAATTGCGTATCATGTTTGTTACAATACAGAGTATTTATTTACTTTAACAGCAAACGAAGATGCAGTAAATCAGTATCGTGGTGATTATAGATTTCGGTGATGGAAGTCCCTGTAAAATACTTAAAGCAAATTATGATCATATCTAGAATTATGACGGTCGTGGTGCAGAAAGAAAATTAGTACAAGATTGATGTTTTTTATATTTGGATTTTTATTTTCAGCTGTTTTATTAAATCCTTAGGTGACTGTGTTTTCTAAAATTACCTTATTTTTTCTGTTTAGGCAGCTTGTATTGCCAATAACGCTATATTCAGGTTATCATTTATATCATTTATATATGGCGGTGAAGACAAAATGTAAAACCACGATGAGCAGAAGGAAAAAGAAAAACAAATTGGATGTGAAATATATTTTTTAAATGAGCCTGCTCCCTTCCTCATCTATTATATTTATATTAAAATAAAACATTTGTTCTTAACAAATTGTGCATTTAAGATTTATTAATCTTTTAAAGATTAAGAGATTAAAAAAACAAAAAAAAACAATGTTAGTTTGCAAAAGACTTTCAGTGATGTGACCTGTTTAACTTCACCAGATTGTAAAAAGAAAAAGAAAAGAAAAGAAATAAAAATCAGGCACACAGTTTATATTTGCTGCTGGTGGGGGGTAAGATCTAATTTCAGTGGTCACTGTTCTTTAGATGCTTGTTGAAATTTAAGAAGCTATTTTTGAACACATTTTCTTCCAGTTTCTTTTATTTAAACGTAAATATTTTAGAGAGACCAATAGATAAAAAAAAACAATAAAATATTAATAAAATATTGGCAGCCAAAAACTAATATGTACATGAACTTAAATGCTTTTAAACCAGAGTTTGATTGATGTATTTAATATGAAGGGACATTAGCCATTGCTAACAAACAGACAATGTTGCAATAACCCAGCCAAAAAGAATTAACATTAGATATTTTTATTATTACTAAAAATATGACTAAAAAAACATTAATCAATGAAATGAAACGTTTAAACATTCTGGTGAATTTGCAGGAAATTATATAATTAAGGAAAATATATAGTCACCTTATTTTTTCCACTTTACCTCACATGTGTCTTTCTATCCAGCTAAGCTGTGGTGGATCATGGTGTTGGTTCAGTGCTATGCCCTCCTGTTTATTAAAGACAGATATTTGCAGTGGTGTGTCATCATTGCAGTGTCTTGCTTGCCAAGGTCAATGACATGTCCTGCCTCTCGGCTCTCCTTTAGCCAGAGAACTTAATCTCTTAAGTTACTAGACTGTGCAGGGGACATTTCTTGGCAGTACAAACTGCATCAGTGACTGTCCTAAAATTACTCTATCCACACTTTATGTTCTTATTAGCCAAAGCTTAATGTTGGCTTTATAATTTTGATTAGATTGGAATAAATGGTTATTGAATTTCTATCTGTAATAAACACTGAAAACATTGGTTTACTGTAATCCAGCAGTATTAGTTTAATGCACTCTGAATATCTTCATCTACTGCTCCTTGACATGTATGAATGCATACAGAATACAATAGCTCTGTTACTTCCCAACCAGGTGTTGATTTAGGCCATCCACACTGCGGTCTGTTAGCTTAAAGTGCCACCCTGCAATATGTGTTAGTGACCTCATGCAGGAGGAGACACAGTGCTCACTGCAGGCTTAGGCTGCGATTAGACAGCTGCAGGGGAAACTGTCCACATTGTAGCCATTTTGTGAGACCCCAAAGACGAGTGTCATGTCTCCCTCGTCTCCCAAAGGCCTGCCAGTTATCTCACATGACACCAGATATAGATACATAGAGAGAGGGAGAGATAACCTGGCTCAAATGTGTCTCTCTGTTTAAAGCATGTACTGTATAAATCACACGTCATTACCAGAGGTCACTCGCTGAGGTACCCTATTGGATGGTTTCATCGCCAGGGCCAGTCTGGTTGGAGGAGAGTGGATTTATCTGGCAGCTGGATCTCTAGAGAGGCAGCCATATTTTATGTGACTAGAGATGTAATAACAGGCCTCTGACAAATCCCCAATGGCCCGGCGTTTCCTGCCTCACAGTGCAGTGCCAGTGCTGCTGGAACAGCAACAGTGGATCTTAAGCAGCACCATTATCACTATGATACTGCACCGTGTCACTCAGCAGACTGTTGAGTTTCACATGAATTCTATTTAAGGGTGAGGCCTCCCGAATCACCAGTGATATTTAGCTAGTCTAGCTTTCAAGTGTCAAGATTTTCAGATATTCAACGCATAAATCTATTGCAGTGTGCAAAATACAAAACAGCAGCAACAAAAAAAAACAAAACAATACAGTAGTGGCACATGGATGGGTAAAGTGCAACAAGAAATACTTCAGAGTGTGATAATAACATATATTAAAAAAAATCTGTATAAAAACTAAACCTACGAAGCAGTAAAAAGCCCGAATACTCAGCTGAGTGCACATTTGGTGTGAAAAGCTCGGATGGCCTAATATGACCAATTACAATGGATAACCTTAACAAATCAGATAAGAGTTTTATATGTTTGTGTAACATAAAATTCCAAAATTCATCATTATTGTTATCAGTGACATCTCTGTATAACAATGGAACAGCTTCTTATGTATAAAAACAAAGGGTCAGGTACTGTCATTGAAAAAATATGTTGTTGTTAAAAACAAAATAAATTTAAGCTTTGAGTACTACTTTGAGTTGAAATTCAATTTATCTCCACCTAATGGGGGGCAGCAGAAAATCCACAAACACATTTCAAAAACTGTGAAAAAGAGATTAGACCCCCCCAACACCACCACCACAAAACTTTAGTAACTGTTTTTGCATAAATACCATAATGCAAAAACAATTCACAATAATTTAAAATTGTGCATTCAAAATGTTAATTATGGAAATATTGTCAAAGAAATGTATCTGACATGTAAAACATAATTCTGTGATTAAAATTCGTTGGACATTAAAAGGGGCAATTTTATCTACTGCACAAAGAATAAGTTTTTTCTGAAATATTTCATTTGCTATTTAATAATATTTTGTCCATAAATGCTAATGTGTCTGTCTAATAAATATAAAAAAAATAAAAATGATTTATCTCTGGAAAGTAGAAAAAGTGCAAATTTCAGCAAATGCCCTCAAATTTATGCCAGTAATATAAAGTTACTTTTCTCAACTGGTCAAAAAAAAAATGGGTCAAAGGTCCCTTTAAAAATGACAGATTATCAACACACAACCTGCACAAATAAATAAAAAGGAACATAAAATGGGGACAGACACAACAGTCAATAAATTACAAGTCATGGCATTATCCCCGAGGCACGAAAAGAAAAAACAGGTGCACAGTCGCCCAAGAAATACAAGAAGCACAAAAGTTACCCCATGTGGGGTGCATAATGCTGAGTTATTTCCTTCTTCTCTTCTAGAAGAAACCTTCTTAGGGGTCTCTGGCTGTAGTAATACCGAATATTAGCTGGTGTCGGGTGTGCCAGGATTCTCTGTTTACTTACGATGACAATAACAACTGTACCTGGGGCCATAAGATCTGTTTATTGTGTCCTACCTGGTGGAACAGTTGCTCATCTCACACTGCTCTGCCAGCCAGTTACAGAATGGCTGCATGCTCCCGATCGTGCTGGTGTGGTTTGGGGCCTGTACACTTGTTGTTGGCGCAGCCTGAACATAAGCATTTCCTCATTTACAGAAGGCACAATCTGAAACTGCACATATGCGACCATCAGAAACCGTCCATGCCATGCCAGTTTTGACCATTAAACCTCACTGAAAACATGTCTCACCTCATTTTTATTCTTCCTTTCACAATCTGTTCCTTTTTATTTCAAGACAGCTAGTTTTACACTTTTACAGCA
The DNA here is from genome assembly GCF_036321145.2 of Pelmatolapia mariae. Lineage (NCBI taxonomy): Eukaryota > Metazoa > Chordata > Actinopteri > Cichliformes > Cichlidae > Pelmatolapia > Pelmatolapia mariae. The sequence goes on from NC_086232.1 coordinate 35,610,634, forward strand.
AACGCTTCCACACGCTTATTTCCCTTTGCTCCCAGATTCTCGGGCGGCTGATGAATCCCTCCGCTCCGCTATGGATGCCATAGAGCGGCAGCAGATAGTGCTTCATTTGAATGTTCCTTCTTTCTCATCTACACTTCACCATAAAACACAGTAAGCAGTGATGCTGAAGGATTGTGTTATTTGGAATGGGCAGGGTGGAAAAGATTATTCAAAGCCTTTGGTAATAAAAACTGCCAGAGGAGAACTGGGGAGAATTATGACAACAATCCTGTAGTTTTTGTTTGTGGAGGCTGTTTTTTTCCCTTTTTATACTTATTTGATGCAAAGACTTGCAAAGGAGGATAAAGAGACCTTGAGGTGGAAAACAACCGAAAATCCAATTTGTCACATACACAAGTGTAAATACCAGCTGCATTTCTGTTGATTACTCATATATAACATTGTAAATCAAACTGGATTTTTATGACTTGTTACTTACTGTTTGTTGCTGGCTGCAATCACCTGCTTCACATTTTCTAACCTGTGATCCTTCATCATCAGTGTTATCTGATCACCTCAAGCTTTAACCATTGAAGAGAGGTTTATAAATGATGCATAAACACCGGAGCTTATATAATGCAAACACGTATTTATAATATGAGAAGATCACAGGGCCACTCTCATTACATAAAGTGGGTTTGTGTTGTGTTAATTCAATGCCCGCAGGGGCTTTTTCAAGATGGCCGCACGAGACCAAATGCTGACAGGTCAGCTGTTCTTTCCGAGAGGAGGGATGTCTTTCGTTCTCCTCCTCATTCCCTATTCCTCCTTCACTCCATCCATTGTCAATTATTTTCTTCACTTTTCTCTTCTCTTTCACCGTTCTCTCTGTGAAGTCTCCCTCTCAACACACACATACATATACACACAAACACTGTCTTTGAGTGATGGCCTCTGTCTTTCAATTAGCCTGCAATGGCCCTCTTACAAGGCTGGCGTCTGGCGATTTAGGCCTGCAGCAGATGCTGCTGTGGATTGGCCGTTCATCTGCAGCCTGCAGACTGTATTGAATAGTCATTAGGGTGGAGCTGACTATTCATGACAGAAGAAGTGGCTTTGTGTGGGAGGGAATGCTGCTACATAAGGTTATCTTTATTCTCTTGTTCTCTGTGGAGTTTTTACCGTGTTTAAAAAAAAAGGGGGGGGGGGGGCTACTGATTAGCAGGATTAACAGATAATGAGCAAGTGACTCAGTTTGACACTTATCTCTAGTGTGGTTTCTTTTTTTGTGGCTTGTTATATAACTCTGTTCAGAAGAAAAATCAGCAAAAGAAAGGAAAAGAAGAAAAACAGCCACACAGAACCCCCTGTTGGGTAGTAGAGCCACGAGCCAGTCTGTTGGATTTGTGCATGATTTGTCGACTCTCAGTGGGTCTGTTCATGAAGCACCTGGCAACCCTGCACAGAGGAATATGGTGGCTGCCATGACCATACACCAACACACACACAACCATATGCCCCCTTTGTCATTCCAATGAGCTCGGACAACATTCACTTTCGCCTCCTTTCAGCTAACACTATCAATACAAACCCCATGTGGAGGGGCCCAGGTCAAGAGGGAGTCTCACTACAAAGTGGCTGCTGACACACACAGAGGCACAAGCAGACACACACACCCGTGCGCACACATGCATGTAAACATACACACACCCTGGTGCCTCCCTCTGCTCCTCCTCCCCCTCTTCTCCTGAACCCCCGTAGGCTGCACTGAGGAAATGTGAATTAGCTTCATCAATGCAGAGGTTAACATTGCGCAAAGATGATGTTGACCTCTTGTTGTATTCTTGGTGATGTCTTTCTTAGGGCCAAATGCTTATGAATAAAAATGGCGAGGGGAGAGGTTGCCAAAGGGATTTGTCTGATTAATGCCAAAGGAGAACCCCTCAGGGAAAGCCTGGTTAAGCCCAACACCACTGAATCCCCCCCTGCAGTATTATCAATCATAGAGTGGCTCACACGGCGCTGTTATTGTTTTTGCCATAATTGTGTCAGAACAGCTTTCATTTGTCTCTAATGAAAAGTGCCTGCATTTGTCATGCTAATGTGGTGACAGCAGAAATATTACATGTAGCAACCTATAGCGCTTTGCCAAACATGTACATTAAAATGTGAAACATATGTGTTGCCAGGTTGTGCATGTGCGGTAGAACAATTTAACGTAATTTAAACGTATAATTACAAAGTGCCAATTTACCCAAATAATAATAATTAAAAAAAATCTTCCCACTGATAGTTAATGGTTTCTAGCTGTCAGTAAAGTAAGACGAACAATAATTTCTTCAGTTTCAGGAAGTGCTTCTTTGGTTGAGTTCCAGTAAAAATTCTTTTGAATATCCAGAAAAATTTGTCAACTGTTTTTACTGGAAATTTAAAAAATATAATTCTTAATAATTCTCGCACCACTTTCCTTTTAAATTTAAGAGAATTTTCTCACATATATAGCAAAACTTGGACATGTGAAACAACTTTTATGGCACAATTTCCTACTATTACTAATAATAAATGATTAATCATTAAAGGTTAAAAGTGTATACGTTTCTTAGTATGTATGACAGCTTTATTAAACAATTGCTATGACAGATCCCTCAGAATCAGCACTAATTGTATGAACTATTTGAAAAGGCTTTGATGGGCTCTTTTATAATGCGTTAATGGTAATAACCATCAGTAAGAACATAAACAACAGAAAACCTGAGGCAGCAAGGGTGAGGTAGGTTCTCAACCTTTAACCCCAATATAATTGGAAAACAAGTCTGCATTTGTAGGCTACACAATTGAAAATGGTTTGTTTTAATGTAACACGCACAACAATAACAACAAAAATATCAAGTTCAAGGCCAAGAGCTTGTTTCATCACCACAAATCTCTTTTTGTGTCTTTCTGTGCATATGATTGCACGTGCAGGTGCTCGTCTTCATCTCCAAGTCTTTTTGTGTGCAAACAAATTAAAGACTGCACACTCCCACGCAGACTCACACATTATATGCTCCACAGGGCCTAGGCTTGTGTTTATGACTTTATTAAAAGCGTCTTGTTTCATATCATGCTCTCCCAGCAAAGAACCATATACCCAATATATCACACTGTTATTGTAGGTAATTAAGTCCAAAACTTGGTGTTATACGGCGCCTGTTGTGCATAAGCAAAATTGACCATTTTAATTGCGAAGGAAATATTTGCTTGCATTTTATCTAGCGTGAATGATAGTATTACTCTTCCTAATACTGAAAGAGGGGGAGGGCCCAAAGAAGATAGTACAGGCATTTATTATACTAACAGTCCCCTTTTAAAAAATGAATGGTAATGAGACACAACAGCTATTTACTTTGCTTTAATGCTGTGGCAAGTAACAAGCGCGACCCCCCTCTTTCCTTGCAAATGCCCCTGCTACTGCCCAGAGCTTTTTAAATCCTTGGACTTGTTACACTGCAAAATACAATATTGCATTAAAAATTTAAGAGATAGAAGTTGAACCCTAATCCACCTTGTGCTGATTACCCTGCCAATCAACACAGGACGCATCAGTGGATTTGGGATCTGCTGTTGCTGCCTGTCGGGCTCCTTTAATAATTTTTCATCCAAATGGAGGGAAAATACCACAACATGCTCAACAATCTATCATCACTTTTAATCTAATGCTCATTCTCTGCCTCTGTTTTTGTGTCTTCGCTCTCATCTCAGTATTGTTCACAGCGAGCCCAATAACCTGCGTCTCTTTCTCCCGAACAGATGAGTATAGCCCGAAGGAGTAGGACTGCCATTCATCCAAATCTGTGCCTGTTCCTGCCGTTTAAACCCGAGCAGGCTCAACTAATGCCCCTGCCTCACATCTCCGCCACGCTGCTGCTTTATAGGCTTTGTTTGAAGCAGCTCCTTTATTTCCTCCTCTATCCATCTTCTTCATATTTTCACCTCATAATTCTCTCCCCCATCTCTCCTCACCTTGATCTCTTTGCTCCTGTCCTCTCGCCATCTACTTCTACTTCCCTTTCTCTTGTGTTTTCATTTACCTCTTTTACCTTTCACATTCCTCCTTAGCAATTGCTTTCTCCATAGTTTTTTTTCTCCTCCTGTAAAAAAAAACTGTGGTGGTGGTGGGAACAGGGTGGGGGCTTAGATGAGAAGTCGGTGGCGTTGAGCCGAGGAGGACACACTCCACTTAGATAAATATCCCCATCGCTCTGAGCAGAGCCAGGGAGATTTATTCATCCGCCGAGCTGGCAGAAAATTGACTTGTTTCATGGGGGCAGGCTAGTGACGCATCGCCATGAGAGGCAAAGAGACAGGATGGAGGGAGGGGAAGGAGAGATGAAGAATGATAAAGAGAGGAGGCACATGGAGAGGGAGAGAAAGAAAGGAGGGAAAGAAAAGAGGGGTAAAAGGGGAGAAAGAGGAAAGCGATTTAGGGAGATGGGAGGGAGAAAAAGCGATAAAGAGAGATGAGAGAGAGCGATGTCCCTCCCCTTGTACCAGAGGATAAAGCCAGTGGGGTGGTGAAACAGTGATGAGGGAATGGTACAGCTGACATTTATATAAGAGGATATTGATGAAGCAGAGACAATAGCAGACTCAATTCACTCCTCCTCTTCCTCTTTTGCCTCCTTTATCTTGTTTACTACTTTTCACTCTTCCTCTGCTTGTCTTTTCTCCTCTGTCTCCTTCAGCTCTCTCTCTGACAAAGTGCTGTTATTGGGCACTACATCCTCATTGAGGAAGAAGGGCCACAACCTTGGGTGACTTAAGACTACAGCCACCAATGAATCACACTGATAATCTCTTATTTTCTGCCTCCCACCTCCTCATACAAACTGCAGCCAGCATGCTGCAGAAAAACTACAGTGGTCCTGTGTTTCATATCGCGTCCATGCTAACACAGCAAATAGAGAGGAGACGAATGCTGCCTCCCCTCGGTTTTTCTGAGGAGGTGTAGGGAATGGAGGTGTGTGTGTGCAGGGTGGGGGTGTATTTGTATGTGCTTACTTTGTATGTGTGTTTGTGTGTGTCTGTAAGTGCGTATGTGTTCTGGGAGTGATGGGGCGTGGAGGATTTCTGCTTGTATCAGCACCTGGGCTGCACTGAGAGAGAGGTATACAGGGGAGAAAGATGGGGGAACTGGGAGTCTGAGCGTGTGAGTGTGTATGTGTGTATGGGAAAGAAAGAGGTGGGGGTAGCTAACAGGGAGTGGAGCAGAGTATAATTTAGTCGCACCGAAGCTCAAGGCTCATGTCAACCTTGGATAGGGACCCAGGATGATAATTTGAATTGGGAATTAAGTCACCAATCAATGGTTATACTTATGCTGAATCAGTGGTTTATTAAGAGGAGAGAACTCAATCATCTGATTGTGTGTGTGAGTGTGTGTGTGTGTGCATGTGAGCAGGTACATCTACATTTGAGAATTAGCACACTCCTTTTCTGTGTGATGTTTTGTGCAAGTGGATGTAGATTGTTTGCTGGTATTTGACATGTATTTACTCACATGTGGTCCTCAAACTAGACAGTGGTATATGGTTTTCTTTGCTTGAAAGACGTTTTGTGATCACAGGTAAACAAGGACTGGTTATATTAGCTTAGTGATAGAGTGCATCCCATAGACAGAAGGGCATAACCACCGTGACTCCATTCTTTGACTTAGGACTTCAGTATTAGTATTTTTGCTATGCCCATGTTGATTTTTTTGGAGCTAGACATGGCTATATTTGGATGAAAGGGTAAAGTGCTAAGTTAGCAAGCCATCTAGCTTGTTAGCAAGCTCCATTCATAAGCTGTAGGAGTGCAAATACACAAATCTGCTCATTAGTGCCAGTAACAGTGTATTAAAACATTGAATTTTACTCAACAAAACTTGAGAACAAAGTACTAGATGGTACCACACATATTTCTGCAACAAAGCAAGCAATGACATTAATCAGATAATCCATTAAAATGCTCCAAAAGGCACCAGCAGCACAAACACAGTGAAGAGGTCCAGTTTAATAACATTTTAATAACTTGAGGTGGTACATGAGACCTGGCAGGCTCCAATTGGCTCAACCTGCTTCTGTTGAGACACTTAATCAAAATAGTCACATCCCTAACTCCAGTATCCAAGTGGATGAGTTAAAAAGTTCAGTCAAAGGAAACGGTCCACAGAGACCAAAAGCATTCATTGTACCAGGCTGTAAATGCTTTCTCATACTACAAAGTTTTGCATTTTCACACTGGAGTCAATGGGGATTGAGCACCTTTTGGAACCAGTCTCAAGTGGCACCAAGAGGAACTGCTGCGTTTGTTTTTTCTATGTTAGATCATTTTTCAGCTCTAGAGTCTGCCCTTTGGTGTATCCGCCTCATTTGTGAAAAAAAGTTAAATACGTTTATTTTGGCTTTTTTTCCTGACACAAAACATGTCACTAGTGGATGTCTCAGGCTCTGGTTCAGTAGGGAACCCACATGTATAGTAGATATGTTAGTCAACAGTATCTTTGATTCCCCCTCATACTTCAATTATGTTGCTTCAAAGTTGAGATTGACATTGGTACACTCTAGTTGGTAGTTGCTGAATTTATATTTTATGGTAATGGTAATATCTATATATATATCTATATATATATATATATATATATATATATATATATATATATATATATATATATATATATATATATATATATGTACTAAAATGTACATGCTTTTAGGACTATGACAGTCTTGACTTTATTGACTTTCTTTCATGGTAAAAAGGATAATCAACAAATGTCAAAACCATTGCTACAGCATTAACTGCATATTCTCAGTTTCTATGCTTACTTAAAGCGCTATACAAATACAGGCCATTTACCATTTACTTTATCTAAGTGGTTGCATAAACCCTCTGTTAACTTTGATAACTGCACACAAGGAACATTAGTAAAGGCCAAAAGCTTTACCTGCTATAAACTGAAGTTTCACATTTTAGTATAGTTGCAGTGTTGGCAAAATGGGAAAGCTCCCACTGGGAGAGTTCACATCTTACTTTAAATGTGAAGCCATAAATACTCTAAATCACATGAGTACAGTGGGTATCTGGTAGAAATCAAACTAGATTAATACAAGCTAATAACATTTTAATTGATTTTACTCAGCTGTAACTGAAATTTTGCCAAGAGTTTGCTGACACGTTCAAAACCTTTTTGCCAAAAGGGAGAAATCAAAGACTCATCCAAGACTTGAAACCGGCATGAATGGTTTTTCCCACTCCGCTGCTTGTTATTAGTTTGCCATGATGTGAACATAACACTAGAGATAATTCTAAGAATGAGAATTGAGCACACTGTTTGTGAGGAGAAAGACAGTTCAAGGAGGTTCTGTGTTAAATCAGTTTATTTTTCCACTTTGGTTTGCAATCATGCATTTTGTGAATCCAGGCTCACTGCAGCTACTGTTCATCAAGTAGAACCAAACTTATTAGAGCTATCCTTCATGTCCACAGATTTAAGCGTTTCATCATCCAAACATAGGTTTGACAGACTTTGCGTCAGATGCATTAAAACGCATTGAGGGTTGATACCTAGCTGTGCTAAACTCCAATCTTAGTAAAACATGGCACAATTGGAAAACACCCTGGAACAAACAACTTGTGCACTCGCTAGTTTCAAATGACCCGAGGTTTTCTTCAGGGACTGTAACTTGTGTGTAATTTCGTCATGTGAGGGTTTTCATACCTCTGGAGTCTGAGTAAAATGTGAGTGGCAGACGTGTTGGAGGGGTACCGTGACCTTCTCTCTCTGGACTGTAACTCAATCAGAGCTCAAGGCGTGACACCGTAACCCCGTGTGGCAGGAAACGGCCTGGCCGCACCACTCTGCTAATGCCTTCACTAATGGGCGTGACCGCACCGTGCTCATATCCCTCCGGAAAACAAAGCCCTCCACTGCCAGTTCCTTACGAATGAGAGATAAGCCTGTTTTTTGTGATTCGCTCCAAAATGTGTGTCCAGGATGACAAGTTCACAGGTTACCAGCTCTCAGGTTACAGATTCATTAAGGGAATTAATGATGCTTCAGTGGCAGTTGGATTAAGAGAGTATCTGCTTTCCTTCCAGGCATGCTCTCGAAAAAGCCCTTTGGAAACAATGTGTATTAACCACGATTATTTTAAATGGCCTGTAAACTGACAATGGCCACTTTAAAGAACATGAAACTGGGTGCTGATTTTTTCTCAGGCTATAAGGTGGCATTAGGTTAGGTTAGTAACACTTGTAGATGTTTAGATAAGGGAAACCAGCTAATCTGATTATGTGGAGTTCATTGCTGACTAAATGGTGGAGGCTGGCTGTGTTTCATCAGCTGCTGCGAGGAACCGCACAGCTTGTGTTGCTGTGCTTACAAACACCTGCATACCCACTGGTGTGGCCATTTGGGAGTATGAGTGTGTGTTGCAGTATTGCAAGAGTATCTCATACCTCTTTCTGCTCTCCATCTGCTGCTGTTGGGTTAGGAGTGTTTTATATTTTCAAGTTTAAATGAACGTCCGTTTTTATGGAACTTTTGAACTGCCTGGTTATGAAAACATCCTTCACCTGTGAACAGTGACTTTTCACATTAAAAAAAATCTTTTTATTTGGTCTTTAAATTAATCAGCAAAGACCACAAGAAGAAGTGACCACTTTTATGCTTCAATAATTTCCATCATTTTTCACAGCTCCAAGTATATTACCTATAGCAATAACTAAGTAGTTGAACAAACACTACATTATTTAATAAAACAGGTGGGTACTGGATTTCTTTTTATTTATTTTCAAAACACAGCAAATCCAATGTTACTTTACACAAAACGGCAGATTCATGAAACAGTCCTAACACCTAATAGGTGTCGTTAAATCGTTTCAGACAGCAATTTGTTGCATTATCTCGTTTAACTACTGTATGTGTGTTGATCAACCTCCAAAGCTAAAGATACACATTTGTTATTTTAAGCTTAGTTTTAAAAAAAAATAAAAATCTGTTGAATAGTCTGAATCAGCTCAAAAATGTCTGACAGCATTTTAAAGTTTGAACTCTGATACAATAATAAATTAGGCATTGCCAGGAAGAGCTTGCAGCCAATCTGCATGTGTCACATGTTGGATCTGTGACTTTCGACATTATAGGAAGTTTAACTATGGAAAAATGAACATGATACAACAGCTACACGTGGCCTTACACTAAATAAGGCCATGTGTAGCACAGACTGAGGCAGCAAGTACCTCTTTCAGTGCTTCCATCCAGTGCTCTGCATTTCCAAATCTCCTTCCAGAGCAGATTTCAGAGACTCTATCGCTCGATATTGGGATATCTTGTATCCTTTAACACGTTACTCGCTCCAAAATATAAAGTGCATTTGTTCAGGAACTATTTACAGCTGCAGATTAATACACATCTGCAGCTTTACAGTAAATTTATGGCAGCAGAACTGTTGGGCTGACTCAAACTACAGTGTGGCTGTTTATTGGACTGTTTATTTATGGGAGCATGTTGCCATGTTCATGTATCTATTTTCTTTAGCAAAAGTATAGTTCTATGGTACATTATGACAAATAAGATATAAGATCAGGTTTTAGTAACATGCTTTAGATTAAACATATTATTAGGATCACGTTGATGTTATTCTTTGACATTTGTTAACAATTAGAAAAAAGCAAAATATCACAATTTTGAAGATTAATAGTTTACTAAAGTCAAACCCAAAGTTATTTTTGTTAAAAGCTTCTCCAAAAACCAGCAGTTTGTGGAGATATATTCTGATATTTCTGGAACATATCCAGAAAAAAAAAATCTTTGTAATAAATTTGTTAACCATTAATAAAGCAGGGAGAAACAGCCATGAAGCTGGTTCTATGAAACCACTTACACTACATAAGGATTTTAGTTCACTAAATGATGAGTGAAAAAATGACAAAAACAGAGTGATCAAAGAGGTTATTATCAACAAGCAGTTACCAGCCAATCAACAGAATCTCCAATTGCATGTTTTACAACAGCACCTCTATTCTACTAATGTGGGAGTTGCATGTAAAAATAGATAACCAGGCCTTTATGTTCATCCATGTGGTGGAACAGGTGCAGCTTTTCAAATGAGTGCAGCACGTTATAAGTGCTTCTCCTTCTGACTCCGAAATCGTGAGAGGGGACGAGGTTGTTCCTGTGAGACCAACAGTCTTGACCCAGCTCATAAACTCTAAAGTGCTGTGGATTAAAAAAAATGGCAAACATCCACGTTTGGAAGTGATGGAGAAGTCTGGCGTGCTATGTGCCGGTATGTGCGATTGGCCTACGTGTGCTATTTCAGTCTGTTGTCAGTTTTTGGTGGATGCACATGCAAAGTTTTGACTCAGATTACATGCAGCAGAACAGAGAAAATCCACACAAAGAAATGTGAAGTTGTGCAGGCATGTACACATATCAGCACACGTGAACTCCACAGTGATTTGCTCCCTGATACTCATGTTTATTATCAGGGCTGGTGTTGGAGAAAGGGTTTAGTTGTAGGGCAGAGGTCGCGGCAGTGGGATTTGATGGCTAAGGCAGAGATCGGGTCGCTTGTGAGAGAGCACGGCCTCGCAGAGGTGCAAAAACAAAGAGAATCCCAAATCGAAACCCTGGACAAACACAGAGGAATAACCAGGAACGACATCACAGAGAAATGACAAAGTGGATGTTCCGTCTGTCCGTAAAGAAAAATCCTGAAATACAACAAACTAAGAACTAAGACAAAACAGAAAAAAACTGCATCTAGCATGAGGGAAAAAAGTGAAAATATTAACATTATTTACTGCCCTTATTTTCATATCCGGGCTCCCTCCCGGATTTGCATGTGTTTGAGTTCTCCATTTGTCTTTGCTCGCAAACACAATTTAATATTAGAATAAATTACAAATGGAAGACTGATGCCTGGCTTAGATTTTTCTTGCGGGAAGTTCAGACTCCACCAACATTAATGTCCCTTGCCACCGTTGGAGGCATAAATCTCTTTTTCCCTCTTTTTGCCTTGAATCATATAGGGATATTGAATTACTCCCCTGCTCCGCACACATAGAGGCATTGTGCATTACATTGACTGATAAGCTGTCACCAGCAGTTTAACTTAGAGACATTCAAAGAGTAATACACCAGTTGAGGATAAACTAACCCCAGTCCCCTTAGAGTAAGCTATGGTGCTGTCACTGTGAAAAATACGACGGGGGCATTTCATATAGCATGCAGCATCTGGCATCTGAAAATAGAAGAAAATACCTCTGAACAATGCTTGGTTTATGGCTGTTTTCATACTGGGAGACAGTTTTACCCTTGAACATAAGAGAAAGCTTGGAGAACCACAGAGAACCACAGCGCTATAACACGCTGATATATAAGCTTTACTGATTCTTGAGATTGTATTGAATCAAAAATCTTAACAATATAAAACAGTGGCTCTACTATGCACTGTGATTATTGTGTTCTTTCTAAAACCATCACAACTGGTTGTATTCTGAGCTTTTTTGTGCAAGTGTCTTTCTCTCTCGTTCATTTTTTTTTTTTTACCTCTTTACCATATTTATGAGAGCAGCTAAAGGGCCTTTTCTTGCTACAATCTGGGAACAACCATTAACGCTTGGAGTTGGACCAATGAGAGTGAACCATCTCGTAGCAAGTCGTAGTTGGCATTAGAGCGGGCCGATCCATCACGACAGGTTTGGCGGCAGTGAAGCTCACTGTATGCCCCGACGCTTCAGGGTGGTCTGTCCAATTCAACATCTGCATGAGACACTCCGGCAGAGCAGCTGTGTAGGGGGGGGGGTGCTGCTCCTGTGTCTGTGTTTGTGTGTCCTGGTTGTATTGGTGGCCTGTAAATGGATACAAACTAAAGACAATATTACAACATTAATAAAGCATTGCTTGTATTACGACAGGAGGAAGGGAGGTGCGCTTAGTGTAGAGGAACACAGTGTTGTGTTTTTCTCTAATATGTTGCGATTTATGATATTGGAAATCAATAACTACATATGAGCAAAGGCTGACTGACTGTAAGGGCCGTGTGATGATATTTCATGGTTTCTGGACAGACATGGCCATGAATACAGAGATCGCCTCGGAGAGGTGTCTCATTTTGTACGACTGAGAGGAAAAATGAAAACATGTTTCAAGACATGCAATTAAGTCAGCTGGAGATCCCTGATTTTTTTTTTTTTTTTTTTGCCTTTGTATGTGATTTGCACAGGCCTGTGTCTCTTTCAAAGCACAAAACAAAAGTGAAACAGAGTCACCAGCAGTGATATGTAATGTGCACAGAAAGCTTACCTTTGAATCATTGCTCCAAAAGATTAATTCATTGTCTTTAAACCCAAGACTCAGCGTGACAAAGAAACGTTTAAAGGTATGGCCGTAAAAATGTGATATGGCAAAGCACTGCCACTGACTGAGAGGCTGAAGGAGGACATAAACAAGACGGATGCCCGTCCCTTTTAATATAACATAAAGACTGAGCTGGAGAAAATAAAACACCTCATTGTAATGAAATGCATTTACTGCAGCACAGGCTTGAAATCAGGCAGAAGTGAGCACAAATGTCAAAAGAGCTCTCCTGTTGAGCAGAGCGGCAGAATTAAGAGGCCTGATATCTAATCCATTTCTTGTGAAACCGGCGGTGTAGGGGACATCAAAGAGAGTTAAAGGGGATTCAGTGAGAGCAGTTGGAGTGGCAAGACGGTGAAATATGGCACATTTGGTTTCTTCTATCCCCCGGCACTGGGCCTTTAGAATAATTAGAGCCTAATTCTGTCTAATTAACGGACTCAATTACTCCTGAAGAAAGCTCATCAAAAAGATGGCGGGAAAGCAGAGAAGAAAATGGTAGCGTTTTTTCTTTAATTAATGAACTGAGTTGAATAACGGCCATGGAATTAAACATTTCCCCCAATGTGTATGAATTGCAAATTGGAGCATAGTTTCTTTTCTTTTTTTTCAAGACGGGAGCCCAGGGGCTAACGCTGCTGTCAAGTAGCTCTCTAAAAAGTCAAAGCGCCGATGCAGCACTAACAAATTACTTAAGATTACCATCTTTAGCACATGCGGCGGTCCTAACGAATAGCGATGAATTAATATGCCGTCTGTGTTCCAGCTCTCCCATTGGCTATGAGTTTCACTGATCCTAAAAGAGCCAATAAACCAGGCACCAGCGTGAACTTTATGGAACACTTTTCTTCCTGTACAATTGGTTGTCTGTCGATTGCATATTTCACATCTTTGAGACGTTGATATAAGTCTTGTTAAATTACTCAGCTGAGATGGAGCGGTGCATACATGAGTGTTTTCAGGGGTTGAAAACTTTTTATGTGCTATCAGGGCTGAGAATGTGTGTGTGTGTGTGTGTGTGTGTGTGTGTGTGTGCATGTGTGCACAAAGTGCTGTGCTGTGCTCAGCAGCTTTAAAGGCCCAAGGGTCGGCTAAGCTAACTCACTGCCTCAGCACTCTTTAGCTCAGTTCTTCAACACATTCGCTGAGGCACTTGGAAACAAACTTAAAGGCCCAATATTATCACCCATATGTAGACAAGGAGTGCAACACAACAGCATAGGAGACATTTGTTGGTATCCTCAGTGTAATTGGTGTTTTTTGCAGACAGATCTTTTCCTGTACCATTATTAGGTAATAATTTTACCTAATGTAGTACTTCAGTCAGGGATTTTATTTTTTTTTTTGGTCTTTTTTCCATTTCAAGTTTATCTATATTAAAGGTTCAAGCCTGTTGTAAGTCATTTATCCAGTCACACTGGCTCACCTGTAATGCCTCCTATTTCAAGTTTCAAAATGAAAAGAACAGCTTGTAAAGCTGGATGATTTCAAATCTGACCTCTGAATTTCGCAAAGATACAACACTGCATTTACATCCTTGAACAACAATTAGATTCTTAGCTGTTGTTCCAAGTTCATAATCTGCATGGGAAGAAATTGAACTCCTCAAAATGCGTATTAGTTTTGCGTGTAGTCTTGGCCATAAAACGGTCCCAAAGCACAAACATTTTTCTCTTTCATGCTTGAGATATATTTCTGTGCAATTTGCTTTTAAATTGGAGGAGCGTTTATGGAAGGAAAAACTTGCATAAAAACTTGAAACTCGAGTTAATAAATATAAGATGTTGTCAGTTTTGTTTCTTTAAAAGTAAATTTAGATTCCTTGTAGAACACAGATGAAAATCATCAAGTGATTGTAGCCTTACAATTTCACATGCATTTAATTTAGCTATTTCATGTCTATTTTACCTTTGGATCAAGACTCCAGAATAAAAGATCATGCCATCCATTGCTGATATCACATATTAACTACATATATGTATATAGAGAGAGACTTACAGATATTAACAATTAATGTCATGATAACCATGGATGGATGTCATGATGTATTTATTTAAATAAGAAATCAAAAATGCCACAATATCAAAATATCATTCTTATCTAAATAAGAACATAAAAGTTATAGATGAGTATTTTTTTTCCACAGTTTGCTGTCATTGTGATTTTTTTAAAACTGTGATAAACATGAGGTGGAACTGGAATTTTTAGCTGCGCATAAAGTACAAATTTTATTTTAATATTATTATTAATAATATTATTGTTGTTTTTAATCAATAAAGGTTAAATGTGCATATTATGTCTAATTAGTATTGTCGTTAATGTTCATGTTGTCAATCAAAGTAATTTTTTTGTTCACATGTTGGTTGTTCAGACAAAATAAGCACTCTTGGTACATTAGCTGGGATCTGGAGAGTTGCAGTTTTCCTTTCCCAGTAATTTTCAGTAATTCCAAAAAACCTACAAGTTATTTAATAACGATAATAATCTTTAATTTCTGTGCAGTTTTTCGTTTTCATCTACTTCACTGAGTGGTTCATCCCCAAAAGATAATTACATAACACAGTTAGATTACTTTAAGGCTGATTCGTTGTTATATTTGGCTCTGTGTAGAGCCCTGGGTGTTGCCTTGAGTCGCAGCCGTTCTGATTTACAGTTTGTTGCCTATATGCCATGAAAGAAAGTTTAAAAAAAGATACAGAAAAACACACTAAACATGAAGAAAACTGTGAAACTTCTGAGAGGCATTTTCAGGAGGTTTCTTCATTTGGTGTTAGATGTGCCATGACATGCCTTGTTTACATTTGGAATTGGGAAAAAGGACTTTCAGATCATCCAATTAAAGTTGTACCCCTCCAGAGACCCGATGCCCTTCCTCTCCTCAGCTTATTGGGTAGCACCCACTGAGAAAAAGCATTTGACTGCATTAACAGTAAATGAGGCCAACTTCATTTGTTCATTAAAGCGCCATTCTGAAGATGATAAAATTGATAATAGTCAGCAGCATGTATTTCCAAATTTGCACTCTTAATTTGACATTCTTCATATTTTCTGAGATTGGTGGCGGTAATTGAATACATTTATAAAAACAAAAACAGATATTGTTACGGTTCGACTAGCAATATAAAAAAAGATGTATGATAGCCTGCTATTTCAGCACTGTCTCCAATGATCATCGTTTAGGAGCACCTACTGTGTTTTTAATATCCTGTAAATCTAATTAAGAAGCAATACTGTGGTTTTGGGGTTGTGTGCAAACAAGTATTGGCCCACAACACCGGCGTGGATGTAGAAATTCAAATTAGAAATGCACTAAAACAAACAAATCTGAACCCAGATAATTGTTTGTGTGAAGGCGTTAAAATCAATAACAAGGATCTTTATTAGTCGAATCGCTTTGTTTGAATTGTGGGGCTCATATCTCTCAACTCCCTGTGTTATTTTAAAGCTGCTGAAGAAGAGTTAGCAGGTAGACTGCTGGAGTTTGAGTATTTCTCAACCTTAAAACACATTTAAATCCCAATGAAAAAAAAAGAAAAGAAAACAATACAGATGGCTGAGGCTTCCCATCTGTTAAAGAAATGGTGCAATCTCAATCCTGAGGGTTGTTTCACTTTTAGACTGAATAGCATGTGGCACGGCATAAACAGTATCCTAGCTTATAAAAGGCTTCACTGGTTTTACCATTTGTAATTAGCAAAAAATAGACACCAGTAATTCGCCCTCTCGTAATAGCCTACAAGAAGTCATCAGTTCATCGCATTAGTTTGTAAAGTTCAAAGATAATTCTGGACGGTGGAGAGAGAGAGAGCAATACATAGCTCTGACTGATAATGAGGCTCCAGCTAAGCATGCGTTTGTGAGTGAGGAAATGTTGATGGAGATGAAATGTCATGACAAAACCCTGTTTGTTGGAAAAAGTATAAGAAGTTTTTCTTTTTCACTTCGCTTCTTCGTTCTGTGCGCCGCAAAAGCAGGGGCTCACATAAACGAGCTCGCAGATGCACGCACGCACACACACACACACACACACACACACACACACACACACACACACACACACACACACACACACACACACACACACACACACACACACAAAGGGGCAGGTTCCACTGGGGGGCATCCATCTTATGGTAAGCACAGCTGAACCATTAACCTCATTAGTATAATGGTCACACATGAGTGGTATGCAGCCTCCATGCTTCATGATGGCAAATTGATGCTGATACACTCCTAATGTTGCTTTGATAAATATAGGCAGGAACAGGGAGCTCACACAAAACTGGTATACATCATTGTTAATGAAAAGAAGCAACTGTAGTCGTTAAAGTTTCCCTGGCTGTAGGTCTGCTTTTGCGCATGGAAAGCACGGTGAGGCGACAAAGAGCGGCGTCCTGAGCTGCTGAGAAGATCAAAGTGTTCTTTAGTCGTGTATTCACTGAGTGTTTGACCTGCCTCTATGATTGAAGCATTTGCTTGACATTCATGCAATACTTTTACACGCTTACCCAAGTTTTCAACGCCAACAAAAAGGCACCGGCACACAGAGTGACCTGTAAATGCTTTCCTCTCATAGAGATTCTTTGCAGCATTCGTAGCCTTTTGCAGCCAATCTCAGTTCAACATATTGAGTCAGGTAAAGAGCTCTGGAAAGACAGTGAGTGTGTCCACGCCACAGTGCGCAGGCCGTCTGCCATGACGGAGAGCGCGTGGCTCAGGCTGCGTCCCAGGGTCCTGCAGGCACCCTGTTAAAAATGTCACTGCAGGGAACGAAATGGCCGCCCCGGGGCATCACGACCCCCTTTTTTCCATGGAGAAAGAACACAAATTGCATTCTGGCAGTCACGATGGCTCTCCAAATGTTAGATTTCAGTATCATTTCCTCGGCACAGTGGCCTCAGAGAAAATAAATAAAGAATATGTTTATAAATATAAATACATTCAGAGGCGGCAAAATGTGTCCGATAGGGCAGTAAATGATAACGCAGTAGGGAGCCATGTGGAATGTGTGTTTATCCCTTTGGAAGGCAATGACCTCTATCCCTCCTGACATTTCCCCACCGCCCATCCCCAGTCAACACCAATAGTGTTAGAGAGCATGTGTGTGTATGTGTCTTACCACTTTACAAGAAGCTAACACAACATGCCCCCGAGAGGTACCCTTTTCAGCCCGAGCCATAAAAACCACCAGCTTCAGCAGCCTTTGGAATCATTCAGGATGAAACATCGGCAGTTCGGTATTAAGTGTTTTTGATAAATCACTTTTATGAGAAATGCTTGGAAAACAAACCGGGGATAAACTGCAGTGGGCAACGGCGAGTGAATTGAAGGAGAAAAATGTTTCCACCACATTTGGATAGACATGTTCATCAGTCTTGTTTACTAACATATGGCACAGGGATGAAAAAGAGCTGCTCCTCCAATGAAAAGTGTAGCTTAAAGATGCTAAAGCACCCTGCATCTTAAAAGAATTCAGAGCAGACAAATAAGAAAAAAACAACAACACTGAAACAACAATGTGAGTTGATAATTTGAGAGAGAGAGCGGCGAAGAATAGGTACAGGAAATTGTTGCACCATTCCTCCTATTTGGCCCTTTGCCAAGGCTCCAGTTTGGGTTGGATCCCTGAAGCATTAGCATCACACATTCAAGCTGTTCCAACAGCCTGAGCGCTAACGGGCTAATGGGCTAATGGCTAATGGAAGGGCTGCATCATGGGCGTGGGCTCTGTCACGCCAAACCTCCACAATAACAGAGACACACGACAAAATGGTAACAAAAAACACGTTATCATTAATGAATCCCTGGGAATACCAGAGTTGGTCGTATAAACCTGTTTTGCTAACATCTGCCCGGCCAGTTTTAATTATGTAAGAAAAAATCAAAACAGCACTGAAATGTGGTTCATTTGATTCATTTACTTGCTTAAATCTGCAATTTAACTAATTATTTTTTTCATTAGCTGGGAAAAAAACCCCTGCAAAAACACATCCATCTCACTTGTGCTAAAAAGTTTGAATAATAAAGTTAATAGGTCATGTGGTCAAGACACTGGTAAGATAAGAAGCACTGATTCTTAATTGAAAAACTTATTTTATCCTTCCAACTTGGCTTTTGGCTTTGCAGCAATTGCAGTCCTACTTTGGCATTCACGCTGTCATTTTGTTGAGGTAATCTGGAAAAACTTCACCCCATGCTTCCCGAAGCGCCATCCACAGGTTGGACTTGTTTGATGAGAACTTCTTACATACCATATGGTCAAGCTGTTACAACAACAACTCAAATGGGTTGACTGCCACTTCAGACAGAATACCAGCTGACTGCTTCTTCTCTAAATAGTTCGTGCATAGATTGGGGCTGTGCTTTGGGTCATTGTCCTGTTGCAGGAAATAATTGGCTCTATTCACGCAGCATCCACAGGGTACGGGTTGGTGCTACGAAATGGAGTGATAGCCTCACTTGTTCCATTTTGTTCTCAACAAATTTCTCACTTTACTACCAAAGCAATGTTTGAATGCTCTCTCTCAGTATATTTTAATTTGTTCGGTGATCCACAAATGTCCCTTTCCCCACGTAAACACCACCTTTCTCCACATTGTTTTTTGTCCGTTTTTCAATATCTGTGTTCTTTTGCTTTTTGGCCAGTTTCACATGTATTCTGCCTAAAACGCCATTGTCCAGGAGGCTTCTCTTTACTGGTGACACAAGTTGGACTATTTTGTGATACTAATTAAAGAAGCTGCCAAAGTAGGAGCAATGATGTGTCCTTTTACTTTAACTAGAGATTCCGATGTGCACTTGTTCACAGTAGTTCATAAACTAATATAAAATGTTGAGCATTTGAAAACTGGAATAGCTTTCATATCAAGAATATTCAGATAAGTTGCTGAAGAAAGATTTACTTTACCCATTTTGAAACCCACACAGCCTAACACGCGCCCAACACTTAGCTAGCCAAATTTATATCTTCTTTGCCAGATCAGCAGTAATCAGCTGCGCCAATATATTTGGAAAATGTTTATTTCTAATCATCATTTAGCCTTTTAACATCATAAACTTCAATCACGGCACATAGAGTGTACAATCGTTGCTGAAGATGTAGATACTCCACTGAAAAAAATTATTCATGCAGTCCTGTAATTCACTGCCATTTACAACTTTATATAAAGATAGAAGCATCTTTGATTTTATTTCTGAGATAAAAACATTTTGTATCTGTGATTGTACAAAGATGATAGCAGCTTATGTTTCATTGCTAAGACGTAAATGGATAAGAGGGATTATTCTGCATGATTACAAAAGGCTTTTTTTAATGCAAATATTCACAACTTTTATACCAGTCACAAAAAATTACAACTTTTTAAAGTTAGTTTAGAACAAGTCTGCATATGTACTTATTTATATTTTTAATTGCAGGTTAAATCACATAGATTACAGGCGTGTAATTTGTTATTTAATTTTTTTGCAAATACAAGTCAGCATAACAGAAACACTTTTTTGTAATCTATAAGGTTGATTGAGACTCTCAAATGATTGAAATGAAGAAAGTTTGCTCGTTTTCATGCTTTCTACATACATGCAACCATTGTAATACACCAAATTACAAAAACTTTAATTTTATGTGGATTTCAGCAGCTGATGAGTAAGACAGGATTATTACAGACACTTCCTAAGTCCCTTCACACATTCATCTTATCATTTATTCACTCCTTCACTTGTTCAGTGGCTCCATGAGTTCCTCTGCAGTAACTGAGTGGACTGGTTAAGTTGTCAGAAGTGTAAACTACTGCTATCTAGTGGTGTGAGGATCCATTACACTGCAGGCGCCAGTAGGTTCTTTTGCAGATGACCAGAGTTACCTGGACTAGTGTTATTTAAACAAAATATACTGCTTATTTTCTTAATCTGTGAAAGTTGTATCTGGAAGTTACAAGTTCCAGGGACTTTTTTTCAAACAGTGCAGACATATTTTTCTCGAACATGAAATTCTTTGAAAGAAATATGCCCTGAGAGGTCCAGGAGGTTAAATATTTATATATCCCTTAATCTGTTTCTTATGTGGGTGTGGCCCATCAGGTTCACAAGCATCATATTGCCAGAGGTTTCAATTCTGCTTAACTTTCTTTGATGTGTGTTCTCACTGTGGTTTCTGGTAAGAACCTGATTGACAAACTGGTTTTCAGGCTTGTATGAATGAAGATGTTTCTTGTCAAGATGTTGAATTGCACACCTAAGATTTGACTTTCCACTAACACTTGGGATAAATATTAGATTGAAATGTTGCATGTGCTGTCCACTACCATCATCAAAACAGCAAATCGACAGCGTCTTTTGGAGGAAAGCTTGTTTTAACCCGTGCCTTACGGAATCACTTTAAGTGGCACTTCTCCTGTAAATTGAATTACATACTGGTTAGTTTCCATCTATCTTCTTACATTTATAATATATCACACAAACATTCACCACTTTCACCATCTCTGATAACCTCACATACAACCACCAACACACCCCCACCCGCTGTGACATCTCCATTGTCCCCCACCCTTCCTGCACCCCCCTGCTCTCTAACTGAAGTGTGGCGGGAATGAGTGATGAGCCAGTGTTTGGGTTAACGACAGAGACGGGGTGTTAAACCTGAAGTGTTTAATTAACCTCACAATGGGCCTGCCTGTCAGCCCGTGCCCATTCCCTCTTGATGGAGACTTCAGCTCACACGCACACGCAATCACACACATATGCAAACACACGATCAGAAGCAAGCGTGCACACTCATACAAATTCACATGAATGCACTTAGGCACACCGGTCTGTCGACACACACTTAATGGCAGGTGCACACACACACACACACACAGCCATAAGCACACACACCAATCTGGAAGGGGAGAGGATGAGGGGAGGGGAGTAAAGTGATAATACTCCGCCACAAACGCAAGATTGCTTTTTTTTTTTCTCCCTCTCCTTCTCTAAAGTCCATTTTCTGGGTCACTGCATTGCATTCATTACTGTCTTTGAAGACATTGGGCTGAGAAGGAATAATGCTTCTCTTTCACTCGCACTGAGAGAGAGTAGAGAGTTGTGAGCACCGGAGTTGGGGCCAGAGGCCTGGGAGGGAGGAGAGGAGGGTGGGGACACGGTAATATGTGACATCTTTATCTGGTTTTAATTTCAGTCATAAATATTGAATGCTTTATTTGCTCATCTGCAGCTGCCTCCACTCAGTCAGGGTTTGTGTCTCTTGTCTTCTTTTCTTTTTTTCCTGCTCTGCCGGCACACTCCATGCTTCTTATGTTGTAGCTCAGGGCTAAAGCAATAGGATTAGGTAACGATTTTTCCATTTTCAAATGAACTCCAAAATGGACTTTAGCCGATTGAAACACTAAAAACCCAGCCCGCAGATCCCCTCTAGACTGAATGAATATGAATAAAGCATGATTTAAAATACTCTTCTCTCACATCTACATTAACAGACAGGGAGGAGAGAGGCTATCGGCCGCTCTCCGAGAGGGTGACACTGACATAGCGAGCTTTATGGGAATCATTTCATCCCCTGGGTGAATCAATAGGTGCCATATGACAGTGACTCACCCATCAAGTGGTGCGGCGACTGGGGCTGATGCTGGAAATTTGCTTAAAGCCTACACCAATTAACTTCAACATGACAGATTCAGGCAGCCAATGAGTGAGCGCTTTGCATTCTGCCGCCTGCCTGACTCTGTGGGTACAGAAGGGAAACCTCAGCTGTTAGACGGATGGTGTGCTGCTTTTTGTGTGTCTGTGTGTATTTTCCTGCATGCGCACAACCCTTTCGTGTGCATGCTAAAGCGAGGTGTGTACGTGTAGCAGAGGGGGTGGTGGCAGTGGTAAATCTGCTGTGATTCAGGCCCTGCTCTCGCTCCTTAATGATGATGTCAATCTGTGAAAATGCACGCACACATTGGAGCTGTCAGGGCCTCATCAATCAGAGAGAGGTTTGTCAAAGGAGCCCAGGCCCAGATTAACGAGGCGGGGACAATGATGGCGCCACATTTGCATAGAAAATTACCCTCATCTTTAGGAAAGTGATAGTGCCAAGGAACAGAGGCTGACAATGGGGATGTTAGCAGGCGTTGTTGCAGCGGTTACTGAGGAAAGAAAGCACTTTGATCTCTGTTTCTGTATTTAATGTGACAGTAGAAGCATAATTAGAGCATTTATTGTAATAGATATTTCATGACATTTGCTGCTAAATAGAAACAACAAAAATCTTCTTATATTTAAGCTCTGATAAATGGATTTAATACCTTGTAAAAGCAAAGAAACTGAAGTGTTTTGCACTTTTAACTGCTGTCTACATAATAAAACCTCCCCACAGAGGTACAGCAGAAGCACAGTGTATCCCCCCCCCTTTCTGTCCATTTGCTTTCTTGCCCAAATGAGACAGTGATGAATAAAGTGGGTTTAGCGCCATTTTTATGAACTCCTTCAAGAATATACAGAGTCCATCTCTACCCGCAGCTCAAGCAAGTGCTCCTCCCTCCCGGCTCACCCCATTGTCAGGCAGAAGAGACAATGGTTAAAGCTACATATTAACTCGGCCTGTTGTTCAGAGCCATTTGCTTCTACTGCCATCTGGCTGAATTGGCTCTTCTCCCTCTGACAGACAGGACAGTAAGGGTCAGGTCACCTGCAGGGACAGGCCAGAGTACATTAAGGCATAATGGTCGAGCTCCAGTGTGTGTATTCATGTGTGCGTGTGTGTGTGTGAAAGTGGGAATCAAAAGGAGAATTGTTTTGTTGGCCATGTAGCGAGAGTGTGGGGTGTGGGAACTGGGATTCAAAGAAAGTTTGTGAGAATGTCACTGTGTGAATATTTGTGTCGGGTGTACAAGTGCACACATTCACAACTGCACCTGTGTAAGAAAAGAAAGTGACTGGCTACAGTTTGTGTCATTGTGTTTGTCCTTTAACCACCACAAGAGAAAGTGTGTGTGTGTGGTGGCAGGGGGCCTTCCTCACTGAGCGAGAGCTGGACAGTTAAGGTGTCACCACCATGATGGAGAGGGTCCTCCTTCACAGGAGGCCAGCAGCTGCCAGGTTTTCAGCAGCTTGTACCGGGGACTCCACATAAGTTAGTGGTCAGAGGTTTGGGTGATGTGTGTAGAAAAGGCTGAAAACCACAAGAATTACAGCAGAGGTCGGAGGTGGAGGTCGGAGTGTGGAAGGTCACAAGGTGCACTTTCTCTTTTCTTTGCTTCTCTTCGCTCTCTCTCTATCTAATGGATACACACGACACACACTCATTGTGCTAATGTGAAAGAATCCTGCTTCACCCTTTCCATGCTAATGCATTTTTATGTATTATTTAAGGTTCTGTTAACTCAAACTATACTGAAATATATGTCTTATTTCCTCTCGTTCCTGTAAATAACTTGGAGACTTTTGCAGGCATTTTAACAATTCTGACTTCAAAATATTTTTGTTAGGCGGTTAGCTCAGATAGGCTGTTCACCGTTGACAGACTTGGCATATGGATATTGTTTATGAAAACGTGATATCTCGAAAGCTTGAAAGAGACCTCTTTTTTAAAATCTGAGATTCAGAGCCTTAAGATAAATTTTTCTGTTAATGAGATATTCTGGAAATCTATGTTTTCACTGTTATACAATAGTGTTAAAAAGAAAAATGATCTTGCTTTTCATGCATATTGCTACTGGGCTATTAAATATACTCAAAAATCTTGGCAGTAACGGGTAAGTTTAAATTAATACTATGTCGAGGAAACTGTTAAGCACCTCTTATTTTAGATGTCATTTTAGACTTAGCCGCTTTATCTTAAATGTATGTTTTATGAGTGCAATTAATGTAATTCTGAGCTCATGTACATTTGTACTTATCATACTGTGATAGGAAATTTCCTTGACAAGTGTAAAAAAAATTCATTCTACTTACATTTTTTGGAAGCTTTAATAACTCACTCTTTATGAAATCAGAAAACGAATGTCAAAGATTTAATTCACCCCAGACGGACGATAACATATATGAGATGTCTTTCTCTCTTTCTGGCAAACAAATATGTTGCTGCTTATGTAATACATAAAATGTAAAAATAAATAAATGTATATAGTTACATACTAACAATGCTTTCCAGTTACTATTATTATTATTTTATCATTATTACATGAAAAGCAGAAAATGACAAATGGAGAAAATATAAAAATATGCTTAAAATTGAAAATCACCTAAACAATAATTTCAATACTTTGTCTCTAATATCAGGAACTATTGATACAGACCTCTATCTTTTTTTTTTTTTTGATCTAACTGTGGTGAGATGTGTGTTACAAATGTGCAAGTTTTTAAACTGTAGGATCAAAACTCCCCCAAAGTTGATGTAAAGTCCCAACAGCAGCATTAAACAGGATCCTCACAGTTTCAAATACCGGTAAAATTAAGTTGTTTTCAAACGTAACATTTTTAATATAAAAAGCTATATTTTACATGCTTAAATCCTGTCTGGCAATTTCAAGACTGACCTTTAAGTCTACTTAGAGAAAAGAATCTCCACAAACTGTATTTAAGGCCAGTAAATAAATAAACAGCCTCATTAATCACCCCTAGATCAGAGTAGACACTTTAACACCCTGACAGTCGACTTGGCATAGCCCTTATTACACTGTCATGGACCAATAAACACCCGTGCCAGCACCACTCCACCAATCAAACATCTGGCATCTGCAGGTCGTTAGAGACGACGACGAATCAGATACCTTACTCACGCGGAGGAGGGGGAGTCGGCTCCGTGCCCGGACCCTTCTAATCTCACCAATGGGAATCCAGCACTCCTTGTAATCCAATTAAAGGAGCGTAAGCGGTTTGTTAGACACTGTGTGTTAATGTAAGCAGTATCCAATATACTCTGGGCTGATAACAGCATGGCTGGGGATACACTTTGGTCCATGCAACACAGGAGTCGTATACAGCTGGAGGGGCTGCTCTGGTAATATCATGATCAGCAGATTTCTCTGGTATTTGCTTTGGCCTTTTGGAGTCTCATTTGTACCATCTCAAATCAGGCTTGTGAATATAGCAGAGGGGGGAGAAGGCCTAAAGCACTCAAAATGATGATACTGCTGATCTTCGGTTGTTCAACTTCAAGCCTGATGAGAAAGACAGAAGCTGTTTAATGAGATGAAGAATGAGAAAGGTCGTGCATAAGGTCATCATATAATGTACACTTTATCTTTAAAAAGAAATGCTGTACATTTTTAGTATTTTTCTGAAATGGAGATTTTTCTGAAAGCTCCTAGATTGTGCACTCTCATTGTTATTCAGTACCATTCACTCTGTAAATGTATAGTCCTGCATCTTAACTGCGTGTTCTGAGCAGCATTTAATAACTGTAGATTTGTACAATTTGCAGTCATTGCAGATGTAGAGACGAGTGTTTTCCTCACACTGGCACCTCCCATTTCCCCTGATCCGGCAGCTGCACGTGAACACGCTGCGTTTGACATGGAGGAACTTAATCATATCTTCTTTTTTTTCCTCTTTCCCAGATGCACTGAATTGAACTTAATTAGATGCTACATCACCTCAGCGAGGTGCTGCATGGCAAATCTTATTAAGAAAAAGCAGTATGCTTCTCCAACGCTCGCTGATTCCTTTACATCTTGGCGTCTGTGGGAGAAAACCGCACTGAGGCGTATTCTCCAGCCTCTGTAACTAATGATGGCGTTGCCCAGATCTGACAGTGAGCTGTGTCTGTATATTGTGCTTAATATCATAATAATAATGAGAGCAAATTAGAACAATCAATTTCCATGGCTAGTTGTTGATTGGAGGAGGAGGTGGAAGTGACAGTAGGCAATCCATCATCCTCGGCCAGTCACATTAAGGAGAGCGCTGTGGAGCAGGTGGGCTGGGCTGGAGGCCAGCCACAGCCAATGGGAACGGTCGGGAGGGGAGGAGGGAGATCCATTACACCCAAATAAAGTGATAATGTAGCTGTGAAGGGGGTAAAACACAAAACAGAGGAGAAAAGAGACTAGAGGAAGGTTGACAGGGCTTCGCTTAAACTTATAACTGCTTTATTTGGGCTGCAAAGCGTGTGCTTGTGTGTGTATATTATAGTTTGTCTATCTAAATACCAGTGTGTTTGTGTGTTCTTTAGCTAGAAATACTTATATTTCCAGAAGAAAAATCCGTCTAACACAGAGTACACAGACTATAGTTTCTTTTTTCATAAAGATGATCACTCCATAATGAACTGGAGCTCACACCCCACAAGGGGTCACTAAAATCTCACTTCCGCTTTCATCTCTTGAAATTTCATCAACACATTAAAGCAGTTATATCACAGAGTCATGTGCCATTCGCCACTGCAGTGTACTGACCTTTCCACGAACACAAGGAGGCTTAATAGCTGTGATAACAATCGTGAAAATAATTATCATGACACGACTGATGACAGTCACTCTGCTTTATGGTTTTTAGATTTATAATCTGTGCCTCCTGACCTCACTCACACTCACACTTCATTTCACTAACTCAGTTTCATCACACACCCCACAACCCACAGCCATCAGTCAACAGTTAATGTCCCAGACTCCTCTTGGAGTTACTCGACCACTGCCAGAACTCTTCAATTTTAAAAATCTGAAAAAGCATTAAGTGCATTAAGTACATTTCCACCTTTTATCAGCTGGTGTAGGAGTCTTTTTCTCTAATCCTATTTCTGCTAAACGATGGCATGGGGCGAGTATATTAGATTTCATCAGCAGCCATCAATCATGGCCACACTTAACACGATCAGCTTCTCAGTTTATTCAGAGCGAACAATGGGGGACAGGCACGTCCCGCCTGCAACAGAGTAAATGAGGAATTTAAATACTGCACAAGAGACTACGGAGGCTCAGAGGGGGCTGACTGATTAAAGGCCACAATATCTGCTTTTCTAGGCAGATGATCTGTCAACTGGATGCAAGAGGAGGTTTACTGAAATAATGGGCTGCTAATGTGAGGTTATTCCGAGCTTCCTGCAACACACACAAACACATACAAACACACACACTGAGCATCCTCATTGTGACAACATGGCTGTGCACGTTCACACGAAACTCACTCACAACCACACACAGAGGCACATACAGGCACATGCACATGCTGCATTTCCCTGCACAGCATCCCTACTGTCTGCTATTGATGGGTAATTTATCAAATGACATCTTATTCACTGCTGGGAGGAAATTAAATCATGTAGTTCCACATCCTGATTATGATCATGAAATGTCCCTATTGTAAATTATGTAAGGGAGATGTTAATTTCTTTTCACTGCTTTTTATTTGTCAGCATCTGAGTCTCTATCTGGTTTTTCTCCTAATCATTGTGTTAATGAGTAGACACAATCAGATGGTGAGAATCGCAATAAATTGAGAAAAAAATGTCTTTGCGATATGATGCTGTGGTGTGCACTTTTGATGGAAAATAAATGAATTATTCCACTTGTTCTTATCCTAAGTAGAAAAATGACCAGCATAAACCTCCGAGTCACATGAGCCTAAACAACGTAAAAAGATGAACACGTGAACTCTCATCAGAGTCTCACATTTTGTCCGTGTTCCTCAATGTGCACTCTTGACCTTGATCCAAGAAGCCCAGTGAGCAACAAATGAGAACAGCCCTTATATTGATCAAGACCCATCAAGAGACACAGACCTCAGTCTCCAAATTTACTTATAATAAAAGCAAAGATTTGTTCATCGTTTACTGTAATCAAGTGTTGCTCTTTATAACACAAACACAACAGACCATCTAATGTTGCTCTATAATATGTGTTTTGATGCATTTAGGACTTCATTTTGATGAATTACTACAGGCCAGAGGCTCTTGTAAGTTAACTTAGATACAAAGAAATAAAAACACTGCAGCTGTGACTTTCCTTACTCTGTAGCTCCTTTGCTGCAGTCACCTGACCAGGATCACCAGCAAACATTTAAAGCTACACTAATCAATATTTTAATTAACTATTAGGTCAACTAATTACCTTTTACATGGCAGGGTTTGCCATGACTGACGACAACAAACTTTCTAAACTTATTTGCACTATTCATAAGTGTCCAAAAACTCAAACTGAATCTAATTATTTTGTGAATTAAATCAAATGTTTGCCTTTATAGACCCTCAATTGTTTTTGCAATAGTTTTTTCTGTTCTCATGATGAAAAAAGGTATTACAAATTTATTTAATTATCTATTAATTTTGTGGAACTGGAGGCGGACAAGAGCTGGTAAGTGACACTTGAAACGTGACTGGAAAAGGGAGGAGCTCTGCTACAGATTGGTGACCTGTACAGGGTGTCTATGGCCTCTCCCCTCTCTCAGCTGGGATAGGTTCCAGCCCCTGTGACCTTGGATTGAATTAGTGGAAAAGGATGGATGGATGGATGGATGGATGAGAAAAGACAAGAGCTCAGACACTTGCGTTTGTGTTCTAATCCCACAAATGTTTTACACATGGCATAATTAAAAGTCAAACTGTACAAAAAGACCAAAAAAAGCTACAATTATGCTTCACAGTCATTATTAATTTGGTGTATACAAATGTATATTTATATGTGTGAACATGTATGCCAAATATCAAGTTTGTGATGCGTAGTAAACTTGTAAGTCTTACCGAGTGTTTTTTAGTGTCAGCACACACCTTCTCCTCATAATATTTCATTTCATTACGCATTTGTTCTTTTCTTCTTTTATGGTGTCAGCCCAGTGAGTTATGTCCCTGTTCCCAGCCTAATTGATTTTATACACAAAAACAGCATGATGCCGCATAAATTTCACAGCGCTAGAAGTCATATGACACAAGTCATTTGACCTGCATGATGGTCTCAACTTGGCTCGTTGGTTTAAAGTTAGGAGCATATGTTTAAAGGGTCATTGGTTGTGTACTGGAGGAATCTATGTAGGGAATATACTATATCATACCAGGAAATATCAGCAGGGAGAAATCTGATGGAGGTAGCAAAAGGGTGTAAGGGAGGTGAAGTCGCCATCACCCCCTCCCCACGAAAAAATAAAATAAAATCTTGTGCCACTTTGTGTAGTCCATTGCTGACTAAATTCTCCACTTCAACTCACATTTCCCTGTATTATTATTATTTCATTAAAACTTCTCACAGTGCATAATATACTTCATGTGATTTAGCTGTGTTTTACATATTTTGTGTTTGATTTCTTCGTGTCTTCTCAGCTTTTAGTTTCTAAACACAATTAAACTGTTCTGTGCTTAAAACAAACTTGAAAATGTCATTTCATTAAGTAGTCTCCAGGAGTAGCTCTCCAACTTCTTGAAGGACATCCAAAGCTACACTTTGGATGTTGGCTGCCCTTTTTTCTGTTCTTTATCAAGATGATCCCACATTGCTTCAATAATGTTGCAGTAACGTTGTGTGTCCTTCTACACAGGTATGTTTTTACTAAATTAGAGCTAGAAAATGTGTTTTAAAAAATGGGGGGGGGGGGCGCTCAAGGCTTTTGCATTTTTGCAAGGAACTCCATTATCTCATCTTGAAATCACCATAGACCAGGGGTCTCCGACTACTGGTCTCAAGGGCCAGTGTCCTGCAGGTTTTAGATATCACCCTGCGTCAACACAGCTGAATCAAATGATTAGTTCACTACCAGGCCTCTGGAGAAATTCAAGACATGTTGAGGAGGTAATTTAGCCATTTAAATCAGGTGTGTTGGATCAAGCACACATCTAAAACCTGCAGGACACCGGCCCTTGAGGCCTGGAGTTGGACACCCCTGTTATAGACATTTCAACAATCATGTGTAAAGCAGATGGTACTGTGACTAAAGGCAATTAAAAGGCAACCAAACAGGTCTTCATCCATGACAGTCAGGTGAAGATCTGATGCTGAGCATATCACTTTGGTGAACATTAACTGACATTATTTATTTGCATTTTGTGTAGAGGACAAAACTGTGAGCAGATGAAAATATGATGTATACAACTGGAAATGTAGGTTTTGTGCTTGTCGTTTCTGAGTAGAATAATTATTCTTATAGAACATTTCAAATTAAAAGCCAAAAGGAAGCAAAAAATGCAAGTCCAAGCACTTTAATTAATCAGTAAAGGTAAGAGAAAAATCCAAATTTAATCTTAAATTCTTTTCAAACTATTTCCATTAAAGGAGGTTACAGAAAGCAACATTTATTTTTACCATAAAGCAATAAAACATAACATAGTTAAACTTAGAAGGATGTCAGCTTTGAAAGCGTCTTACTTAACCAGAAGTGAAAAGCTGCACCAGTGTTGGGGAGTAACGGAATACATGTACCGCCGTTACGTATTCAGAATACAAAATATGAGTAACAGTTACCGTTTAAAAAGGTGGTATTCAGAATACAGTTACTTTGGTGAAATAAATGGAATACACGGCGGTACTTCCCTGTTTCATATTGTCGTGGGTCAGGACTGTTTGGGTTTGTTTGACAGCTACGCTCTGTTGTTCCAGGCGGCAGCGTTACGGTTGCCATGGTTACAGGGTGACGCTCTCTCTCTGCGTGTTTCCTGGGTGAGAGAGCGCTTTTTTGTTGTTGTTGTTGTGCTAAGCTAATAGGCAGACTGCTACAGGCATAGCTCTAAAGAATGTAGCATCATGGGCAGTGTAGTCCGTGCTGCAGGGAGAATGGACTACCATACCCGTTATGTGTCTGTGAGCGAGGGAGGGAGAGAAAGGAAAAGTCCGAGCTGTCACGGAGCAAAAACGGGAGCTGGAAGCATGTAAATATAATAATAACCACTGCAGCCAAGAAGAGAGCCTGAGGAGCCCATTTGTAAGTAAGCTATTAAGACTCAACTGTACACTGTGTTCGTGTTTTCCTCTGAAACAATAAGTTCCGTTGGAGCAGCCTTTCAACGCCTCTCTCTGTCTCCCGCAAGCAAAGTTGACCCAGACAACAAAGTAAAGCTAGTTTTCGGCTACCAGCCCGACACGAACCCGACGTATTAGCCAGAGGTCCCTTTACTACGTTTCGGACCTTCAGTAACAGTAATAAATCACAGCAATAGTACATTCACGTAGTTGTAAACAGCATGATAATATATTAAGTATTCCAAAGTATTCAGAATACGTTACTGTCATTGAGTAACGTAACGGAATACGTTACAGAATACATTTTGGGGCATGTATTCAGTATTCTGTAGTGGAATACATTTTAAAAGTAACCTTCCCAACACTGAGCTGCACTTATAGATTTCTGTAAAATCGTGCAGCTACCATTTGACTAGCAAGTGCTTTAGGCTTCAATGACTGGATTTTTAAAAATCATTTCTAATTAGCTGGATTGTTTCATGTGAGTGTTGGGGAGATGAAACTTACAAGATAAACGAATTAAACAGGAACAAATGCAAAGTTCAGTGCAACTTTAAAATCAAGTCAAGGTTAGATTTAAACAACAGACCTCCAGGTGTATAAGGAAAAATAAAATCTTAAAACTGTAAATCAATTTCTTCCATCAAATTCCACGAAATTTAAGGTTTTTAAGGTAGGTTTTGTGTAATCATGTTAACTGACAAATGATTAAAAAAATTGTTTTTTAAAGTAGATTATTCTAACCACTCTGGGGTGTAGGATGACACTCGTGATCTTTGCTGGGGAAAGGGAAACGATAAAATTTGTGGGATGGGCCTGCTTTGCAGGCGGTTTAACGACTGTGGAAATTCCGCCCATCAACATGACACGCCTCCTCTCTGGTACACGATCACGGCTCAAACTCTACAAATGGGGATGCAGTGAAAAGAGTTTTGAAAAGTTTTGCAGATGACGAAGAACTCACACAAGGGGAATAATCATTTATGACTTAAATGGCGGAAGAACTGTTACAGGGAAACAATGAAAAACTCACCTCGGTAAGTGTAAGCATTTTGAAAAATTTAGATCTAATTCCTGGGTGGTATGGTCGTTTCCAGTGATCGCTTTTTATTAGTCACATGATTTTGGAATTATGCCGCGAATGCCTCCTAATCTCATTGTACAACGTTGGTTCAAGGTCATGGTTCATATAAGATGCTTACTGGGTTCCTTGGAAAACTCATCATGACACACTGAACTCGTACAATAGCACCAGTCACCACGTCATATGACATTCCAAGCATCGTTCAATTTACCACAAATCAGGTTAAAAAAGACTAAAGGAGACTTTAAAAGCAAAAGTAGCCTGTGTGTGTTTTTAAACGGCAAATGAGAAGTTACTCGTGTCTCATTTTAAAGTGGTGTGACATGTGAGCAGCTCCACATGAGATATTTAATCAGAATAAATTGTTGTTGAGTGTGGTGCAATGTCTCCTGTGAACTATATTTACAAGGAGTGACAATGGCTCAGAGGAGCTGTTGACTAGCTTTAGTCATAACAGACTATGAGTCTTATCTGTTATGACTGATTGTTGTTGTACAGCTTTAAATTCTAAATAAAGTCAGGTACCTTTGATCATGGTGACTTTTTAAAACTAAACATCATTTAGCTCATTTTTCAATACACATCACTAACTGTAAAATTTAGTCAGCTGCTTTAACATATTCATTTAGGGTAATTGTTTAGCTATGGTGAAATCTATTAGATCAGGGGTGTCAAACATAAGGTCAGGGGGCCAGAATCGGTCAAGCAAAGACTCCACTCTGACACTGAATGTGACAAAGCCCATGGTTTTTAACTTTTAATTGTGTTTAAATAGGTTTTACAGCTTAGATAAAAATGGCCATATGGAGAGAGAGAGAGAGAGAGAGAGAATGGCAGACCTTTAATTGTAATTAATGTGATTTTACACCTTTATTCCTTGCATATACACTTCCTTACAATTTTTCATTCACTACAACATTTCTTCATCAAGTACAAAAACAGACAAGCTGTTGAAATTGAAATGGCTTCCCTCACTAACCCCCAACTTTGACCATTTGGGATTTAGACTGGTTCTGCTGGAGATTTCTTCCTGTTATAAAAGGTATAAAAGGAGTTTTTCCTTCCCAGTGTCACCAAATACTTGTTGGAGGTTTCTCTAGTATTATTGTAGGATCTTTACCTTACAATATAAAGGCCCTTGAGGCAAAGTTGTTGTGATTTGGTGCTGTATAAATAAAATTGAATTGAATTGAATGAATAGTTAAACTGCTTTACACTGACAGAAAGGGGAGTTTCACTGGCCTGGTCCACTTCACATCAAAGTGGACTGTATGTGTTCCACAATGTCAAATGAGTTAGACATCCCTGAGACAGTAAACTCTGTTTGCAGTTTACAGCTTGGTTTTCCCCTCATGTGTTGCTTTGTGTTTTCCACAGCATCTTACAAAGCCTCTGCTGGCAGTGGCTTTCCTGGCCTCATTTGGCAGCTCTATGCTCTATGGCTATAACTTGGCCGTTGTCAACTCTCCTGCACAGGTATTTTCATCGTCGTCTACATAATAAGACTCCTGGTTTTGTGATTTCATTTGCGTGCATGCTTTTTGTGAGAACTCAAATATTCCCTTTATGGTTAAACACTGTATGAAATTTGATTCTCAATGGTTAAATAACCCATTTGAACATAACACTCCAACTGAATAAATAAATTGTCATGTGGGCTTATGTAGCTACCTCACCATGTCATTGATACGCTGTAGCTCTTAATCCATTATGTTCCTTGGATGTTGAATTTGCCGCGGTGCAGTCATGTGTTCCAGCCCCACAGAAGCATGTGAGCAGGCTCAGGGTATCATCTCGTGCTCGTAGCTCAGGACTTAGCTTAGGATCAGCTAAACCTTTCATCTCCAGCTTTCATTTGCATTGTTTTTCTAGAGCTTGGTATCTGTTGTTGAAACTTTATAAATATGTTTTATAGTCGTGGATTAAAGTAACAAAAATTTTATAAAAACCCTGCATCAGTTCCAGGTCAGGAATCAGCCAGCCAGGGTGTTTTCTTAATGCTATTGTTTTTAGATATCCACAATGAAACTGTAATTGGTTTAGAAGGAGGCTTAGACATGTTGAAATGCTTGCAGATGCACTGTCTGCATTAAGCTGGGCATACACTGTGCGATTTTTTTCAGTCGCATTATTCAGCTCCTGCTCAAACTCTACGATTGATTCGCAGGGGTTAGAAGTTCGTGGGTCACGATGCAGGGTCTCACACTATACGGCCCGATGCTCTGATGCGGCCTGAGTGCTCACACTGTGCGTCCATAACATGAAGCTTATAACAGAAAATCTGTCTCTCGCTCTCCCTCTCTCTCCCTCTCTGTCTTTCACTCACACAGACACACACACCACCACCATCAACTTTGCTAAATTGCTAATGAAAAACACTGACCAGGCGGCTGCAGTTGAGCAGCAATGTCCATCCAACTCTTTTCACAGTTGGTGCGGTCGTGATAATTTTGTGAGGCCACATCGAAAAGGCTCGGATGAGCTTGCCAAAAGTTTGACAAGTTGTGCCTCCATCGCTTGTGTCCAGATCACACGCTGCACTGCAGTGCTGCTCCGTCTTTCTACTTCCAATTCTGTTTGCGCGTGCGCAGTGTGAGAGGCTGCGGTGACACCCTCACGAGGGCCGAAAGGATTTCATACAGGTTTGATTTTCTTGCGACCATACGATTGATGATCGGGAGCTGGTCGTGAGGTGTTAATCGCTTCTTGTTACCTCATACACGATGCATGACACACGATTAAGGCGAAACTCGGGCCGATCCCCAAAACAGTCGCACGACTGAAAAATCGGCTCAAAATGGGCCGAAAATCGCACAGTGTATTCCCAGCTTTAGAAGCTTGACACGAGTTTCATTTTTATAAAAATAGATTCACAAGATGATTAGCTTAGCTACTGGTCACGGGAGGATGGAATGAAGTCACAAGTCATCTCTCTAATGCTCTAAAACGCACACATTAATGTAATAACTATTTCCTGGCACGGCTAATTTCAAAAGACACGGAGCCAATTTAGTTGCTTCTGCTTGTGTCCTTTGGCTAAGCTAGCAATTTAGCTAGCGTAGGCTGACTGATATGGAAGTCAGATGTGAGAATAAAATCAATCTTTTTCTTGAGAAAAACAGAAAAATACTGTGTATTTCCCCAAATCCTGAATGCTCTGCACAGAAGTAGGGACAGCTGGAGCAGTTCAGTTCATTTTGTTTGGGTCAGTTTTTTAGTGTAAAGTGATCTAAAATTTTCTGCTCAAATGATGAGGTCAAACATTTCACCTGCTCTCAGTATTGTTAGCGTCCTTTTTGTGCTGTCATAATGTTCACAAAGTGTGGCACAATAGTCAGTCTGTGACAAAATAGTTCATTTTTTGTGCTTTGGATATTATGATACGGACGAATCTTGTCTGAAAATAAATAATATAAAAACTTAGATTACATAATCAGAAAGCTAAAGTGCTTATTTCAGACTGATATCCAAAGCAGAGCCCGCAAGACTATCAACATAACATCCTTTTTTTCAGACTTTAAACTCAATAAATCTGAGGTAAAATGTGTTTTAGTTTTAATAGCCATCAAATTTAAAGAAAACTTGCGCTTCAGTAATCAGGCAGCAGAGTAGAAAGAAAGACAAGACCATTTAGCAGTTGGTTATGATTTAATGTAATTGGTACGACAATCATTTGATAATCTGTTGACGCTGATGTTGACACTGATACAAATAAAATGTGATCTGTTGTTACCCTCTTTTTCAATCACTCTTCTGTTGGAGGGATTGAGTTTTTTGTGTGTGTTTGTTTTCTAAGAGAGAAGAGTCTTTTTCCTGGTAACCCTCCCAAACAAGCCTTACTTCTCAGTTTTTTGCCCTGTCATGAATTTTAACATTAAAAGTTTTAACACTTCCTCAGAGCACTGGATCATCTGGCTTTGGGGTCAATGGGTTTGTACTTCCAAGATTTTGTCGTTGTGTTAACACACACCTGAACACTCCAGACCAGCATACTGCAAAAAAACACAAACCAACAAACAAATAAACAAAAAAAGCTTTTATTCATGTGGTCACACTTGCTGATGAGTTAGTCAAGTGCTTTTGATTAGCAGCACCTGGCTGCTACTAATCCTGTGGAACCAGTAAGGATGTACTTAGATTTTCACAAAACTCTATGAAGTTCTGTAAAAACATTCTTTTTTACATGAATGTAGATATACAAATAAAGATGCTGCACATATACAAGCTCAAGGTCAGTATATGTCAACATTCAGAAAGTAATATTTTAGTAAGCAAGGTAATGTGGAGGAGTTCTATTCTATTCTATTCTATTCAGCTCTTTTAAAGAGGGGCAGATCAGCATTGAAACCTTTCTGACATCATGTGACACTTTCTGTTGTTTCAATAATTTTCATTACTTTGTATAAGAAATCAATACAGAAACAAAGCAAAGGAGCAAATATAAATTTCCCTTCTTGTTGGTTATGGACACTTACTATGTTTTTACTGTCGTATGCTTCTTTATGAGATCTGTAGACTTTCACTGAGGCCTTTTTATGTGCGATAACATAGCACATAGTACAGGGTGAATATTTGAATTGTGTCCTCTCCTGCACCTTTTCTGTATTCTTTTGAATTCATATTAATTTATATATTTAATTCATATTTTTCTTAAAATTTTAATGCAATGGATCATCCTGGACACTTTATTGAGTGAAAGGCGTCACCGTCAGATTCATCAAGCATGCAGTCGATGAGTCCTTTTCAGCTTTGAATTTGACTTGACTTGATTAAATTATTGAAGTTACAACATCAAATTTTCATTTTTCAGGTCTTTTGGGGATATATTGTGATGTATCATTTATGTTTCATTTTTTGTGTCATGTCTGTAGTGTTACAGTTACAGATGCTCACATTAAACATGTTCAAGGTTTCAAAAAATTTGATCAGCGTAATTGATAATAACTTAGTATTTGCACTATTCACAAATCCAGTCTTCCGACTGCTCTATTTCAGGCTGTTTTTGCAACTCTTGGCTCTCGTTTATGTCGGTAAGATTGGATGTATTTATTATAGTCGTCTCATGGCTTTAGATGTGAGCACAGAAGCTCCATACTCCTCTTCAAACTTTCTGTTTGCAAGGGGCAGTCGGTCAGAAGACAGTTGCTTTAAAAGGAAGAGGAGCTGGTTTCAGAGAGCTGGTTTCAGAGAGCACATGGCTGCACGAAGCTCAGTGTAAGAAAAAAAAACAATATTTTGAACTCTGACTCCTATAAAACTGCTGTGTTAGAATAATAAATAAATGGCTAAATAAAGAAGATATCTAAAAAAGGTAACATTATCTTTTGATTGCACACAATCTTTTTACACTGGCTTTGATTTATTTGGGGCGTTTTTTTGCTTAGAAAATGAATTTACCTTGTTTTCCACCAGTACATCAAAGTCTTCTACAATGAGACATTATTAAAAAGTCATGGCTTGACTCCGGATGGGCATCTTCTTACCGTCTTGTACTCTCTTACTGTGTCAATCTTTGCCATTGGTGGAATGACCGGAGCACTGCTGGTGGGCAGACTAGTTACCAAATATGGAAGGTCAGTGTGACCATGTTTATGAATTTTGAGTGCATGTTTATAAATTACTATTAACCTGTAACAGACTCAAACTTAGAGAGCTGAGCAACAATAATCACTGCGTCCAAACAGGAAAGGGACTCTGGTGAGATCCACCACACTTGTTTTTATGGGCGGAGCTCTGATGGGCTTTAGCAGATGGTGCAGAATTCCTGAGATGGTCATCATTGGGCGTTTCATCACAGGAGTACACTCAGGTAGACATGCCTACTGTTCCTGGTTGACTAAAATTTATTCCAATGTCAATAATCTCCTCTTAATATTTATTACTTTTATTATTGCTGTGTTGTTGGTGAAAAATAGCTGTATATGCATATCCTATAATCTGTAAACAGCTGAGTCATTTATGCTTTAAATTGCCTTTTCAGTTCATATTTGGTGTTTTGTTCATTTTTGCACCAGCACAGTCAGACTGTATTAATTGCACTTTCTTTGTTTCTACAGGGATTTCTCTCAGTGTGGTGCCGATGTATCTCGGTGAGATCGCCCCTAAGAATTTGCGAGGCTTCCTGGGCCTCGTTCCCAGCATTCACATTTGTCTTGGAGTTTTCATCGCTCAGGTCCTGGGGCTCTCGGAGATACTGGGAAAGGTGCTTATACTGTGATGTTTGACTGGCTTTCATTTTGACTTTCAAGTAATTGTTGACATACTTCTAATATGTAATAAAAATAACATTTTGAATTGATGCATGCAAGCAGAGACTCTGTGATCTAGAATTGAGCAGATTCGCAAAGCGTTGCAAACAATATACTTTAAGCCAGAAAAAGCTTCAAGACACCCTATGTTTACTTATGGAATAGCTAAATATAGGTATAAAGACAAAGATGGTAAAGATGGAATGAATAGTTTTAGATGATGATATTATTATTTT
Organism: Pelmatolapia mariae; assembly: GCF_036321145.2. NCBI lineage: Eukaryota > Metazoa > Chordata > Actinopteri > Cichliformes > Cichlidae > Pelmatolapia > Pelmatolapia mariae. The sequence continues at coordinate 35,649,426 of NC_086232.1, forward strand.
TTTTAAATCAAGGTTTAGGTGAGTTGTTTGGTTTTTATTGGGGGGTTTTTTTTTCCCCACACAGGAAGAGCACTGGCCTCTGCTGTTGTCTCTTGTGGTGGTTCCTACCATGGTCCAGCTGATACTGTTGCCATGGTTTCCAGAGAGTCCACGATATCTGCTAATAGAGAGAGGAGATGTGCATGCCACCATTGCAGGTTAAAAAGTGCATTTCCTGCTTTCCTTTTCTGATTGTAGAAATTACAAAGGAAGATCAAGACAAAGTCTTTTTGTTACTGCATCACATGGTCAAGTTGTGCATCTCTACATTTAAATTAACCAGCTAACTGCTCAGGTCACAGTTTATTTTAAACGCCTAGAACAGATTCTCAAACTTTACATAATCCTTTCACTGTGATACTTGAAGGATGAATTAAAACTGTTTTTTTTAAAAAAGACTCGTGTTTCACTCTGTTCTGTAGCCCTAAAGTGGTTCCGTACTAAAGGAAACATTCAGGCTGAGGTTGAAGAGATGCAGGAGGAGCAACGCTCTTTGTCCTCCATGCAGACCCTCTCTGTCTGCAGCCTCCTCATGGACAGCTGTGTCCGCTGGCAGGTCCTCACTGTTGCGGTGGTCAACATCGGCATGCAGCTTTCTGGGATTGATGCCGTGAGTAGGAGAACTATTGTGTTGCCTTTTTCATCTTTTGTTTATATGTGTGTGTGTGTGTGTTGTCACATTTTGAATGTGCAACAACTGTGCAGTTATTATATGAGAGTGAGATCTTATAGTGCGAGAGTTCCCAGCTGGGCTCCTCCCGTCCATCCATACATCACAGTCTCACACCCACTGAATGACTAAGCAGGGGGCGATGTGACCATGCCTCATTATCTCCTGGTCCTCTCCCTCAGCGTTACCTCACATAACAAGGTCCACCCATCCGAACACAAAGTCAAACACATCTTTGTACTCATTGCTTCATATGGATGGAGGCTCCAGGCATGCAGGCTCATATGCTAGTGCCATTTCGCAGCAGGGGTGCACCCCACTGAGTCTCTCAGTCCCAGCTGTTCCAGCCAGGAACACTGGAAGGCTTCAAACCTCCAGAAGAAGTAGTGTCTCCAAATCTGAGACACGAAAAGTAAAACTAAGCAATTCAAGAGAGTTTGAAAAGTAAATGTGCATGTTTTTTCTTAAAATATTGGATACTTATAATCATATTCATACAGACTGAGTTTGTGCACAAACAGATATTATTCAACATGTTACAACATGGTGCTTTTACAGTATTTGTGGTGCTGATTTTGTAGAGTTATTACAGCCAGCTGGGGAGCCACTCAACCTAGGAAAAATGATGAAAGAGCTATTTCTTCTGCAAGTACTACTGTAACTGTACTGTCATTCACATCATAAAGTGGCAGCCCCACATCGCTATTATTTTGTTGCTGCTCTTGCTTTGTTTTCGTTCTTCCACTTCTACACGAAGCAAGAGAATACGACAAAGCATCGACTACATATTCATAATCATAAACAAGTGAAATCATGGATAAATCACGAAGAAGGAAAAGAAGGGACAAATAAATGCATAACTAAATTCATAAAGTTAAATTTCAGGTAACAAAATATTTTCCAGATGTATCTAATGAATGATATACAGTGTCTTTGTACTGGTTTAAGTGGATAATTCAGCATGAGCGCAATCAGTTCCAAATAAGAATGCTGTGATAAAACGGACAATGAGGATTACGCTCTTTGGTTGTTTTTTCTTAGGGTAGAGTAAGTTCAGACATGTGCTGAGGCTACCTGCATCTGTTTAGGATCAACATACTCCACTAAAAAGTGAACCAGGTTTTATCCACTTTTTGTAATGTGGAGGTGTAAGGCGCTAGGACATTTGACACAAATGTGCTCAATGAACGGTTTCCTGAACTAGGTTGTACAAAGTAGAAGTTGCCATTAAACTATCATGTTATCAGCATCTGTCTTCTCAAGGACAGTTTCTCAAGACAGATGCTTGTTTTGGTAATACTGAAGTAGTATATATGGCATTGTAGCTTTGAGTAAGCCCAGAAATTAAGTCATTTTAAGACTGTGATTCTCTCCTACTTAACTTTTCCTACTTTAACTGTACATACCTCACTGTGTAAATCTGGGTTGGGTTTACACACTGAGGCATGTCAGATTAGATGAGCTAAATAATCCAAGAACACCTTTGAAGTTCTGTGATTTTAAAGGGTTTATTTTAGATGAGGCTACTTCTCTTAAACAAACAGTTTGGCCTGAAAAAGCTGAAAAAAGCTCCAGAGTGAAATGAGCCATGGCTACTTTGCTTAGCACTCTGACACCACTGCAGTGTTACTGGCTTGCACTTTAGTGCTCATGTGCGTAAAACAAAATATATGAATCAACTCATATAACACAATTCTTATATTAGAGGAGATTTTAGCTCAGTAAGGAGGCATTTTAGCCTAGCAGCTTATATTCATCTTCATCAAATCTTATCCCAGTTGTTTAAGTTTCTGGAATTGTTTGTGCTTGTGCAGGCCTTCTGCTTTGCTCGTCTGTTTGCATACTTCAAGCCTCCAATGGTGATGAAATGTTATATGTATGGTTACTAAATCAACAAGACAGCATTTAACTGCACTGATCACGATCTTGTCCGCACATCATCAGTGATGGATGTTGTATCAGCAAAGTGTGATTAATGAGAATGCGCAAATTAATTTCAAGGGGAGTACTTGTCAGGAGTCCATACTGATGAAAAGCTGTATCTCAAATGCATGAGTGATGGTCGGCCTTGTGATAATGATCACTATGATGAATCGTGTGCATTACCAGATAAGCAGAGTGACTTTTTGGCTCCTGAAGAAAACAAGGCAAACTTTGATTTTTACTGTATCAATAGTCCAAAGCATTCAACGTATCAATAAACCTTGTGTCAATTTCAGATCTGGTTCTATACAAATGACATTTTTAAGAATGCAGGAATCCCAGACCCTTATATTCAGTACACAACAGTAGGAACTGGGGCCATCGAGGTCATCTCAGGGATGCTGGGGGTGAGTAGACACACACACATTAAGATGAAATGAATGCATTTCTATTATACAAGGATATTTTATATTTTGGACTTGTAACATTGGAACACAATACAATACAATCAACTACACAGCATTACAGATGTGATAATGTGCTGCTGTTTTCCTGGTCTGAGCTCTGTTTGACCAGTGTTAAAGCAAAAATATACAACAGAATTAAGTATATTGGGAACTTGACATAAAAATTGCATTTTTTGTTTTGTTATGGATTTAATGGCTGCTAAACTGAAAATAGAATTAGCAGATTAATTAACCATGAAGCACTTGGGGTTGCAATAAATCTGTGCCTTGTATGACTGATTGTAACTTCAGTCTTGATCCACAAGAAAAAGAGAAACTGGGGAAAACAAAAGCCTTCCCTTTTGATAAACATGTAACTTTTTACCTAAAATACTTAAAAGAAATAATGACTTTGGTTATTTTGGTTATGACATGTAGTCATGCACAGTCTGTTTTGTTTAATTTGATTGTTTCAGTTTGTGTTTTCTGTTGTCTTGGTCATGCTTGTATAAAATCCAATTAGGGGAAGGTGAGCTGAAACCTAATGAAGGTCATTTATGCTGTAGCGTGCACAGGGTCATGTTATACTCTATAAAACAATAGATAATATAGATATAGATATATTTAGGTATAGGTAGAATGGCAAATGAAAGATTTGTATAATTGCAACTAACTTTTTTAAAATCTATTTTTATGGGTTAGTCACATGTAGTCCTGCTTTTTTGTCCATTATTTAGTGTTTCACTATTGAGCGTCTGGGCAGAAGACCACTGATGATTGGTGGTTTCCTTTTTATGGGACTGTGCTGTGCCGGAATCACTGTGTCTGTCCTCTTCCAGGTACATGTCATCTGATATCCTGCTGGTTTAGGAATATTTTGCATGACATTATAGTACATTACATGGAGCTTAGGACATAACCAAATTTACATAATTTACATAAATTATTGTATGTCTTCAGATGCAAAAGCCTCTAAGTGACACCCTCTGTGAAAAATGAGAAAATGATATCAGGTGAAAGCTTCACTTCAAACCCATGCTAGGCCTCTTTCCAAACATGGTTTGTTAGCAGAAACCTCTAAATGCCACTAAAAGCTACCATGTCCACAGGAACACCAATCAAAACACACTTATTTGTAAGATTGTTTTCAGTTGCATGTTTAGCAACTATTTCCTATGTCTCATCCAAAGAGGTGGACTGCACAAAGGATGATGCACAAATGCAAAGCAGGTTTTGCTGCAAAAGACTATCGAATTTGTTAAAAACCAGTGTAAGACTTTTCATTCAGTGACCATTTCACTGCTGTTAAAGTAAACTCACTGAAGCTGAACATAGGACACTGACGAAATATTTAAAACAAAATAAAATGTTAGATAGGCTTAGAGATTTTTCCATCTGAAGTCATCATATAAATTAATAATAATAAAATACAAACTGTGTGACCATCTGCAACTCATGATTTGTGTTTGACCAATCACAGCCGCAGTTGTCCTACATGCGCTACATCAGTGTGGGCTGTGTCATTGGGATTATTGCTGGCTTCTGCATAGGTCCAGGTAAAAAAAACAAAAAAGCAATCTTATATCTGTATCTGGCATGAAAACTTTCCAACACTTTCAAACCTACATGTGATTGCATTAGCTAGAAGTAATCCTGTGTATGAGGAAACACTGCACCCTGCTGGAAACTTGCGCAATAGCAGGCATTAAAGCTTTAAAACATCAGCACCCCTTCCTCCACACTCCTCCTCTGGCTGTGAGGAGATATTGTATTTCATTAGTCTTGTAAATTAGGAAATCCTAACTGCCACACTGCTTCCATTCTCACAGCCATTTGTACACTGGATGAGATGAGTGAAGTGAATTAAGAGGCAATAGTTTACAACGATGAGAGCCACGTCGAGCGAACCTGCGAGGATGATGGATTAGAACAAATCTGGTTTACATAGCGTCATTCGTCAAACAGGCAAAATCTATACCTCAGCAAACAAGGATTTCTCTTGCTGCAATTAGACTTCTAATGGCTCATTGTTCATAAGCTAGCTGTGATGAATATGGTTTCCTTCAAATGAAACCTTGCTTGCACATTGATGCCCTCCCATATATACCGCAGATGTTGACAAATTATGGTGTAGTTATTGGTTTGACAATATTAAACTTTTCTCTCTGCAGTTATCATGCACAGAATAATGAGCACATTATTCGGAAAGCTAATCATTAGAGCTTATACTAATGCATATTTCTCCTTCATAGCCTTCACTTCTAACAATGAAGAATCACATGTTTAAAGTTAAGGCACATCTTAAACTAATGAATTGCATGAGCTAAGCTATTCTGTGTCTTGTGGTTCAGAAGTGGAGTTTTGCCATCTTGACAAACACCTTCCTCTCTTGTCAGTCTATGATTAGTGAGTAATAATGAACACATAATGAAGTACATGTAGAAAAAGGAGTGTAATATAATAGCACTTGGGCTTGTGAAATGTTTATCATTAATCATCTTCTGTTAATTTTGAGTAACTGCCAAGGAAGAGTCCTGAGTGGGAGTATTGATAAAGTAATTGATGAACTAAGATGCCGATGTTAATTTCACATCACCCAATAGATTCATATAGCCATACTAAGTAATTAAATGTGATTTGTGTTATAACAGGATGCTTAGTTAGATTAAACTGTCTTCATGTGGTGTTGTTGGGAATATTTTTGGAATCCAAATGTGACCTATGAAATAAGACAAATATGTTTTTGTGTATTCTTTACAGCGGGTGTGCCTTTCCTGATCACTGCAGAGCTGTTTAAGCAGTCTCATCGACCGGCTGCGTACACCGTGGGTGGTTGCCTCAACTGGATGTCCAACTTCACCATTGGTTTTGTCTTTCCCTTCTTAGAGGTCAGCACTGACTTGTATCCCACAGAGCTAAATTCAAATGTCCACAAAAGCCATCTAAAAATACAGTCCAGTTTATAGTGAAAAAACATGTAAAAAGGCTTAATTTTGATTTTTTTTTTTTTTTTTAGTCTTGATGACATGTGTAGTCTTGACATTTGATGCAGATCTGCTGTGTGTATGTGACTGGCTGTGCACTTTTGTCTGAATAGAAGTGGCTCCACAAATACCAATAAAATTGCCAATTAAAAGTCCCAACCTTGCTGTCATTGTCCTCGGCTTCGTTCCAAGTGAACAGCTACAAAGTAAAGAGGACAATTAATTGTTAAGATGACAGTGACCGAGGCAGTCAGTAATTAGTCTGGCCACAAATCTTAAAATATGAGATTGCATGTTCCTTAATCTTTCTGTTTTTATTCCACATGAAGCAAAATAACTTCATTGTTTTCAGAAAGTGTTTTTGGTCTTCAGGCTAGCAGGTACCGTCTTCCTCTAGTCTCTGGGATAAGCTAGGCTAAACACCCTGTCCTGTGTTTTTTCTGTTTTATAGCCTACCTTTAGGAAAGCTAATCCTTAGAGTTTATACCAATGCATTTCCCCTGCTGCAAAACATCACTGTTTTGCTACTGATCTTACTGTCTTTTCCAGCAAAAATATTGGCAATAAGGGCACTAAAAGAGCCCCTGGCTAGTTTGGAAACCTAGTAGATCATTTACAGCTTTAAAAAAAGGGAGGTACTTGCCTTAAAAATTTGCTATGTTAATGTTAATGCTAATGCTATTAATGCTAACGTTAACCTTTAAGCCAACAAAACCAATAATCTACCTTTCATGTTCTCTTGTCGTGGTTTGCATTGTGTTTGTTAATCTGTTGTAAAGATCTTCCAAAAACCCAGAGTGTTTTGTGTCTTTAACTGTGCATTTTTATTTTTTTGTGTCCTTCCACCCCAGATTGCTACAGGTCCTTTCTGTTACCTGATCTTCTGTGCGGTCTGCTTGGGAGTGGCTGTCTACACCTTCTTCATCATTCCAGAGACCAAGAACAAAACTTTCTTGGAGATCAGCCAGATGTTTGCCACCAAGAATGAGATGTGTGAAGAAGAGCTGTATCCAAATAGTGAACTAAAAATGGCTCTGATGAACGGCTATGGAACCCTCGACTTCCATGACAAAAAATAGGAATTCAGCCAGTTGAATAGGAGCTCAACCAACACTGTCAGTGGTACAGACGAGGAACTGTCAGATCAGCTGCTTCGTGCAAATTGTCACTGCATACAGTTATGGTCAGAAGTTTACACACACTCATCATGGGCATGAATGTCATGGTAATTTTGGACTTTTAATGACTCCTTTGAATTGTTCTTTTTTTAAGGTTGGAATGATTGTATGGCAAACATTTTTAATGCTTTTAGAAAATATGAACTGGGGACACAGTTGTGAATTCATGTTGTATTTTCTCAAATCCACTCAGAATTAAAAGTATGCGTACAGACTCAAAAATATACATATATCCCCACTAATATTTGATTAAATGTCCTTTAGTGGGTTGGACCTTTTGTAGATGTCTTTGGTAACCAGATTATGCTTCTGTCATAACTCCTACTGGACATTTGATCTTTCTTCTTGATAGAACTGGTAGATTTAATTTAAACTGGTTTCTTGATGTGGTAATGGCTTTTAACCATAGTCTGTGGAGGAGGTGGGGGCTTTGGGAAGGCCATTCCAGAAGCTTAATGTTAGCATCCTGTATCCATTCCAAAACCAGTTTTAATGTGTGTTTGGGATCATTGTCCTGTTGAAACACCCAACTGTGTCAAAGTTTTAACTGAAGAATTTGACAGTAGTTCTTCTTCATTATCCCGTCCACTATGTGCAAGGTACCAGTACTACTGACAGCAAAACAGCTTCTGAGCATGATGCTACCACCACCACACTTACAGTTGGTGAAGTGTTCTTAGGCTTTGAAAGCCTCACCTTTGCTCCTCCAAGCACACCTCTTTTGGCCAATTTGCTCAGTCTTTGTCTAATCTAGCCATAAAACCTTTCTCCAGAAGGCATTTGGCTTGTCCGTGTAGGCAGCTACATATTTTAGTCAAGCTTGAAGGTGTCAGTTTTGGATCACCCCCAAATTCCTTCGACTTTGCCGTTGTTCTGAATATCGGTCAATCCAATGAATGCTGTCAAACAAATCCTTTTTATACTGGCGAAGAGAAACTCCCAGCTGTAGTCGATCATGATCACTAACAAGAAGTTAACAGACCTTGGCCTTGTCAAGTTCAGAGATCACAGCACAAACACATCCTCTTCCAAATACACATGCATGCAAACTTTATATAGAGTAATTAGTTAGTATACCGCTGAAGAATCTTGTATAGTAGCTGCACAAGATTGCTCAGTCAATTTTTAATGCTTTATCATTTACAAGACACAAAAATATATCTGACCCTGAATTTCTTTTGTCTGTTTGTTCTTTGTTTTTTGCCTATAATAACAAGCAAACATACAAAACATTAATATGAGAAAAATTCCATTCATAAACTCAGAACTGCATTTCTACTTTAACATCAAGCCCTAAGCAGCACCTCTGAGTTAGCACAATACTTTGACTTCTTTTGGGGGCTATATTTGCTTCACATTCATTGAGCTGATGTGATGCTGGAAAAGGACTCCCACACTTAGAAAATTAAAATCAAGAGAAATATTGTGTGGCATCATTGCGTCTCACCAAAACTACCATAAAGCTAACACAACAACACTTGCTATTACAGCACGAGCAAAAATGAATTATGAAAATAATACACAAATAAAACTGAGATTTTCAAACTGCAACCAAAATCATTCCCAACACTGACATAATGGAGAAAAGTTGCAAAAGGAGCTATTCACACCAAAGGGCAACAACAGAACTCAAACTTTGGCCTGAAAGGCAGGTAAATGCTGCCCAGTAAGTTAAAGCTTTAATAAAGGCAGGATTATTCTGATTCTTATTATTGGTTAATAAATCATTCATTATCTCTAGAATTTAGTGGTTTACAGATCTGCCTAACAAGTAAAGACACCCTAGTTTTATCCCGTGAGGAGACAAAAATCCCTTTGAGACTGCATCAGGAGAGGCCTCCTGTGCAACAATCTGCCAAATCAAAAAAATGCATAGCTATCCACTTTGGCGACCATGTGTTAATAAAGTAGCAGCTGAAAGGAGCTTTATTGGCAAATAAATCATTCAACAGTAAGGTTCACAGTTCATTCTTGGGTTTGTAATAGCAGTTTAGAAAACATTGTCACCACAATGTCTATTTAGTTGCAGATCTAATTTCATCAAATAACATCATTTTTTATCAACAGGGAGACTGTCGTACACAGCAGGCATCTAACTGTTCAATATGGGCAACAAGTGCTCAGAAAAAAACATACTACAGTACTGCATGCACTAAGGAAGATTTTTATAACTGAAGGGCAAATAAACAGACCTTACTTACTTTACAAGTGTTTCACAGATATAAGCTATTAAGAAAAATGTTAATAGCTGTCAAATTTGGCTGGTGTTTCTCCTGCAGATGGTATGTAGCTATTAAAATTAATGTTTTGGTAATGCTAGCAAGTTTAGTTAGCGACGTGCATTCACAGGCTCTATGGGTAAATTACAGATAGTTGTTAACTAAGGATAGTCGTTAAATACTAGAATGTTACTCAATAAAATTTGGAGTACAGACTAGAGTAAAATTACCTGCAAAGCAAGTGCTCTAAGAGGTCTGAAATCACAAACATAACAAAGAGGTCCAGTTTGATGTCTCGAATTAGATCATATGTCTGCAGACAGCTACCAGCTATTGCTGTTTTTTCTCAATGGGGAAATTAATAAGCAAGAACAAATATTTTATTTTGTTAGTTTTACTCTAATACTGCATGTGCTAACATAGGTGTCTGTGGTGACTGACTCTCCTTTGAAGTCAACCTCAGATTTAGTTATTAAAATAAAAAGTGATCTCTGGCTGATGACACGGAGGCAGCATGTATTAGTCAAAATGTTGTTATGACATTGTAAATCAAACAAAGTGTTTTATTATCTACCTCTGGTTCCGTCATTCTGCGAAAGTGTGTCAATTAAAATGTTACTAAAGTGTTACTAAGTTATGACCGTCTACTTTAGTCGTTCATCTCAGACTGTGTGATCATAGCGTGGAGAAGCTTTGGTAAAATGTTGCTCAGATGTACCTCTCAGTGTGTTAGTGCCATCACTGACTGTTTTTCTCTGCGAGGGTCGAAAATTTGCCATACCATATGACATGCTATGGCATATTTGGGAATCATACAGTATGTTGAGAGATGGGGAGCACTGCTTTTCTCTCGCTCATCTCTTCCCTCTGCCTTGAGGCTGGCTGATCCATCTGTCAGCCCCTGCAGAAAGGCCCTGCAACCCCCAGCTGAGGCAGAATGGATACACAATGTCAAATGCCTGTTTTGATATCACAGATGAGAGAAGAGGGGTGGACCGTGCCAATGTTGGAAACATCATCATATCACTGTAGGATTGGTAGAATACTCACAGCACTTTAAAAAACGCCTTCTTTACTCAAAAAAGCGGAAGGAAAAGTGAGGCAAACTGTGATGGAAGGTCAGGCTTTGGCGTTGTTGATTTGCTGCTGAATGGACAGAAGCGTTTCGGTCTTGCAGAGAGGCACAAGTAGGGGCAGCATGGCTGTTCATATGTAATGTCACTTTCAAACAAAGGGCTCCTTGTCACCGAGACTACAGTATATTTCTGTGGATAATGCCAAAGCATTGTGCACATGTGAAAACACACACTTACACGCAGGCTCGCTCCGCCTCGGGCTGGCAGAAGCTATAAATCAAACAAATAGCATCACAGCCTGGCGAAGAAAGCATTCCAACAGATAAAATGCTCTCCTACACAACAAAGCCACACTCACTGCGTAATTAATTGCAACAAATTACCTCTTCCTCTCCCTGTCGGCCCCCACCTCACTTTTTTTACGGCACTGACAAGAGCGCACGCTCCTGCGCACGTGTGTGTGCAGATGTGTATGCGCACGCAGCGCACAATGCACTGCGCACTATGGCACCGGTACGTAGACTCGCACACAAGCGCACACACGTACACACTCGGCCTGCACCCTTCATAAGTGCTTTAATGTGGCTTATTGCAGTGTGCGGTCCCCTTAGCCGTGGAAATATTCGCTTGACGGATGTGCTTTGTCGCCGGCGCTCCCCGGCGGAGGGCGGCTGTCAGGGAGGAGATGATAACATTAACAGGGAGGCAAGGCGATGACAAATGCCTGTTATCAGCGAACGAGGCCGGTGACAAATCGAACGGCAGCGCCCAAGCAGCCCCGGCGCGGCGTAATAAAAAAGAAGATGGATGGCACACCCAGGCAGGGCCCGCGTTAATGCGATTTCCACTGCTCTCCCTGACTCCCAATTAAGGCTGGGGGTGGTGGTGGTGGTGGTAGAGCGCGGGAGAGAGGAGACAGAGACTGTGCGCCTCGTGAGTGTGAGGAAGGAGGGAAGCTAAAGATGGGAGGAGGGAAGACTGCAATGGAGATGAGAAGAAGTTAAAAAAAACAGTGGGGATGGGTAGAACTGACAGGAAGGAGAAATTCTGTAGATGCGGTGGCATATAAAGAGGATAGCTGTCACTAAGGATGGGGTGAGGGACAGGAACAAAGTGGAAGAATAACAACACAACATGCAGCATTAATTGCCTGCAGACCCCATCTGCTCCCTCTCATCTTCTTCTCCTCGGTTTTACTCACATCTCAATCAGGGCCGTGTCTCACAGGTACAGCGTTGTTTTGTGTCTTTGCGGCCAGGTGGAACATCATTAGAGTTTTTCTAACAGCGACAGTAATGAACATAACCCGACACAGCATTAGAATAAAAAATAACTGGATAAATTCTCGCTTTAACCTCCTATCAGGGGCACCGCATGCTCCCGTGGTTTCCTGTTGGCCCAGGATTCAAGGGCTGCACCCTAAATCAGTGCTTATAAAAACAGAACTGACAGACAGCCCATGGCGTATAAGCAGACAGAGCTATACAGATGAGCTACGACTCTGTCCAGGATGACTGTTCCAACTCATCCTGTCCAAGGACCCAGATGTTATCTCTTTACTAAAAGGATCAGCTCAGGATATTGAGAAATTGCTTCAGGATAAGGGGGCATCTGTGCCCGAATACCCAAGGGCTGCTGTTTTGTCACTCTGACAGTGTTTTATAAAAGGCTGAGGAAGCTCAGAAGGCTGCAGAAACAAGCCTCATATATCTCCCGCTATTACACCCAGGCTAGAAAGAGAGGGCTGAAATGACAATGAAATATAGCCTTGGCTCAAAGGGAGAAAAAGAACAGGGTCTAAAGAGGGACAGCTGAGTCTCCCCAGGAGCCTGAAAGGGGCTGTGCTCCAAATCAGAGACAGATGCACAGCAGCCAGACACCAACCCTGTGCTATACTGCAAGTGCACAGAGGTGAAAAGGAGACGATATGTGGTTCAGAGAGGGAAGTCCTCAGAGAGAGCAGCCTCTCGGTGCCTTTGCTGATATTAGTCTGAAAGAACAAGGAAGGAAATTAGAGCCCTGCAGGAGGAAGAGAGAGGGAGAGGTGTGCTGGGGAGCTAAAAGTCCAAACTCGGCAAGGACCCTTGCATCATTAAGTTGTCAAGTGGATGGGAGGCCCCGAAATATGACTTGGAGTTATTGCTGGGGCCGGGCCTGATGATATAAGAATTACAGTACATGGATCATGGCCGGATCGATAGGTAGACAAAGTCATTATAGAGGGGCTAGAGTTCAATGCCTCCCTGGGGCTGCAAGCTGGGACATATTTATCACTATGGCAATGTGTAGCACACACAACACACAGGTGGGTAGCTGTGTAGTTATATTTTGCTTGTTGCTCTTATTTCCAAGGCTATCTGTTCCAGCTGTATTGATTGTTTAAGTTTTATGTGGGTGCAGGCATCTCTGCATGAGTTTCTCGACCTGGTATCTGTCTACGTTTGTCAACCTATTTGCTTCCTGTGAGGAGTACCGATGCATGTGTGTTTACAGGTAAGCTAGATGTCTTGGTGCTTGCACATCACTCAGCGGTGAGCATTTGTCCTTCCTCGCTCTCTGTCTTTGCAGCCACAGGGTTGCAGAGGGATAGGGAGCACGGGCAGGCCAGCATCGATCCTCGCTTTGCCGAGAGAAATTAGGCATGAAATTAAAGCTCCCATCAAAGGCCAGAGCTGGCATTGTCACCTGATCCAGCACTATTTATACTCCCAGGAGATTTTGATGATGTCTCTATCACACTGATGATAACAGGACAGAGAGTAGAGAGAGAGAGAGAGAAAGAAAGAGAGGTGGAGCCACAGATAGAGAGTTTCTCCCCTCCATCCACGGTGCCACTGACCCGCCATCATTTATACTGCCAGCGCTCAAGTGCAAGGTTAGCACCAACCTGAGCCTCCATAAATCACTGCTCTGCTGGACGGAGAGAGGCCGGGGTCAACGCCTCTCACAGCCAACCTTTGCAGATGACAGAGTATTTATAGATCAGGAAGGAGAAAGGCAGGGAGGAAAGAAGAGGCAGGATGTGTGTCTAAGTGGCATATGAGGAAGTGTGTGCACACAAATTCAGATGTGATAGTAATTATACATCTGATATGAGTAAACTCTTGCTGTTCTCTTGAGAACAGAGCCATGTAGTCATGGAGTTGTGACAAACGCAGGAGACTGTAGGGGGAGCCCATTAACCACAAATCAGACCCCATGTGTCGACTTTTCAGCTTCCTTTATAAAACACATACTTCAACTTTAATTAAATAAAAACATAAAGCTTTTATTCCATCTACCATAAAATACCAAAATATGGGGGGGGGGGGGGGAGAAAGAGCCTACATACAAGTCACTGACACATAGATGACTCTATCTGTAATACATAATTTTAAAGTCACATATTTCCCAGTCAGACTCTGCTGAGCGGAGTCTCTGCCAAGTGCAGTGTTTTGACAACGGTACAGCAGGTCCAGCATGGTGCTCTAATGACCAGTGGCCAAAGGTTGTCCTGGCTAAACACTGGTTATGGTCAGCCACAAGATGACTGGGTGTCCCAGTGTCGAACTCATTTCTGCTGCTGCAGGGTTTCATGCATGGCGTCCATCTCTCCAGCAAAAATAAACCTTGGCACAATGCCAGATTTTGAAGAAAGAAAAACGTTTTTCAGCATCAACCAATCCTGTCGCTGCCCTGATGATTTAAGTGTTTACTTTTAATTCTGGAAACTACTGAATCCCTGAAAACCCATAATACAAAATTCAAATGTTGTGTGTGTACGTGTGAACAGTCGTAGTTTGAAGGTCAAAGCAAAACGCATGTGATTGGTTCAACTCCAAATGGGCTGGAAAATTTGCAAAGACGTGCATGAGTAACTTTGCCTTTGGCTAGCATCTGCTGCTTTTCAGTCATTAACAATATGATGCTGTGTTTGTGCATACAAGTGGACAGCAAGCACACGACATTTTCAAACCATGAACCAAGCCTGTATATGATGTCTTTGATGTTCGAGTTTCACCTCCATGGTGTGACAAATAGTAATTAAAGCAATTAAAGTTATCTCCTGATACAAAATTAATAATTTCCATCTAAATTTCTGTTTGATAAACTTCGGTCCTAGTAACCGTACCGGGTTAGGGTTAGGTAAATTTTGGTACCTGAATTATTGATTTGATTAGTAGACAAGCATAACATTTTGCAACAATAATTTTATTAATTAAAAAAGCTGAATATATTTTGTTTTACCTTGTTTTGTTTTGCTTTTGCCTTTCTTTTTTCTTTTTTGTGGAGCAAATGTATACAAGCACTGAGGGGAAGTGCGGGTGAAGAGGAAAATTTTGAATCAATAAAGTTTCAAGCACGGGGTAGGGATTAATAAATATATACATACTTCTTCCTACCACACATTCATATGTACGTGTACATGTATATGCAGGTATCTGTATATATGTGTGTATTATTGGTGTGCTTTATATGTCTGAAATAAAAGGTTATCATCATCATCAAAAAAGTTGAAGTTTTATATAAATATGAAGTTTTTGTATATTAAAATTTTAGCATTTACTTTTAATGATGTTTTGGACTAGTTACCTTAGCAACATATCTTTCTTAATGAATTAGGAGACTCAAGAAGCCCATAGTGTCCTTTTACGACTAGAAGTCAAACTAGCGGTCAGAATAAGCTTTTAAAAATAGCAGTCGTTTTCTTTCTAATGTTCCACCACTTTCCCTGGATAAAGTTTAATTTTCTAGATGTTGTAATCTTATATGTCAGAAACAGGACTCATGTCAGTTGTATAGTTTGGATGATAAGGTAATTTCACTGAGAAAACTCATGTGGCGAGGATAAGCGGTAAGTTCATCTGTGGCAGGTTGTCTGTGCATTAGCTTTGTTATTGTACTGAATTGACTTTCACAATCACGAGACATCCCTCTACCCCCTCCCACCCATCTCCCGTTACAGTCTCCCCACCAGAGCAGCCCCTCCTCGGGACATGAAGGTCAGCGTGGCAGATAGGAGGGGTGTTTGATCGATAAGCACCACCCTCCCCTCGGCTCACTGACAGCTCCTGTCAAGTATCCAGCAGGACTCCTATCAAATGGATCAACCCTTAAACCCCAACCCACCACCAAGACCTCCCGAGTCCTCACTTTAAAAGAGAACTGTCACTAACTGCAACTGTCACATACCAGTCAGGTGTTTTCAACGCACTGATAATGTGCCAGGGAATGTCACCAGGGCTGAAAGTGTTTGTGTGTCGGAAGGAGAGCTGTTGAAAGTTTGCTGGTATTGTGTGAGATGTCTGTTTGTGTGTGTTTGCCCTCTGTGACCCAGCTTGCTCCTTATCATTTCAGATCGAGCAACAAAAATATCGGATTCAGCTGCAAGCCTTGATTGATTTTACAGTCAACCAAATCACAATGGAATAAAATAATAACATGACTTATGAGGCTGGAAAACTATACTCCCTCCCCCCTTTTTTAAAGGACTGAAAGAGATCTGGTGCTTACTGTGTGTCACCAAAGGAGAGTTGCTCCTCAGTGACCCACATCACAGATGTTAGTGGTGGAAGAGACCTTTGTGTGAAGTCTGAGAAAACTGTGTTTGTGTGTCCTACACCCACCATAAGGCCTGCATTCTTTGGTGCTTAACACATTGACGACTATGTCCTTAAACTGCGATGCAGTTAAGCGGGCTGTAGGTTCACAGTGTATGTGTGTTTGTGTTTCTTAGAGGTGGGGGTTGGGGGGGTTTAGGGTGACAAGGAGATAGTGTCGCTGATTGACACGTGAAGAGCAACTAAAAAAAATGCTCCCCTTTGGAATGCAACAATCTCCCAGCGTTCCATGTTGCTCTGTGTCCAACAGTGAATTGTTAAAAGCATTCCTGGCAGTTAAGGAGAGGGTGAAAAGAGTGTGAAAGGCGATGTTCTCGTGCTAAAAGAGGAGTTTGTTTACTCCTAAAGTGGATGAATGTTATTCTATCAGGCCTGCAACATAATAACATACAAAAGATAATGACAGAGAACAAGAAAGTGACACATTTGGTAAAGATTTTCCATTTTCTTTTACAGTGTCTTTGTGATCTTGCTGTGTCACTGACATTTCAAAGCAACTAAACCCTTAGGAGATACATTTAAAAGCAGCTTGGTGGTCTCCTAGTTCCTACCATCACAAACAGTCCCCCCTCCCACCCCCCAAATCATCCTTAACCCACCCACTGAGGCTGACAAGGTGGTGGTCGCACTATGAGGAGAGATCCTTCTGGAGCAACAGGTTAAACCGACCACACGACAGGGGCAAAAGGCCCCTGCTTACAAGGTCTAATTGTTTCCACAGGTTGCAGACTACAGAGGAAAGAGGGGGACAGGGGGGAGAAAGGAGGGAGGAGAGGGATGCAAATGGTAAAGTGGGGTGTAGCAGACAGAAATAGAAAATGAGATGAAGGGATGGAAAAAACACAAAACAAAAAAAAAGGTGAAATAAGAAGAAAAGAAGAGGATCAGAGGGGTCGCTTTCCATGATGCAGTTTTACAGTGACTTTTACTGCTGTGCTGAGACAGCGAGAAATGGCAGATCACTGCTTCCAAGCCCAGGTGTGTCACTAAAATAACGGTCACATCACAAAGTATTCAAGACTGATAGATACAAATCACATCTACCTGTCAGTAATCAGATTTAAACTGACATAATTATAGTAGTATGAATTGTAGTTAATTAGCTGTATGCATTATATTTTTACATACTAAATAAATATTGTGTTTTCATATTTTAAAGCCAATTAGAAAAACGAAGCCTCTAGGGCTGCTATGTGCACACATAGCCCTCCTGGCTGAAATGATCTCTTTAATATAGATGAACAGCACCAACATTAGATAATTAGCACTAAATACAGCTCAGCACCAACAGTAATGCATCTAAGCTCCAACATCAAGCTTCAGTCTGCAAATAGGGAGTTTTATGAATGGTGATGTTATGCTCAGAGTCTACAGGTAGCTGCCCAGTGGACAAGGAGCTGATGAAGTGCTTAGACAGTGGGGGCAGCAGTGCCAGTAGGTAGCAGGCTAACTTTCAGACATGAAGCAAAAACATGATCCTAATGCTCAACATTTATTAAAAGTGCAAGTGATTATGTCATGTGAGTGTGACAGTAGAATCAACGTGGGCTGCCTAAATGAGCGTGCAGGACTTCATCATTACTGGATTTTGACATGATGGTAAAGCCGTGCTGCAGAATCACTTGTTATTACAGGTCATTTCTAAAGACACAGTATAGAAAGGATCTCGTAGTACAAAATTAAGACACAAAATCAGCTGGCAAAATGTCATGGCAACCCTGTGATAGCAGCAACAAGTAGCATCTATTTTGATCAAACTTTATTTAAATAGGAAGTAAAACACTTGGGGTTAAGAATGTCTTTATGAAAGCGTCCAAGAAAGCCAGGGTTAACTTTTCAAGTTTTTCGACTGTGGGAGAAACCAGAGCTCCCAGAAATAACTCGTGCAAGCACAGAAGAACATGCAAACTCCACATACTGGTCCAGGTTTAACCCAGTGTGTGCTTGTTGTTAGGTAGTACTTCTAACCACTGTGTTGCATACTGGTGCCAGCATTGAAGACTACAGTCATAACCACTTGAGACTGGCCTCAAAGGTGAGTCAGTCCCAAAGGTGTTAAACCCCATGGTATTAAAAAGGTCAACGTTACAACAGAAATAAACATATCTAACATGGTTTGGTCAAACTACTTTTACCTCTTTTCAAAAATACACTAAGTGGTTTAAATCATGCGTTATTACATACATGACCACTTTGAGTGATCTTGTTCACTTATTAAAATGTAGGTTATGTATAGGAGTCTGAGGAGTTGACAATTCAGTTTCAATGATAGGTGACGTTATTTCTGGATTTTTTTTTTTTTTTTAATTACTATCAAAATTTAGCATCCCATTTAGTATCACAGTGAAGTACAGATGAATCTCACTAAGCCTGCATTGTCACTGACTGTTAACACCCCAGGACTACCCTCTCATCCAAAAATGTCAAAATGCTAATCTGAAGGCTTCAAAACAGCAGTCTTCTGTCAAATAGGTAACTGAACAATGCATCAATAACTCTTTCTTTTTAAGATAATCTATGATCTAAATCAGATAGATGTGTGAAAGAGAAGCTGAACTCAGCAGAACTGGCATTTTGCTATAGTGGAGGCTAACTGTAATTGTATGACTGACATTAGTTATGACAGAGATGTATGCTGTCCAGTTACAGTTTGTGGAGGGATTAGATTTATCCTACCCTGCACCCTAATTAGGATGATTTCTTTCCCTTGTTTTTATGGACAACTGGACCTTTTGATTAAAGCACTTCAAATGTATATTAGCTTGGTGAACATCTCTATGTTGGGCTTTCTGTGCATGTTTGTGATTTATCATTTTAACAGTACAAAATGGTAAAAAAACAAAAAAAAAAACAAAAACATTATAACCTGCAGAAGTCATCATAATAGGATATATTTGTAGAATATGAAGGCCCCTAATGCTAGGCACATTTATGAGCTTTTCATTTCTTGTGTTGGTGTTTCTTTGTTAGGTTTATATTATCTGTTAATTTATAGTGCAGTCTGTCTAATGTAATGAACACATCATCTCTACAGCCACAAACCACATACAAAGCCCCAAACCGCTGCCA